>NC_133284.1:24697304-25897304 GCF_005239225.2 Populus alba | reverse complement strand
ACGGAGAGCTAGATTTGGGATTCACATACCAATGCGATTAGAAAAAAGTTAGGGTTTAGATGGACCCCCTTTTTTTTCTTTTTCTTTCTTTTTTTTTTTTAATTTCACTTTTTTTATATCTTTTTAATTTCATTTTCAAAAATTTATTGTTTCTGAAATAGTTTGGTTATAATTTATTTTTTTAATATAATATTATCATAATCTCAAACAAATATTTTAACATTTAATTGGGAAGTTAAGTCGTGAAACATATATTAATTCAATATATTATTATTTAATATTAAAAAAATATCATCTTTAATTTTTTTAAAATTAAATTATATTTTTACCACTCAACCATTGCCCTCACTCAATTCTAATCTTGAAATCTTTACATGATTTTGTTGTCTTTGAATTAATAAAATCTATTAAATCATATAGAGACAACTTTCATGTTAGTTAATTTAAAATTTAAGTTCGATAAAAAATCGAGTTGGAAGATTTCAAAGATACTCGCTAGATTAGGTTTAATAAGAATATCAAATAGTTTTTTGTTTTTAAATTATATTAAATAAAAAATTATTAAAATAATTATTAAATTCAATAGAAACTTAATGGGGATTACAAATTTGGTGAGTTATACTAGAATGTCGTCCTTTTTATTAAAAAAAAAATGTAATAAAAATTAAAAGGAAGAGTTAGCCGTCAAGCTGGTCATTCTTGTAATAAACTAAAATTACACAAGGTAATTAAGAGAGAGAGAGCCCTATACAAGCTTAACATCGGGAAGCCGAATTGATTTTGACCATGGAGGAGTTGTACGATGGCAACATGGAATTGAAGGAGATTCAAACCCTGGCAGGACACTCCGATAGGGTTTGGAGCTTGGCTTGGAATCCGGCCACCGGAACTTCTAATAATCCTCCTGTATTGGCTTCTTGTAGTGGCGATAAGACTGTTCGAATCTGGGAGCAGACTCCTTCCAATCGCCTTTGGCATTGCAAGGCAGTTCTGGAAGAAACCCACACTCGAACTGTTCGGTCTTGTGCCTGGTCTCCTTGTGGGAAATTATTGGCCACCGCCAGCTTTGATGCCACCACCGCCATTTGGGAGAATATTGGCGGTGATTTCGAATGCGTTTCTACTTTAGAGGTATTTTATTTAAAAATCTCAACTGTTGGTATATGTTCCTGCAGAATGGTGTAAAAAGATGCTAATTTTTTTTTTTTTGTATGGGTTTTGGACAATAGGGTCATGAAAATGAAGTGAAGTGTGTGAGTTGGAATGCATCAGGTTCGCTCCTGGCGACTTGTAGTAGGGATAAGACTGTTTGGATATGGGAAGTGATGCCTGGGAATGAATTTGAGTGTGTTTCAGTTTTGCAAGGGCATACACAAGATGTTAAAATGGTTAAATGGCATCCAACTATGGATGTTTTGTTTTCTTGTAGCTATGATAACACTGTTAAGGTACTCTTTGTGGGTAAATTTGCTTATCCCATCTTTTATTTTCTCTTCAACGACTAAGATTGTGTAAATGTTTCGTTGCTGCTTTCGAAATCAGTTTAAGAAAATGTAGAACAATGTTGAATTTTTGGTAGAATTACAGGTTTGGGCTGAGGATGGTACTGGTGATTGGCATTGTGTTCAATCCTTAGGTGAATCTAACAAGTACTACCTCTCTCTTCTTTTGTAGCTGATATATATAGGTTTTACATAGATTGATATTTTTGTTACTCAGTTCATGTTATATGTTGGTATATTAGCAACTCTTGTTTTATGATATGACGAGTTTATCTAATTGGAAAAGGGTTGATTTCTACTCAGTGGTCACTCTTCTACTGTCTGGGCACTTGCTTTTAATGCTGAAGGAAACAGAATGGTTACTTGTAGGTATGTAAATCTTTTTTTCTTTGTTCTTTTTCATTTTGATGATCATTGATTGGGTTGATTTTTTTAAAAAAAAAGTAATTTAGGTGGAAAAAACAGAGCTGTTCATGGAAGGGAATTGAACAAGTGTTTTTGGATTGATTTTGCAGTGATGATCTTACACTAAAAATATGGGAAACAGATGTTGGAGGGATGCAATCAGGCAATGACCTTGTTTCTTGGTGAGAAACATGTTCTCTATGCATAATGGATCTTCTACTTTTCATTTTATTACAGCATATTGAAATGTTCCTGGATGAATTTTAATCAGTTATAGAATTTGATCTTGTTAATGTTAGAACTCAAGTAAAGAAAAGGCTTTGAATCAAGTGTGGATGAAACTCATGACAGAAATATTTGAAATTCGTGGTGGAAATTATGGTGGTGCTAAGTAGTAGGCTGCATGATAACAGTTATTAGTATTTTGGCACCTGATGATAGATTATTGGTTATGGTGCTCTTAGAATCCATTTACCATGTGAAATGATGTGAGATTTATGCAATGTGAGAGAATTGTACCATATGATCCCCATCCCAAATTAGAGTTACACCTTATTTTAGGATGTCCAGAATGTCTTTCCATGTTCATCAACATATCATATTTATTGGTTTTGTTAAAGTTTATTTAGTTATGTTGGTTACAAAAAAGAATGGAGTAATAGATTTGGGATTAAATTCCCTGAGGGATCGATAATTCATTTTCATGCTCTGTTTGTTATGGTGAAACTATAGGCCTTTCTTTTTGGATTGTGCAGCATACATGCCCAAACACAAAGCAACTTATTGATAACTTGGTTTGTTTTTCAGGAATCACCTTTGCACTCTCTCAGGTTATCATGATAGAACAATCTTTTCAGTTCATTGGTCAAGGTAGCAGCCCTGCAAATTAAGTTTACTAATTATCATGTCCAACTCTTTTACTTGGTTTTTGGCTGCTGTTGTGCTCTTCAATTTCAAACCACTGTTACCTTCCTTTCTTGTGTTTTGTTGTCATTGGGTGCTCTTCTAGACTTTTTCTGGGCTATCCTTTTGTCTTTTTGCACAGTTTTTTTCCCCTAAATTCTCAGTTTTTACACCTCTTCACACTTGAATAGGGAAGGTATTATAGCAAGTGGAGCAGCTGATGATGCACTGCGGTTTTTCGTGGAGAGCAAAGATGGTTTGGTATTCAAGATTTATATCCTCATATTTATTATATCTACTGATTCAATTTAACATAGAAAGTGCAACGATCCTTCATGTAATGAAAAATCAAATGAGACAATTGTGTGTTTGTTACAGGTTGATGGTCCTTCATATAAACTGTTGTTGAAAAGGGAAAAGGCTCATGAAATGGACATAAACTCAGTGCAATGGGGCCCTGGGGTAAGATTTGTTCTGGATATGTGAGATTAAATTTATGCATATAGCTATCTTTGTATAATGGATATGATGAGAGGAATGAGAAGCAGGGTTGTTTGTAGATTCTTGGATTCTGTGGCAATCTAGTAATGCTTTCCATTCAAGTGTCTTGGTAAACTGAATAGATATTTCCCTGCTCACCCTGACGTTATATATTACTTGAAGCATACTACACTACTGTCCCCTGCACAGAAAAAATAATGAAAAAGAAAAACAATCCTGGCACTTGATCATGGGCTGCTGGTGACCCTGCTGGTTCCAACAAGCAACCCACTGGATCAGCACAAGCTTCCAGCACTCCTAACATTTGAAACCGCGTCTTGATTTTTGTTCTTCTCTTGTGTGCATGTGGGTGGGGGGGCGAGGGCGGGTTGGCATGGTGTTGGGCTGGTTATGTATTCATGTGCGTTTAATGGTTAGTGTTCAAGTTACGACTGTATTCTTAATGTGTTCTGTATATGATTGTCATTTTTGCTAGGAAACCGGGCTGCTTGCTTCCACAAGTGATGATGGGACAATAAAGATATGGGAGCTGGCAGCTCTGACCTGATTTTTTATACTTGGCACAGCTTGTGAGATCAAGAGATTGATGTTATTATATATCCCATGTTAATCTCTTCTTATTAGGTGATCAGTGTGATAGATGGCCTTAGTTGGACTACAAATCGCTCTCTGCTGGTTTCCATACTAAATAAAGCATTCGTGTTTGTAATCTTCTTTTGGAGTGATGTATGACTGGAATGTTCAAACTGAATCCACCCATGCTCTAGGTTTATCGAACTAGACCGTATAGTCTACCAGAACTAAATTCAATAGAAAACATCCGGACCTCGGTATTTCCCATATTTATATTTTGTGTTCTCTTGATTTTCCTTCTGCTTACAAGGCTTGCTGTTTGTATATTAATGGCTAATTGATTCTCTCTCTCTCTCTCTCTGCTTGAATTGTAATGACGAGATGTTCTGTGTTTGCCTTTTTCTGCTTTATATCTGTCCATAAAAAATCTTGAATTGCTTCAAAATGAAGTCGGCAATAGCATTCAGACTAATGTCCAAAAAAAATAATAATAATAATAATTCGAGGATAGAATAAATCAAATTGATAATTGATAACTGATGATGAGACTGCAGCATCTCTAGCTGGAAACATGTATTCATGCATACAAAATTAATATTCTTAAAGCAATTAGTGAACAAGATACAGACAAGTTGTGCCCAAGTCCAAGCATGCTCCAGTTTGTTTAACACTTTAGTCATAAAAGCTAGGGCCTTTCAGAACATGACGTCCAATCTCGTACTTGTGTTCATACTTGTGTTCAAATTGTGATCGTGATTTGTGATTTAGATGTTAGTGTTAAAAAAAAATTTAAAATTTAAAAATATTTTAAAAAATAATTACTACTATATTTTCAAATATCACTGTACAAAAACACAACAACTAGCAGTCAAAATTCAACTGCAAATCTTTCTCTCTTTTTACCCCACAAGAGCAAGCTATCAGTTCTTACAGCATTTTCCCAAGTATCTTACAGCATTTTCCAAAAACAAATTCCAAAAATATTCTTGTAAATTGAGAAAATGGTTTATCATTTTATTCACAATTCCTTTTTTAAAAAAACATTTACAGAAATGGAATATTTTTGTAGCTTTTTAACTGTTCTAACTGATTTTTTTTATGACTTGAGATTTGATTATTCACCGCTCCTATTAAACACAGTCCAGCCTATCAGTTCAGCAAATAATTTTACAGTTTTCTTAAATCAAAACATTTTGCAAGTTTGAACAAAAAAGAAGATAAAAAAAAAAAATAGTAGGAAATGTTCCGTACAGATAATAACCCATCACAAGGACATTTCCACATTCTAAGCTTTTCCTATCCTAACAATCAGTACAGATAACCAATTTGTCATCAAAACCTTGTGATTTAAACGTTTTTATTTTTCTTATGAAATGAAGATCTGGGATTGACGTGCATGATTTATTCATGTGAAGACAAGAAGCCTAAATCTTGTGAATAAACAGCTCCCTCTTTCTCATGACTCCACAGGTCTAACGCTAAAGAATCCAAATATCCTCCACAGCTCCCTCTAATCGGTTATATAAACATATTCCTGCTTGCTTGCCCTTCAATTGCTTAAAGACAGAAATATCTTCAGCCTGAGCTTCCAGCAATGGCCAATCAAATTCCCTCGGCACTTACCTTCACCTTACTCCTCATCTGTAAGTACCTCGTCTCCGAGTTCTGGTTGCATGTAAGATGTCAACACACTCATTATATAAACCTATTCTAACATGAATGAAGAAATTCTTGTGCAGGTTTCAAACATGCAGGAGCTCTACCGGTCACCTTTTCCTTTAAGAACAACTGCCCATTCACTGTTTGGCCAGCAAGCCTAAGTAATGCTGACAGTCCACAGCTGTCTTTGACAGGCTTTGCTCTGACAACAGGTGCTTCATCTTCCCTGAGCACCCCTGCGCCATGGTCTGGTCGGTTCTGGGGTCGAACGCGATGCAATACAGATTCCTCAGGCAAGTTTACTTGTGCAACCGGCGATTGTGCCTCTGGTAGAATAGAATGCCGTGGTGCTGGTGGTATACCACCGGCATCCTTGGCAGAGTTCGCTGTAAGAGCTAATGACGGACACGACTACTATGATATCAGCCTGGTGGATGGTTTTAACATCCCACTTTCAGTAATTCCACAAGGAGGTTCTAGTGAGTGCCGTTCCACGAGCTGTGCGGCTAATGTGAACGCTGTTTGTGATTCTAAATTAGCTGTTAAAGGGTCTGATGGGACTGTGATTGCCTGCAAGAGTGCATGTTTGGCATTCAACCAGCCACAGTTCTGCTGCACCGGTGAGTTCAGTACACCAGACAAGTGCCTTGCTTCCAACTACTCGAGCATTTTCAAGCAACAGTGCCCTGAGGTTTATAGTTATGCTTATGATGATAAAAGTAGCCTACTTAATTGTCCTAGTGGATCCAACTATGTGATCAACTTCTGTCCATGATGAAATAACTAATCATCTCCTTCGAAAATAAGGAGCAGCACAGCTTTAATTTGTTCAAGGACAGAATAACCTTGGATAATAGAGGATGTCAGGATCAAACATGAGATTCTGACACTCAGGATGTGTTCATATTGAAAATAAAAGGAGATTATTATCAGTAGGTTGTTACAAGCGTGCAAACAAAGCACCTAAAAAAATCCAGACGCAAATGCACTCAAGAACAAAAAACACAGAAGCACAAGAATGCTTTGTTCTTTTCAAAGTCAACTGGCCTGCTGAGTTGTAGTAATTTGCAAGACAAACACGATCAGTAATTTGCTGAACTATGCAAATCTTAATATGAATTGATTATCAGAACGCATTCCTAATATTGTTTGATATCCTGAATCTGCAGTTATTTTCGTAATTATGGCATTTCACTGCAATAAGCAGGTATGCTGGGTTTCCTTGATGCATTTTCTCAGGAGCCTGAGATACGAGTTTGTGAAAAGCAAAACCATAACGAATTGAGAGACGATATGAATTTTTGGCTTAGATGCATAGAAGCAAGTTGAACTGGCGGTGAAACAATCCTAGCTCAGTCAAGAACTTTTGCGGAGCTGGCAGGGCAATTTATTACTGGACGATAGGACAAATTTCAATCTGGTGAGATGAGTACTTCCCCCATTTCCTCAACTATAAACGAGTTAGATTTGAATGACCTGTTATTTTGGCTAGAAGTGAACCCATCGAGCTGCTGTAAGGGTACTCTTAACGTTGCTGAATGCGCACAAGCACATCATTTACAATTAAGTAGCAGAACTTGCACAACAGACCAATAATGTCTACGCCCGAAAACGAGGTAGTTCATGTCTTTACCGAGCCGATATTGTCAGCTAGAAGAGTCAGTAGCCAGAGGGTAAGAGTTAGTTTTTTAGCTTCGCCTACAAGTAGCTTAGGTTGAATTTCAAGTTTGAACCTGAGAGCTACCCTCCCCTAAAGGACTACATCTAGCAGTTCCAACAAAAGAATCTGTTGACCAATATATGTTACTCATTTTCAAAGCATGTGTGGACCTTCCTGATAATAATATTGAAGCAGGCGTGCTTCAAAAGAATGAAAGTTAACTACAAGAAACAACATGTAGAAGTAGAGAAAATCTATAAACAGAGAAATCTCAGAACAAACCATATTACAAAAGCGATCATCTTTCCTTCAGAGTCATGAATGGAAAGTGGGAGGGTGCTGCTACCTTCTGAGTGGCTTATAAAGACAAACAGTTACATACTTGGATTGGAATCTATGGGTTAGTCCAAGAGCAACTAGAGACTGAGATGCCCATCCTTTCTCAATGTAAAGGTGGTTAAGCACAACATGTTGAGGTTTGGAAGAAGAAGCTTCATCAAGGACTGTTAGACTTAGCTGCGGTGGAACTGCTAAAGGATCCTTCGCAAAATCATCCTCAGCTGGAAATGCTTGACTGTAAGTGGAGTCTGGAGATGGTGGGGCCTCAAACTCAACTGCACTATCAATATTTTCTGGCACAAAATCCTGCAAGAAATAGCAAGAGGAACTTACAAATCTAATCATTAACAAATAAATGTATTCTTTTTGCAATTTTTCCAGACACTAAAAAATGTTTCTTTGCACCAAGAAGTCTTGTATTTCTTCCTCATACATGAATATTAGTAGGCAAAATATTTATCTAGCAAAATCTTGGTTATATATGAATGTAGAGGAAGCAGAATTCGTGTTGCTAGCTCACATATGACAAATAAAAAGCATGTTTCACATCGCTGGTTTGCATGAAATCCCAGTTTTTCAAGTGCATCCTGAACATATCCCTTGAAAACCCATGATTCTGGGCTTATTTAGTTTCCAAAACCATTGGCACTAGTGACTCTTAAACAATCAAATGCCTCTGGATTTGTAAGACCAAGAGCCATGTCAAGATACTTACATGAACATCAAGAAGATTACAAACACGGCCCATTTCATCATTTACAGAAGGAAGATCTGGAATATATCTCCACTCTTCATCCACAATGAACTTATAGTGGTATATACCTGATGGAAGGACCAAAAGAATAGAATGATCCTTCCCAGATCTTTGTAACTTTTTCCTGCAACAGAACAATAAATGATATCATATCATATAAGTTTCCTCCGAAGCAACACCTGCTCCTTTTGGATCTTTCATGTTTAAGATGGTGGCTAAACCTTACCTTGAAGAAAAGTTGTCCCATGATCCTTCGACAGCCACATCGTTTCCACCATGGCTCCATGTGATAACTGTAGGGATTCCTTGCTCAGGGGGTTGGTCTTCATCAACAACTTCATGGGAATCATTCTGCCAAACTTGATCAAAAACAGGAGGGGCATCAGGCCTTCGCAAGGGGGCAACAGGAGCCTGCAAACATGCACATTACAGAAGCAGTTACATCAGCTAAAGTTCTATCACATACAGAGATAAATCCACTGTTCCGTCCATAGAGCAAGTTTAACCTTTAGATTCCCCCAACAAGTACGAAAATAGAAATCAGCAATAAACGTAAAATGCAACTATCCACCAGAGAAATCACACCTTTTCCCACACATAAAACAGCAATTGAGCTGCTGAAATCAAACCATCCCAACTCTAACCCACAATATGTCAGCATCACACACGGGTTGCAGATGCCTTACATAAGCAAATATAACGAAGCAAGTACAACAGACTAGTGGATCAACCACATACATGTTAAGAGCCCCATAGTCATTATTGATTCTCAAAAAGTTAACAAGGACATCTAAGGAACTGAAAGAAACCAAACTCTCAAATCATATAACATTCTTAAGAACTACAGTCATGATTGAATCTTCAATTCAGCCATCATGGCATCGTAATAACTTTCTTTCTTAGTTATTTGATCACAATAATATTTCTTGCATAAAAGGCTTCAACTATTGACAAATACATTCACAAAAACCATGCAGTTTAAAAGACATGCATCAGATTTAAATAAAACCCACTTCATAAAACAACTAAACCACCTAAATGGAGATCTTGATTATTAAAAACAAATCAAAACAAACTGAGAAAATAAAAGAAAACCCATTTCTCAAAATGCTTAAAATCCAACCATGAATGCAATTAGTCACCACTAATCTTCCTCTTCCTTCCTTTTCACAGATCTTAATTGAACCTATCTTTCACCCAATAAAAGACACAACCTTTGAATTAAGAATCCAAAATTTTACAATCAAATCATCACAATTAACATTATACCTGAGGAGGGAACAAGAAAGGAGACGTGGATCGAGCAGGGGCATGATCTGGAGGACTATTATTATTTTGAGTATGAACATCATTACTATCCAATATTGAAACCGACTGGCTTGTGGTCGACGCCCCTCTTCCGATCACAGACGACGGCGACGGCAACTCACCGTTTTCTAACCCTTCTCCATCGTCTCTTTCTCCTTCCTCCCTACCGTTTGCATTCCCCATTAATATAACCCTCTATCCTTTATCCCACGGACGGTACAGAACTAGCGTTAGCCCAAAATCAACAAAAGAAAGGTGGTTCTCGTCCGAAGATGGTGAAAATATATTACAACACAATATCGTATTTAATAATTTTTTTTTCTTTTTTTGGTAATGAATATGATAAAAATAAGAAGAGACGTGTGAGGAGTGGAGGAGGAGTTGTGGAGGAGATCGGTGGTGGTGGAAGTCTAGTGATATGGTTAATGGGATAGTTTAGCTTTGTTGCAGAGGAGAGAGAGCGGATATATGGATAACGATTGAAGGAAGAGAGTTATAGGGTAAGGTCGATCTTAGTTTTAGTTCTTGGGACAATAGGAGGATAATATGGGCCCACTACGCATCCGATGTGGAACATTATACTTATACGTTTGAGGGATACTTGCGGGGGTGTTTGGGAGCATAATTTTACTTGTTTTTTTAAATAATTTTTATTTATAAATATATTAAAATAATATTTTTATTTTTGAAAAATTATTTTTTTATTATCATCTCATAAAATAATCTAAAAATATTTAAAAATAATTTTAAATAAAAAAAATATTTTCTCTAGATTTTTTAATCAAAATTTAGATTGATAATAAGATTTCTTTGTGTTTTTATGTTTTGAACTTCTAGTTTTTAATATTCCCTGAACTTAACAAATTATACCTCAATCCAAACATAGAAAGATAAAATAAAATAAAAAAAGTGCTACAGTAAATATTTTACTTAGTTTAAATTTAAAATTAAATTATTTAAAAGTTACTTGAACATGATTCAATCCACAAGATGTGTCCAAAGACAACCCGGGCACCGAATAAAAAACGTTGTTTGATTTTAAAAAAAATATTAAGATGATTGTTTTTTTGATATTGAGACATCAATATATTAAATTATCATGGGCTTCATGACTTACCCTACTAAATTACCTCAATCCAAACACAGAAAGATGGAATAAAAGAAAAAAAAAATGCTACAGTAAATATCTTACTTAGCTTAAATTTAAAATTAAATCATTTAAAAATTACTTTAACATGATCCAAACCACAAGATGTGTCTAAAGATAATCTGGACACCGAATAAAAAACGTTGTTTGATTTAAAAAAAAAAAAAACATTAAGATGATTGTTTTTTAATATTGAGACATCAATATATTAAATTATCATGGGCTTCATGACTTACCCCACTAAATTCTTCACTCGGGTGATAGACTCAACTGTATTTGAGAACTTTATTTTTTTTTTTAATTATTTTTTTATTTAATTATATGATAATAAAAATAAATATTTATAAAATTGAATACAAATTAAATATTAGGATATTATTTAAAAATTATAATAATTTTATATAAAGTAGACCAAAATAATTTATAAAAAATAAAAAATATATTTAATAATAAAAAAACACCTTTATTTCATTCACTATTTATATGAATAGTAAAAGATGAGCTGACATCCATATATTGTTTTTAGATGTACTAGGTAATTATGAGAAATAAAATTCTTACAAATATTTATTTCTATCGAATGCTGGGCTTTGAGAATATTATAAAAAAAGGTTTTATATTTATTATAGAAGAAGAGTGATTAATATCAAAAGGAAGTAAAGAGAAAGAAAGAAGCAAAGAGTGCACTCTTTAGAAAATCAACATGACAATATCACACATTACACATACAAGGGGAAAGGAGAATTTTTTTTAGTTCTATGAAATAAATAAGGTATCATTTGGGAACCGCAATTTTTAAAAAATTTATTTGATTTTTTTATTAAAAAATAATTTTTTGTGTGTTTTGAATCGTTTTAATACATTGATCTTAAAAATAATTTTTTAAAAATAAAAAAAAATATCATTTTAATACATTTCGGCATGATAAACGCTTTGAAAAACAACCACATTTTCAAAATGCTCTTTAAGTTGTTTAATCCTTCATGTCAATATCACTCATTTAATTAAAGAATTAATATTCAAAGTTAATATTTATTTTTTACTTTTTAGCTCCATGAAATAAATAAGTTTGTTTAATACTTCATTTTCATTTTCATTTTCATTTTCATTTTCACGTTTATTGTGATCTTCATTACCCTTTTAAAAACCCTTCACATACATTCACTAATTTAATTTAACTACGAAATTAATCACCCAAAACAAATGATAAATACTCCAAATTAATCCTACATGGAGAAAAATTAAACCATCATAGTTGTTTGCCATTCATTTCCATCGTATAAGAATATATACAATTAATATTCCAATTTTAGTCATTATTTTTTTTTTTCATGAAAACGACTAAGCTTTCATTTATTATAATATTATTTAGGAACCCTTTTAAGAACCTTCCACATACATTACTCATTTAATTTAATTACAAAAGTAATCATAAAAAACAAATGATAAATACTCTAAATCGTACAAAAGATAAACCACTTTCTTGCAAAGATGGTGATCAAATGTTTTTTTTTAAAAAAATTGATGCTTTTATTCAAAAATTAATTATTAAGAGGTGATTTACTCTAATTAGAGTGTGTTTGTGAATATATATATATATATATATATATATATATATTATATATATATATAATCACGAATAATAAATTATTTGGTTATTAAATAATTTTTTTTTATCTTGGATGTCATATATAATTGCGTTTTAAATCTTGATTTTATAAAAACTAAAATAATATATTTTTATTTATTTTACTTGTAAAAATTTATATCACAGTAATTTTAACCAAGAATATAATTTTTTAAAATATAATTAAAAATATTTTTTTTTAAAACCTGATTTTTTAAAATACAACAGCAAATCCTTAGCCAAAAACACCCAAAAATAAATGATCAAAAGAAAGAGAAAGAATGGACAAAAGAGATTTCACGACAGCTAGCCTAAGAGATGTCTTATGTTAAAGAAACCCACATGCAAGAGATGATTCCAATCGATGATGTTGTGTCGGGCCCACGCTTTATTCACTTGGACCCACTGTTGTTTATCTTCGGCTGTCCCGGTTAGAAACCTAACCATGATGGCTTAACGTCTAATAATTCGCAACAATTTTATTTTTTAAACATAATTATAAATTTGGTATTGAAATTTTAATTAAATTTCTATTTGAGTATCCTCATGTTTAATTTTTTTCAATATGATCCTATGATACCTCCATTAATTAAGTGTTGATTAGATTTCATTTTGAGAAATTATAACATTCTATTAGTTATACCCTAATTTCATTTATTAATATGTCATATCATCAAAACCCATGTTGGTAATATAAAAAATTTTAGAAAAAAAATTATCTGTTTTCTTTCATTAACAAATTATATTTATTATTTTAATTTTTCATAGTCACCCATCTTTTTATATAGTAATTTTTCATACATGTTTGGAAGTGTGGTTTTTAGTTTCTTTTTAAAGTGTTTTTCACTTTAAAATATATCAAAATAATATTTTTTTTACTTTTTAAAAATTATTTTTGAAATCAGCATATTAAAATAATCTAAAAAACACCAAAAAATATATTAATATGAAGTAATTAAAAAAATAAAAAAATTAATTTTTTTTAAAAATATTTTTGAAACACAAAAACAAATAGGTTGGGTTCACTCAACTATCCAAAAAGTATTGCATATATGGTTTCCATAGAGCCGATACTTTGGGGGCTAAATTAAAATATTTGTATTAATTAAGGGCTATAATCACATAATTGTGAACTTTATATACGAATAAAAATAATCTGAAAAAATTAAGAGTGATTAGTACTAAACCATGTTTTTAACCACTGATTGATGTGGATCTGACGTGGCGAACGAAAAACCACGTGCGTGATTGAGGGGGGGGCCACTGTAAAGCTTCCGTTTCCTGTCCACTCCTCTTGACGTTAACATCACGTGACGTGGGCCGTATTTTGGATAAGATTTGATTAGCATGTGGCAACGGTGATCTTACTGTCATTTTAATATTAAAAAATAAAAGTAAAAGTTTTTGATAATTCCAATGATGAAACGCCAGCTAAGCCAGACCATTGGTAATTATCCTTACGTTTACTCCATGAAAAGTGATTTTTTAGATTTCACTCTTTAGGTTTTTTTTATATATATATATATTTATTTATCATTACTGAAGTTAATTAATTGAAATAATATTTATAACATTTTTTTCTAAAGCCGCAAAATAAAATTATATCTTGTTATTTTTTAATTATATTAAATTTAATTTTTAATTTTTTTATTTCTATATATTTTTTTTAAAATATTTTTTAATTTTTTTAAAAAAATTAATTTGATTTGATTTTTATATTAATTTTTCTCTTTATTTTATTATTATTATTATTTATTTCTCTCTTATTATTTTTTAAAATTTTTTTATCTATTGGATTTAGTCTTTATTGTTATATATTTTATTTAAAATAATTTATGAAATTAGACCCTTTTTTTTCAATTTCATTCTCTTTTAATTTTTTTATCTATCAGATCCTATCTCTATTACTTTTTTTCATTTGTTTTATTTAAAATAATTTATGAAATTAAGATTATTTTTTTTTTTAATTTCCTTATCCTTCAACTTTTTTATCCGTCAAATTTAACCTATATTCTTTTAATAAACTTGAAAAAAAATAAAGGATTAATAAATTATTTTTCAACTTATTTTTCACAGCATGACTAAATATTAAAAATATTTGTCAACTTATTTTTAATGACACAATTAAATATTTAAAATATTTGTCAATTTATTTTTCATAACACTACCAAATATCAGAAAATAAATCACTTTTCAGGAATCTACTTTTCATCCATACTACTTTTTAAAAAGAAACTATTTTCTTTCAAACAAATAGGATCTTGGAATTTGCTACAGTAACTATTAACAAGAAAGGAAGGTTGGTTCATTGTTATTAAACTTGATATGGCAGATCAACCTAGTTATCCATCAACTCAGGATCTAGATTGAGACGAGTTTTAAATTAAGTCAGGTGGAAGTTGACCTGGTCAAACTCAATGGGGTTAACTTGCGATCGGGTTAAAACTCGATTTGGTTTCTAATTTTTTTAAACAAAGTGTTTTTTTTTTAATCTTGAAATGCCATCATTTTGAATTGACTCGGGTCAAACTCAAGTTAATTAGCTCAATTCATGATCTGAGCCTTAAATCAAGTCGGATTTGGTAATTTTGTGCTGGTTTGATAATTTAAGTCATTGTAAGCAATAATATTTTTAATAATCGATAATCATGACATTATAAAGAAAGCTAAATGGCATGGAGATTTTACTATAACTCTAGACACATATTATTGCAGATTGCGACAATGAAATTATTTGAGTATGTTGTGTAATTAAGAGGATCATGGGGGTATTTTAGTATTTTCATGTTGTATTTTTTAGTCAAAAAGATGTTATCACATGTTTCACACGTCTCAGGAAGTGGGCGGCGCCCACTCCATTAAAAAGACGAGTAAGACGCTTCCTGGTTACCAAATTTGATCATACATCATATAACTAGATGTGCAGTTGTGCTCTCTTTCACATGGTGCGACACATGTAGATATACCATGGTTGAATTGTTATTGGTGATCGATTGTTTGTGTTTTTTTATTTTATTTTCTCTTTCCTAACAACTAAAGTGCATAATTATCCTCTCTTTGTTTATTGTTTGCTTGGGTCTGGCTTCATTGCTAGATCTTATCCTTTCACCCTTTAGTGACTTATATTTAAGCCTTCGATTAAGGGTATTTGGATCTTTTCATCTGGTTAAGTGGTTATTAGAAGATTGTTTAGGGGTGTATGTGTCTTTTCTAATTTCTAACATAGTTAAAGTACTCTTTTACCCCTATAGTTAACATATATTAGAACTATTGATCAAGAGCTTTCTTGACTTTTCACAATATTCATAACAGTAAAAATATTTCTTTGCCCCCCAAGATCAAAGAAGGATGGGCTGCCGGAAAAGAATATTTCAAGTTTTTTCAATTTTCATGTACAGTAAAATAACACTTGTAATCTTAGAAAAGAAAAAAACATAGCTTATGTTCAGCAAACACACCAAACTTAAGGTATTGGAATCTAACAACCATACCATGCCCAAACACGTTGTTATAAATATCTATAATGATACTTAGGGCCTGTTTGGGAGTGCTTTTTAAAAGCACTTTCAAAAGAATTTGAAATTTTTTTTTTATTTTTTATTTTACTTTAAATTAATATATTTTTGATATTTTCAAATTATTTTAATGTGTTGATCTCAAAAATAATTTTTAAGAAAATAAAAAAATAATATTGACATACTTTTTTGAGTGAAAAACACTTTAAAAAAACAACAGCAACCACATTCTCAAACACCCTCTTAACCAATAATGAAATGAAAGCAATTGAAATGTTAATTGAAGTGGAGCTATATTATAAGTTGATAGGGTGCACAAAACCTAATAAATAAAAAATAAATATATAATCGAATGAGCAATAAATAAAATATAAATATACTTAAAACTCAACCTGCGAATAACCATTACCATCCCCAACAATCCTACATGGATTCACTTTTACTGAGATCAAGGAATATCAACGACGTGAACCAATCCTCTTGTCTCGTACGATATGTACAGTGTACCGTATTGCCGTGCACCCAGGCATGAGAAGTGTGTTGAATTGTAGCCATTGCTACTTTATATGAGACTTGCAGATTAAAAAAAAAAGTTGAAATCTGGCACTAAAAAAAGTTTAAGTTGACAGGGACATGTTTAGATGATGTTGAGCTTATCCCCAGCAAATTCTTATCTTCTTCTTCTTCCTTTTCTAGCTTTTCATGTCTTCTGAAGTAATTATTTGTCTCTTCTTACTTTTTATCCATTTTTTGGCATGAGGGTGTTCATACGTTTTCCCACATTGATGAGTTCGGATAAGGCTGTCAATCGCTGAATGGATTGCTATCCGTCACTCTGTTAGGTGAAGAAATGAGGAGTGCTATGAATACGAATGTTCTTAGGATTCTTATCAAACCTTGCTCATTCTTCGAGGTCGATTCAGTGACTTGTTGACTCGTAGCTCGGCTGTGGTCAGATTTACTCCTGACTTGCTTAGAAAATTTAGGTCCAGGTTGATTCAATGATCTATGAATTGACCATCTAACCTACGATTCGAGCCTTAGTCTGAGTACTGTATTATGATTCCTTGGATGCTAAACACCAGACCAGAGTATCCGAAGCATTCAACATTCATCAGGTGAAAGTGTCGGCCAGCAGTTCGAGCGCCTTGTTCATTGCTGGTGCTATATCTAGGGTTTGTTCAGAAAAAGCAAAGTATAGATTAAAATACAAAATGTACTTTCTGCGTCCCTCCTCAAATTGAATCCAAATTCACGTGGCGCTTGGGCAACATGATGTTGAAAGCATTCCCTTTAGCAATAGTATTTTCCAGAGGAGTTCACGATCCGGTTCGGTCCGGTTTTAATATAAAAACTCAACCGAGCTTGAATATATTATTCCTTGTTAATATAACCCGAATCAAATCGAGAATCGGTTCAAATCAAACCGGTTTTGTTCGGTTCGGGTTGATTTTTTAGCCTTAGAAACCAGAAAAACCGAAATCAATTAAATAAAAGAAAACTTGGTCAAATCACAATCATTGAAAAACTTGGCCGAATCACATTAAAAAAAATTCTTGTTGAAAATTTTGAATCCAAGCCCTTTAGTTGAGATCTAAAAAATCTCTCTTTAATTGAATCATAATAACTGGATCTATTTAAGTTAGTACAACTACATGTTAACAAAAATTTCAATAGCATCCCGTAAAGTAGAGAGTAGAAAAGTAACAATATGAGAGAATGAGTTGTTTTAAGCCTTCCTTGCGTAGAGGAGAGGTAGATGGGAAGAGGGAGAGAGGGAGGGGTAGGGGCTTTGGAAAAGGGAAAGGGGGGAGAGAGAGCGGGGAGGGAGGGATGGGTGGGGTTGCTGGAAAGGAAAGGGGGAAGGGGGAAAAGGAAAAGGGAAGGGGAGGGGGGAGCGGCTAGAAACGTTAGGGGGGGCGACTGGAAATGGGGTATTTATTATTTAGGTTTAGAATGTTTCATTTTATATTTTTTTCTAGATTCAATTAAATTGGTTTGGTTTAGTCCGGTTTAATCGGTTTAAGCCTTTTTAAACCGGAACCAAACCGGACTAGGTGGTTTTTTTATTTTTTAATCGGTTTATTTGGTTTTTACTATCAGTTCAGTTTTTTCGGTTAATTTTTTTTTGGTTTTTTCGGTTTAATCGGTTGGTCGGTTTTTTTGAACACCCACGTAAAAGATGGCTGCTCTTAGAGTGTACAGGATGTTATGTGAACCTTCAGAATCATTACTTTTTTCTGGGCTTGAACTCTCCCAGATTTGCGGTATTGTATAGCCTAAGAAGACGATGTTTTACAAGGAAGATGGATAGAACTGGGATTTCGAGAACGATGCCACTGTGAACAGTTTTATAGCCAGACTCAAAGTTTAGTTTTACTTCCTCCGCTGACTGAAGGGCTTGGAAATTGGCTTCTGACGATTTATCTTGCGGGTGCGGAAAGGCTTCTATTAGATGCAAAGATTTAATGATGCCTGCCAAAGGTTAAAGAGGCCTTTCGGCAACAAAAATGTAAACAATTAATATTACAAAATTGAGGAGTGATGTTCCACCAACCATCCACCATCAAAAAATCTTATCCGACGATTGCTTTAACAAATACAAAATCCCTCTTCCAGAAGAGACTTGCAGACCAAAAAAAACAATGGCTGGACTCCAGAATCTGCCATCAGCTTTTGACGTTGTAAACCAGGAAATCCTGACGAGATCGACCAACCCCATAAAGCTCCAAGCACTGTGAGAATGACATGAATATCAATGCATTACACATTCAGCAATATCGAAGTTGAAGTCTGATCCGAGCAGAGAAGGAGGGCAGAGACAAAGAAATTTCGAGAAATTGGTTTCAATTAAGTTAATGATGTCCATGTCTTAAAATTCTCACAACCTAATACACGGGTGAGACACAATTCTTTCTCAAAGGCGGAGCCTAGACATATAAAGTTATAAACATTGCACATATGGTGCTGTATAAAATAATAAGATCATCTTGAATGTACATATGATGAAAGCTAATGGCGGGCTAGGTGGAATCACAACAGTAGCAGCAGCGGTGAAGCAACCTTGTGATGAATTTCCACAGCATTTTCCACACAAACCCAGGAGGCTAGCAATAACGCTTGATCAACTACAAATCTTTCACATAGAGAGATGCATGTCAGAAAGCGGCGGAACTTGTTCTTCTAAGCTGATATTTCTGTTCAGGTGAAGGTTCAATTGGGAACTTCTTCTCAAATTCCTAGAAACAAAGAAATTCAAATAGAAAGAGAGAGAAATCAGGATGCAAAACTCCTTGTAGGACAAAACCGTTTTCTTCAATGTAAAGTACTCATATATCTAAGATAGAGCTACCATCGACTTGATAGCCTAATGCTTATGGTGCCAAATTTCATCAATGCAGAAAAGAGAATTTGACTATTTTAATCCAGTTCCAGGGTTCTTGCAGCAAGAAGGCACTAAAAAACAAATATAGAAAGAAAACTTTACAATTAAATGAAATTTGCATAAGCTTTATCAAAGAAAATGTTTAGTAAAAGAATCAAAAGATACTTTTGAGTGATATTAGACTTGTGGAATAAGGTTTGTATACGCTACTCAAACACAAATACTTTAATGTACTCTGGTTGGCATTATAAATTACAGCATCTTATAAAGCTAAAACTTGCCACCTTCTATCCAGTATTCAGGTCCGACAGCAACAGTCAACAAGATTCTGCAACAAAAAGCGAACATTTTTCTACACAAATGTAACAAGTCCCAAGGTATGTATTATTTAATTACTGCCCTGCTTGGCTGATTAAATTATTCAGCCAAATGAAAAAATATTTAGCAAAGTCTAACCATGTCCCTCAACCAGTTAAGTGACCTCTTCAAAATACCAGTCAAACTCCAAATCCCACAAAACCAGCACAGCTTGTTAGGGTTGAGTTCAGGGCCTTTGAACACTGGCTTAACTAGAGGGAATTGATGGGAAAGCTGGCTGAAATCAGATCTACTTCTAGGTTTAATTGTGGAAGATTAATGGAGTATAATGAATGAATGGAAGTACAGTCTAACTATCTACCAAAACCTACGGTTTTTAGGAGTCACACCAGAGATATGATTGATCAACATCTCAAGGAGCAATGTTAGCCGGAATTTTTTAAAAAAAATTGTCATATTGTTTAACTACCAACAACTGACGTGACCGTCTCTCTTTCTCTCAACGCGTGTGTGTGCCATGCAATTTTTTCCTCAAATTGACCATGATGTGAAAAAACAAGATTTTTGTCATAATTAACACGACAAGGAGCTCCAAAACAATAGCACAGCATTAGAATGACTAGCACCCGACAACATGCAGCTTCTCAGGTTACATCTAGAGATGGATAAAATATGGCTTTTCCAACAACTGTCAACTTACTTAAGCCTTACTCCTAACACTTATGATCAAGACCAAATATCCTTACTAGCTAGTCCTCTCTACCGAGTGCATCATCTCTATTAAAATAGTTCAGAATATATATCAATCCGAACTGGGCCGAAATACAACTTAAAAATTTGGAACACTAGTTCCAATTCAGTGGGGGCATTTAATCATTTGGCCATTTATTTTATCTTTCCTCTTGGAGTGGTTGACAAGTGTTCACGGAAAAAGAAATAGATAACAGCTTGATTAAAATGAAATATCCTTCCTACCTTCTCTTTCTTGAGCTTTATATTCTCCTCCTCTAAACGTGAAACCTTGCTAATCAGCTCATTATGATAGGCCTGCATGTTTGCAAATTCAGTTTTAAGGGCATGGGTAAGCAAATAGATGTCCACGGTACAGTAAAACCCTGAAGACAAATGGAAGCTGTTTAAAAGCCAACCTGTTTTCTAGCTCGAGAACGGGCAGCAGATTCCCTGTTCTTGATCTTTCTCTTGAGCCTCCTCTCAATACTCTTCTCAAGTGCATCTGGAACATCCCTGTTCCATCCCGATGTCGTGGAGTCAGATAACGTGCCAGTTGAAGGGGATGAGGAGAGGACCATATTCTGTGGAAAACATTGCGGAGTCACTGCAGCAACAGTAACCAAATCCAAAGAAGGGCTTATAGTTGCTTCGGCAAAAAGTCCTGCTTGTACCAGAAAATCCTCCAAAGTTGTTTCGCCAAGTGTCTGCTCTCTTTCCTGAACGTTCATTTCCTGACCAAACCTCTTCTTCTGCCCTTCTTGAATCTCTTTCCAGACTTGATCCACTGTCTTCCCACTCAATGCCCTAGCCAATGTGAAACTAGCCTGACGTTGAAGAGAAGATGTTGCGGTACTTTCACTATCCATTCCCATCGATTGATTTGCTTCGGTGCTCCATACATTTTTAAGAAGCTCATCAAGGTTCATGCTACATAAGGGCTTCTCTAAATTTCCCATTTGGTTTTCAACTTCGTTGAGAGTGAGGTTGTACCACGAGGTTTGCCTCGTCAATTGACACGGCTGCATATGAGATTGTTGGCCATTGCTTTGCGATGCCATCGTTTGAACCCCCATTCACCATCAAACTCTTAACCCCAAACCTATCTCCACATTAAAAAATAAAAGAAAAAAACGAGGCAAAACCCAAAGTCACTAAACAACTCCCAAAAACCCTAAAACGCTCATGAATCTGCTAAGCTAACCCATAAAACCTACCAATTCAAAAACCCATTTTTTTTTCGTTAAGCCTCAATACTTTAACTTTCAAAAGCATGAAAAGCAGCACTTACTAATGCCATCCCATAAATGAATAACTAAAAGAAAAACTCATTAAAAACAATAACAAAAACCCGCGTTTTAAATCCCAAATGCTCCTCTCCAGTTCCAAGAAGGGAAACCCAGAATTTAAATATTCAAAGAAATCCCCAAAACACAAACTTTCCAGTAGATTTTTCATTTTCATATTTTTTTCCCTCCTTTTTCTCGCAAACCAAACAAGGGTTTAACTTTCCTCAACAAGAGAATAAATCACTCACATCAATCATACAATCAATCAACCGCATAGAAACTAAAACTAAAAATAATTATAATAATACCTGGAGGAAAAGGATTTATTACCTCAGAGGATCTGGGTGGCACTCTGAATCAGAGAAACAGAGGACCTAAACGAGGGGAAAAAATGTTTATTTTTTTTTTTTGTTGAGTTGTTGTCAGGACAGAATTCCACGTATCACTTTTGCGTTTTATAGGAACAGACAAAAAAGACAAGACCCTAACCTGTGGGCTTTTGCCACTTGGGCTCGTTAAAAAAATTTCGACATTCGACTAGCCTGGCCGAGTCCGACTGGGTTTTATTATTGTGGACAAAATTATATTATACAGTACACTCATCTCCCATTAATTGTTACAACTCCCCGGCCAGGATCAACTTGCCACTTAAAATTTATTTCGAGTCGAGTTTTATATTAAATTAAATTGAGAATTAATTTAATTAAATTTAATTGACTGGATGGATCAACTTGTAATCATTTTAAAACCTAATTTAAAATTTTAATTTTTTTTTAAACCTTGTTAAAACTTCATTGGATATTTAATTTTTTAACATGATTTTTTTTATTTTTTTTTTTAAATATTTGAACGATATTATTTTAAATTAATTCACCTAACTTCTAACTCAAAACCTGAACATAGTCTTATAACTTTGCTCACATACTCCTTACACAAAGATAAGAATCCATTTTAGTTCTAAGAGTTTATAATAATGTAAAAGGTCCTAGATTGGACAAGAAATGTTGCTACTATATTGTCATGGTTAATAAGTATCCTTTGATTTAGAAAAAAAAACTAGTCGTATATCCACATTATGCTATAAGACTTTTTTTTATGTTAAAAATAATGTTTAGATAGCACAAACACAATTTATAAAAGAAAAAATTTAACTTGATTTATAGACTAAACTAGGTTAAATAAGTTAATTTTATTTTAATCAAATGATCAAAAAAAAAAATAATGATAGCAAATGGACTAAATTTTAAAAAATAATTATAACAATAACCTAGGGGAAAAGATTGTAAAAAATGACAAATAATGTAACTCAATTCTTAAATCATTAAATATAGAATGATGAAATTTGATAATATATATATATATATATATATATATATATATATATATATATATATAACAAAAAAACTAGCTAAATTCAATCCAAGTTAGCATAATAAATCTGCAACTCGAGGAATAAAGGGCGAGTTAACTCAGAATAACCCACCAAAACGCAATTAAAGTCATGAGATGGGGATAAACTAGTAGAAAAGAGAACATAAAAATCACAAATATGAAAAAGAATAAGTAAAAGAAAATGATATCAATATACGTTAACTTTTTTAAACCTGTGACCTAGGACATTAGATCGAAAGTCTTCTATCTAGAAAAATCATGAAGTTCAATTCTTAATCAATTCAGTTTTGAAATATTAACTTGGAAAAATAATATTAATTTCACAAGAAAATTCAAAAAAAAAATAAGGATAAAAAATGAAATAGAAAATAAATTTTATTTTTAATTGAATGGTGAAATTTTAAATAAATCAATTTTAAAAAAAGGCCTAAAGTAATCAAAAGAATGAATACTAAATTAAAATAAAAAATTTGGCAAATTGGGATTGAATGGTGAAATTGAAAACAAATAAAATATCTATAAAAGAACCAAGAATAAAAAAAAATAAAAAAAGGATTCAAATTGAAATACCAACAACAAATAGAGCCAAGCTATAATTTTCAGGAGAGATGAGAGAAAAAAAGAAGAAGAAAAAAAGTCAACCAACAACAAACCGGACCACCATCTCTTACATGTGCCGCACCACCAAGAAGAGAACACAATGACGCTTCCAACGACATGGCAAGAGGACATTTTTGAATATCATGAGGCGTCACACATACCCCAACTCTTCTATTTTTGTATTTAGTATTTTTATTTTTTAATATTTAATTAAATACCAAACTGTTCCTAAGCTTACATGATAATAACAAAAAATTCATTGAAAAAAAATTAAAAACCCCTTGACATTGGTTTTAAATTTTTTGCTTTTAAGAACATTTTGGTTGTTTCACTTTGTTTTTTATATATATTTGGCCAAATATGAAATTGACCTCAATTAAATTAATAATAAAAAAAATATTATAAAAATATTAAATTGCTCTTTGATGCTAGTTTTTATTTTTTTACTTCTAATAATATTTTTTTTTTTACAATATATTTTAAAAAGAAAAAAAAATATTTACCCCCAACTAATTTGGTAATGAATATTATAATTTGTATGAATATTATAATCTGTGTAAGCACCTAAATGCCCTAAATAGCTACAGGTTGGAAATTAGAATCAAGTCTTTGACGGAAAGGATGTAACTAGACATGACTAATCATTTGGCACCTGTTTGGTTTTTGGGTAGTTTTTTCTTTTAAAAGCATTTTTTAAAATTGTTTTTTCTTGAAAATATTAAATTAATGATTTTTAATTGATTTTTGATATATTGATGTTAAAAATTAAAAAAATATATAAAAAAATATTTTAATATATTTTTAATTGAAAAATATTTTTTTTAAAAATAATACACTACATTACCAAACATACATGATGTTCTTACTTAGTAGTACAAGGATTCTATATATGGTGGCACAACATCTCATTAATGTGTATTTGGTATTGGAGTTTTGTAAATTTTTTAATTTTTTTTAATTTTTGTATCATTTTAATGTGTTAATATTAAAAACATAAAAAATATATTATTTTAATATATTTCTAAATAAAATATATTTTTAAAAATCACTCTCTATCACTATAACACCTGAAATTCTAACTTTATATGAAACATGCACTGTTTGGCATTGTATTTCTAAAATATTTTTGAAATAATTTGAATTTGTTTTACTTTAAATTAATATGTTTTTGATGTTTTCGGATCATTTTGATGTGCTAATGTAAAAAATATTTTTAAAAAAATAAAAAAAATATATTTTAATATATTTTAAAATGAAAAACACTTTAAAAAATAATTATAACCACACTCCCAAATCAATTTAAAATCATCAAAAGTAATTCCATAGTTAAATATGCTTGAATTGAAGCAGTTTAATGATGAGTACCATATAGCAGGTAATGAAAAAAAAATCAATTCTATGGGATATATATGACGGACGGTTTTAAATTTGATATAAGAGATTAGGACTAAATTATTAAGGATTATAGTGGAACTTGAATAAGAAAAATATACTAATAAACAAATCCTTATCATCATTTCAACACAAAAGCATCATATATATTTTTTTTTTTAACAAAACATAAAGGATATGGTTAAATTACTATAATCACATCTATAAAATATTATTCATTGAATAGTACTTTGTGTATTTTTATTTTAATTTTTTATGTTAGGTCTTATTTTTATTACATGAATTTATTTATTTGATTTCATTGTTTAATATTTAGATTTTTTGGAAGTTAGACTTTGTATTTGTTTTCCAATTTTCTTTTTATGGAATTATCCTAATATTATAATTTGGGTCATAGGTTAAGTAGGTTGCCTGAATTGACTTTAATTATTTCCTTTTTTTTTTTAATTTATTTTCTATGGGATTATCTCTATCTACTGACTCGAGTCGTGAGTTTATCAAGTTACTCGAGATGACTCTGATTATGTTTTTTTCTTTTTTAATTGGATATTTTTTAATTTGGCTTTATAAATTCTTTTATTTGCTTTCAATGAGGTTATCCTGATCACATTACTGGAATTGCAAGTTACGCATGTTAATCCCAGTTGACTTAATTTAATTTTTGGGTGATTTTTAATTGATTTTTTTTTTAATTTTACCCTTCAATAACTCAATCTTCTTTCTTTTTTTTTTTTTCAATTTCATTTTTTTAATATTAAGTTATTTGAGAACCGAGTTTCATATTTTTATATCATGACCTCAATCGTAAGTTTAATAAGTTAGCTTAGGTTAACTCTGTTTTTTTTTTTTTTTATCCTTCAACATTGAGTTGGTTGAAAATTGAGCTTTGTAATTTCTCTTGATTTACTTTTCATGAGATTATCTCGATCTCATGACTCGGGAAGCTAGTTTTCAAGCATATTTGACACTATGTTTTAAAAATATTTTTAAAAAAAATTAATTTTTTTTTTTGCTTTGAATTAATATTTTTAATGTGCTGATCTTAAAAATAATTTAAAAAAAAAAATATTATTGACATACTTTTCTGAATGAAAAACACTTTAAAAAAACAACCACTACCACACTCGAACTAATCAACATAACTCCCTTTTATGTTTTGCATTTATAAAGTAGTGCTGTGCAGCCTGTAACATTATTACCAATATCTGGGATTTTTTATATCTAAAATGTTTTAGAGAGGCACACATTGACTCAATTCTTATAATTTAAAATATTTTTATAACAAAATTGATATATATACCTTTGATATAATCCTAAGAAGTTGATATAACGACTAAGAAAGTTGTTTCCTCCCATTAGTTTACAATATACAAATTTAAACTCTTATATATCTCATGTCAATATAAAAATATGTTTTTAAAATTATTTTAAAATAACAACTTATTTATAACATGAATCTCAAACAGGGTACTTGAAAAGGAATAAAAATATCAAAGTGCGCATGTTAGGGCTTTCAAGACAAAGTGCTTTGTGTTGATACTGTTTATCTGTGTTCAATAGCCATTACTTGTTTGATAAACAAATTGCTAGGAGCACAAAGGCTGCGGTGCCTATCTTCACTCTACCTCCCTTCTTAACTCTACTATCCATGGTGACACTATGGCTCAGCTCTTGAACGTCTTATTCAGCTCCTCAAATTCTCTCATGGTGCTACCTGCATCTGTGTCCGGCGAGGCTGCAACATAAAAGCAGTAGAAGAGATTATTATTTAATGGAACCAAATTGCATGCGATGACAGACTTGTTTCATTGATTCCAGCTTATTAGAAAATGCAATGCAACAACAGATATCAAGCAGCTGCTTATGAGATGTAGCGTAGAATTCCAAAGGAGGAAAAAGCAAATCCATTAAAGACAGAACATCCATAAGCCAATATATTACAAGTGTAAACAAAGAATTGAAATGTGGTGCAGAAGTTAACGAACTGATAGGATCTAAAGTCCTGTTCCTGTTACGATAACATTCGCAGCTAAAGTCAAATTCTAAACCTGCAGCATCAATAAATTGAAAGAACGGTTCCAAAATTAAGCCTCAGTGGATAAAGAAACCCACAAAAAGAATCTTTGCAAAGAGCAAGAAATTCAAGAGGATAAAGACGAATCCCTGATAGTAAGATGAGATTTCAAGTTACGAATCTTTTCTGGTAAATATTGGACTAGTCCATCTATATGGGCACCAATTAGCTAAGGCTTCATGCATTGCTTGTAGTAATTGAAATACAGCAGCACACCATGGTCCATACATTGTGCCAAAAGAGAATCCTGCTTCCACATCACAGATCACATTCATAATTAAACTAGCCCATCTATCATAGCTCTCCCACAAGCTAATCTCCACATATTCTCCTAACTCTCTCATGATCAATCTACCCCTTTTTGCCATTTTTACCAAAAATCAGTCTCCTCCATGAATTATCACCTTCATTTTATCTCAAATACCATTTGCCATTTTACACAATGATCAATACAAAAATTCCTCCTCCAACTCCAGCCATGTACTGTCAAAATGCTGACAAAAAAAAACTGCTGACAAGAAAATCCAGCAAACAACTTTTACATTACAAAACTTATTCTCCTTGGATTAAGTAAAAAATCCATCTCCTCTTATACTTCTTCAGTCCATAACATTACAGATTTCATAGCATAAACAAAGTTGAGTACAAAAGGCACGATTCTCATTGTGTTTATTAGTTCAACTAGGACCCTAAATTCATACTCTCATTGTCAAAATATATATAAAAACAAGTGAATGTGTCCAGACATGCACTTTACAGTCACATCAGTGACAAGTGTCTCATGCACTAACAATGGGGACAACAAATTTACGAAGACTGTCAAAACCTCGAACACTATAGGAGCCAGGTTACACGGAAAGCTGAAAGTAAAATTCATATTGTTATTCAAACTGCACTAAGAAGAGGTAGAAATATCACAAGGATCCACCAGATGTCTCACCTAGCGCCCAAAATAACTTGGCACAGATCCAATGCCAGCCTGAGACCTTGCTGCTGATGCAGAAGGCTGACTCAATTGAGAACTCTGATAAGCACCCAATCCCTGCAAAGCAGCCTGAGAATTATAACTACCAATCATACTGTTGCTTATAGTATTAATCCCCTGCTGTGCGGTAAATCCTGCACCCAATCCAATAGAAGGACCAACATTCCCAACTCTGTTCAAAGGCTGCGAAACCCCACCAGGAAACAATGGACTCAACCCTGTCTGGTTCAGCATCCCACCTGCACCAACACCTAGACCCAGCACCGGATTCAAAACCCCCAAAGCAGGATTCTGCCCCAAGAAAACAGAACCTGTTGGATTCACACTCTGCCCCACCATTCCCTGGTTCAATAAACCCTGAATTCCCAAATTTCCCTGCACAACTCCTGCATTGTTACCAGCACTAGCACTCGACGCCTCCGCAACATTAGCATTACCACCACCACCACTGCTATTCTTAGTAGATAGTGAACACTGCAACTTTAAACCTTCAAAAACCTTAACAGGCTCTTCTAATGCCTTCCTAATCCCCTCTAAACTCTTATAAACAATAAAGGCAAAACCCCTAAACTTCCTAGTACTCTTATCAAAACCTGACGGCCCGTCTTCAATTTCTCCAAACTGAGCGAAAAACTCTCTAAGATTCTCCACACTAATCTGCGGACCCACATTCCCTATGTACAATTTCCTCAAACTGACATCAGAGCTATTGTCCTGTTTCTGATTCTGCCCCTTTCCTAAAGACGCCAATTGACACGAAACCGTTCGATTCCCCACCTTTTTTTGTGGCTCTTTAAGCGCTTTCCGCGCAGCAATTCGCGTTTTAAAGAGAAGAAAACCATACCCTTTTGAGCGACCTGTAGCCTTATCAGTTACAATCTTGCATTCCTCAATTTCACCGTATTTTTTGAAAACTGAGATAAGGGTTTCGTTGTGGGCATCCCAACCGAGTCCGTGAACGAAGATTTTGCGGTGGACTGGGTCAGAATCGACGGAGTTGAAGATTTCTGTGGCGATACATGGGTCAGTGGAGGCTGCTTCTTTGAGGATTTTGATAAGTAGTTCTTTAGTGAAGGGTTGTAAGATTTTGCTTATGGTTTCTCGTTTAGAATCTTCGCTTTCTTCTTCTTCTTCGGATTCAGATTCAGATTCCTCCTCCTCTTCGGATCCTGAATCCCCTGACTCTGTTTCTGATGAGGAGCCGTCTTCTTCTTCCTCCTCCTCCTCCTCCTCCTCCTCTACCACTGCTGCTACTTCTTCGGCTTCTGAGGAAGGTGGTGGAGGCTGCGGGGGCTTTTCAATTTTGGGTTGTTTAGAAGAGGATGATTGTTGGGGTTTGGAAGTGGGCTTTCGTTTCTTGACCATTTTTGTTACTGTGTTTTCTGAGAGAGTTGTTGAAAAGGAAAGAAGGACGGTGCGTTGCTGTGCAGGCAAAGGCAATAGAGGGTTTTGGTTTATATCGAGATAAAGTTGAATTTGGGGTTTTGTAAATGTTGATTTCTTTAACATTATATTAAAAATATTTTTTTATATTTTATTAAATTTATTTTAGATATTATTATATTAAAATAATTTAAAAATATTTTAAAAAATAATTTTAAACTATTTTTTTTAAAATACAGTTCAGTTAAATCATAAAGCAAAATAAATTAGTTTATTTGAAAGTGTGATTGTGATTGTTTTTTAAAATATGTTGTATTTAGAAAAGTATCAAAATAATATTTTTATTTTTTTAAAAAAATTATTTTTGAAATTAAAATATTAAAGTAATTTAAAAATATAAAAAAATATTAATTTAAAATAAAAAAATAAATTTAATTTTCTTAAAAAATATTTTTAAAATACAAAATTAAACATCATCTTAATATGATTTAAGTGAGTCGTCGTATCAAAGTGATGCACTTAGAAGAAACCATAAAAACTACATTAACCGGACCTATTTGTATGGGGAAATGAATATAAATATGCTTTAATTTATGTGAATTGATGTTTTTGTCTTTAAAAATTCACTCAAAGCTCTTTTTCAAGCGTAAAATAGTTTTTTCGCTAGGTTTATTTATCATTTTAAATTTGATAAGGCTATCTTAATTTTTTTCACAATTTTTCCTGCAATACAATTACTTGGTTACTCTTAAAACCAAAACAAAAATTAACTTTGGTTTAGGAGCTTTATCTAAACTTTCTTTAACCATGCACAATGTTACTATTTTAATGCCCTTGGAATAAAAAAAAAATCTTAAGTTTGGCTTTAGGATATAATCTTGATTTCATATTGGTTTCTTTAAAATGATTATGCGGTCTTAGGGTGTGTTTGGTATTGTGGTTGCTGTTGTGGTTGTGGTTTTAAAAAAATTGTTTTATAAAAAGTACTTTTAGTTGAAATTAATTTGAAAAAATATATGTTTGGTTAAAACTGTGGTTGAAATTGAGATTGAACAAAAAGTAGTTTAATGTGTTTGGTTAAAAAAATGCTTTTCAAATTGAGGTTATAAAATAATTAAAAAATACTTTTAATTTAAATATTGTAGATTTAACTACTATTATTACATCATGAAATAAATAATATTGATATCAAATATTTTTTATTATTCTATTAAACTATATGCAATGTCATCGCATACGAAATCTATCCAACAATAACTATATTTTTCATGGTTTCTTAAACACGCAACAACAAAAACTAAATTTTTTGTTACGTCATCAAGTGATCTCCTTCTAATTTTTTGAATAAAACATAATTAAAATACAAATAAAAATTAAATTTTTTTTAATTGGGTCGGACACAGCAAGAATATAATTGGAATTGTGATCAAATTTCACAAATGCTACGTCATCATGCTATATCCTTCTAATTTATGTAGTGTTATTAAATAATATTAAATACTATTTTTCAACTAAAACTCATTTTTAAAAAAAATAATTTACAATTTCATTACGTACAAAATTCATTCGACAAAAACTACAGTTTTCATGATTTAAAAAAAAAATATATTGTTCACGTTCACATGAATAATACGAGTGAAATCATGTAATTTTATTTGGTTTTTCAGAAAAAAAAAAAAACCGATGCACTCGCACTGTTCCAGCTTTCTAAAATCAGGAGAAGCAGCAAAATGTGCTTCTCCTGAACCACGGTTTTAATTCAACTTTTCGTGGGCCCTACCAATAAAAAACAGAATATTTTACTTACCAAACAGAATTAGGTGTGGCTGCGGGTGAACCTCACCCGCAGCCACGTTACCAAACGGCGCCTAGGGGTGGTTGTTTGATAATTTAATTAATAAATAAATAATAAAGAAAAGTAAAAGTTGTTTTCGTGTTCATGGAATGTGTTAGCAAATGAGTCACATTGTTGCCTTTAAGTGACACGTGTGGCGGCTCATAGAGATTTTCTTAGTGTTTTTTAATTCGCAACGAAGAAATATATCTTCTTAGACAATACATGTGGCTTAATTCCATATAGTTTGACATTGATTGACTTTTTTTTTTCCACTTTCTTTCTTGGTTTCCATGCTAACACTTGCAGCATTTCACGACAACCCTTCTATTTATTTTATTTTGGATAGTTTTTAGAATTGTTTTATATATATAATTTCATCTTTTTTCATTATATTTAAGTATCATATTTTTATTTTCATTCTTTTTATTGCTATTTTTTTTTTTAACTTTGGTAAGTTTTAAAATTGATTTTTTTTTTCATTTTCATCCTTCAACGTTAAATTAAGCTTCTTGATTGACATCTGATATAGGATTTAATGGGTTGTGAATTTGAGAGATTAACCTAAGTTTAGGAGATTTGTCTAGTTTTATTTTTATTTTCTTTTTTTGTTAAACTTATATTTTTCAATTTCATCTTTTGACATTTAATTTAATTATATATTGGGCTCCATAATTTTTTTTTCTTTGTACAAGATTTTTCCCTACTTTTAAAAATGATTTGCGTTATCTTGGATCTTTTTATATATTTTTTAAGCTCATATATTTTTAATTATATCCTTCAATATTTGATGTATTTGGAGAATGAGCTTCTTTTTTTGGTTTCTATATGATTTTTCACTCATTTTAAAAAATAACATAAATTATTTCAAGTCTTTTTTATTTATTGTTCACTATTATTTTGTAATCATATTTTAAATTAACTCGACTTAATGAATTTAGTCAGGTTAATTACTCGAGTCTCAAATTTCTATTTCTTCTTTAAAAATATTGGTCTGAATTGCTTTATAGCATGAGCTACTGTTCTAAGCTTGCTCAAGTTATTTTTTTTTATATTTTTTTTGTTGAATTTTTTTTTTCATTTTAGGCCTCTAATATTTGGTTAATTTGAATTGGGGTTCCTAATTTATTTCGATTTAGATTTTATGGTGTTGTCATGGGCTCATGTCCTAAATTGAAAGTTTCACAAGTTAAACATGGTTGCTTCTAGTTGATCTAATGTATTAATGCCTCTTTTTTTTTATATAAAAAAAGAAACAAATGTTCATGGGTTGTGGATTTTTAGTTGAAACAAGAGATTGGTGGATTCATTGTCCTGGATGATTAACCAGTCAGGGAAAAGGAACCGCTAATTAGGAGTTACCAAGATGAGAAATTGCACCAGTTTCAATAATTTTTCAGCCACGCATTAATGTGCCAACGTTATCAATGTCTAGAACCTGGAATCGCCACCCTTCAGCAGATCATCTTTGGCATCACTATCTGAAGTATCAGTCGGTGAACGAGACTCGATCGGTGGATCAAGAGGAGCTGATTTCAAGGGGCCGGTGGTTGTGGGGTGGAACAATTAATGTGATAATGTTAACGTCAAAGCGCAGTGTTTTTTTTTTTTTGGCTTTCTTCACATGATTAGTGCCCTTACCAGTTACTAATGATGCTAGACTTGAAGAAGCTATCTCGGTCATCTTCTTCCCGGAGCTGAAGTGCGGCTGCCGCTCTTTATGAGATGTATATGTGTCATCTTCATCCGGATTATTCCACTCTATATTCAGATCAAAAGAATGACCACCATCAATTGAGGATCCCATCTCCTTGCCACACACAGTAGAATGTCTCTTTGCCTCATAAGATTCTAGGGTTTTATTGCTGTTAAAGAAACTAGGCGCTGCTTCTTGATTTGTCCAAGAATCTGTCCTCTGACGTTTTTGAGCACCTTGATCATTGCCGTTCTCCACTCCTGCATCTCCTCTTCCAGATTCTGTTGAATTACTCGCTACCATTTCCTTGCTAGAATTTCTCTTTGCCTCATCATAAGATTCTAGGGTTTTGTTGCTTTTAAAGAAACTAGGCCCTGCTTCTTGATTTGTCCAAGAAACTGTCCTCTGATGTTTTTGAGCACCCTCACCATTGCCATTCTCCAGTACTCCTGCAACACCTCTTCCAGATTTTATTGAATTTATCTCTTTCCTTTTCAACTGACACACTACATGATCGCTAGTACGTATTATCAGGAAGACTAATTAATCTCAAGCATATGCCAACATACTCTACCTCTATTATGGCTCTTGTTACTCTTGTAGACAAATCTTTTCTTTGACCCAATGTTCTTTTTTGTCTCACTACATGTAAATGCTACGAAGAGCACATTCTTCATGCCAGGTACCAATATTATTACCAACTGACCTATCAATTCTTGAGCTTCCATGATCAGTGCCACTGATCTTCTTATCTTCAATCTTGTAAAGAAAAGGAGACCAAGGTCTTGGTCTATTTTTCTCTTCAATCTGTCTCCGCCAAATTCCTTCCATTTCTCCTCAGGTTCTCTGCCATAAAGATCACATTCCCGTACTGCATACGGACATGGCAGTGGCTCGCTCTTGCCTTTCTTGGAGAGATAATGAATGACCAGTACTTCATCGGAGGGATCAAATCTGCACCCAGTTGGCATTTGGCGTTGAACAAGCTCGTATCTCCTGGCTGGATCATTTGAGTTTTGCATTGTAATCTTGATCTTTGATCACTGAAGATCAGGAAGAGAGATTTTCCAACTTCTTCAAAGAGAATGGAAGAGAAGAAAAAGAACTTGCTAGTTTTTCAAATGAGAAACAAGAGATTTAATGTTATGGTTTTTGAGAGAGAGAGAGAGAGATTTTTCAAGGGAATCTGCAGAGAGGAAGGAGTGATCTTTTTAGTAGTTAGCAAACAAGAGATAAAGAAAAGGTTTTTATTCTAGAAAATTTCAGACCTTCATCATCATGAGATTGAGAAAGTAATAAAGAGTCTGGACTTGGACTTCACTTGCTGATGACAATTAACCAACTCTCTAATCTTTCTTTATTTCAAAGTTTTAAATTTGAATAACAAAAGTTAGATCACAAGTTATATATATTTAACCAAATTAATCGAGTTGAGTAAATTTAAAATAATAATTGTTTTTCAAGATTTATTTTTAAAATAAAATAATATTATTTAAAAAAAATAATTAAATTAGATTATAATTAGATTGATGGAGTAAGATCGGATTAACTTTTATCATCTTGTTTAATTTTTAAAAAATACATACCAAATTAAATGTATCAAATTGAATTTAATAACAATAATTTGAATGAGTAATTGCTAAGCAATAAGAAAATAATAAGAAATCTTTTTAATTTATATATGTGTGTGTATGCTTATCATATTTTTTAACATTTAATATTACTCTTTTAGATATTCAAATCATGTGTAATAAAGTTTGGGCTTAACGATTGGAGGGAGTAGATCATGGTAGCCTTAGAGCTTTTTCCAGCGTCATGTCTAGGCTTTGGAAATCCTATTTAGGGCTTCACTCCTCGAGGGCAGCTAATTTGGTGTTCATTTTGACCCGTTTATTTTTAAGAATTCACTTTTCTAGAAACCATTTTTCTCACTTTCTCATGTTTGGCAAATACATGGAAAGTAAGTCAAAGGTAATACAATTCCGGTCAAAGGAAAATGTTAAGTTTAACATAAGGAAAGTGTTTTCCGCTTTTTATTCTTGGAAAACACTTTCCTTATGTGGGCCAATACTGCGTTTTCATGTTTTTTCTGTAACTGTTCTTGTTAATTGCACTGTTCATTGTATTGCATACACTGTTCACTCAAAAATAGTGAACAGTACAGTTCTATTGCACTGTTCACTTGTCTGCGGGAACCCTCTTTTTTTTTTTTTTTAAGTGTGCTATTTTTTTAACATTTTAAAAAAAATAGTTTAGAGTGAATTTTATACCTTAATATTTTATCCAATTTTATTACATGCTAAAAATATTATTAAAACTATAGTTTTTGTCGGATGTATTTCGTACGTAATGGAATTATAAATGGTTTCATAGAATAGTAAAAAATATTTCACAAGCTTATTTCTTTATAATATGATATGATATATATAGTTATATTTTATAAAATAAGCTATGTATGAATATAGAATATAATAAAAAAAAATTCATCATTATATATTTTAGATTTTTTTTTTATTGTAAGTGATTAAATATTTTATATATATTAGATAAATTTGAAAAAAAATTAATTTATTAATAAATTATTTTCCATTTCATTTTCCATAATACAAACAAATACTGGAAAGTGTTTTCCATAACACTAACAAACATCGAAAAATACTTTCCGGAATTCACTTTCCCTGGAATTCATTTTCCAAAAAGAATTCACTTTCCTACAAACAAACGGAGCCTTAAGCTCACATATAGAGACCAGTTGCTTGCACTTGAAGGCGAATATTTAGGTTTAGTCTCCTTCTAAGAAATTGACATTGCACGCCCTTCACGCGCCTTTTTTGTTCTTCAAAGTTTTCTTTATCCTCACTCTCATAGCTTTCATTTAGAGCCACTTTAGTATTATTGTTTATTATTATTTTAAAATATTTTTAATTTATAAATATATTAAAATAATATTTTTTTTATTTTTTAAAATTTATTTTTGATATCAACATATAAAAAAAATTTAAAATCACCAAAAAATTTAAAGTAAAGAAAAAAATAAAATAAAAATTTATTTTTTTTCAAAAATACTCTTGAAACGCAAAAAAAATAGGATTTTAGTACCTTATTATCTAGAGAGTAATAATGTAACATTTTAAATTGTACTTGACTTCAAAAAATATTATTATTATTATTATGTTTTTTCAAGTTAAACAATGTTATTAAACCATGTAAACAAACAAAATCTTATGTGCGGTTTGTTTTGCAGTGCAAAAATGCTTTTAGAAATTAATTTTTTTATGCTTCAAATTAATTTATATTTTTTTATTTTTAAAATTTTTTTGATTTGCTGATATCAAAAATAAATTTTAAAAATTAAAAAGATATATTATTTTGATATATTTCTAAAAAAAAAAATACTTTGAAAAACAACTATTACCATTGTTAGAGAATAATATAAATCATATCTCGGGACCTTACCTAACAGCTTAAATTATTGGGTTGAGATGGTTCTTTGACATAATATTAGAGTCATGCTTTTTTATTTGATAAAAATTAAATACAAGGTAATGTAGATCTGTGCAAGTTTCAAGTTCAAATGGCTTTAACTTGAGGGGATGTGTTAAAAAACAATATAAATAATATTTTAGAATATCACCTAACAGCTTAAATTATTAGGTTCAGATGGTTTTTTGACAGATATAAATCTAAATAAACATTTAATTCAAGTTATGACTGATTTGCCCTGACAAATATCTCACTCAACCAAATTGATTTTACAAAGAGAACATGGTAGTGTTAGCTCCTCCTCCTCCTCCTCCTCTTTTTCTTTAAATATTTTGGAACCAATTTATAAATTAATCAACTTTAAATCAAACCAAATTCCTTCTTTGTATAAATATAATCTTAAGAATGCAATGGATGTATTAGCTTTCATGCATTATACTTAAAATAAAATATCAAAGCTGGGACTGAAAGATTAATAAAAAAAATTATTTTTTGATATGAAATTTAAAAATGAATAACTAATTAAGAATAGAATACATATCCTTAATGTCGCACCCGACATCGCGGCGGCCCTAAAAATAAATCTTTCATAATGAATTATGGAAAAAGAACAGATTTCTGGCATCCTGTTCTTTTAGGAAAAAATGTCTTTGTTTAAGGAGTCGCCACCTAGTATTATGGTCACTAGGAACCCTAACTGGTCAACAGAGATTCTATGGTTCGGGACTGGTTACGTAAAAGGGAAGATATTATCACTCCTTAAACGTCCTGCCTAAGGCAGGCTGCATTGCTAGTTTCGTCTTAAATTTGCTAAATGTTTATTAGTTTATGCTATAAAAATTTGCTTATAATATTCCTGACTCTGGCGCCAGTGAATATTCAACTACGAATATTTCCAACTCTGGCGTTGGTAAATATTACGTAGCTATAAAATAAATTAAATCAATATTTTTATTTTATTCCCGACTCTGGCGCCAGTGAATAAATAAATAATAATAAATTTATTTTTTACGAATGCAAATATTTTCTATTTTTCTAGCCAAATAAAATAAAATACAATGAATAAAAATAATATAAATTTAAACCGGTATTTTTATTCCTGACTCTGGCGTCAGTGAATAAACCAATAAATTTACATTAATTTTACTCATGCATACACATTTTTTATTTTTTTTTATTTTTTTGTTTTTTATTATTTATTTATTTTTTTGGGCCTGGACGGGCCGGGCCCAGCCCCGCACATGTTTTTTTTGGGGGCTGGGCCCAGCTCAGCCCATATGGGCTGGGCTAAGCCCAGCCAGCCCGGCCCGGCCACTGGCCCAAGCCAGTGGCCCGACTGGGCAAAGCAACACGCGTGAGCTAATTCACGCATGTTGCTCACTGTTCAAGTGAATTAAACTTCACTTGAACAGTGCAATGTGCTCACTATTTGCCTGTTTGGAGAATGAAGCAAAGCGGGAGAAGAAAAATAACTTACCTGATCTGCAGACGTTGCTGGAGGCGATGAAGACGATGGAGATGTTAATGTTGGTCTCTGTGTCTCTTGCTTGCGTTTTCCTTTTTGCTTCCTTTGTCTTTCTGTTTTGAACTTCTTCCTTTGGTTTTCCCTGCTTCTCAGTCCTTGCGATAAAAAAATGAAGATGGTGCTGGATTCTCCCTTCAAATCTGCCTTTTGGTTTCGTGTTGTGTTTTTGCTCTGTGTATTTGTTTTCTGTTTTCTGGGTTTCTTTTCTTCTGCTTTTCTCGGTGGTTTTATTGTTTTCTTTTCAGTCCCAAGAAAATTCCTCCTCCTGTTGGCTGCGACTCCTTCTCCTTTTATAAGGCCAAAATCGGTGGTAACGGCCAGCCTCTTAAATGCCCTGTAACCGGCCCTTTAAGTGCCTTCAATGCTGGAACTTAAGCGTTGGCTGGAAACCGATGAAACGGAGGAAGAAGACAGTGAACAGTTTTGTCCAAGAAACGGCTCCGTTTTCCCATCAAATGCTATTTATGATCTGGTCCTTGAAGTTTTGAAATTTTTGTAAATAAGCCCCTGGATAAACTTTAATTGGATCCTTGCATTTCCGCGCCATTTTCAAGCTGGTCCTTGGATTTTAATGTTTGCAATTTAGACCACAATTAAACCCCAAACTTTGATATTTCTTCAATTAAGTCCCCGGGTTTCATTAATTAAATTAATTTCAAGCCAATTAAGTCCAAAAACTTATCAATTCTCCAATTAAACCCTTGATTGGATTAATTAAATTAATTTTCAAGCTTAATTAAGTCTCAAAACTTATCAATTCTCCAATTAAACCTTTAATTGGATTAATTAATTTAATTCCAAGCTCAATTAAGTCTCAAAACTTATCAATTCTTCCATTAAGCCCTTGATTGGATTAATTCTAAAGTTTGATTAAACCCCAAAACTTCTAACCATGATGCCCTTAACCCAAATATTAATTCATTCTTCATTTATTTTATTTTACTTGTTTTCTCATCATCATTATTATTTTTTCATCAATTTTTTATCCTTTTCAATAAATAAAATAATAAAAAATAAAATGGTCAAAAATTGGGTTATGACAGTTGCCCCCTCTTTATAATATTTACTATACAAAGATATTTAGAAAATTTTATTTTTCTTTTAGCTTTGTGTAGTAAATTTATAAAGAAAAGTAGATACAGAGAGAACTTTTGCTTTTTTTTTTCTTTTTCTTGAAAACTTCAAAAAACAGTAAATTGACACACGACCTTTACAGAGAGATGTCGAAATTAAGAAACAAGTCATTTGGAAGATGACCCACCCTTTTTTTTTTTTTTTTTTTTAAAAAAAATGGATCAAATTATTTTGGGCAACCTGCCCGATGATAAAAGAAACGCGAAGAATTTCGCGAATGGTCTAATTGTTCCAGGCAACCTGCCCGATGATTGAAAAAAAGAATACGAGGATGATTTTTTTTATTTTTTTATTTTTTAGGATGGTCACATTGTAATGGGTTACCTGCCCAGTTGGTCACATTGTAATGGATTACCTGCCAGTTGGTCACATTGTAATGGGTTACCTGCCCAGTTGGTATATTGTAATGGGTTACCAACCCAGATGGTCACATTGTAATGGGTTACCTGCCCAGTTGGTATATTGTAATGGGTTACCAACCCAGATGGTCACATTGTAATGAGTTACCTGCCCAGTTGGTATATTGTAATAGGTTACCTGCCCCCATTGTAATGGGTTACCAGCCCAGGTGGTCACATTGTAATGGGTTACCTGCCCAGTTGGTCACATTGTAATGGGTTACCTGCCCAGTTGGTATATTGTAATGGGTTACCAGCCCAGTGGTCACATTGTAATGGGTTACCTGCCCAGTTGGTATACTGTAATGGGTTACCAGCCCAGGTGGTCACATTGTAATGGGTTACCTGCCCAGTGAAAAAATATGAGGATTTTTCAAAGATGGTCGCATGATAGTCTCGAAGGCACACTATTCAAGAGATGGAAGTCGAAGGAGATGAGGGTTCGAAGGCGCACTCAAAAGGAGGTAAGATAGGAAATGCACTACCTTTGATGGTCGAGGGCTCGAAGGCGCGCTCGAAAATAACTGAGGTGAGGGCTCGAAGGCGCACTCAAAAGGAGGTAGGATAGGAAATGCACTACCTTTGATGGTCGAGGGCTCGAAGGCGCGCTCGAAAAGAAGCAAGGGCTCAAAGGCGCGCTTAAAGGGAAGCGAGGGCTCAAAAGCAACGAGGGCTCAAAAACGCGCTCGAAAAGGAAGCGAGGGCTCAAAGACGCGCTCGAAAAGGAAGGTAGGGTTAGGAAACACAATACCTTGGATGATCAAGGGCTCGAAGGCGCACTTGAAAGAGGTGGAAAAACACAGAGATTTTTCAGGTGGCCTAATTCTCATGGGCGGCCTGCCCAGGATGAAAAATTCTCAAAAGCGAAAAATTTTCAAAAGAAATTTCAATCTTGGCCATTTCAAGTTGGCCTTCCAGTTGATGGATTCCGTTGGAATTTTCTCATATGAAATTTGCAAAACTCATTGTTCAATGTCTTGAAGTTTAGATGATATGCATGCATCTTTACCTGTTTTGAAATATAGGCCCCCATTTCTTCTTAGTCTTTTTGTTGCTTGACTGATGAGGACTTGCTACCTCTGATTCGGGTCATCTTTGTCACTTGGCTTCTAGCCCACTCGAGTTAGCCCATGTAAATCTATTTCCAGATTTGTTTGCAAAACTTAGCCTTTGTGGTGCCCATTGTGACCCACTTGCTTGCTAAAGAATTTTTTGACTCGTCAAATAATTTGAGAGGATCATTCATTACTCCTCGTTTCACTACTAGAAACATTCGGTGTCACTTGCTGAAAGGATCAAACTGTATTTCATAAACCAAAATGCCCCCTTGTCTTGTTGTAGGAAATGTTCCATCTCTTTTTTCTAGAATTTTTCCTTCTAAGCACAATGTTGCCCCCTTGTATTGGTCATTGCCCCTAAGGGTGCTCTGTCAGCGACTTAGACAAATTATGGTTTTAAGAAGCCATTCTTTCATTTCTCTCCTTTTCAGTTTGGTGAAGGAATATGGGTTCAGAATGAATCTTGAAATCTTGATCTTGCATTTTGAAAACAAAAATTATTTTGATGTGAGTCTAAAACAATTTGCTTTTGAAATCTTGCAACTCCTTGGTTATTTTCTTTCTTGGAAAAGAGATTATTTGCTCTTGTGTTTGGCAATGATATCTTCGGTGAAAATACATCATGAGATGACCTTTTTTCAAAGTGAAGGGCTCGAGAAAAAAAAAAGCTCAAGGTTTTGTTTGAGAAAAATTTGTCTCTTTTTGAACACTCATTTTTATCAGCATGAATAATAATGAATAGCTTATTCTTGAGGTCATGAATCTTATGAAAAATATATTCTTTGCATTTTGAGAGCATTGTTTATTGTTCTAGGTTGCTTGCTTGCTTGATTAGAAAGGACTTCTACAGGTACGTAACGTAGGCTGTGGTTTTTGGCTATGAAAGAAATGGATTCATAAGGCTCAAATAGTGTTTCAGGGTTTCAAAGACTGAAGATCACGATCAATAGTTTGACTTTTGGCGTCATTCATATTTTCTTTTGCCGCTCTTCTTTGATTTGCCCCTCTTTTTTCTTTTTCATTGCTTTGCTAGAGCATACTCACTTTATCTTGGTTATCACTTTTTCTTGTGATTTGGGCATGCCCCCTAGCATTTGAGTTTCTTGGGCTCTTTCGCCTTTTGGCTTTCTCACGGCTTTATCATCTTTCTTGATCATTGAAATTTCACTTGCCCCCAATGTGGGGTGTGATCCTAGTCGGGATATATTTTATGAAAGAAAAATTATTCAGGCTCAAAAAGGGATCACAAGGGATATACTTATTTCAGAACGTGAAAGGAATAACAAAGATGGCCTTTCCTCATTTCAAGCACAAGCAACTATGATCAATAAACTTTGACCTCATCTAGTGTGATGGTTTAGTCTTTGCAAAGATGCATTTCATGAGTTATGAGCAACAAGTTCACTACATACCATTATTCATACACTAAAAAACACATGTTTCAAGAGTCATGGGGTAAAGGTGTTTATTCATTTCTTTTTTCTTTCTTCTTTTTAGAGTTTGGTCACTTTTATGAAGGAGTTGCTTGATTCAATTGTCATTCTACAAGTAGAATGTCAAAAATATCATTTTTGAATAAACATCAAATTATTTTTTGAAATCAAAATGCCAGATCAATTTTTTCAAAACTCCAATAGGGAAACTGATTTGTGTTAAAAGAGATGAATTGCGTCTATGAGATCGCACAAGGCTTCAAAGATGTGTTTGTGAATCTTTATAAGAAAACTCTCTCAGAAAAAAAAATGAATAATGATAATCGTAAACATGATTGAATGACAAACTCATTATTTCATTGAAACTTTGGAAAATAAGTTCAACAAGAAAGAACTTATGACAACATCTCGGGCTATGAATACTGGCATGATAACATATAAAGGGGCTAAACATTTAGCGATCATTGATTGGAATTTCTGGAATATTTCAATCATTCATTCTCCTCGACAAGGGCATCTTTTCAACAGTCAATTGAAATCAAATGTAGATCATTCTCAACCTAATATCACCATAGCTTTATCTTCAAAATAATTGGTTGCTGGGAGTTGGTGTGAAGCAATTAGCTATAGGAACGATAAGTGTCTTGGCAATCACCTCCAGTGAAATCGTTCTTCTTAGTCGGGTTAGCAATCTTACCTAACCTAATGGCTTGTTCAATCCTCTCAGTTATAATAACCAAGTCAGTGAAATGTCGTGTAGAGCTTCTAACCAAGTATTCAAAGTACGGAGCTTTAAATGTATTGGAAAATAAACTGATCATCTCTTTTTCCAACATGGGAGGATTAACTTGTGCAGCTACCTCGCTCCATCTCCGGGCATATTCTCTTATGGACTCCTTGTTGTTCTTCTCCATAGCTTGCAAGCTTAACCGATCAGGGCCCACGTCTATATTGAACTTATATTGCCTCATGAAGGCATCAACTAAGTCCTTCCATTTTTTAACCTTGGTATTATCCAACCACATATACCAAGTGAGGGCAGCGTCACTCAAGCTGTCTTGAAAAAAATGAATCAGTAGTTTCTCATCATCAACCACCTCAGCCATTTTGTTGCAATATGCTTTGAGATGAGTTATAGGGCATTGAGTTCCCGTATATTTGACAAATTCTGGCACTCTAAACTTTTTGGGAATGACAACGTTGGGCACCAAACACATATTGACAGCTTTCACCAGGTCACACAAATGGTTTCCCTCAACTGCCCTTATCCTCTTCTCTAGGGCAGTCCATTTTTCCAAATCCTCTTCTTTCACCATCTTGCCCTTTTGAGATTCTTTCTCGGTGGAATCAGTGGTAGATGAAATTCTTGAAGAATATGCTGGCTGGAAATGCATAGCTTGTTGAAATTCAGATGACTCCCTATTTGCCCCCAGATTATGTGGATCAAAATGAGTTACATGCATATCTCCAGGCTGAGCTATAAGTGTTGCTTTTCTGGATTTATCTCTCAAGGCCTGCTCGAGTAGACTAGTAAGCCTTGCGACTTCTTCCTTAAGATTGTCCACCTCTTTTTGATGTTGGGCTTCCAACTGGGCTCTTTCTTCGTTTTCCATTTGTCTTTTTCTCGAACGAGTGTTATAAATGAGCTTCAATGGGGGACCTATATTTCAGCTTGTTAAATGTAAATCATGCAATTATGCAAAAATGCTAAAGCAATAATAAAAAATAAAAAAAAATGCGTATGAAATGCGAACTTGCCCTTCACGGGATGACAACCTAATTGGAAGATCCTAATTATTGAGTGCATCAAGGGGTTGGTCATTATCTAGTCTCAAAGGGTCTTTCGCATGCTTAGTGATCGTCCATGAAAGGTCGATATGAGGCTTACAAGTAGTGTGAAGATAGAGGCCCTGAGTAATATCAGTTTGGCATATCAACCACTTCCAAGTAAACAATCAAGCGAGAGTTGGATGGTTTCACGAGTCTTACCCAGGCTAAAGCCATTGGGGTACCGTTACTTTCCCACTTATCCTAGGTTGTCAAGTGTGTGATCTCAAAGTGATGCATGACAACATAAATAAGGATGCATGCTAAAACAGTAAATACAGGAAAAATAAACAAATAAACACAACAAAAAACAAATAAAAAAAACAAATAGCAATAATAAGACAAAAGACAAAGCTTAATCCTAGGGTCCCCAGTGGAGTCGCCATTCTGTTGCATCCGACATCGCGGCGGCCCTAAAAATAAATCTTTCATAATGAATTATGGAAAAAGAACAGATTTCTGGCATCCTGTTCTTTTAGGAAAAAATGTCTTTGTTTAAGGAGTCGCCACCTAGTATTATGGTCACTAGGAACCCTAACTGGTCAACAGAGATTCTATGGTTCGGGACTGGTTACGTAAAAGGGAAGATATTATCACTCCTTAAACGTCCTGCCTAAGGCAGGCTGCATTGCTAGTTTCGTCTTAAATTTGCTAAATGTTTATTAGTTTATGCTATAAAAATTTGCTTATAATATTCCTGACTCTGGCGCCAGTGAATATTCAACTACGAATATTTCCAACTCTGGCGTTGGTAAATATTACGTAGCTATAAAATAAATTAAATCAATATTTTTATTTTATTCCCGACTCTGGCGCCAGTGAATAAATAAATAATAATAAATTTATTTTTTACGAATGCAAATATTTTCTATTTTTCTAGCCAAATAAAATAAAATACAACGAATAAAAATAATATAAATTTAAACCGGTATTTTTATTCCTGACTCTGGCGTCAGTGAATAAACCAATAAATTTACATTAATTTTACTCATGCATACACATTTTTTATTTTTTTTATTTTTCTGTTTTTTATTATTTATTTATTTTTTTGGGCCGGGTCGGGCCCAGCACATGTTGCTGGGCTAAGCCGAGCCAGCCCGGCTGGGCAAAGCAACACGCGTGAGCTAATTCACGCGTGTTGCTCACTGTTCAAGTGAATTAAACTTCACTTGAACAGTGCAATGTGCTCACTATTTGCCTGTTTGGAGAATGAAGCAAAGCGGGAGAAGAAAAATAACTTACCTGATCTGCAAACGTTGCTGGAGGCGATGAAGACGATGGAGATGTTAATGTTGGTCTCTGTGTCTCTTGCTTGCGTTTTCCTTTTTGCTTCCTTTGTCTTTCCGTTTTGAACTTCTTCCTTTGGTTTTCCCTGCTTCTCAGTCCTTGCGATAAAAAAAATGAAGATGGTGCTGGATTCTCCCTTCAAATCTGCCTTTTGGTTTCGTGTTGTGTTTTTGCTCTGTGTATTTGTTTTCTGTTTTCTGGGTTTCTTTTCCTCTGCTTTCCTCGGTGGTTTTATTGTTTTCTTTTCAGTCCCAAGAAAATTCCTCCTCCTGTTGGCTGCGACTCCTTCTCCTTTTATAAGGCCAAAATTGGTGGTAACGGCCAGCCTCCTAAATGCCCTGTAACCGGCCCTTTAAGTGCCTTCAATGCTGGAACTTAAGCGTTGGCTGGAAACCGATGAAACGGAGGAAGAAGACAGTGAACAGTTTTGTCCAAGAAACGGCTCTGTTTTCCCATCAAATGCTATTTATGATCTGGTCCTTGAAGTTTTGAAATTTTTGTAAATAAGCCCCTGGATAAACTTTAATTGGATCCTTGCATTTCCGCGCCATTTTTAAGCTGGTCCTTGATTTTAATGTTTGCAATTTAGACCACAATTAAACCCCAAACTTTGATATTTCTTCAATTAAGTCCCCGGGTTTCATTAATTAAATTAATTTCAAGCCAATTAAGTCCAAAAACTTATCAATTCTCCAATTAAACCCTTGATTGGATTAATTAAATTAATTTTCAAGCTTAATTAAGTCTCAAAACTTATCAATTCTCCAATTAAACCTTTAATTGGATTAATTAATTTAATTCCAAGCTCAATTAAGTCTCAAAACTTATCAATTCTTCCATTAAGCCCTTGATTGGATTAATTCTAAAGTTTGATTAAACCCCAAAACTTCTAACCATGATGCCCTTAACCCAAATATTAATTCATTCTTCATTTATTTTATTTTACTTGTTTTCTCATCATCATTATTATTTTTTCATCAATTTTTTATCCTTTTCAATAAATAAAATAATAAAAAATAAAATGGTCAAAAATTGGGTTATGACACTTAACAATCAGGCTCGCCTTCTAAGATATATAATAAAGATTTTATATTTTGATACTAAATAAATAATTATGATATTAAACATAGATCATAACCAACACTTAAATAACTTTTTTTAAAGAAGGAATGATGAATTATTAACTAATATGTTAAAATAAAATTGTGTTTTACTATATTCAAACAATTCATTTTAAATTAGTTCCTTATATTTTAAATTATTTACTTGGTTTCTATACTTCATTTCTTTTATATTTTAGTCTATATATATATATATATATATATATATATATATATATAAAATTTACTGCTCATATTTTAACCAAAAAAATCATGAAATTGGATGAAAATCTGTTTTTGTTTTTATCAATTCTAATAGAGTTAAAAAGTAGACTAGAGAGCAGGTTTCTGATTTTATTTCATTATTTTTGTTATTTATTTTGGTTGATTAAGATTTTTTTTAAGGTTGAAAATAAATATTTCAAGACTAATAATTTTAATCAATGAAGTGTTGGTCTAGTTGTTAAGGTATTGTTATATCCTTGTAAGGGTGAGAACACAAGTTTGATTCTTAGAAATTATATGTATTGATAGGAATAGTCACAAACCCCGAATAAAATTAGTTTTAATTTTTAAAAAGATACGAGGATATCTAGACGATAATAATAATAATAATAATAATAATAATAATAATAATAATAATAAGAAAAGGCTAATAATTTTAATGCATTTTGGTAAATCTTGTGCAAAACTTGGGTTTTGAAGGCCAGAACAGAATGGCCTTGATTTTTCGATGATGGTGGAGTTGCTAGAAGTGTTGTCGCGAGCGACAGGCAAAACGTAGTCTGCACTTTCTTTCCTTTTTTAAAAAATATAATAATAATTTTGAGACACCTAGGCTAAGCTTCACTGGCCTAGGCGCAGACAAGTGGGCAGTAGGCTGCACTTTCTTTTTTAAAATAATAATAATAATAATTTTGAGACACCTAGGCTAAGCTTCACTGGCCTAGGCGCAAACAAGTGGGCAGTGGCCGGACCCAATTTTTTTTTTTTTTATTTTTTGTGTTTTTAATATTTTTAATTTGTATTTGTTTTTTTAATCCTCCAAAATTAATTCCTATTTTCATGAAAAATAAATAAATTATTTTTAAATTATTCTGGATGATGTGTAATTGTGTATCCTTACAATCACTGATGAATTTCGAAATATTTGTTATAAAAAATGCTGAAAAGGTGAATATAAAATAAACATTTATTTAATAAAAAAAGCTTGTGCAACATACTATGAATCCAAGATGAAATATTCTCCTATAATAATTTTATTGATTTTAACCAATCAAATTAATTTTTTAATATAAAAAATTATGCAATAGAGAAATTAAAAAAAAAGTTCGAAATATTTCGGATTTTTAACTAATATTTACTTTAATTATCATAAAAGCAGATTAAAAAAAAAAAAGTTATCGAAAGCGGACCTAAAGCCTACAGGAACACGCAAGGCCATTTTCCAGTGTAGAACCAAAACATTCTTGATTTTAGTCTTCTGAAAAAGGAAACATTGTCAATTGTCAAATCTAAAATCTGTTTCATTGCTTAATCTTCGAACTCCATGCGAGGATCCAGCTAGAACCCACAGAATTTAGGGTTCTATTTAGAACATTGACACAAGAAATTAGGAGAAGCAATCTACCATAATCAACAGGAAAGTGATCTCTTCTTCTTGCTGTAGACAAAATCCTGCAGCACTGGTCCTGTAACCTTGTAGATATGATCTATTGACCTAAACCTCTTGTTCTTTCTCTTGGGATAAATCTCTTCTTCGTCTTCTTCTTCAGAGATGGTATAAAAAAGTGAATGGTGATTGCTTGCATCACCCTGATATGATCTTCGTTCTGCTTCGTCTTTCTTGCTGTTTTTGACCTTGATCAGCTTGTCATCCCTGTTGCTCATCTGTACTAGTAGCCAAGCCAAGTCTATTTCTAGCTCTGAGAAGCTCATGATCATCTTCTGAGTTCTTCTATCTTTGCATGGCACTGGAAATTTAGCCATCGTATTTTGTCGTCGGAGAAGAGAAGAGGGAGAGAGGGATGCTTGAGTTTGGAGATAGGGTCGGATCTTGCGTATTTATATAGGAAGGAGACATTCGGCATCCGTGTCTTCCTGGGAATTAATGAATTATAAGTCGGTTCAAAAAAATGATTTTTTTAAAATTTTTGTTTCTTTTCAGGCGATTATAGGGTTGGGACTTCACGACATGTGTCATATCAAATTTTTTAAATATAAAAAATATTTAGATAATGATAATGTTTTTAAATAAGTACAACAAAATCGGAGAGTTGTCAACTTTATTATTCAATTAATTTAATAATATGATAAAAAATAGATAATAATAATAAATAAATCATATAAAACAAAATTAATACAAGTTAACTTAAGTTAATTTGTCAATTCCATAACTCGGCACATGAAATTAGAATAACTCAATAGAAAGAAGAAAGAAAAAAAATAATGAAGTTTAATTTGCAATAAATTTAATATTGAAAAATAAAATTGAAAGAAAGAATTCAATTGTAAAAAAGAGTTTTAAAAAAGTCATAAGTTATCTCGTGCTAACCTTTTAAATTCATGACTTAAGTTTTAAGATCATAATTACCCATAAAAAAAAAACTTGAAAAAATTATGAAGTCAAATCCTCGATCAACAAAATACTAAATGATAAAATTGAAAAATAAAGTTTCAATAAAAAAAGATTCAAAACAAAACAAATAGTAATTAAAACAATAAGGATCAAAATTGACATAAAAAAAACAAAATAAAATGTTAAGGGATGAAACTAAAAAACAAATTCAATTATGAAAATGATTAAAAACAAAGCAAATTACAATTAAAAAAATAAAGATCAAATTTGACAGATGAAAAATTAGAGGATAAAATTGAAAAAACATTTCACTTTTATAAATTGTTTTTTTTAAATAAAAGATAATAAAAAAAAAACAAAAACCAAATCTAAAAGAAAAAAAAGTAAAAGTTGTTGTAAAAATTTAGAGGGTAAGGTGCAAAATATGAAGAGAACAAAAAGAAAAAAAAAGAAAAAAAAAAGGTCGCTAACGTTAAACCAGAGGTTCGTTGAGCACATGTGTGCATCCAAATTCAAAAACCATCGTGAATGCTATCGCTTATCCACCAACTAAAACTATAACCTTCATCTGAATAGCGTAGGCTATTTCATAGCCGACAACTTTTCATTTGAAATTAATGTTTTATATTTATTAAGATTTCAATATATCCCCGGTCAATTTGATTATAACAAAAAAAAATGTAATGAAAATATAAAAAAGACTTTGGACACTAATTAAAAAATATAATTTTATAAATTAATTAATTAATTTATTATGATCTTTAAAAGAAAAGGTTGAAACAACCTTTAAATGCCAAATTAATATTTTTTTCTTTAAAAGATAAGTTAGTCATTTAATTTTGTAAAAGAAAATGAAAGTACCATGTTACCTTTAATAGTCAAGCCAATTGTTTTTCTTGAGAATGGCCAAATCAAAATTTTACTTTTCTAATCTACATTGTCAACAAGTCTAGGTCGACGGTAAATTTGCGAGATGGTCGCGCTACACTATGAATTTAATCAAGATTTTTTTAAATGTAAAAAAAATATTTAAGTCATTGAAATTATTTGACATTATTATTAAACTCAGCTCAACATATCAACTTTAAAATTTCTCATCCCGACTCCTTATCTAATTCGAGTTTAAAACTAAATCATATGAAAGTTGCTTTAATATGACTCGGTTGGCTTGGTGTATCCAAAAATAATACAGACAATTGGTAAAAACATGGTTTGGATTTAATAAAAAAAATAGTCAATATGACTTCTTTTTTTTTAATATTAAGACGTCAATATATTAGATTGACATGAGTTTTATGGCTTAACTCATCAAATTCATGATTTGGATGATGGACTCCACTTAAGTTTAATAATTTTATTTTTTAAAAGTATATATTTTTACTTAATTATACAATAATAATAAAAAAATATACTCTCTGGGAAAAAAAACCCCTTCACAATTCATATAAACCATAAAGGAGGAGATAGGAAATTTAACTTTTACTTTAAATCAATATCTAATTACTTTTTTTTCATAAAAAAAATAATCAGTTAACATGGAATATGGCCGTCTTTTTGTGTAATTCAAATGCTGTTCTTTTATTGATAGAAAATCTTCAAATCACTGATTATTTTAACAAAAGATTTGTTTGATGGCCCGGTGTTACATGGTGCTGTGCGGTCACCAGACAATACACAAACTAGTACCGAGTAAAAATATCAACTTTGTGCCTCCCTCAGCTCATCCACAGCAGCTTCAAGCGTTTCTGTGACATGTTCTTCAACTTGCAGCCCTTTGTAAGGTTTTGACAACTGGTGTCCTAAACGCAAACTAACCTGTAGAGAGATGGGACGTCATGGTTCCATTAACAAGAAGAAAAACAGCAAATTCAAGTGTTAAAGGAAACTTCATGAATTTTGGGCTCTATCAGAAAGATTTCCCTTCCCACCCTACACGGTTGAAGTTCTCTCATACACTGTTATATATATATGTAATAAAAAAGAAAAAGATTTCATAAGAATAAAATACACAAAAAAATTGATTTGCCATGAAGCAACTCTAGCTGATTATGTTACCTAAACATATTTCACAGCCGAAAACTGTCCACGAATTTACAAATCAATGACAGTAAGAGCATGTAGTGCTTCCAAGTTATGTTGATTATCCCCATCAAGAAATATCAAGTCTTCGCACTCTTTACTGTATGAAACTGTCTTTGCTGTATCATCCACTCCATCAAAATCATCCTCGTCATCATTCTTGTCAGCTTCTTCATAGTCATCCTCATCATCTGTTTCGTCATCACTTCCATCCTCATCTGCAAACCTAGAAGCCCCATTAATGCTTTGTATACCACAATCATCTGGATATCCTGCAAGTTGACTGGCTTCCTTTAGTTCATCCTCTGTCTTGGCCAGAGATAGAAGAATGTTCTGTGCCTTCTGGTCAGGAGGGACCCCATGATGCTCCATTTCCTTGTACCAAATAACAGCACTGCCAAAATCCTTGTTCTTACCATATGCGTCCATTATTGTAGTGAGAATTGTCTGGTTTGCTTTGATACCGTTTAACTGCATTTCTTCATATATTTCCATCATCTTTTCAAGATTATTTACCTTGGCATGCCCTTTGATCAGTGCCCCATAAGTGACGACATTGGGTTTAAGACCATCTTGTCTTAGTCTTTTGAAGAAATTTTCAGCACCCTCCATATCAGAAGCATTCACATATGCTGATAACATCGTTGTATAAGAGCAAAGATCTGGGGTGCATCTGCATTACATATAGACAGAAGTATGCCGTGTTCAATAAAAAGTTTTACTAACATACAACTTGCACAAACAGAAGTACTTGCAATGTGTGTGGCTGGACTCACTTTCTATAATCTGTTTGTATATGCATGTGATTGGTCTATTACAGTGATTAAACTTGTAGAGTGGTATCCTTATGGACCAAAATATAAGAATGTAACCTTGCAATTTGTGGCTGTATTCCAAGATACTCAAAGTGTGTACATATGGGATACATAAAAGAAAAGAGAAAATATGGTATGCCACCCCAAGATCAATTGATATGTTATGTAGGCCCTATTTAATTACGAGGTGCACCTCGTAAACAAACATACACGTGGATTGCTTAAACAGAACTCCATCAGTAACATGATTTTGAGAATTGAACTATGCTTGTTTCAGATTGGGACACATTACCTGTCTCTTCTCATGCTCTTGAAAACCACCCGAGCTTGCTCCACCATTCCAGAGATAGCAAATGCATCGAGCAAGATGTTATAAGCTTTATGGCTTGGCCTACAAGATAGCACAACAGTATGGTAACTCCCACAATTAACAATATGCTACACTATTAAATTTACAGCATTATCTAGCTGATGAACAATGAGCTCCAGACTTGTCTTGCTGCAGTAAGCAGAAAATCTGAAACAGAAATATGAAAACCTGAAAAAACTTCAATCTAAAACATGATGCTGACAAAAGGTTTATCCTGCATACAATAAGATGTATTGGACTAATGGAAGGTCTTTTGATCAGTTTTTCTTCCTGGTCAGAGTTCACTAGATGATAGTTAATGCTTGTGTTACATTGGCATCATATCTAATGTTTAAGGGAAAGTTTCACCCTAATGCAACACATCTTCAACCTGTTTAAACCATAAGTACTTGAAAACTTCTATGAATCATGTTGAAAACTTGACTAATAATGAGAATTCTTTTTCGAGGACTTGAGTTTCTTTAATTTATTTTTGATAATTATGTACATGCAATTGTGTATACATTTTGGCAGGAGATGGGGGGGGGGGTTAACACAATTATCATGATAGAACTCAAACCATGCGCTAACTGTCTAGCATCATTACAGAAAATAAAACTTGTTTCTACTCACCTGACACCAGCATCCAGCATCTCTTCAAAAACAGCTAAAGCTTCTTCTTCCCTTCGAGCTCTCCCATAAGCTTTAATGAGCAATGCATAGCTCACTACATCAGGTCGAAGGCCAGATCTTTGCATCTAGAATTATGCAATTTACTTCAAAATCTGGTAAGTTTATTACAACAGGAGAATAAAAGGAAAGACAAAATGGAAATACTGAATAATAGATAAATCAAATCCTTAATCACCACAGAAACCTTATAAGACTATCTGGGCATGTCTAAAAAGGTGGGTAGTAGCATCCATGCACAACCAATTAAGTTCTTCACTCAAATTGCATGGTAAAATATTCATCACAATCAACTTGATGTATGATGCCGATATTAAAAAAAAATTCATCCATTCCCTACCACATATGTACCACGTATCTTATTACATCCTGATATTAAAAAAAAACACAATTAGCACTTCCAAAGTTCTGCATCCCAGAAAAATTCCCTCAGACCGATTGAAAATGACCATCTGTCTTGGCCCCAGGAAGAAGGCCACTAGCAAGCATGCATATTATATACGAAGTCTAAAGAAACCCCCCTTTTTTTTCCTGTTTACTTCTATACTAGCATACTAAAAAATTGTTCACCCTCTCGCTACTGAACAGTGTCTCAAGAGTATTGGTATCATTGGATGTAATTGAATATTGACTTGCATGGTCAAAATATGTCTCTTTTTTCTGAATCCAAGAATATGAAATATAGATTAGCTAATTCCTCGAATATTACCTGGTCATAGATCTTCGAAACCTCCTTATAATTAGTTTCAAATGACATTAGACTGTTATAAGTAACAGTGGATTGCGGAACTCCTCGCTCAGCCATCAGTGCAAATACTTTACGAGCCTTTTCATAATTCCCAGCCTTTTTCTGCATATATATCATCATATGGAACATTTTTTGATCTGGTTCCAAAGGTGATTTTTCTTTATTGAGAAGAGTCTCAAAAACTTCTTCAGCTTCCTTAAATTTGTTTCCCTGGAGTAAAATCCCAAAGAAAATCACTAAACTGAAAGATGTATCAAACAAAAGTATCCACTTTGCAATTTAAGGCCCATAAAAAGGATACCCCAAGGAAAACAATTACGGATAGTAGCATGTCAAGTCATTTGCATCCCATATGCCTTAAACCAAAAAATCCGAAGGTACTCTACCTTAAATGGGTAATAATCTGACAAGAGATGTAAATAAAACAATTACTCCAAGAAAAGTGCTTTCATTGAATTACATATAAAATCCCACATTTACAATCATGAAAAGCGATGCAGAAAACCTCCAGCTGGTTCTACATGCATAGACACACAGATCACAGTCGATATCTAAGTAGAATTCATAGTATTTCAGTAAGAGTCCATTTGAATGAGTTTTTCCTATATTTGCTTCAGATCACAACACAAGGAAACCTCTGAAACAGATACATAAATCAAGCATGCACTCATTCACACACACATAAAACTTGTCTTTTCCTTGAATTTGATGTGAATGTGATGACATGGAACCTCTGAAACATAGTGATATAGACACTCATTCACACAGTGGACCCATAAGCAAAACATAACTATCACATTTTAATCCTACTTTAAGCTGCAGACTAAATTTTAATAGCAAATGTGAAACAATAAATGCAAGTTTTTGAACTCTCTTTAGTTCTGCGCCTATTTCATGATTCAAAGGTTCCAACCATGCCAGGGAGAAATTAAATACTTCAGCTGTCAACCTAGCCCAAATTTCTAGGGACATTGCAATTTCCTTTGTCATTGTCTCATAAGATAGGTACATAGCTTAGTATTTTAATGAGTTCATTAGAATATGGATCACAAAATCTGAGTTTGAAATCAAACTCACAAACAAGTCAAGTAAAAACACAAATGCAAACAAAGATGAACATACATACATGCATATTACTCTGTGTTATTAGAAAGGTAAGCGTACCTCAACAAATGTTTTTAGTATTATTTGATACGTCAAAGCAGAGGGCTCAGGGCCTGAGGTCTGCATCCTCCGAAAGATGGCTTCAGCATTGTTATATCGGCCTCCTCTTCCATATGCCTCCATAAGTGCAGTGTGTGATACAACATTTGGCACATAACCATTCCCATTCATAGATCTCAAAACCATTTCAGCCCCATTGAAATCCCCTAGCTTTCCATAAGCAGTGATAAGCATAAGGAAATCCATTTCGTTGAAGTCCCACCAATGCTGTGACTGAAGCCATTCTAAAATCTAGCAGATAAAGTAGATTAGCATGCAAAACACACAGTCTAAACATCCAAATCATAGAAACACTAGCAGGAATGAGTTCGGGACAGCTACTTAATTTTTTTGTCATAGAAAAGGAGAAATTAAATCAATGAGCCACCTCTTATATACCCCAGTTCCTAAAAGAAAAAAATGCTACCTAATAGACACAAGGTTCCTTAAAACAAAAATGCTGACACCCTAGGTTTGATAAACAAGCATAACCATATTTTTCCTTCTGAAATAATAAAACAGTCGAGATGATCAATTGAAACAATACATAGGTTATGCCTTTAAGAACCAGTGGTTCTCATACATCCCAATCTTTATGAGAGGGATTTTTCAATCCATCCTATGATATGAATACAATCTATTATCCTCAGGAAGTGATCGAGCACTAAACCCTGAAAGGTACTGTAACTCAGTCACAACTTCTTGTGCCTAGAATTCATAATCTGAACTTCACTTTATAAATGGTCAAAATCTTTTAACTTTTCCTCTCTTGAGTTTATACTGCTAATAATTATCTCAACAATTTACACAAAAAAGCACTAGCTCCTTTATTGCATACCTCACTAACAAGATCCCATTTCTTTAGCTGCTTAAACCTAACTAATGTGCCCAAAACCAGGTCTCTAGGAAGACCATCTTTCTTGATTCTCTCCCTTCTAAGCACAGAAACTGCAGAACCTGAATCCTCGATTTGCTTCATCAGTCTCCTCCAATTCTTCTGATCAGCTTCATCGGACGCATCTTTAAATACTTCCACTTTCCTTCTTTTTTGCAAAAACTTTCTAGGAGACAACATACCCATAGACACTACTTCCAATCTTCGATGGATTTTAATGTTTGCGACGAAAGGATTAGCATGCATTTTTGGCTGGCTGAAACATAAAGCAATATACAAGCACTGTTATCTCTCTACTATCAAAACAAACCTCGAAAAAATAGACCCAATATGGTGCTTTTCATGTTTGAAAAAACAAATTGCTGTAGTCCAGTTTCTTAAGAAATAACAAGCAAAGAAGCACCACTCAGCTCAGAAATTATTTTAAGCAATAGAATTCGTTGATACAACTAACAAGAAGCAACCCGATAGCATATAAGGAGACACCATTTGCAATGACAAACACACAAATCATCACATGACCGGACCACGATATGGCATGTGATAAGATGCAGAATAATCTGATTCCCACTTCAAAAACGCTACTTTTGAGGTAAAACTTTCTTTATTTTCAGTGGAAAGAAACTCTCACAAGCTAAGAATTCAAAAAATTCAAACTTTTCACTCATTTCTTTATAAACCACCTGAAAATTGAACGAGCACTTTCTTTCTGCGTTAAATCCAAAAGGGTCAGTTTCAAAACAAAAACAAAGCATTTCTTTCTTTCTTGCTGAAGATAAGACTAGAAGGACACAAAATTGAGGTAGGGAGAGAGGGAGAAGGAGAACAGACCTCCAATTACTAGAAGAAGCAGAGATACAGGGCCTAAGAGATAGGGCTGGAGCCATTTCTTCTATGCAGAAATATTTAATGTCAAGCCAGCTGGGTACTTGCACGGCTCTTCTTCTTCTTCTTCTTCTTCTATCTTTCCACTCTATCTATAAATTATCTTTATGCAGAGTGCCGAGTAGTGTATTTGCAAGCGCTTCTTTACTCTTTTCTTTCCGATAATACTCATTAATTTTTGTTTCTTCTATTTATAATTAAAGATGTTAAATCCAGCTAAGTCAAAAGTTATCCCAAATCAATAATTTAATTGGAATTTAATGGATACTCAGATAATATATAAGAATTTTTTTATAGTTATTTTACTAAATAAATAAAAGGTAGGTTACGTATATTATCAAACTTGAAATAAAATCCATAAAAACCTAACCTTAAAATATATATATTTATATCATATAGATATATTTATAGAATATTTAGATTTTTTTAATACATTATAATATACATATCTCATTGTATAATATTATCATTTTATCATACAATATATATATATATATATACACACTTTAAATAAATTAATTAACTATTTTATTTTTTATTTAATAATAAATAATGAATATTCATGATACTCAAAACTCAATGGATAATTTACAGATATCCAAATTTCTTGTATAATATTATTATTTAATAATTTTTAAATAAATAATAATAGATAATAAATATTCATATCAATATTCAAAATTTAATATATAAATATCTAAATTTCTTATCTAATATATAATGAATATGATACGAGTAATAAGAAATCCGACCCTCGAGTACTCATTGTTATTCTACAAGTCACCTAATCAATATGTTTTAATTTTTTTTTAATAAAATCATTTTATAAAAAACTTAAACTAGATTCTTATCAGAGGCATGAAATAACTCATTGGGTCTATTAAATCAATTCTAGATTGGCTTTATTTATATCCTGCCCAGGTTAGAAATCAAGTTAGTTAGATCCTAAGTTAACCCATCAAGTCGAGCTAAGCTTAATAGGTGTGTTTCTAATAATTAACATAATTTGTTTCCTCTTCTTTTTACAAAGATAATTCATTCACACATTAAAAATATCTAATATTTTATAGATTTAGACTCAATGGTAGATGGCTAGTGAACCAATGATAGATAAATTTGTTTTTATGTGTGTGTGGGTACGCAAAACTCAAATAAATAACCAATAATGGTGATGATGGTAAAGTTAAGCTATCATTCTATATACATTAAACCAATTCTAGATTCTCATATGAATCTTTTATATCCAGTATAATAAATCTTGGAAGAATTTATGAAATTCTCTTGGTTATAAATATATCTTACCACATAAACTCATTTAAAAAATAACCTTTAATATTTGTAGCATCAATTTTTAAAATGTTGATTATACCACAAATATACCCAAACCATTATATACAAACACCAACCAACTTTCTCCACCAACCTTTCCAACATTATTATCTGTAACAAAAAACATATAAAATGAGCTGAATATTCTTGAAATAAAATTTATCATAAAAATATATTTTATTGATGATTTTTATAGTATCTATAACTCTGAAAAGAGATCTTAGTTTTTTTAAAAAATTCATGAAAGAAAGATATGAAATATAAAAAAATATTATAATTTTGTTGCATTATATAAAATATAAATTTTGTTCTTAATTGGTTCAAATCATTTTATGTATTTGAATACCATATTATATATCTATTTTCAAAGCATACATATCCTTAAACATCTAGAAATAAAACTCATGTTTCAAAACTTACTAGTTGTACTTTTATTGAGTCTGAACATACACCCTTGAGAAACCTTATAATAGCTAGATTGTAGATGTTGCCCCTTGTAAAAACCCAAGTAAAGACATCACTACAAACACCAAACACATTATCCAGCAAAACAACTTCACCAATAACAACCTTAATACCATATGAAAACAACAGCCTAAAATAAAGAAACAAATCCAAAAAATTATTGTTTCTCTAGTTAAAACTACAAAACCTTTAGACCAGAACTTAAAAAACTCGATATTCAAACTATACCAAATTACAAGAACTAGCCAAACTTAATTTCAAAACAACAAAAATGACTTTTTTAAAGTCATTAAAGATTATCTTAACCACCTTAAAGTTTCGGCCTCCACCTTGATTGCTCTTGACTCCCAAATAATCCTTAAATCTTTGTAACCCACTTAAACGTTATTTAGAATTATCAAACCCAAACCACTAATAAAAAAGCCTTACAAAAAGAAACTTCTGAAATTAATAAACTTGTTTAGAGAAATCATATTCCTAAAACAACCATTGCTCCTAATATATCCCTCTATAATGAACTAGTTGTCATAAACCAACACAGATTCAATACAACTTTTCTCTATGAATGGAACGTAGATGGAATGTCCAAATACAATATCCTAAACACCTTACAACAAATGATCATAGTTGTCAATGCCTACAAAACCTAAACTGGAACTTCAAATAAAGCTATAGTTGAACTCTTTATAGCTGGTTTTTTTTTTTTTTTCCAGTTAAAAGGATGATGTGATTATCATGTTACTGAAACCCAACACCTTGAAATCCTTAACTCCATCCAAATGACTAAAGACCAAATACATAATGGAAATAACATCTAAGATGCAGTTTTAACCCTCATTTTAACCATTTTTCTATATTTTATAGGAGATCTTAGCCATGTTAAAGATAAAAATTTTGAACTTTTTTTCATATTAGATGTGAAAAACTCAATGATTTTCAATGGTACAAAAAGACTTTTTTTACTCCCTTGTTTTTGGACTGTTGGCCTTTTGTCTTCTTACACCCTTTTATTGTCTTTTTACTATTGGTTGAAGAAGGTCGTTCATTGGTGAATCCATGCTTCTGGAAGAAGGGTCGAAACAATCATGGCTATTAATAAAATAAGACTGGGAATCAATGCGAAACGTTCTGTAATGAAAGATAAAAAGATTCTTCTCTGACGGAAAAGGAAGGCCCGCCAAGTCATATGCCTATGGGTGTAAGATGAAATCCTTGGAAAAAGAGGATGAATCGATGGTGTTCAGGATTTCCTATTAGCCCTAAGATAAGCATTTCTTTTCCCAGGCCACTCAATCTTGAATGTTGATAAATTGCAATTGGTCCAAACCTTTGACCCGCGACTTAACTTTTTTTTACTATCTTTTGACTGATTAATAAAGGCCATTCTAAGAGAGTAAATGAAAGGAAGGGGAATAAAAGTAGCAATAACAGTTAGCAAAATCGAGAAGTGAGGGAGAGGCTTTCACTCACGGAGTTGCGGGTATGATCCAAGAAGATTCAAACCAACCTTTCTAGAAAGAAAAATTCATTGTTGGTTTGTCGACCCTTGTGGGAGAAAGAGTCATGAATAAAATCAAAGATATTTATGTCTCCAAAACAATCCTTTATGACTAGGTACCATATGGTGAGCTTATTAGTTTTACCTAAAAAAAATCTTAAGATTTGCCAAGACCTTAAACTTCAAAAACAACCGAAGTGGGAAATGAGAAGAACTAGATAAGAACTATGAAGTTTTTGTCAATAATTTGACCTATCCTTACCAAAACCAACTTATAGTGGTTCATGCTCCAAATTTACCACCTCAAAGCCCAACAAACCACTTAATAAAAGATCAATTCATAAACACAAAATATTTCTATACTAAAACTTAACCCTACTACAAAAAAAACCACTACAAAACCCATAAAACATTTTCAATCAAAACAAAAACTCAAGCCTAAATTTGATCTTTAAAACATTACATGTTACACATATGGCAAGAAAAGTCATACCTCTAAATTTTATCGAATCAATACAAAGCTATATAAACTACAATTAGAAAAATAAGTTATCCATCATATCCAAAACATTTTGGTTGAAACATCCAAGACTAAATCCAGCTCGTCAGACATTTTTGAAAAACCCTTCCAAATAAATGAGTTAACAATATCCAGTTCTGACCTAGACACATCAAACTATAACACTTCAAAACAAATAAATGTCTTAAACCAAGATGAAAAATTTATTCTTAAAGCTATCAAAAGACTTAATAATCCTTAATTATATATATAACTAAACTTATGAGTTCTTTTAGTTAGCTAGAGACACTATAGTTTGTTCAAATATAGTCATTATTGTCATTAACCAGATTAAATAACTATGACCTTACCAAATAACTATGTCATTATTGCCATTAACTAGTCCGATTCTGAACCAAAATCAAAAGACTAAACCCTAAAGAATTATACATTGGATCATGCATCATCAAATATTGAGCACGGTCTTGCAAATTTTCTACATGTTTTAACTCAAATTACTTTAAAAAAACATATTATAAAAATTACAATAATCTTTTCAAATGATTTTAAAAAAGACATTATTGCATTGTTTGATACAAATGCATATTTGAATTGCATTAAAGAAGGAATAGTCCCAAAAAAAATTTTACAATGATGATTTTTAATAAATTTATACAACAAATAATACTAAATTAGTTATTAAATACAAAACTCAAGCATCAGTTTTTAATGATTGGTTTTATCTAATTTTTTTGCTACTAATGACAAAAATCATATTGTTATTCTTGGCACTCCTTTTATTGACATGATTACTCCTTGCAAAATTGATCATGAAAGTATTATTTCAAAAATCAATGGTTTGAAACTTGTTTTTCCTTTCTTAGAAAAGCCAAAGACTAGGAATTTAAATTTAAACAAGGCATGTTTTATTCATACCCATCACATCAATACATTGATTTGAGGAAAGCAATATCATCTCATACATTTTAAACAAGTTGTATTTTTTTTTTTAAAAAAAAGAAACAATTATAAAATCTTATTTTACCAAAAAGAATTTTAGAATTTCAAAGCAAGATAGAAAAAAGATTTGTTCTAATTTACCAAATGCCTTTTGGAAGAGAAAACATGTTGTTGATCTTCCTTATAATGATAATTTTAATGAAAAAAAATTCCTACAAAAGCAAGACCTATTCAAGTGAATGTTGAATTAGAACAACATTGTTGACTCGAAATCAAAGATTTAGAGTCTAAAGGTTTTATACAAAAATCAAGTTCATTTTGGTTATGTGTAGTTTTTTATGTTAATAAAAGTTCTAAAATTGAACCTTTAAATTAAAAACCTTGGCTTGTTATAAATTATAAATATTTGAACAAAGCTTTGAAATGAATTAAATATTCAATCCCAAACAAAAAAATATTTTTTATAAAAATTACATTTTGCATTCATATTTTCAAAGTTTTATATGAAATCAGGATTTTGAAAAATTCAAATTCATTCAAAAGATCATTACAAAATTGCATTTACAATCTTATTTGGTTAATATGAGTAGAATGTCATGTCGTTTGGATTAGAGAAATGCTCCTTCTGAATATCAAAAAATCATGAATGATACTTTTAATATATATTCAAAATTCTGCATAATATACATTGATGATATTTTTATGTTTTCAGATTCAATAGAACAACATTTCAAAAATTTATAGACATTCTTCTATGTTGCAAAGAAAAATGGTTTAGTTGTTTCAAAAGAAAAGATTTCTCTTTTCCAAACTAGTATTTGTTTTCTTGGTCATTATACCTCCTAATGAACAATTATACCTATTGAGAGATCCTTAACATTTGCTACTAAATTTCCTGATAAAGTTCTAGAAAAAACTCAATTACAAAGGTTTTTAGAAAGTTTTAATTATGTTCTAAACTTTTTCTTCTAATGTGAGTAGAATATAAAAACTCTTTAATAATAGGTTGAGAAAGAACTTTGTTTCATAGTCTGATGAACATACTAGAATTGTTTGACAGATTAAAAAATAAATCCAGGAAATTCTTTGTTTACATATTGTCAATCTCTTAGTTCCTAAAATAGTTGAGACAAATTTTCTAAATTAATGTACAAGAGTATTCTTAAACAAGTACAAAAAAACAAAGAACAAATTCTTCAATTTACATGTGCACATTGTAATGATTGTCAAAAAAAACTATTCTATTATAAAAAAAAATTCTTTCCATTGTGTTATGCATTACAAAATCTCAAAATGATTTATTAAATAAAAAATTTCTTTTATGTATTGATTGCAAATTTATTAAAGAAATTTTACAGAAAAATGGTCAAAATATTGCTTTAAAATAGATTATTTTCCCGATAGCAAGCTATATTAAGTATTTTTTTTTATTTTGATATAGAATATATAAAAGGAGATATAAATTTCATTCGTGATTTTCTAATTAGATAATTCCTCTAAAACAGGTCACAATGCCTCCCAAATCCAAATATAGAGACAAAGTCTAAATTTTCAAAATCTCAAAAATCACAAAACCCTTTTCCTCAACCATTTCTTTTGCAAAACTAATTAAATCCTAACATGAAGCAGTAATTAAAGACGAGGAAGCATAACACTCCTTATATGTATAAAATTTGGGTAGAATCCATATCCAATTTGCTAGAATTGCTTCTAGCCTTACAAACTACCAATAATAAATCATCACTAGCCTTCTCAGGTAGGTGAAACTCTTGAACCAATTTTCAAAACAGAAGCAAGTTCTTCCTTATAAAAACCCTCATTTTATTTTAATCTAAATTCTATATTTGAACTATCTCAAAAGCTTTCAAAAGAAAAATCTGATTACATTGAAAAACAAAAATTTCAAAATATTTTAACTATTGAAAATGGATTTTTCCATCTTGACCTTTCCATTGCAGTTACAAAAGCCTTCCCTCCAAACTAGTATTTTAAACTTTGGGATTTATCCAAACCCTAGCTCTACTATATAACAATACTTGAGATAACAACTTACATTACATTCAAACATTTCAAACTTCAACAAAATCATTCGCAATACGTCTATTCTTCATGCATCATTCAAAATATCATTCATACTTCTGATTAGAAACAACCCATTCACCAAACAATGTAATTTTCAATCAGTTACCATATCAAACTTGGTATTTCATTTCTCATTCTTATTCTTATTAGGATTATCAATAAGTATGGTTCAACACCTTTTCCCTTCAAAATTCTAAGGATAGCCACTCTTGGTTATTCTATTCTAATAATTTCATCAAGACTTTAAATTTACCTATCTAGTTTCTTCAATGGTAGGATTAGTTTGGTTATACTTATGAAGTAATGAAACATCATCCTTTAGTTGAAAATAATTACATTTACTTCAAACAAAATTTCAAACCCTTATAAATTAAGGAAAAATTCTCACTAATTCTTTTTTTTTCTATTCCAAATTCTTTATCCATTGGGTCTGTTCTTGACATTTTGACTACAACACTCAATATGGGTATCAAATTCTCATTAAAAGATACAAAGTAAAGTGGTGGAGCTCTTTTACAGTAGAAACTAAAAGTTTTAAACTTGTTGTTATGGAATGGTTGCAACAACAACAAAATGCTCTAATTTTATACTCAAATCCTCAGTCCAAATTCCCAACACATAGATCTCATGCTTTTGCTATTTTTTCCTCGGCATAATATAAGGAAGAGTATTTCAAAATATGAAGCAACTCCGGCAAAGCATAAAAAACAACGATTCTTCTCCATCTTTATCATCCTTAGGATTTATAATCGGCTTAACAGATGACAATGAAGATGACTAGTGTGGTATCCTTCATCCTATACAAAAATCTTAGATAGTCATTGTCTCTATAAAAAAAAAAAAATTCAGAGGTCCAAAAATATTTTGGCCCATTTTAAAAGTTAAAATCCTGCAAATTATCAAGCCTATCTTCTCATGTCGGCACAAATGGTTAAAACAACTAGCTATCATTTTAACATTTTAAAAAGTTGATCCCCTACTTTCATAAATGACAAATAACTTTCTAATTGGAAAATAACTTTTCAACTTTCAAAAAAACAAATCATATGCTTTACAAAATTATCAAAGAAGACAATCTTGTTTTGCCCTATATAAAGAGACTCCTCCTAAGCTTTTGAAGGCAGAAGTTGATAGAAAAGTTTCTTAGTAAAAGACATCGACTATTTATCCTCTTGTGATATATTCAAATATTATCTATAACCTTATGTATAATCATATCTTATCCTATAAGGAAATCCATATTTCTTGGATTCAAACCTTTATAACCAATATCTCCTATATTATTTCAATACAAATTTTAAATAAGTTTCCTTTAAATCTTACCTTTAATATATCTTCTATTTAAATTCTGTTTAAATTTATGTAAACTTAAATATGCTATATGTTTGATAAAAGATTCTATCAATTTTAGACTTGCTTCTTCATTCACATCATTAATTTATAAGCCTTGTGTTTTATATTTTGTTTTAAAAATTATATATATCGCCTGGAAACCTGTGAGTAGATCTTAAGATTATTCTCAGGTGTAACAACACCAATAACTTGTATATCTTTTTTTTATTATTATTACACACACATATTACTTGTAAATACATTAGTTTGAATATTATTAAAAACTTAATAATATTTTAGCAATTTTATATGAAGAATATAGTCTTAATTCATGAAAATTACCACTCTTTGAACTTGATGGATTGTGACACACCAGTGGCGGAGCCACGTGGGGACAAAAAGGGGCAATTGCCCCCTTAACTTTATTTTTTAAAAAATATTAATATATTAGTTTAGGGAATTGTTACTGCAGGGAAGGAAAAAGGAAAGCTGTCATTGTTTATAATTGTTGACTTATAATATAATATATATACACAGCTCATTGCACAACTTTTTTCCTTTTTCCCTTTTGTTTCCATATTAAATTGATGATACCGGCTATAAAATATGGAATCCCTAGCTATCAAAGAGTATTTTTTGTTCCCTACTTTTACCGCGTTGTTCTTTTCATGAGTTGCTCTGCCGCTTTGTTTTTTTTATGAGCTGTTGTTCTCTGCCTCTCTCGTATGCAAATTTCTCATCAAGTATAGGTAAGCAATTAATCTTTTTTTCCTTTTGCTTTATATTTTAGGTAAATTTTCTTTATTTTTTCTATTTATTTCATTGTTTAATTTTAATTTTATTCTTTTATAATTAATTATTAAAAATATTAGGGTTTATGATAATTTATAGGTTTTGATATAAATATGTTCAAAATAAATGTTTAAATATACTAATTTAATCAATTAAATATTTCTTTTCTTATTATAAAGGAATAAATTAATATTCATGCAAAACCACTATTCTTGACATCTCTTACATTGGCAGAGTAGTTTATTAAAATTTAATATTTTCGTATGACTTGTTTGTAAGTAAAATATCAAATAGAAAGCATGTTTTTCAAAAATTATTTCTCTTACACATACACTAGGCATTGCTCCTCAATTAAATATCTAGAAATAATTACGTATAATTTAATCAACATATTTATTATATGTATATAGATATGAATTGAAATAGGTTTTGATTTTGATGAATTGATATGTATTTTGCTATGAATTTCATATGGAAGATTTAGAATTATTGTGTAACTCAACTGATTTTTATTTAATAGTGAATTATTATGTAGTTGTGTTAATTATTATGTAGACACTAATGATGATAAAAAAAAATCCAGTAGGTTCATATTAAATTAACATGTCACTAGACAAGTATTTCAAGCGTAAATCTCTTGAGGATGAAGAGTCAATCAAAGCTTTAAGTCATGTAACTCCATCAAGTTTAAAGAAAAGTCATATTGAAATCAACCCCGACACTCTCCTTGTTGACCCTGGCTTAAGAAGACCAATTTATGAATACCCTATAAATGATAGGGATGCAATCCAAAGAGCTTATCTATAAAAAGGTCCTTGTCAACCTTCACACTGTGATTTTCCTCAAAAACAATTTGGGAATATATCAACATTACGACGCTTTAATCCGGCTTGGTTTGGTGCATACCTAACATGGTTAGAGTACAGCATAGCCAAAGATGTTGCCTTTTGCTTGTATTGTTATCTCTTCAAGTTAAAAGGGGGTGTTGATTCGTTTGTGGGTGATGGGTTTTTAAATTGGAAAAAGAAGGAAAGATTTGATCTTCATATTGGAAAGTCTAATAGTAGTCACAATGCAGCTCGAATAAAATGTGAGAATTTGATGAATGAAAAACAAAATATCATGACTTTGTTATCTAAGCAAACAATAAAGAGTCAAAGTGATTATCGAACTCGATTGAATGCTTCAATAGAGTGTGCTCGTTTTTTGTTGCACCAAGGACTTCCATTTCGTGGCCATGATGAATGTGAATGTTCAAGCAACCAAGGAAATTATCTAGAGCTCTTGCATTTTCTTTCCAGAAATAATGAAGCTATTAAAGGAGTTACTTTCAGTGAAGCTCCTAGACATAACAAATTGACTTCTCCAGTTATTCAAAAAGACATTACTCAAGTTGTTGCAGAGGAGATTACAAATATGATTATCAAAGATCTAAGTGACTCATTATTTTCAATTTTAATTGATGAGTCACGTGACATATTAATCAAGGAACAAATGGCCATTGTTCTGCGATATGTAGACAACAATGGACATATAATTGAATGTTTTCTGGGCATTCAACATGTGCAAGATACAACTGCTAGTTCACTCAGAGCAGCTATTGAAGCTTTGTTTTCTAAACATCGGCTAAGCATATCAAGATTGCGTGGTCAGGGATATGATAGAGCTAGTAACATATGAGGTGAATTCAATGGCTTGAAAGCACTTATTCTAAATAGCAATCCAAATGCATATTATGTACATTGTTTTGCTCATAGACTTCAATTGACTATTGTGGTTGTTATAAAGAAGCATAATGAAGTTGGAGATGTCTTCAATTTTATTTCTAGCATTATAAACATAGTTGGAGCATCATGCAAAAAGATGAAGGTGATTAGAGAAAAACAATATGCTAGAATTATTGAAGGACTTGAAAATGGAGAAATTTCTAATGGGCGAGACTTGAATCAAGAAACTTCTTTTAGAAGGTATGGTGACACCCGTTAGGGCTCCCATTATGTTACAATTATTCATCTACTTATAATGTTTTCATCAGTTCTTGATGTGCTTGAGATTATAAGGGAGGATGGGATGAACTCAGAACAAAGAACATAAGCAGTCATTTTAACAAATATTATGGAATCATTTAATTTTGTATTCATGCTTCATTGTTTGAGAAGGATACTAGCAGTTACTAATGAGTTCTCACAAGCATTACAAAGAAAAGATCAAGATATAGAAAATGCTATGAGTTTATTGAAAACATCAAAAGAACGATTCAAAATGATGAGAGAGAATGATTGAGAATCCTTACTGGAAGAAGTGTCATCTTTTCGCATCAAACATGATATTGATATTCTAAACATGGATGATGAGTACAAGATTCGTGGGCGTTCAAGGTGAAAATCTCAAGGGATTACAAACCTACACCATTTCTGTTATGAATTGTTTAACAATATCATTGACATGCAACTTACTGAGTTGGATGTTTGTTTTACTGAGACGAGTACAGAGTTACTTCTTTGTGTGGCATGTTTAAACCCAGGTGACTCTTTCTTTGCTTTCAATAAAGAAAAGCTTATCCGTCTTGCTCTTTTTTATCCCAGTGAATTCTCTATAGTGGATCTTATAGTACTTGGTGACCAACTTGATATGTATATTATTGATCTACGTGGTGATGATGAGTTCTCTAGTATTGAAGGTATTGCTAATCTTGCAGAGAAAATGGTAAAAACAAAGAAGAATTTGTTATTTCCATTAGTATATATGCTTATCAAATTATCATTACTTCTACCAGTTGCAACTGCTACAGTGGAGGGAGTTTTTTCTGCTATGCATATTGTCAAGAGTAGATTGTGGAATAGGATGGAAGATAAGTGGATGAATGATAGTTTGATTGTACACATAGAGAAAGATATCTTTGATAAAATTGATAATAAAGCTATTATGAAGCAGTTTCAAAATATAAAAAATCGAAGAGAACAATTATAATGTAAGTTTTTTCATTTTGAAAGTATTTTTAAATTAATTTTACTTGATATGAATTAGTATATATGCTTTGAATTGATTTCTAATGCATATCTATATAATTTAGTATTTGTTAATAATTTGCCTCCTCATTGAAAAAACTCTGGCTTCGCTATTGTCACACACACCACAACATGGGTTCAAAGACATGAAAATTCAATTCCAAAATATTGTAAAAAAAAAAAAAAAACTAATATCAACATTTTTAGAAGTAATAAAGGTTTAAAATGCCAATAGCTTATCTTCTGGCAAAAATTACAAGGATTGCTTTGTTTTTTTACTCTCTCTCATATGAAGCTGACATTAGTATTCTTTTGATCTCTTATAGGTTTTGTTTTATTTTTCTAATGGATATGATTTTTATTAAAGATATCCATATCATAAATTTTATCTAAAACTTTTTTGTATCTAATTAAATTACATTTTACTTATTGCAAAAATTCATAAATTTGATGCAATGTTAATAAGGTAATTGATAAATAACATTTTTTTTTTTGTTGAAATTAATAATCCCAACAATTGGGAAGGTAAAATGAAATTAACGAGGAAAAAAAAAAAACTCATTTACATTCCCTACCATGTGTGTGCATGTTATTTGGGCTTCAAATTGTATTGGCAGGCTTACAGAGCCCATTTATGCTTGCAATAGAGGATCCTAAAACCTAGATCATCTCAGCCCAACCTAACTCAGATAGCCCAGCCATCTCAGCCCATTTCCAACTGTCTACATTAGGGTTTTACACAGTTTACTGTCCCTTTCTTTCCCTTGCCACTCGACAAACAGTTCCGTTTTAGCAAAAAGACAACAAACCCCAAATTATTGCTATGCACACGCTCCACTCTCCCTCCACTCCGACACACGCCCCCAAAAAACCCTGGAAACAGCCATAAAAGGCCTCCTCTTTCTTACTCTCTCCACTCCACTGTATAAAAAAATACAATCACAACACAGCACACGCTCACAGCTCCTGTCTTCTCCACCCTTTCCCTTTTCCCTTTCCACTCCCTCGCTTTCGTCCTCCCCTTCCCTTTTCACCCCTCATTCTCTCAAAATTTATAATTTTGCCACTGTACATTACGCTCTTTAATTAGGGATTTTAATCACTGTGATCGCGCGCGCGCGCGCGAGAGAGAGTAGTGTTGCGGTGATGGCGGAGAATGAGAGGGGAGATGATCAAAAGGGTAGTAGTATGGTTGGGCCGAAGTCGCCGTGGAAGACCCCGGTGGTCGCTGATGCTCCGGTGATGGGCACCGCCGAGTCTTGGCCTGCTTTGTCTGACGCTCAACAACAACAGCAACAACAACAACGGTCGAAACCCACTGATTCTGCTTCTAAGCCGCCGCCGCCGCCGACAGTAACGGTGGCTGCTGGTGGTGATACGGCTGCGCCACCGGAAGCTTCGCCTCGGGTATTTCTAGTTATTATTTATTTATTTATTATGTTAAATATATGAGTGAATTTAATGTTAATTTATTGATTTCAGGGAAAGAAATAAAGTATTGGAAAAAAAGTTATTAAGAGTGTTGATTTTTTTTTTAATTGAGTGAAAATGAATTTATAATTATGTGCTAAAATGCTTTTAAGCTTGCTGTGGATTGATAAATTAATATTAAATAAAGAAGCTCTTAAACTCATGTAAGATATTCGTGTCAATTTTGCAAAATTATAGTGAGAATTAGGATTTTAAATTATGGAGATAAGTTAAGCTTGTGTAGAAATGCTTTAGGATAAGAGAATCTCATGAGATGGCATCAATCAATGATATTGAGATCTGTAGGTTAAGAGAAAAGTGTGAACTTTCGAACTAGTTTGAATAAAGATATAAAGATGTTTTTGGTTTTTTGTGCAGATTCTAATTGGATTTTTTTTATTTAGGATTGAGAGAGATATGGACAAATAACGAAAACCCTTGAGGGGTCATTGATTTTCGGTTTGTTTTTAATTTATTTGTGTATGCATGTGTATTTGATGTCACTTTTGTCCATAAATAAATAAATCGCATCATGCTTTAAAAAGAAGTAAATTTAACATTGGTAATCAAAATGTTTCAGGAAAGCATTGTATATTAATGTATGCTATCTCTATATTAAATAGTGGCAGTGTGCTGAGAATGGACTATTGATAAGTACTTTACAAAGTGGCATCCTTGATGCTGTCAGTGTTGAGGTATTTTGTTTTGGTGTATAGTAATTTGATTTGGTGGAAAGAAGGTTATGATGTTCATTTGCATTTTTACCACCATTTTCCAATATATTTCTTCGCGGGAGAGGATCATGTGTTTACTTGCTGAAGTGGAACATGATTTGCTGGAATTAAAATAAATTGACAAGCATATATATTGAGAGAAACAAATGTTGAAAACCATCTTTTCTCTATCCTGACATCAGAAAGAAAAATGGAGAACAAGAGAAAGTTCAGTTTTGCAGAATTTGGATTTGAAAACCTGGTGTCTTGAGAAAAAAACTAAGTAGCTAATTTTAGAGATGAAACGCCATCTAAATTATGAACTGCAGTTTTATGTTTGGTGTTGGGACGTAACAAATTGGAAAATTATCACGTGTTTTGCCTCTTTTTTTTCTTTTTTTTCTGTAAGATGCATTATGTTTGGTGTTATGAAGTAATTAGTAGAGCTAGAGTTCCATAAATCTAATATATAGTCAGATATCTTTATGATTCCATAAGACCTGAAACAGGGTTTCTGATGTTCCCTTGGAATCTTTTTAGGCTTGCAAAAGCACAGTTAGAAAGCTGGCTATGCCTTGGGATCAAACACATGAATGCATCAAGTTTTATGGTTGTTACCAAAATGGAGTTTCAAAGATCAATCCTTTCCCTTCCTGCATCTTGTTTGTGAAGTTTATTTTATTTCACATCTTATGTCAATTGTTCTCTTTCTGGGAACACATTATTTAGTGTGCTTAATTTGGGTGTGAAATATCATTTTGCCTTATTTATGGTTTGTCCAGGGGTTGGCTGGGCAGCAGAGATCACATGGATCTGGAAACACAATTTCTTCAAATAAGCACTCACCATCAAGACATCAAAAATCAGGATCTAAGCGCAATCCTAATGGGGCACCACCTTTCCCTGCACCATTCCCTTATCAGCAACCACACATTCCGCCAGTTTACCCTGCTATAGTACCTCCACCACACATTGCTGTTTCTGGTTTTGCATATCAACCTGGGCCGCCACCTTTTCCCCCTGTTGAAAATCATTTGGTAAAGTCTGGATCAGATGCATCCCCTATGCAACCTTTTGTTCCACCTGTTAATGTCCACCCTCCACCAAGAGGGGATCCCAATGCTTATGCTGTTAACTTTCCAAATCGAAGGCCGAATGGGCAAGAATCTGGTGGCCATTTGAATCAATTATGGCATCATCAACGGGCATTTGGGCCCAGAGATAACATCGTGTTGCAACAGGGTATGGGACCAAGGCATTTGATAAGGCCTCCTTTTTTTGCTTCACCTCCAGGGTTCATGGTCGGTCCAACATACCCTGGTAATTGTTTTAATTTAATGCAAGTGCTTTTACTCTAGATATTAGTGCTAGATGTTTTTTCGCACCTTGACATTCACTTTCATTTATGTAATACATGCTTTTCTGTTCTGCATAGATGATATATCTTGTTCTTGTACAGTTCATTTTTTCACCGTGGGTTTTTAACTCTTTTGTTGTCAAATTATGTGCTGTCTAAGATGATCTCTATGTGTGATACAGGACCACCTATATGCTACATTCCTGTTGCACCTCCAGGCTCTCTTAGGGGACCTCATCCTCCCCGTTTTGTTCCATATCCAATCAATCCAGGGGCTCCTATGCTTCCTCAAGAGATACAAACTTTGAGGGCTAGCATAATAAGACAGATAGAGTATTATTTCAGGTAAGCAATGTTAAAAAGTGACTTACTTCTGGATTCTCTCACTCCAGACATACTTAACTGGTTAAAATTGCCACAATTGGATTCTGAGGCTGAAACTGACCTTCATCCTACTTTTCTTATTATTGAAGCATCAGCATCATTAATTTTGTCTGTTGTGCACACAATTATGAAGGAATGCGGATCTGCTTGTTATATAGAGATGCTTTAGCCTAAACTGGACCGTCAAAGATATGTTCATATGGGATATATGAGTCCAACTGACCACAAATTACTCCTAAAATTATGTCCTTTTACGGCTTAATAATTATTACCATTATCATTGGATGCCAATGTTGTATGTCCTTCCATACACTTGTATGCTGAGCAGTAGTAACCGAGCCTTTCTATGGAAACACCAAAATATGCCCTTGGAACTTCTTATAGTGAACTGGCTACAAAAAGTTGGTCAATTTGTGTTGTGCATGCAATAACTTGATTGTTTGTTGACTGTTTCACATCTTTATGCAGTGATGAAAATCTGCTGAATGACCGTTATCTAATATCCTTGATGGATGACCAGGGATGGGTTCCCATATCCACGATTGCTGAATTTAAAAGGGTATTTTTTTAATTCTATATGGTATTTATATGTGTAGCGCTGTGTGAAATGGGAATCTTATTTCATTCAATATTGCATGTAAAGTATTATGCTATATTACTCAACATATCCACTTCCTTTGTATCTAGAGTTGAAGGAAAATTTATTTTATTCATGCATGTGATATTTTGTATCACAGGTTAAGAAAATGACTACAGACATATCATTGATCCTTGATGCGCTGCAGAGTTCTGGCTCAATAGAAGTGCAGGTCTGAATACTCTTCACCAATTGACTTTATGTTTCATGCTGGATGGGATGGATCTGGAATTTTGCGATAAGATCTGTAGTATATCAATCAAGATTGTGTTTCATATTTCATATAAATGGATATTTTCTTCCCTGTTAATTTTTTATTGACATACCAGACAAAAGCTGTTTAAATTGTTCAAAGGATGGATATCTTTGGATGGTCCAAAAATGTTGACTACATGATTAATCAATTCGACTTCTGTGGCCTTCTAAAGGTTTCTTTACTGTTTTCCTGGGATCTGGTTTTAGCCCTTTTGAAATGTATCTAAAAGTTTTTCCTAGTTGTGTCAGTTTCAGTCAAATTTGTGATGGGGTTTTGGCAAATGTTATGAAAGCTGTTTATGTGAATGAGCGCATGTTGTGTGGTATTTGTTTAATTATAGCTTAGTATTGAGTGGAGCCACATTGATAACCTTGAACTTGGGAGCCTAAGATGCTTGAGTCTGATAGCGAATGAACAAGTTTCAAGTGCTTAATGTTATGGCCATCTATAATTATGACAGCTTAACTAGAGTTGTGGGATAGATTGACAACTTATGAAGTCTCATTCTTAGTTTCTTTGCTCTAATAGTCTTCCTATTGTGGTCGGCATTGTATTAACAGGGTGAAAAGATTCGGAAACGTGATTACTGGTCAAAGTGGATTCCTGCTTCTTCTCAGCAAGCAATGTCACTGAAAGCTCAGACTTCCGAGGGCCAACCTGGAAAGAATGCTGAAGAAGATAGCACAAGCAGTCTCTCCAAAGAAAGTGCTGAATTATCTACTTGCACTCCAGTCAAGGAAGCAAAGAAATTGTCAAATGGAGATATTGGTAAACTGGAAGGTGATGAGAACTCTGTCTTGTTTAAAGCTGGAAAACCTGGATTTGATGGGGATTCTGATCTTGGTGCTTGTTATACCACTCCCTATCCCAACAATACACAAGGATTTAGGCCTTTAGTACTCAATTATCATGTGACTGAAGGCATGGAAGATGCACAGAATCTTGCGGATTTTTCTAATGATTTTGCCAACACATTTATGCTTGATGAAGAGCTGGAGCTGGAGCAGAAATCACTCAAGAATGATGGCTGTTCTCCAGTTAGAAGGTACTGCATGGTCTTATATTTGTTTGGTTCTCTCCATCTTTGGTTTTATATCACTTTTTTCTTGCTAAGTTTGGTTTTACAAGAATTGTTGACTAGTTACTGGTCTCTATACAACATATTCTTTATGATATTTAAAGACCTAAGGCTACATTCACATGCATATATTTTATTTCAGGCAGCTTTGTGGATGTCAATTTGGGCTCTAGTAAAAAATTCAGGTCATGTTTACATGTGGAGAATTTTCCAGCTTTCTAAAAAATTATTGTCGAGACAATAGAAAACTGTGGATAGATGTTTGGCAGTTACTGTTTTCTTAGAAAACTGGAAAACTACTAAATGTTGTTTTCCTCATTCTCCACTTTAGAAAACAAGTGCCATATATGGTTCAGCAGCCATTTAATCTCTCTATCATTCCTTATTTTAGAAACAATCCGAATGCAATCCTTGTTTTCTACTTCGGAAAATTAATTGTTGGTGAACATGTTTTCTTGAGAAATAATATAGAAAGATGAAAAGAAGAAATGAAAATTTAGTTTCTAAAAGTAAACGCCACCTTATCCTTGCAATTTCATGTGCTGCATAAGTTGGATGCATTTGGTGTCCATTAGTTCACTCATAGTAAGTTTCTCCAGGCAGACATGATTGATGGGGTTCAACATGGTTTCTACACCTGCTATCTAGTCGCTTAGCGAATTTGTCTGATATGCTTTTGGGATTTAGGTACTGGAAATTGAGATCACAGGCTGCTGTTGGTGAAGTTAATATAAGTTCTCAAAGCCATTTTCTAGTTTCGTTGAAGTAGGATAAGGATTGGGAGCTTGCCATGTTGATTCTAAATTTGCCTATTTCTCAAGACACTTGGAACAATTTTTTTACATAGTTGAAAACAGAGTAGAAGAAATAATGGGAAGAACTGACACTGCTAAAGATGTCATGTGAAATTTGATGAATGTGGTGATCAAGTATGGAAATTGAAAGTTCACGAATTTGAGGACGTGTATAGCTGGTTCCTGGATCTTGATTGGCTAGACGAGGAACTAGTGGTTAAAAGCGGACAAAAGGCACAAAACTTACAACCACCCATAAGAAACTAGAATAGACCTAGCACACAGTTCCACTCTTATGAGTTTAGTATTGCCTTGCTAGGAGTCTTGATGTACTGCACCTAAGAGGGATGCATCTCACAATCCAATTAGTATCACATCTTAGTCTCACTGCAAAGCACCAAGGCTAAACTATCTTACTCAAAACTTCCCTTTGAAAAAAACTATATGTAGTTCCATGTGCATGGGTCCCCCTTTTATCTGAGGTGGTGCAGCTCCAAGGACCCTGTCCATGGAGTCCCCTGGAACATATTAGACATTGTCCCCTCTGGGTCCCACCTCTGTGGCCCTCACGGTCTTCTCCCACCTCTGTTTGACAATGCCTCCCTCACTGTTTGAACCTTGGACCTCTCATACCATATAAGAGGTAGAAAAGCTAAAGATGAGTACCATTTGAGCTGTCAGTATGTGTTCTTGGACTGTCAAATTCTCAGATTCCCACATATCAATAAAGAGATTCTCCAGGCAGTCATGTGGCCTGCATTACTTTGAGCATATATGCAGAGGCTGTCTTGAAGTTTGAAGAAAATTCCTTTTGTCATACTAGAACAATAATGTTCTGTTAATAACTTTCATTCTTTTAGCTCTCACAGACCTTATTTATAGATGCAAGTAAAAACAACGTGGTAGTTTCAATTGTTGGATAAAAGGATACCGTATGAAGAGAAAGGATAGGTAGGAAAGGTTTTTTTTTTTTTCCATCAAACATCTGTTGATACATGCAATAAGGCACTATATTGTAGGCACCAAGAATTCCTATTACGAAACAAAATCCCTCAAACATCACATGATTTGAAACCATGCCTTTTCTTTTTTCCAGGGTGGATGACGAAGAGGATGAGATGGTGGTCAATGATCAGGATGTTCAAAGACTTGTAATTGTCACCCAGGTAAAGCTGTTTGCTGGCAAGTTTTTATTCTTAGGAAAGAATAATTGTATGTGCTTAGCAATCTTTGTTCCTTGTTTTATTATTATTACTGTTCAATATCCGCATAGACCATAGCAACTTATAGACATATCTGTGTAGTTATATGAATGTGATAACATGAGAATTTGGCCGTTTTTGTAGTGCTCTGTTGCATCTTAGAGTTTTTTCTAAGTGTTTTTTCTTTTAAAGGAAGCTGATTGCTGTCTCAGAGTTTTATATGCCATGCATATGCCTTTTTGTTCTTTAATCAATTATGGATTATATTGTCACAGTTTTGATTCTTACTGGTTGTAGTTGTTTGAAAGCTGCATCTCAACTCCTTGTGATCAGCAACCTTTTTCACTTCATGTGCATCATTTGGGTCAAACTGAATTACTGAATTGAAATGATGATGTATATTGGTCAATTAGGTTTATTTTAGTGATAGTTTTTACTTTTTCTCCGTTCTCAGTTATCAATTTGTTGCATGATGGTTTTTGCTATAGTTTAGCCTCCATGTATGTATTCATGTGAGTGGCATATATTATGTAGGCATGTATGAGCATGAGTCAGACCATAAATTTGGTAACTTTTTTATAACTTGTGGGCTTTTTCTATGCAGAATAGTAGACCAGGAGAAGAATCTATTAAATCTGGGGATAAATCAAAATCTATTTCAACTGAGCTTGCTTCAGCAATAAATGATGGTTTATACTTCTATGAGCAGGTTGAGGCTTCTGTTATACTCATTTTCTAATTAATTAAGTTGCAATACATCACTTTCACTTTCTTTGTAAATCCTCAATGTTTGTCTAAAAATTCTTAAATGTGACTCTTTACTGGCAGGAGCTAAAAACAAGGCGATCTAATCGTAGAAAGAATAGTTCTAGCTATTCAAAGGCTGGTGAAAATTCCACTGCAATCTGTGTCCATGAAGAGTCAGGAAGCTCCAACCACACAAGGAAACAAAACAAAGGTTTTCCCAAGCAGCAGTCATCTCATACACAACGATTCTTCTCCAGCAACTTTAGGAATCATGGCACTGGTCGTAATAATTTTGGAATCATATCAGAAAGTCCACCAAGTAATTCAGTTGGATTTTTCTTTAGTTCTACACCTCCTGAAAATCATGGGTCAGTCACTCTGGCCCTTGCCTAAGCCTCTTATTTCTTTTCTGCATATTTTTTATTCTTGTTGTTTATTTATTTATTTATTTTTGCTACATTATTAATATATGGTGGCACTATTCTAGAATTTTTCTTTAGGTTCTGATGAGAGAATAATAAGGCATTGATCACTAATTTCATGAGTTGGGATGTTATTTGCAATATGCTAAGTTTATCCATGTCACCTGACTAAATATTTTCCATCTAAATCCTAACTTCACAGACCCAGGTCTTCAAAGCTGAGTGTTTCACCACATGGCATGCTCTCAGGCAGCAGTCCACCAGTGGGTTCCATGCCAAATTCATTTCCACCATTTCAGCATCCCAGCCATCAACTCTTAGAAGAAAATGGCTTTAAACAGCAGAAGTACGTGTCTTTTATTTTTGGGAGGGGGGATATGTGCATTCATAGCTAAAGGTTGCTGACCTGTTTTGTTTCTCTTCCCTTTTAGGTACCTGAAGTATCGTAAACGGTGCTTAAATGATAGAAAGAAGATGGGAATAGGTTGCAGTGAGGTGTGTTTCTTAAATTTCTCATATAAATGTTTATTGACTAGAGGAGAAATATAATTTTAGATTAGTTTGAGAACTATGCGATGTGCTGGAGTTGGATCCTTCCTATCCTTCTTTTTCTAAATCTCATCCATTCTTATTCCACTAGCTGATTTTTGTTGTCTATTATTTAAGTAATTATACTTCCAGGTTGAACATACTCTAAGCACTAGATTGCATGGTGTTGATCTATTTGGTTAATGTTAATTCTTATATTAAAGGTTATGGATCTTTTGGGTAAGCCAAGGGATTTTTTTTAATCACTAACATAGATAGCCATCTTGGCATGTCTTGAAGTCAATTTTCTTTTTCTTTTTTTAATTTTCCTAATTGGATTACTTGTCCTGTTTCCAATTTTTGAATGGTGTGCTTAACATTATGTAATTTGATTATTGTGATTTTTTTTTTAAATCATTTTCCATGCAGGAAATGAACACTCTGTATAGGTTTTGGTCGTACTTCCTTAGAAACATGTTTGTCCCTTCTATGTATAATGAGTTCCGAAAATTTGCTCTTGAAGATGCTTCTGCTAATTACTATTATGGGATGGAGTGCCTTTTCAGGTTCTATAGGTATTGTTGATAAATTATACTTTTGTTATTTTCAAATACTGGAGCTTCTATCCGAGATTTGTTGCTCTTTTCAACCATTACCATTCTTCAAATATATCTTTTCCCTACTTTAGGGAAAGTAATAGGTACTAATTGTGCTTGTTCTGGCATGAATTCTACTATTTAATTGTTTGCTACTGTCAATTATGTTTCTCATTTTCAGCTATGGTTTGGAGAAGGAGTTCAGAGATGACCTGTACAAGGACTTTGAAGACCTCACCCTTGACTTCTATTGCAAAGGCAACATTTATGGCCTCGAAAAATATTGGTAATACTATTTGAATATTCTTTTCAACTGACTGACAGCATGTGCTTTAGGTTGCCTGCTTCACAAGGCATGGATATCTTGTACATCATGTTATTTTTTGTGGATCTCACAAATACACTGGTTGTGATTAAGCTTAACCTCTCAGTAGAATATGCTAATGTAGGAAAGCAAGAAACAAATATTATATGAAAATTAATTTAATTTTGTGCTGGATCTTTATGGGCTTAAAAATGACCACTTTTTGCTTACATGATTAAATGGGAAAATTGCCTAAAATACAATCTTGTTGTGATGGTAAAGTTAAACGCAAAGCTGTAACATAATCTGATGTTTGACCCAATAGAGCAATAACAACAGCAATTAACTCCTGAGATGAGGATTTGGAGGTGGGCATGGGTTGGACTCCTTTTCAAGACATAGAAACATCTATAGGATAAAAGATTACCAAGTGACAAACATTGGTTTTTTAACTTATCTATGCTCTATTTATTTATTAAAGTTGCCTGGATTTGTAGAATATAGGACAATTGGCAGAATGTATGGCTGTATGCTATTCTCATCTCTTGCAAGTCTTGTGGAAGGAAAACGCAATTACAGAAAAACAGCTTGTGCATTGCATTCTCTTCTGAGTTTGATGCTTGTATTTCCACTCGTATATTTTGCTGCTACAAGTATTTGCTTTAATAGACTTGCTTTTCTGCTATTAGGGCCTTCCACTATTATTGTGGTCTAGGTGACAAAGAACCAAAGAAACATCCAGAATTGGACAGGTTACTGAGAGAAGAATACCGTAGCTTGGAGGACTTCCGTGCCAAAGAGAGGTCCATGAAGAAGGACGGCCATTAGCCTGCTGCAATGAACATTTCCTGGTAACATCCTCGCAATTTTGACAGTCACAAGATGGATATTGAAGTTAGCTGCAGGAGTTTGGTTTGCTTGCTGGGGAAATATGGTTTTTGTATATTTTATACTGGGGGAATCATCTGCACCTCTCAGGGCTGCTGACTGCTGAGGTTTTGTTTTGTTTTTCTTTTTCTTTTTCTTTTTTCTTTTTTGAGGTTCTGGCTCCCGGGTATATCCTTTTTGGTGTTGTCTGCAAGTTTAGGAGGTGCTTGTGCTTTTTTCTCTGTCGCTTCATATTCCCCCAATGTTGTAACTTGTACATAAGGAAAACTGAAAAAAAAAAAAAAAACAAAAAACAAAAAAAAAAAAAACAAAAAAAACAAAAACAAAAACAGTAGAAATTGCGTTAGTGACCTTGTGAAAATTGAAGAATAATAAGATATTGGAAATTTATCTTGTCTGGCAAATGATTAGTAGAAATTTATGCTGTCAGTTTTTGTGATTGCCTGTAGTTTTTTGGTACTAGAATGATGGTTTCCAATGAGTTATTGTGCCATTGAAACCCGTAACAGTGAGATGTCGTCGTTGTCCTGATCTGATGTGTTGCTTGCTCGGTATCCATCCTTGCCCAAATAAACCAAGATATCCTTGGTGTTAGGTGAAATGTAGCTTTTTAAAGGAGAAGGGAAAATGGCTGTCAGTAGAAAACAGTGATGCTACCAAGTTATGGTGATCGAATCTTGCCTACATTGAGATTTAAGTTTCTGTGTTTGCCTTGGTCATCTCTACCTCGATGTTTTTCTCAAGATTTTCAAAAATGGTATGGAATTTGTGCTACTACTCCACTACTAGGGCGGGAGGAAGAAGATAATACGCCTAGTGCTCTTTTGCTTTCCAAGCCTCTGGCTTCTAAGGCTGCCTTCTGTTGTCCAGCCTGCCACGACGATCCCTTGTCTCGAAACCAAACCTAAAACCCCAAGCCCCTTTGATGTATAGGTGGCAGCTATGAAGCTTACCTTGTTATTTAGAGGGGGGAAGGGACTCTTGCAGCTGGTGCGCAGGTTTGGTAAACCGATTTCCTCAGCTTACAGGAAAACTGAACTTTGTGAAAGGAAGGAAGATGCAAGTGACTTGTTTTTTAATGACTCTCTTGCACTCCAAGATGTCCAAAGAGACGAGTTTGAGAATATACCAGGTTTCAAGACGCCTGATCTTGCATTATTGGTTTCAAAATCAGACACTTTTGACTTTGGATGTTGGTTCAGCTGAAGACGAATCGGCCTGTATATTCGTCATCTATAAATCTCATTTATTATTTCAGAGATGAACCAGAATTTCTAGATTTTGGTGCCAGAAAACAGCCTGCGGTATTCTCAAGGGTTGATGTCCTCAGCAAGTCTTGGAAACTCGGAAGGCTTGCGAACTCTGAACTTGTAGGGTTCTGACATCACGGAGTTACCGGCTTCAATTGGAAAGCTGAAACTTTTGAGATTCAGTGGATGTCTTGATGTCTCGAGGACTGGAGTCCAAGCATTTCCAGAATCCATCACAAAACTCTTACCATTTGCAAACTTTAAGATTCAGTGGATGCTGGTTACTTGAAAAGCTTCCTACAACAATGAGAAATTTGGTGAGCTTAAGGCATCTTTAGTTTAGTGAAGATGGCCATATGCCAGCTGATTTTGGGTGCTTAACTAGTATAGGAGAGTTGCAGGTACACAATCTTGAGGCGGTGAAAGACAAAGAAGAAGCTGAGAAAGCAAAGCTAGATAGAATGGCAAACATTTGCGAATTGGGATAGAAATGGATTTCACGTAGAGGAAAAAAAAACAATAAAGTGCAACGCCAATGATGAGTGTGTTGGAAGGCCTCCAGCCTCATCCAGACATAAAAAGTTCATGGATTGTGTGTTGTAAGGGTAAGAAGTGCCAATTTGGCTAAATGACCTCTTTTTATGATAGTCTTATCATTAAATAGGAAGAATTCTGATTTACATTCCATAAAATTTGCTACTATTAACTAAAATCTCGGCCTAATTATAAAAAGCTAATTACACTATAATTACACAAATATTTACAGTTGTTTTCTTGACATAAATAACATATGTATATGGAAACAAATGATTCCACTGGAAAGGACCATACTAACATCCCCTCTTAAATTGATGTTGAGTGTTCAAAAAGCATCAATTTGCCAACTAGAAACTGATGGCGTTGACGAGTCATTGATTTGGTAAACACATCAACTATTTGAAAGTCGGTGGAGATATGTTAAAGAGAAATAACATGAGTATCCATGGCTTCTTGAATAGAATGACAATCCACTTTGATATGCTTGATACGCTCATGAAAAATAGGATTAGTAGTAATCTGAATAGCACTCGTGTTGTCGGCATGAAAAAGAGTAGGAGTAGTATGGGGAAATCCAATTTCTGCAAGCAATCCATGAAGCCAAACAACCTCATAGCAAGCAACTAACATGGCTCTATATTCAAACTCAGTCGAAGATTTGGAAACACGATCTTGTTTCTTACTCTTCCAAGATATCAAGGAATCACCAAGAAACATACATCAACCTATGATAGAGCGACGCGTATCAGGACAACCTGCCCAATCAGCATAACTAAAAGCAACAAGGCGAATAACAGAGCCAGCAAGGTAGAATAGGCCACGGCTAGAAGAACCAAGTAGATATCGAATGATGCGACAAATAGCTACCAAATATAAATGACGAGGAGATTACATAAATTGACTAACTTGCTAAACTGTAAAAGAGATATCAAGCCGAGTAATAGTAAGATAATTCAAGCTGTCAACTAATTGACGATATAAAGTTGGATTAGGTAGAAGATCCACGTCATCACATCGAAACTTAACATTCACCTCCAAAGGAGTATCCACTAGAGAAGAATCTTGAAGACCAACCAAGGCAATCAAGTCCTGAAGATGTGAAAGCAATAAAGGCTTGAACCGCTCAAAAGATGACACGTCCTTAAAATGAGGAAGAATAGGAGCAACAAAGGTAGATGTAATAAGAGTAAGGAAGAAATATTAATTTTAAAAGAAAACAACATTTCTAGAAATACAAAATTTGCTACAGCTTAGATCATAACAAAAAACTTTTTGTGAGAAAACTATAACCTAAAAAGACAATTTACCAGACTGAGCAGAAAATTTGTGTCGTTCTTAGAAGGGCAAAATGAACAAAGCAAACATAACCAAAAGTATGCAAGTCATGATAGCTAGGAGACTTATGATGTAGATGATAGTATGGGGAATCAAAATTTAACACTTGTGATGGCAATCGATTGATTAAATAAACTGCAGTAGACAAGGCTTCAATCCAGAATTTAGATGGTACAGAAGACTCAATCAATAAGGTTCTAATGATATCCAAAAGATTACGGTTTTTATGCTCAATAACCCTATTTTGTTGTGATGTATATGGACAGGAACGATGCAAGACAATACCTTTCTGCTGTCAAAAATCATGAAATTCATGTGACATATATTCCCCACCCGAATCAGATCTTAATACCTTAATACCAGTAGAAAATTGAGTCTCAACATAGGCAAAAAATGACTTTGAAAACAGAAAAGACTGTCAGATTTGGAAACAAAGTAAATACACCCAAGTAAACTGATTGTAATCATTAATAAATATCATAAAGTACTTGTAATGAGCATGAGAAATAATTGGTGTAGGACCCCAAACATCACTATGAATAATATCAAAGCATTTTGTAGCAAGACTGTCATAGAAAGGAAAAAGAAGAGTTTTACTCTTGCCTAATTTACATGTAGAACAATTAAAAATAACATCATGAGAAGAAAATTGACTTTTATTTCCCAACAAACCAGAATTCAACAATCGAGAGAAAACAACAAAATTTGGATGGCCTAAACGTTTGTGCCATACTTCACTCTTATTTTAAACAGTCATACAAGCTAGAGGTGTTCACGGTTCAGTTCGGTTCTGTTTAGACCCAAAAACCCAATCGAACCGAATTACAATATTATTGTTAAAAATTAACCGAACCGGACCGGAAACCGGTTCAAACCGCACCAAACCAGTCCGGTTAAATCCAGTTTTTGAGGGAAAAATCCGATTTAGAAGTTGGTTTTTTTTTTTTTGGTTTTTTTTAAATTGGCTTAGCCTTCTTTAAAATTTAAAGCATACTGTAACTTTCTGGGTGGATCCAAATTATACTAATTCTTGTGATTCCACGGAGATTACTGCAATTTTCTGCGAATGGGAATTAATAGTCAATACAAATGATCGGGGTGTTGGATGAAGAAAAGGGATACACAAAGCATCTGACAAAATCCACTGGTGCTTTCCAGTGGAAGCAACTTCGCCAACAATTCTGAATTAGACCGTGACAATAGCATTAACCCTATTAAAGTTTCTTTTAAAGCTTGGAATAGAAATCATTGAAAAAATGGTTGAAAGGTTGTCTTCTGGAAATTTACAAAGAACAATAGAGGAAAAATCATTGTATATCTGAAACAGATTATCACATAAAACTTACCCTTCACCCAGCATGTGGGCCTCTGAAAGCATATTGTTAACTACAACTCCCATTTCCTCTTTATAGTACGCATCTTCCATGGTCAACAACCTGGTCACATCTCAAAAAAACAGATGAAAGTGGGGCAAAAGGTGTGGGCTGTTTACTTATTGATCGGCTAGAGAAAAGACAAATGAAAGGGGCAAGAGGCAGAGAGGATGAAAACTGAAGGGGAAAAGGAAGAAGAATTGGTTTGGTGTGGGCGGTGGCTTCAGAAGTAAATTGTAATGTCATTTAGGTTTAGGTTTACTGTATTATTTATACTAGTTTGTTTTTAACTTTATTTTATGGGTGGACCGATTCGGTTCACCGGTTTTAGTGGCAAAACCGAAACCGAACCGAACCGGAAAGATTTCTGGTTTTAGCAATCGGTTTTTCATCTTGGTTCGGTTTTTCCGGTTAATTTTCCATCGGTTTTCTCGGTTTTTTTGGTTACTCGATTTTTTTGAACACCCCTAGTACAAGCAAAAGATAAACAACGAGGAATGGAAAAACAAAGTGGAAATAATCTTCCAGCTTTAGGCCCCTTCGCGATTACCTTCCCCAACACCTGATCCTGCACAAGACAGCCATTACGAGAAAAATGTACATCACAATCATCATCCACCAATTGACCAACTGAAATAAGACTAGTAAACAACTTTGGTGATACAAAAACATTCTTGAAAGTTGGAGTGATATCTCCAACCTTAGTAATGGGTATATGACCACCATTAGCAACCTAAATTTGTGATGAACCATGATACTCGCATATTTTTAAGCATACTAAATGAGTTGGTCATATGATTTGAGGCAGTAGAATCAGAAAGCCAAAATTGAGAATTGGAATAATTACCTTGTAGCCCCAAGGCTGAAAAGGCTATAAGAACCATTTATTGTACCATTTCAGGAGTAAGAGTACTGGATACAGTTGTCGTAGATGAGTTGTCGGACACCACAGTTTGAAAAGCATTTATTTTACGGTTTTGAGGATGAGTTGAGCACTCTTTGATAATATGGCCTTGTTGTTTGCAATAATTGCAAAACTTCTTTCTATAATTTTTAGCAAAATATCTATATTCTTTGCAGCTATAGCACTGTATATTGCTCATATTCCAACTTTTTTTCTTTTTTCCTAAGCTGCAAAAGCAAATACAGCTGAACTATCTTGCTTGAAAATGCCTTGTGTAAGGAGACGCTACTCTTCACACAATAATTCCCCAAAACAAACATCCAAAGAGGGAAAATGATCTTTGTTCATTAAATTTGAGTGAGTAATCAAAAATTCAAATCATAATTTTATTAAAAATTGATCGCGTTTGCTTTGCTCATGAACTTGTTGAACAACAGAGAGAGATTTGGCTGGTATTTTGGCATAAATAATATCAGTATATTCTACCCATAAATTCTGAAAATCAGAATAATAATCATGAATGGAAAGATTGCATTAAGAATAATTAGAGATATCGTTTTCTAATTGAAAACGTCTAGCATTGTTGTCTTGATAGCAAACCTTCTTCAGCTACTCCCACATGGTTTTTGTTGTTGTATATGGCCTTAGATTAAGAAAAATAAGAGGATCAATACACCCTAAAATCCAAGACATTACCTGAGCATCCTTGACCTTCCATTGAAGCAACTTTGTAGAATCGATAGGAGCTGGATCACTGCCATCCACATGACCCCACAATTCTTTCCACATGACAAATACTTGAAACTAAAATTCCCAGGCTGAATAATTCTTTCCAATGAATCAAACACTAAACAAATCAGAATTGTTTGATGTCATTGTCTTGACAAACCAAAACAAGAGGAATCAAAGAAAATCCAAAACCCAAAAGACAACCAAGAATCAAAGAAAATAAAAATAAATAAATAAAAACAAGAGCCCTATGTATCTAGGACTGACCAAAACTCAATTAAGAAAACCCAAGAAAAAACTAAGGCAAGACAATGGAATGCAGATTCAAAAGTGTAGCTCTGATAGCATGTTAATTTGGCTACATGACCTCCTTTCATGAGAGTCTCTTTCATTAAATAGAAAGAATTCTGATTTACATTCCATAAAATCTGCTACTATTAACTATAATCTTGGTCTAATTATAGAAAGCTAATTACACTATAATTACACAAATATTTACAGTTGTTTTCTTGACATAAATAACAAATATGTATATGAAAACGAATGATTCTACTAGAAAGGACCATGCTGACAAAAAGGTCCTATTATGGCTTTTGATGCCTATACTCAATAGTTTGATGAAGCTAAAATTAGAAAAATACAACAATTGCCAACAACCCTCTTTACTTGGACATCTTCCATATCTTAAAATTCTTGAGACGGAAGAAATGAATGGTGTGAATCACACGGGCAGTGAATTTTATAGCGGTGGTGAAAGTAATGGGGATACGACAATTCCGGTAGTAGTGTTTCAAGCATTATAAAGATTATCTCTCATGAGAATGGAGACTCTAGTTGAATGGACGGCACCTCGAGGAGGAGCAAGTGGAGGAGATGCAGTTATGGTGTTTCCTTGCCTTACAAGTTGCACATTGAAAATTATTCCCGGCTGAAAAATATTGCTCCTGTGAGTTATCATGGTTCTTTATCACTAGGACATCTTCCTTATATTGAAATTCTTGAGATTAAAGGATTAGATAGCCTTAGTTGTGTAGGTAATGAGTGTTGACGTCGTGGATGTAGTAGGAGTAGGATAACAACATATCCTCGACATAAGTTTGAAAATGATGGTACATCAAAGAGTTAGGATACAATAAGGCCTTTTATCTGGAGAATTTCATGCCCCAACACATTTTAGAGCTTAGTCTGATAAATCCTTGCTTCAATAATGGCTGACAAAGACTACTAATGAGGGCCATTTGAATCTTGTATGTAAAATGAGTCTATGATTTCAATATTAGATTAGGAAAATGTAAGATGATTTCCAATTTACACCCTTCTCGTACCAATAACCACGCATGCCACCATCTTTCCCTGATATCCCGCTTTGTTGTCTTTTATTATGCTTACGAGCCTAGCACTCTACCTTTTTTGGTTGTTTAACTCATTTGGCTAGCTCGGGGGTTGACATATGCAACCTTTTGTTCCACCTATTTATGCTTGACCTCCACTAGAAGGGGATCCTGAAGCTTATTCTGTAAACATTTCAGACTGAAAATCTGATGTGAAAGACTCTGGTGGCTATATGAATGGTGCTTGACATCAATGAGCACCTGGTCTCATAGACAACTTCCCTTGCAATAGGTTCTGGGATGAAGACCTTATGTAAGGCATATTTTCTTTGAATGTTTATTTCATCTATTTCTAATATTTGCTTTAGGCTGCCTGCTTCAAACCTGTTTTTAAGGCATGCACTTGTATGGCATGTTCAAGACAGTAAATAGAATGTACAATAAACTCCTTTTTTTAATTATGGTAGGAAAACACAATTACTTGCTTGTCTTTGCATATTAGGGCTCTCCACCAGCATTGCAGTCTAGGTGACAAGGAACTAAAGAAACACCCAAAGATGAATAACACAACTTGGAGGACTTTGCAAGCTAAAGAAAGTCCATGAAGAAGGACAATCATCAGCCTACCATTATGGCCATCCCTGGTGACATCCATCCTTGCAAATTTATGAATTGAGAAAAGACTATCTTGAGTGAGATGATAGATGAAGACCCAGCACAACATATCCATTCTCTCCATAGTTATATTTACTGGATATGTATGCTCTCAGTCAATGCTTGAGTTTAATATAAGACATGCAGCCTTGTTGTGGCACATGCCTTCTTGAACAAAGACAACATTAAACTGCAAAATAATAATTGGAATAAAACACTCAAACAAACTAATTTATTTTAGTCTTTCATGGAAAGGAAGGATACACAGATAATAATTATAATAATATTAGTAACTAGAAAATCCAGGTACCAAATCTTGATAAAATTTAGGAGAAATTAACAAACAAAAGCTCCATTTGTTACCATAGATAACTCCTAATCTTAGAAATGTATACAATTTAGGACTCTTAATATTGTCTATTAAAGATTATCTTATCATATATAAAATATTTATTTTTAGGGAATGAGGTTAGACTCCTTGTTATAGCAAAACCTTCTATGTAGAGGTAGATTTGTGGGGAGTGTAGGGGTTGGGTATTCCAATTCTTTTTCAAAAAGAAAAACTCTCTTGGATTCTGGTTTTTTAACTGAGTGTATTGACACGGTAGTGGAGCCGATTCTGAATCCTTACTTACCCATGTCCTAACTTCCCTTTGGCTTTTGTTGTGGCTTTTGGATCTTGATTCCCTGCAGCAACTTTGTGTTATTCCTGGTTTGATTTTTGTACTTAACATGTTCCAATCTTGCTTCTTTGTCGTGACTGTTTTTACAATTGAAAAAGGGGTTGCTCACAGTGAAGGGACTCCAGTGTTTTTCATTTCTGATTTTCGGTTTAGATTTGCTTATTGGCTAACAATCTGTCTTGCTTCTTTGGTAGTATTCTCGGCAATTTTAGAATCATTCTTCTCTATTTCATATCTTGTGTTTCTGGTGCTATTCTTGGCAGTTTCAAATCTTGCTTCTTTGGCAATATTCTTGGCAGTTTCAAAATCATTCTTCTCTATTTCAAATCTTGCTTTTCTAGTGCTATTCTTAAAAGTTTCAAATCTTGCTTCTGGTACATTATCTTGTTTCAGATCTTTGGTGGTAATCTTCCATTGGACTATTTCTCTTTCCAGCTTTATAATGTATTTCGATAAGCTAGACTCATTCCATGTTCGTCTTAATAGGGAAATTATTCTACTTTGGAGTTCAATTTCAATTATTCGTTAAAGGAAAAGAACTGTGGGGGCATATTAATAGGAGTAATCCTGCACCTACAGATCCCGATGCCTTGTCTAGATGGGAAATTATAGATGCTCGGGTTATGACCTGGATCTTTAGCTCAGTAGAACCCCACCTTGTTCTCAATCTAAGGCCTTATAAAACTTTTTTTTTTTATGTGGAATTATCTAAATAAGGTTTATAATCAAGATAACATAGGGAAGTCTCTCTATTGAGGAATACTTTTCAAGTTTTTGAAAAATCTTTGGGCTAATTATTCAGATATTGTTTATGCTAATGTTTTTGCTACAATTCTCTTTACTATTCAAACATTACACAAAATAAGCAAGAAAGGAGGAATAAGGGAAGAGATATGCATGGTGTCCAATGCTTTAGTTGTATAGCTTTTGGTCATATTGCTTTGGATTACCCCCCAAGAAGTCTTGCAACTACTGCAAGAAACATAATCATATCATCTTTGTTTGTCCCATTCGACCTGAAAGGAACTAGGGAACTACTTATTATGCCTTCATTGGTGCCTCTAGTTCTGTTGCCTTACATGTTGTTTTTATTCCTGCTCTATAGGCTTAGCAAACTTAAATACACTCACTCATGAAATGGTACAACAAATGATCATTTCTGTTATTGGGTTCTTATGTAATCATAAATTTCCTTCTAAGCCATAGTATTTGAACTTCGGTGCCTCTAACTATATGACCAATATTGTTGTTCCTCTTTCCAATGTAAAAAATTATGATGGAAATCTGAAAATTAATACTGTTGATGGCAGTTCTCTGCCTATCAGTGTTGTTAGTGATCTTTCTCCTGACCTCTCCACAAATCTTATTTATGTTGGTCAATTGGTTGATAATAATTGTGATGTCCATTTCTCTCATTCCAGTTGTGTTGTACAAGATCAAGTATCAGGGAAGATGATCGCAAATGGCTTTAAAGTGGGATGAATCTTTCTTCTTCATGTTTCTCATTCGACTAGTTTTCTTTTACTTTCCTTTGCATGTAATTTTATTGGTTTTGAAAATAAGAGGTGGCATAAACATCTAGGCCATCCAAACTCTGATGTACTTTGCATATTGATTAATTCTTGATTATTAGTGTTGTAACCCATTTTTGGGTCCCCATGAAAAATAAAATAAATAGCCAAAAGAGACTAGAAAAATAACGGAAGGCAGAAGCACTCAGAAAATGGTTAGAAAACTGGTCAAGGAGTATAAAGATACAAAGATTGGATTTTTGACAGTATTTTCTTGAAGGATGAGAGCCCTATTGAGAAGGAAATTTTGAATTTTGAGGAGAAGCCCAAATTTGGATGTTTATGGACTTAATTGGATTTTTATTTGAATTTATAAAGGATTTGATTGCAAGAAAAAATTGATTTTTAAGTCAATTTGGGATTTAATTAGAAGAAATTAAAGTTCTGGGGGCCAAATTATGATTTTTAGGAATTTATTAAGTCAAATCAGGGGCTTAATTGGCATAAATATTGAAGTTTAAGGGCCAATTAGGGACTTAATTAAGAAAAATCCGAAACCAGGGACCAATTTTGGAGAAGGCGCAAAGATAGAGGGGTCTGTTTGGAATTGTTTTCAGGGGCTTAATTGAAGAAATTGGAAGTTTATTGATCAATTAGGGGCTCAATTGCATAAATCAGAGGCCAAGGACCAAAATGAAAAAGGCGGCCAACAAGAGGGGCGGGGACCGAATTTGAGGGACTGATTTGAAGTTTAGCCATTTAAATGAAACGGCGCGTTTTACCCAAAACGACGCCGTTTCATTAAAAAAAAAAAAAAAAAAGACCAGAACGGTTGTCGTTTTGAACGACAGCTGTTCATTCTTCTTCCTTTCCCCCGTTTTAGCAGAACCGAAGGCAAAAAATTTCGAAATTCTCCCGCGTTCTCTCTCCTCGCCCCACCACCGCCGAAAGAGCCGACCAGCCGTTGCGTGATTGAAGGCGCACTAACCATGGTCTCCCACCTGTTCTGCCCCTATAAATAAAGAAGAAAAACCGAAAAGAAGAGGACCCGAAGTGAAGGAGAGAGAACGACCCGAATAGAGAGAGAAGAGCAGAAACAAACCAAGAAGAAAGAAACCGAAACCAAAAAAAAAAACCCAAAACCAAACCAAGAACCGACAGCCACTGAGAACGAAAAAAAAAAAAGGGGAGAGAGGATCGGGAGAGAGAGGAGAAAGAGAGGAGAGAGAGAGAGAGCGAACCGAACACTTGGAAACAGCCGCAGCGCCGCCGCCCGGAGCCACCGTGCACGAGCCACACCACCGCCAGCGACCACCTCCTCCACGCCAGGTACATTTTCTTCCCCCCATTTTTGTGTCTTCTGCAAGTTTGCCTCCTGCATGCATTCTGCATGCAGGAGGCGGAGGAAGAAAATTAATTCTTCCCCCGCTGGGCCTGGGGCTGCTGGGCCAGCCCGATGCTGGCCCAGCCTTGCAAGTCTGGGCTGGTCTTTGGCCCAGACCGTAGGAGTTTTTTCGGGCCGAGATCGGCCCACGTTTGTTTCTCGGGCCGAGATCGGCCCAATGTCATTCGGGCCGAGATCGGCCCGTCTCTTTTTTTAGGCTGAGCCTGGCCATTCATTTGGGCTGGCCCAGCCCTATAATATATTATATTATTATTATAAATTATAATATATATGTGTATATGTTATATATATATATATATAAAATATTTATAAAAAAATCTGAAAAATCTAAAAAAAAAAATGTTGTTACTTTCCTTTCATATATATATATATTTTTTAAGGGGGTTTTGTATTTTTTTTATATTGTGGAGGTATAAAATCAGTATTTGAAATATCTGATTTTAGTTCGAGACACCTGAAAATTTTTCAAAGATAAAATTTTTTTTTTGCTTTCAAAAAAAAATTCTAAAAATTCCTTAAAAAATATTATTGATTTTTTTGTACATCTTTTTAAAAATGACTTAATATTAGTTTGTATTTTTATGCTGTGGAGATACAAATTCAGTATTAAAAATACCCGATTTCGTCAAAAAAAAAAAATATTTTTTTCTTGCGTGTTGCATACGGCCAATACACTAACATGTTTTGAATGTTCTTTTTATATATAAAAAAAAAATATTGGAAGTTTTTTTTGAAAATGTGTTTTCGCATGGATTTTCTTAAACACAAATCATTTTCTTGCATTTGTGGATTTTACAAACCTGTTTGTAAAACTCCAAAGGGTATTGGCCAATATTCCAAAAACTATAAAAATCTTATTTTGGGAGGAGAAGTTGTGGTTATTGTTCACCGCTAATGTTGGATGAAGAAATCCTTAAAAGGACGAACATCCAAAATATTATCGGGAGTAATAAAATCAACGCACATGTTTGAAAGAAGCTTTGGTTGCGATCGAGAACATTTCAAAAATTATTTTTTTTTCTCCACGGTTTACGAGTCGTGAAAAGTAATTGTTTTTTTAAGAATTGTGAAATTTTCTTCGTTTTTTTTTTATTCTCTTTTCCTTGCGATTTACGAGTTGACGGGATTAGAAAACACCAACACCATAGACTATAGAGCAAACCAAAACACCAAGCAGCTTACCTCAGGTAGGGCGTATTAGGGGTGCTAGTACCTTCCCTTTACGCAACCAGTCCCTTGCTTAGAATCTCTGAAAGACCAGTTAGGGTTCCTAGTGACCAAATACTAGGTGGTGACTCCAAAAGAACCAAATCCTTAGAACACAACGAAAAATCGCCAGCCGAATGTCGTGCCTTTATAAATTTTTTGTGGGGGTGTGACAGAATGGCGACTCCACTGGGGATGTTAGGACTAAGCTTGATTTGTTTGTTTGTTTATGTTATATGTTATTGGTTTTTGTTTTCTTATGATGTTTTGTTTAAAAGCTTTAGCATATATCTTTACATTCTATCATACATGCCATAGTCATGCATCACTTTATTATTATTATTATGTTTTGGAGGGCACACACATGTAACTCTAAGTTTAAGTGGGGGACTAGCAGCTTGCCTTATGACTTGAGTCAAGGCTTAAGTTTGTGTAAACCCCAACTCTTTGCTGAGTGTTTAGACTGATAGTGATTGGTACACGTGCCATCCCACTATCTGCTGGACCTCCATATCGCCTTTACGAGGGTGATCACTGGAACAGAAAGAGACCCTCTTTTAGAGACCTAGTAGTAAACCTACCCTATGTCTCACGTAAAAGAACTAGAACCTATCCTTAGGGTGTATGTTCCGATATAAATCTTTTGCATCGAAACAAGACTAACCCCCCCATGCATTTTGAATTGCAGGATTTATGAACGAAATGACCATCACCAAATCTTCCATAGAGTATGGAAAGAATTCTGAACTGTCACAATTGATTGAAGGAGACTGCCTTAGAAGCGATGCTAAGAAGATGTCGCCAATCAAGAACCTGAATTGCATATTGAATGAGGTGAACAAGTTAACGACTCATTTTCAGAATGTGGATAAAGATGCATTTTTTAGGAAATACGGACGTTTGATGGAAATCGCAAAGGTAGAAGTTTTAAGCCCAGCTGTGCGAGCCTTAGTTCATTTTTGGGATCCAGAATACCGATGTTTCTCCTTTGGAAGCATAGACTTGTGCCCCACGATTGAGGAATATGGATTATTGACCGAGTTTCCGAATGACCTGTATCGGATTTATTCTCCTTTGAGATCCGACAAGATCATCCCTGAGCTGGCAAAACTGCTCAGAATCTCCAACTTGGAAAAGTTTCTGGAAAAGAATGGCACCGGTTTGAAATGGAGGACGCTAGAGTTGGAAAAGGAGTCAGAAGTAGAAAAAGAGAGATTGATTGCCTTAGGTATATTTGGCCTTGTGTTGTTCCCAAGTCAGACTGGTTTAGTAAGCTTGGAGGCCGCCGCTGCTTATGTGGAGTATGAGAACACACAGATCAATCCAGTGGTTGCTATCTTAGCCGAAACATTTTTGACACTTAACCATTGTAGAAAAGCTGGAAAAGGAGCAATGAGATGCTGCACGCAATTGTTGTATATTTGGATGGTGAGCCATATCGAAACAAAGAAACCTGTCTTCAATAATTTTTGGTGGTTCACTCAAAAACCCCTAAAGATTGTGGAAGAAGAAGAATGGGGAGATCTAGACAACCAGGGTTGGGTTGATAAATTGGAAGGATTACCTAATAGCGATTTTAAATGGAGAGCACCATGGGTAACAACAACGAAGGTCCTAATGAGATGTGGACAAAGGCATTGGGTACCATTGGTGGGGATTACGGGTTATGTGAGTTATGCTCCGACTTTAGTGGTAAGACAATTTGGGGGCATACAGTTTGTTCCCAAAACTATGGGAATTGCTCAATTCTTTGGTCTGTTCAAAGATCCCATAGCAAAAGAAGTTTTGGAGATCATCAAACAAGATTGGAAGCATCTAGTGTTGGTGGAAATAGAAGGTTTGAGAGATCCAAGTGTGAGCGAAGGATATGTAAAATGGAGAGCCTCAGCTGCTTCAGCCATGCCTTGCGCTATAGAGGAGCCTATTAAGGTTAATATTGAAGATGATTTAGCTGCTTCAGCCATGCCTCGAGTAGAAGTCAAATCTCCTCAAACCATAGAGGAACCCCTCAAAAGAAAGAGGGTTAACGGTGAATTGAGAAGGCAAGTGGACAAACTAAGAATAGAGTTGAGCAAGAGCAGAAAGGACAAGGCGATGTTGGAAGGAATGATGCTAGAAGAGGATAAAAGAAGAACATTTCTAGATGAGCAAATACAGTCTAGAGATGCGAAAATAACCAAGCTTGAGTTAAAGTTGGTTGAGGAGAAGATTGCTAGGGAAGGGAGTGAGAAGGAGCTTAAAGGGTTGAGTTTGGATTGGATGCAAAGTTGTTCTGAACTTGAAGCAATGGAGATGGACTTTAGCGATTGCCAAGAAAGTGCAAAATATTACCAAGAAAAATTTGTGCAAGTGCAATTCGAACTAATGGATAGGATTAGGAGGTATAAGGATTTGAATAAGAAATATACAGAGTTGGAAAGCAAAAGGGGAGGATTCGAGGATGATAAAGCGGAGTTAGCAGCCAAGAGGAGTGAGATAAAAGTTGCAAGGATAAAGCTCGACAAAGAACGCGAAAAGTCGAAGTATTTGGACGAGAAGCTAGTAGCAACGGAAAAGCACAAGGATCGAATCGACGCCAACAACATTGCTTTGAACAGAACAAACATGTTGCTCATAGAAAAAATGACCAAAACCGATGAGCAAATGGATGAAGCTGCTGCACATGCTCGAATTATTAGAATCAATGCACGGAATGTGGGAGGAGACATCATTCGCTATCGCCGAAGCCTAGCCGAAACCGATGCCTTTTTAGGGAAGATTGAGAACCGCGACTTTGCTTTCTTACCTTTGGCTAAGGAGTTTATGGAGGAAAGAGATTAGCATGTTGTATTTTTTTTTATCCAAGCATTAATGAAAAGGGCGTTGACCCATCTTCTTATGCAAAATCTGTCTCTTGGTGAACATGATTCTAGCAAAACGACTCGAAAGGCAGAACTTCTATCAAAGCAATGTGACAAGAGAATGCTTATAATGGGATGGTTATTTTTTCGTTCACAATAAAACATGCATGCATCCATCACAATCATACATTTTCTCATACATCTATGCATGCATCTCCAGATCGTGAAACATAGGTCCCACATCCAGAGTCCACCAAACCTGGTCCAGATCAAGAATGGAAAACGAAGAAAGAGCTCACTTAGAGTCGCACTACCAGACCGAGTTGGAATCTGTGAAAAATGAAGTTTCTCGATTGACCAATCTGCTTGAGCAACTTTTAAGAGCCAAGAACGGGGAGGGAATGTCTACCCAACCACCTATAGGAGCACAGTCAGTTCATGTCCCGGGGGTATCTCAGAACTTGGGGGCAGATTCAATGATGGAGCAGCACTTTGCACCTGCCATTCCCATTCAGCCCCCTCAAGCTCACGTCACAGCAGATGGGCCTTCCGATAATAGGTCCACCGGATTTATGAATGATGATAAGATATCAGCTTTGGAAGAAAGGTTAAGAGCAGTCGAGGGAAATGACTGGTTTGACCCCATGCGAGCGTCTGAAATATGTTTGGTACCAAACATCACGGTACCAAAAAAATTTAGGATACCGGAGTTTATAAAGTACACTGGGTTGGAATGCCCAAACACTCACCTTCGATCTTATTGCAATAAGATGGCTGAGGTGATTCATGACGATAAGTTACTGATCTACTTTTTCCAAGACAGTCTATCGGGGTCGGCGCTAAGTTGGTACATGAGGCTGGATAATGCCAAGATCAAGAAATGGAAGGATTTAGTTGAGGCTTTCCTTAAGCAATACAAGTTCAATTTGGAAATTGCTCCAGATCGAACGAGCCTTATGTCAATGGAAAAGAGAAGCCAAGAATCAGTAAGGGCTTATGCGCAAAGATGGAGGGACGAGGCCATGCATGTGCAACCCCCTTTGATAGAAACGGAGATGGTGGCTTTGTTCGCCAATACATTCAAGGCACCCTACTATGAGCATTTAATGGGTAGCTCTTCTCAACATTTCTATGATGTTGTACGCATAACGGAAAGAATAGAGCAAGGGATTAAAGCTGGACGCATAATTGAGCCATTGGAGACAAAAGGTTTTTTCGGAAGAAAATTGAAGGGTCCCGTTAACAACTTCGAAGGTGGGTCCAATGACAAGATAACGGATTCATATAACCCACAAATACCTACCTCCCATGTGGCCCACATAAACTTTAACAAACTTTTTTTCCCTAATCGAGCAAATGGCCAGTCAAACACCCAAAACAACCACCAAAGACCAAACCCAAGATACGTTTCAGAACAACTACCGCCATTACCCATGCCTTTGAAGGACATATATGCCAAACTACTGAGCATTGGACAAATAGCTCCTATCCTTACATTACCACTACAGCCACCATTCCCCATCTGGTATAAGCCCGAGTTGACTTGCGAGTACCATGCTGGTATTCCCGGGCATTGCCTTGAAACGTGCTATGGTTTCAAGAACAAGTTGTTGAAGCTCATCAAGATAGGATGGGTGTCATTTGAAGACACACCCAATATCAATTCAAATCCATTGCATGGTCATGACAAAAGTGATAGGGGATAAAGGTTGGAAAACCTTGGTCAAGAGTCGTCAATAATGAAGAAGGCGAGATCGAAGGAGAAGACAAGGAAACGCAAATGGGGAAGGAAGATGAAGCATTGCCTCGGTTGACTTTCCACACACTAGAAGAAGTTTCAGAACGGGTGGACCCAGGAGCTTCTCGTAGTTTTCAAAATGTAAAACAACTTTATTTGCCTTAGCATGTTTTTGTCATTTGCTTTTGTCTTTGCTTTTATTTTCTCTAGTGAGCATTCAAAGCTCATATTGTCAGCCAGATTTTGTGTTTGTCTTTAAGCCTACCTTTTCTTTAAATAAATGATGAGATTATGCACTTTTTAAACAAGGTTTAGTGGTTACAAATAAAGTATCATAAAATGCTACCCTTGAAATACAGCCTCACCTCTGGATAACATAATGAATTGATACATCACCTGTAAATTTTTTTTTTTTTCAAGACAAAAATAGAGTTTATCAATCCTAAACAATGTGCATTTTTGAAAAAAACACAATTTATTGTCCTTTCACTATCTAATGAGTTTTTTTGTTGGTGGTTTTGTTTTGAGTCGAAATGAATTTCTTCTCTATATAAAAACCTAGACTAGGATCGCACCCCTACACTGGGGGCAAGACGAGATGTTTTATGAAAAGTTTTACGAAAACCAAGCTAAAGCATTTGACAAAAGCATGACAGAGAGGCAAATACAAGTCATACATTTTGAGAAAAGGACTACTTGAAGAAAGTCAAAGACTTCTTCTCCAAGAATATGATAGGCAACACGAGAGATAAATCCAGCATACGACTTCAAAAGCAAGTTCATGTTAAGAGGGAGTCTCATGAACTAGAAGAAGAGGCTGGGACCTATGTTTCAAAACCAGGTATAAATGCATGCATTGCATCTAATCATAAATCATTGCATATATATTTTTTGGATCGTTACAGGAGGAGATCTTAGCGCATTCCAACAAGATTATGGACGAAGAAAGAATCATTGAGATGATTCTAGAACAACAAGAAGAGAAGATAATGGTTTTCAAACCCTGCCAGCAGGAAGAACGACATCGATAGCATTCGGTAAAAAGGAATCACCAAATGGGATTCCAAGTTGTTGAGATCGACAGAAGGGATCTCGTATTTCGATGGAGGTCGCCAGAAGGGACCTCATATTTCAGCTTTGAATAAAAGGAATTGTCAGATGGGATTCCAAGTTGTTTGAGATCGCCAGAAGGGGTCTCGTTTTCGATATTCATCAATGGAGGTCGCCAGAAGGGACCTCAAATTTCAGCTTTGGTATAAAAGGAATCGTCAGATGGGATTCCAAGTTGTTTGAGATCGCCAGAAGGGGTCTCGTTTTCGATATTCATCAATGGAGGTCGCCAGAAGGGACCTCAAATTTCAGCTTTGGTATAAAAGGAATCGTCAGATGGGATTCCAAGTTGTTTGAGATCGCCAGAAGGGGTCTCGTTTTCGATATTCATCAATGGAGGTCGCCAGAAGGGACCTCAAATTTCAGCTTTGGTATAAAAGGAATTGCCAGATAGGATTCCAAGTTGTTTGGCTAAAGGAGATCGCCAGAAGGGATCTCGTATTTCGATGGAGGTCGCCAGAAGGGACCTCATATTTAAGGAATCGCCAGATGGGATTCCAAGTTATTTGAGATCGCCAGAAGGGATCTCGTACTTCGACATTCATCAAGGAAGGTCGCCAGAAGGGACCTCATATTGAAACCATTTCTTAGAAAAAGCATGGAGTTTACTAAGAATTCTTCCCCCTGGGTAGGTCACCCATACAATGAGACCATCATTTTTCTTGGGTTCGTCACCCATACAATGAGACCATCATTTTTCTTGGGTTCGTCACCCATACAATGAGACCATCATTTTTCTCGGGTAGGTCACCCATACAATGAGACCATCACTTTTCTTGGGTTCGTCACCCATACAATGAGACCATCATTTTTCTCGGGTAGGTCACCCATACAATGAGACCATCACTTTTCTTGGGTTCGTCACCCATACAATGAGACCATCATTTTTCTTGGGTTCGTCACCCATACAATGAGACCATCATTTTTCTCGGGTAGGTCACCCATACAATGAGACCATCACTTTTCTTGGGTTCGTCACCCATACAATGAGACCATCATTTTTCTCGGGTTCGTCACCCATACAATGAGACCATCACTTTTCTTGGGTTCGTCACCCATACAATGAGACCATCATTTTTCTGGGTAGGTCACCCATACAATGAGACCATCATTTTTCTGGGAAGGTCACCCATACAATGAGACCATCATTTTTCTTGGGTAGGTCACCCATACAATGAGACCATCGTTTTTCTTGGGTAGGTCACCCATACAATGAGACCATCATTTTTCTTGGGTAGGTCACCCATACAATGAGACCATCGTTTTTCTTGGGTAGGTCACCCATACAATGAGACCCTTCTCCATTTTTTTATATGGGTAGGTCACCCATAAGAATGAGGCCATTCTTCCCCCTAGGTAGGTCACCCAAAGAATGAGACCACTCTTTTCCCTTTTCCACTCGGGCAGGTCACCCATCATAATGAGACCATACACACATTTTTTTGTAAAGGAATCGCCGGTTGGGATTCCAGGTTAAAGGAGATCACCAGATGGGATCTCGGATGGATTTCCATGTAAGAATTCAGAGGATCGCTGGATAAGGATCTCGAGATGACTAAGTTTTGATCATAGTTTTTGGGCTAAGGAGGATTGTTATAAAGGACAAAGTTTCAGATCAATCAAGCTTTGACCGGATCAGTTTCGGGAGTTCCGTTTCGGGTTTATCTTTATAACACTTACTGCGCAAAATCCATGCTCCGTAAGTATTATAAAGAGGGGGCATCTGTTGTAACCCATTTTTGGGTCCCCATGAAAAATAAAATAAATAGCCAAAAGAGGCTAGAAAAATAACGGAAGGCAGAAGCACTCAGAAAATGGTTAGAAAACTGGTCAAGGAGTATAAAGATACAAAGATTGGATTTTTGACAGTATTTTCTTGAAGGATGAGAGCCCTATTGAGAAGGAAATTTTGAATTTTGAGGAGAAGCCCAAATTTGGATGTTTATGGACTTAATTGGATTTTATTTGAATTTATAAAGGATTTGATTGCAAGAAAAAATTGATTTTTAAGTCAATTTGGGCTTTAATTAGAAGAAATTAAAGTTCTGGGGCCAAATTATGATTTTTAGGAATTTATTAAGTCAAATCAGGGGCTTAATTGCATAAATATTGAAGTTTAAGGGCCAATTAGGGACTTAATTAAGAAAATTCAAAACCAGGGACCAATTTGGAGAAGGCGCAAAGATAGAGGGGTCTGTTTGGAATTGTTTCAGGGGCTTAATTGAAGAAATTGGAAGTTTATTGATCAATTAGGGGCTCAATTGCATAAATCAGAGGCCAAGGACCAAAATGAAAAAGGCGGCCAACAAGAGGGGCGGGGACCGAATTTGAGGGACTGATTTGAAGTTTAGCCATTTAAATGAAACGGCGCGTTTTACCCAAAACGACGCCGTTTCATTAAAAAAAAAAAAAAAAAAAGACCAGAACGGTGTCGTTTTGAACGACACTGTTCATCTTCTTCCTTTCCCCCGTTTTAGCAGAACCGAAGGCAAAAATTTCGAAAATTCTCCCGCGTCTCTCTCCTCGCCCCCACCACCGCCGAAAGAGCCGACCAGCCGTTGCGTGATTGAAGGCGCACTAACCATGGTCTCCCACCTGTTCTGCCCCTATAAATAAAGAAGAAAAACCGAAAAGAAGAGGACCCGAAGTGAAGGAGAGAGAACGACCCGAATAGAGAGAGAAGAGCAGAAACAAACCAAGAAGAAAGAAACCGAAACCAAAAAAAAAACCCAAAACCAAACCAAGAACCGACAGCCACTGAGAACGAAAAAAAAAAAAAGGGGAGAGAGGATCGGGGGAGAGAGGATCGGGAGAGAGAGGAGAAAGAGAGGAGAGAGAGAGAGAGCGAACCGAACACTTGGAAACAGCCGCAGCGCCGCCGCCCGGAGCCACCGTGCACGAGCCACACCACCGCCAGCGACCACCTCCTCCACGCCAGGTACATTTTCTTCCCCCCATTTTTGTGTCTTCTGCAAGTTTGCCTCCTGCATGCATTCTGCATGCAGGAGGCGGAGGAAGAAAATTAATTCTTCCCCCGCTGGGCCTGGGGCTGCTGGGCCAGCCCGATGCTGGCCCAGCCTTGCAAGTCTGGGCTGGTCTTGGCCCAGACCGTAGGAGTTTTTCGGGCCGAGATCGGCCCACGTTTGTTTCTCGGGCCAAGATCGGCCCGTCTCTTTTTTTAGGCTGAGCCTGGCCCATTCATTTGGGCCGGCCCAGCCCTATAATATATTATATATTATTATAAATTATAATATATATGTGTATATGTTATATATATATATATAAAATATTTATAAAAAATCTAAAAAAATCTAAAAAAAAATGTTGTTACTTTCCTTTCATATATATATATTTTTTAAGGGGGTTTTTGTATTTTTTTTATATTGTGGAGGTATAAAATCAGTATTTGAAATATCTGATTTTAGTCGAGACACCTGAAATTTTTCAAAGATAAAATTTTTTTTTGCTTTCAAAAAAAATTCTAAAAATTCCTTAAAAATATTATTGATTTTTTTGTACATCTTTTTAAAAATGACTTAATATTAGTTTTGTATTTTTATGCTGTGGAGATACAAATTCAGTATTAAAAATACCCGATTTCGTCAAAAAAAAAATATATTTTCTTGCGTGTTGCATACGGCCAATACACTAACATGTTTTGAATGTTCTTTTTTATATATAAAAAAAAAAATATATTGGAAGTTTTTTTGAAAATGTGTTTTCGCATGGATTTCTTAAACACAAATCATTTTCTTGCATTTGTGGATTTTACAACCTGTTTGTAAAACTCCAAAGGGTATTGGCCAATATTCCAAAAACTATAAAAATCTTATTTTGGGAGGAGAAGTTGTGGTTATTGTTCACCGCTAATGTTGGATGAAGAAATCCTTAAAAGGACGAACATCCAAAATATTATCGGGAGTAATAAATCAACGCACATGTTTGAAAGAAGCTTTGGTTGCGATCGAGAACATTTCAAAAATTATTTTTTTTTTCTCCACGGTTTACGAGTCGTGAAAAGTAATTGTTTTTTTAAGAATTGTGAAATTTTCTTCGTTTTTTTTTATTCTCTTTTCCTTGCGATTTACGAGTTGACGGGATTAGAAAACACCAACACCATAGACTATAGAGCAAACCAAACACCAAGCAGCTTACCTCAGGTAGGGCGTATTAGGGGTGCTAGTACCTTCCCTTTACGCAACCAGTCCCTTGCCTTAGAATCTCTGAAAGACCAGTTAGGGTTTCTAGTGACCAAATACTAGGTGGCGACTCCAAAAGAACCAAATCCTTAGAACACAACGAAAATCGCCAGCCGATGTCGTGCCTTTATAAATTTTTTGTGGGGGTGTGACAATTAGGAAATAAAGCATGTTATTTTCTTGATCTTTCTTTTGATTATACATCATGCAAACTTGGCAAAAGTAAAGTTCTACCTTTTCCTCATCATGCATCTTGCGCTTCCAAATGTTTTGATATTATTCATAGATGTACTTTGCACATTAATTAATTCTGAATCATTAGGAAATGAAGCATGTTATTTTATTGATCTTTCTTTGAATTGTACATCATGCAAACTTGGCAAAAGTAAAGTTCTACCTTTCCCTCATCATGCATCTCGTGCTTCCAGATGTTTTGATATTATTCATTATGATGTTTAAGGGATTGCATCTGTTGTTTCTCATACTCATTAAAAATACTTTGTTACTTTCATTTATGACTTTAGTCGCTTTATTTAGGTTTACTTCCTCTAGGCTAAGGCTGAAATTTTTTTAGTTTTTAAGCGATTTTTTGCACTTCTTGAAACTCAATTCTCTGTCAGCATCAAGGTCTTATGCTTTGATTCTAGCGGCAAATACATATCTAATGAGTTTTAAGACTTTCTTCAAAGCAAAGGGATCATCTCTCAGCGTTCTTGTCCTTTGACACCACAGCAAAACGGTGTAGTTGAGAGGAAAAATCATCACCTTCTTGATGTAGTAAGAACTCTTTTACTTGAATCATTTATTCCTCCTTGTTTTTTGTGTGAAACACTTTCTACTTCAATTCATTCAATCAATCGCTTACCTTCTCCTACGTTAAATAATGCTCCCCTTTCTTTAAGTCATTTGGTTATTCTCCTTTATATTTTAATCTTTATACATTTGGTTATGTTTGTTTTATGCATCTCCCTGCTCATGAACGACATAAACTTACTGCTTAGTCTGTTGAGTGTGTTTTTCTTGGTGATGGTATCCTTAAAAAGGGTTATGTTTGTTATGATCCTCATGTTTATCATATACGGTTTTCTAAGAATATGATTTTCTTTGAAAATAATTATTTCTTTTCATCTCATGTTGAATTGCCATCTTCATATTTACCTATTCTGCCTAGTTTTTCTAATCCCCTAACATTGCGAAAAGGTTCAAACCTGGTTTTATGTATGAAAGACATTGTCGACATGAAACTAATTTCACTTCCCTTGTGCCCCCTTCCGATCTTAACTCGGTGCCTGATCCTGCTCCTACTTCCACCACTCTTCATCAATCTACTCATCCTTCTCAACCCCCTGATTGGTATGGATTGTTCTCTCATGTTTCTCTTGTCAGTACTTTATCCACTATTTACATTTCCTCTTGCTACAAACAGGTCATGGAATATAAATGTTGGCAAAAAGCAATGTAAGCAGAACTTCAAGCTCTTGAGAAGAGCCACACTTGGGATATTATCACATGTCCTCCTACAGTCAAACCTATTGGGAGTAAAAGGATCTTCTCTATAAAACTTTGTTCTGATGGATCTTTAGAACAGTACAAAGCTCACCTTGTAGCTCTAGGTAACAAGCATGAATATATGGTTGACTATGAGGAGACATTTTCTTTTGTCACCAAAATAACCATAATTTGAACCATCTTAGCTATTGTCGCTTCATGATCATGACAATTGCATCAAATAGATGTGCAGAACGTCTTTCTTAATGGCAATCTCCAGAAAGAGATTTATATGAAGCTCCCCTCTAATATGACTACTTCTTCTCCTCACAATTTCTGTAAGATAAAACGTTCTTTGTATGGGCTTAAACAAGCGGCCCGGGCTTGGTTTGAGAAGTTTCCCAATACACTTTTTTCTTTTAGTTTTACACAAAGTCAGTATAATCCTTCTCTCTTCTTCCACACATCTGCGTTGCGCATAGTCCTTCTCTTGGTTTATGTGGGTGGCATTATCATTACTGGCATTGACTGTGGTTTGATTACTAAACTTCAACAGCAATTACATGTAACTTTCCATATGAAAGATCTTGACCAGCTCACATACTTTCTAGGATTAGAAGTTCATCATCGACCCAATGGTATTTTTATGAACCAGCATAAGTATATTCAAGATCTTATCACTTTGGCTGGTTTAGAGGACACTTTTTTTGTTGATGCTCCTATGAAATTAAATGTCAAATACAAAAAAGATGAAGGGGACCTGCTAGATGATCCTACTCTCTATAGAAGCCTAGTTGGAAGTCTTATCTACTTGACCACTACTCGACCTTATATATCATATGTTGTTCCTCAGGTCAATTAGTTTATGTCTTCTCCTCTGCATCTCTATCTTGTTGCAGTTCAACGCATCATCCGTTATCTTCGAGGTTCTCATAATCATGGGTTGTTCTTTCCTACTGACTCCTCTCTTCAACTTGTTGCCTATAGTGATGTTGATGGGACTAGGTGTTCAGATACACGTCAATCTACTATAGGTTAGTGTATGTTTTTAGGTGATGCTTTAATTTCTTGGAAATGTAAGAAACAAGATCATGTTTCTAAATCCTCCATTGAGGTCGAGTGTCATGCTATGTTTATTGCTTGTTCTAAAATTGTATGGTTGTGCGGTCTTCTCGAGGAGCTTAGGTTTTCTTAGGTCACCTCTACCCCATTTCATGTTGATAACACTAATGCTATTCAGATTGCCACCAATTTTATTTTTCTTGAATGTACCAAATTTATTGAGATTGATTGTTATTTTATTCATGACAATACCTTGAAAATTCAGGTGATATCTCTTCCTAACATATTGAGCTAATGTCTTCACTAAAGCTATAACTCGATGATGACATTATTTTTTGGTTGACTTACCAGTATCAATTTAAGAGGAGGTGTTACCATATATAATCTTAAGAATGTATACAATTTAGGACTCTTAATATTAGCTATAAAAACTATCTTATCATAAATAGATGCTGGTTTTAAGAGAATGAGTTAGACTCCTTGTAATGTATAGGTAGATTTGTGAGGAGTGCAGTGGTCGGGTACTACAGTTCTTTTTCAAAAAGAAAAACTCTCTTGGATTCTGGATTTTTGGCTGAGTGTATTGACACGATAGTCATCTCATGTTGCCACGCAAGTTTTGTCGACAAGCCCTCAATTATCCTTGAGATTAATGATGCATTTGTACACAAAGAACACAACTAATATGATAAACACGAAGACAGCCACTCCAACTGAAACATAAGGTACCATGCCTCCCATCCTTCAATCTTCTGCTTGCAGTCTACCAAAAACAAAAAATAGGCATGCAAAAGAGAGATTAATCCAGGATTGCATACATTCATGTTGTGCTAAATATTAAAAATAGGAGAGAAGCTACCCTTAAGGACTAAGCCAAAATTATTAGCAGACAGTTGACAAAACCTACCCTTAAACAATGCAGCAGAGAAATCGACTTGATCAACGTGAAAAGCTTACCAAAAATTGTGACCCTCGATCAACGCTATATCTATACTTAACCATAATCCATGTATAGGCCGGGCCGGTACTTCTTTATAGGAAAAAATAGTAGAATTAATGAATAAATATATAGGAAATCTCACCACTATAATATATAATATATATATATATATATATAGGAAAGATTTCTCCAGGAGGCACATGCATATACATATATAGTAGAATAGGGAGTTTTACTTGGAATTTGATTAATAGAACAGGAAATCCCACCTTTTTTATACAGGAAGAGGTGGTTTTGTCTTTTAAGAAAAAAAAATTAATACATTTATAATACGTAGTAAAATTTTCCTGTTTACTTGCATTTATTACTCTTTAACCTATTTCATATACATGGTACCGGCAGTCCTGTGGGTTATGGTTAAGTATAAATATAGCATTAAGGGTTACACTCTTTTGCAAACTTTTACGTTGATCAAGTCGATTTCTCCACTGCATTGGTAATAATTTTGGCTCAGCTCTTCTCTCCTGTTTTTAATATCTAGCAAAGCTTGAATGCATGCAATCCAGGATAAGTATCTCTTTTGCATGCCTAAACCCAATTTGATCACTATGGCCTATGGTTCTTCTTTAAATATTTAATTTTCATCCTGGAAAAAAAGTTTTTCTTCAATTCAGAATTATTTCCTCTCTCTCGATCACCTGCTCAGCTAACTAACTCTCTGTCTCTTGTTTTTTTGTAGTTTGCGAGCAGATTGAAGGATGGGAGGCGTTGTGCTTTATATTGCGGCTGGAGTAGCTATGCTCGTATTCATCGTATTTGTGTTCTTAGTGCACAAATGCATCATTAATCTCACGGATGATTTAAAGGACTTGTCGACAGAACCGATCGACATAACTTAATGCCTCTTATGGATGGGTACAGAGTATTAATTAGTTGTGTTATTAGAGATGACTATGGAGTTTTCTAGATGGTAATATTATTAATTATAATTATTATCAGTGTAACATTCCTTTCCATGGAAGAATGGAATAGAGTTTGTTAATTTGAGTGTTTTATTCCAATTATTCGAGAGAATGGATTAGTTTTTGTTTTTGTTTTTGTTTTTGTTTTTGTTCGAGAAGGCATGTGCCACAACAAGGTTGTATATATGAGTTATATATCAAACTCTAACATCGACTGAGAATATGCATATCCAGCAAGTATAACCATGGATTTGCTTTGCTGGATCTCCATCTACCATCTCAGCTAGGAAGTCCTCGAAGCTGTGTTATTCTTCCCCGAGCAACCTATCCACTATTTCTGGATGTTTCTTTAGCTCGTTCTCACCTTGCCTGCAATGATGGTGCGATGCCCTGATATATGCATGGACAAGCAAGTCTATTACTTGAAGCAGCAAAATTCCAGTTAAAACATGAAGTACAAGTAGAATTCGATGCTCATCTTACTGTTCTGTTGCGTCTAACACCAGGCTCTCTTGCAATTTGCCCTTTAACCTTACCAACCCATCAAGACCTTATTGTAGGCAATCGTCCCTTTCGATCGTGTGTAACATGTAAGCTAGAAACTGATCGGCTATGAGCCTCTAAAGGTCTCGCATTAAATCAAGTTACTTTTCACGCCAGCTTTGTTTAAATATATTATTATAACAATTCCATTCGGTAGCTTTCTTTCCTATCCTACCATATTCTACTGAAAGATACAAGTTTAAAATCATACAACGCATACATGTGTTGATCCACAAGAGATTACATGATATATATATGCTTGATGAGAATACCTAGCAACAGGTTTTAAGTAGTTGCTCTAAGAACTTCAAATCTGCCTGTGGGATTGTGCCTGGTGAAGATGTCAGCTAGCTGTTTTTCTGACTCTCAGTGGACTGGACTGACTGCCTTGGCTATTCGGCTTCTCTAACCAAGTGAAACTTCACATTGACGAGCTTTGTTTTACCATGGCTGACAGGATTCTTAGCTATATGTAGCAATTTCTGACCTGTTGTCCAATTTAATCTGAGTTGCTTCCAGTAGATCATTTGTACAGTTGGAAATAGGAGTTGATCAGGTCAAATAAATCGCACGATTACATGAAGCTCTGTATGATCTCTGATTTGTTTTGAAATAGACATGTATAGTTGGTTTCTCTATGTTTTTCTTTCCTTCTTTCTTTACGATGAGGAACTTGGATTCACATCCTTCGATGTGAATCAAATAAGCCCTGTACAGGCATTTATGCATGACTGTCAGCAAGGGTGGAACTGGGATTTCTTGAAAGGGGTATCAGCTATTAGGATGAAATTTAAAATGAGTATACTTAAAAATGATCAAGAAGAGAATGTGATGTTTTTGAAGGATCAAAATGCTTAACTATTATGAAAAATTCAGAGACTCAAGAATCAAATTGAAGATCTTCAAAACTTGTGATGTGCCATGTCCCACGAATCTTCTCCCCTTGAATGTCAGTTGAAACATATATAATGTGATGTTTTTGAAGGATCAAAATGCTTAAATATTATGAAAAATCCACAGACTCAATAATCAAATTGAAGATCTTCAAAACTTCTGGGGTGCCATGTCCCACGAAGCTTCTCCCCTTGAATGTCAGTTGAAACATATATAATGTGATGTTTTTGAAGGATCAAAATGCTTAACTATTATGAAAAATTCAGAGACTCAATAATCAAATTGAAGATCTTCAAAACTTCTGGGGATGGAAAGGGTGATATCTGCAAATCTGTGTGAGATAGAATTTGAGCCGTAATCCTAAGAAATCTTATCTCACCTCTCACAAATATTCTTTCGCGTTTGAGCCTCTTATTTGTTAGACCATTCCCTTCAAGCAAGAAAGCTTCTTGTGAAGCATGGTTCTGGTTTTCTTGGGAGGCCTTGTAGCCCGCTCTCTGTTTGTCCTTGCACTTGTGTACTTTTACCATGTCAATTATAATCAACATCCCTCTTCTCTACTGTGCCTATATTAATCTATCTCGGGTAATAAAAAGAAAATGACAAAGCTTCTAGATTCATATCAAGGATCAATAATATTCCATAAATAACTTAATTAATTGATGTGATTTAATGAAATAATATTCCATAAATATTAGTTAGACCAAGCAAGATGGTAGCTTAGAGAAAACTTAGCATCAAACCACCACTAATTTATTCAAACCTCTGTCATGGTGATCAATATTTTCTTAGGAAACTCGTAAAGATATAGCATTAATCATCAATATTTTTCACGATTCCTTTGACCCGAATGGTTAATTAGCTCATCCCAAAGATTTAATTCCCTTGGTTTTTGTCACTTTCCTTTTGTTTTAGCGCTACATTTCTGCCCTGATTACCTCTTCAAATTAATTATCTCCATAAATAGATACATGCACGTACACACACATCCATGGGATACAAAAGGCCATCTACAACTTCATAGTTTTGCAAAACCCTAAAACAAAAAAATAAAAACAAAGCAAGGAAATGGAAAGTTTAAGGAAAATGTTAGTAGTGCTGATGACGATGGTTGTCACAGTGCGTATGGTGAATGCTTCACTTGTTTATGTAGGAGGAGGGAAAGAAACATGGAGACCTAACGTTAACTTCTCTGAATGGTCTGCACGTCAAAACATCCATGCGGGAGACTGGCTCTGTAAGTTCCATTTTTTATTTTCCTCTACTATCATGCTTTGCTAAACCCTTCCATGTATTTGCGTGTAGATGTTCTTTCTTGATTTTTATTTTTATTTTCATCCTATCCTTCAATCGGGATATGCAAATCAAATTCTTAGATTAAAAACTAGCATGCAACTTGTAGGGTTCTTCTTTAAATTGAAAAGATCCATAACCATTGCTCCTTTTTTAGGTTAATCTATAACCATTGTTATGCTAAGAATTTCATTTGTATAAATGTTAATGATGTACTGTGTGCTTAATGAAGATTTTGATGATATGATTACACATTTAATTTCAATATTTTGTGTGTGTTAGTGTATATTTTCTTCTTACATGTTTCTCTTTTTCTTTCTAAGATTTTGGATTCGACAAGAAACTTTATAATGTTCTTGAGGTGAACAAGACAGGCTATGAAGGTTGCCACGACGTGGGCTTCATAAAGAATATCACAAGGGGAGGTCGAGATGTATTCCAAGTGAATGAGGCCAAGACATATTATTTCATTAATGGCGGTGGCAGTTGCTTTGGAGGAATGAAAGTTGCTATCAATGTTGAAAATCCTCAGCCTGCCCCTTCCCCATCTCAATTAACTGGTGTTAAAAGTATCAAAAATGGTTCTCCATCAAGATTTGGTGGCCTTGTCGCTACCTTAATGGCTGTGCTTACTAGTGTTCTCTTGGCCTGGGCAATCCTTTAACTCTCCAGGAGCTGATATACATTATTTATATGTTGTATAAGGTTGTCCACAAAGGAATTGTTATGGATTGTGTTTGTTTCTGGTGCCTGATGGTGGCCATTGTTTTAAGCTTCAGGGCATATGAAAACTTCTTTGCTTTGAATTTTCTCCATTGATAAAAAGCAAAATCAACAGTGAATTGTCACAATTTATCCTTTTGATGAGTAGCTGCCATTGGAACTTGTGATTATTGGATTAGAAGGAACTGCCAAGGAAGTTTAATCCTGTTAATTAATACTGCTGTTTCTAGAAAAAAAAACTTCAGCCCATGAAATATTGGTGATGAAGCTACTTATATCACAACCTGTTCATGCTAAATGGATTGTTGCCAACTGGTACCTGCTTCAAGATTTGCATGTTCTTGTACCATTTAACTCTTCCGCGAAGCTCCAGCACTCGTGAGATTGAAAAAAGATTGGCGAAAATGGAGGTTTTTAGCCTGAAGAACATGCTTTTGTGGTTGATTACTGTGGTGAACATATTATGGAGCACTGCAGAATGAAGAGGGCCAGTTCTCCATAGAGTTGGAGGAGGAAAATAAACTTGGGCACTGAATATGAACTTCACTGCTTCGGCTATGCATGAAGAATTCTACGCAGGTGACTGGCTCTGTAAGTGGTTTTCCTGAGTTTCAATTTTCTTTCGAGTCCTTGATGTTCTTCAATGTTTCATAATTACTTGGATTTCTGCTTTGTGAAGACTTTGTATTCGACAAAACCCGCTACAGTGTTCTGGAGGTGAACAGGATTAACTACAACAACTGCAATGACAAAAACTGCATAGCAAACATTACAAGAGCTGGCCGGGATGTGTTCAATCTCACAGAGGCAAGACCATATTTACTTTCTTAGTGGTCGTGGGTACTGCTTTAAAGGGATGAAAGTTGTAGTCCATGCTCAATATCCTCCACCTGATCCTGCGCCATTAGCCGTCGGAAATGTTTGTCCATCGAAGAGTGCTAGCCACGGCCTCGCCGTGCTTCTTGCTCTGTTCACCTCCTATGCTGTGATGGGCTAGCTCCTCCCTCTTCCTGTCAAGTTGATTTGTTCAGTAGGATTTTGAGCTAGTTTAAGAAATAGAGGGCTTGGGAGATTCCAGCTGTGAGTCTTCGAGAATAAAATGTGATGTCTGAGTAAATGACACTGTCCTTTCCACATTATCTGGCACTGTCCTCCCCCCTGCCTTCTTAAATTTGGAAGAACGGGCAGAGGATGAGTGGAAGAGAATTAGGGTGTCTAAATGATGTATGCATATGGTGGCCTTGAGGACGCGCCTCGGATGCGTCCTCAAACTTTCATAACTCGATACCTGTACAAATTTTTTACAATATCGTTCTGATTTCTGCAAATCATAAGAGTCTCAGTGAAAAGGAAAGAGTACTCCAGCAGTCACTTGAGAAAACGACGTGTTCCTGTAGCATTCAGATGGCAAATTTCAAGCATGCATAAAGCAACATCATCCACTTACAAAATACCATATAACCCAGGATGGTGCATGCACCGGATTTTGCTTGCTGACGTTGTGCACAGAAACAAGAACTGAACAAAATGCAAAACTGTGACAAGCCATCAGCAAGTGACCATACCTAGAGGCAGTATCCAAGATGGTCCAAAACGTGTCAAATGGCATCACTATGCCTAGGTGTAGGACCCCATACTTGCCCGACCACAATATACTTGGATCCACCACATGGTGTTCAACTAAACTCCACCACAGCAAGGCTGCACTAAATTCAGAAACCCCAAACACCTGCTGTTCATCTAGTTTTATTTACATAGAGAGTAAAAAGGCTAGCATGCTCAACAAAAGAACATGGAATTGCAAACTTTCTCCTGCAACCTCGGCAACTGTGGGACAGGGACAGCTCCTGCAGATGTCACCCCACCATGGCTTGAGGAAGTCTCGGACGTGTCTTCAAACTTCATAAACTGGCCCATTTGAGTAGCTGCCAGGTGGGCATAGCAGATTGGTGCAACTGCAAAATAATAGAACAATTAGATTTGGATAAACTATAGAAGTGTCCCTTTCTGATCAAACTAAAGTGGTTGTTGAATCTCAATACAAGTCTACTAAATGCAACAATGTTGGATCCAATAACAACCTCCAAAGGGTAGCACGTATTAAATGAACACCATTCAAAAAATTTAAAATCAGCACTCAGCAAACAGAAAATACTTTTCATCTGAAAGGGCATGATTTGGACTTCCTCGTATAAAAGCCACCTAAAAAGGCATCAATTTGATGCAAAGCACTTCGAAAATCAATTAAAAAAGCACACAAACTCCAAAGCCAAATGTTGCCTTAGTTCAAACTAATAATGCTACAAGGAGGAAATCTGCTCAAGCTAACATCAGATCCTACCATAAATCACACCAAGATAGAAGCATGTTTTACCTACAGAGATGGCAGTCGTGCTTCTTTGGTATCTGCAGTGTCAATTACAAACAAGATAAGCATGGTAATAGTTTGCTAAAGGTCAGAACATATCATTAAACCAGAGTAGAGTTAAAATTCTACTTACACATATGAGAGGGAATGCACAAGTTCCTGCAGATCATCTGCTGAAAAACCAACCTCGTCTAACAAAACATGGTAGTGAGTAGGCCTTGTAGTCCCCTGAACAACAAAAGATGACCAGAATAGTAGAACTTAAACACACATTAACAATTAACAATAAGTACTGCAGGCATATGCATGGAAAACAGTTGAATATAGAAAAGCGTCAATGATTCAGTCAAAAGAGTTGCCTCGTAAGTATGCAACCCAAATTTCCAATTAAAAAATAGAAACAAAAGGAGAACTTCATAATACACAAGCAAAACTTTCAAACTACTTAAAAGTTAAAAATTAAAATAGAACTCCCTTCAACTAAATAAATGTATTGGAAATTTTTACTCCTATACATGACCTGTTGAGAGAGGGCAGGGAATCCCTGAATTTGAAATGCTCTTCAAAGACCTCCCTACTCAGAAACAAGCCCATGATACAAATATTACCATTTCTATTCTAGGACATCACAAGATGATCAGGAGTTTTTGAAATCTCTCCTACTTTTATAACCACTATCACTGCAAGAAAAATTTCCACGGATACAATTTCAAGTACAACTCAAATAGACAAAAAACAATGAGTTATGGAAATAGAAACAAACATAAAAAGAACATGTGAAGCATATCACACAGCAACAGTGGCGATAGATGCCATGCCACAAGCAGAAGATATTTGGGGATAGATTTGAAAGACAAAGGAAAACAAAATGAAAACATTATTGAGAAGGTACTCTTCTTTGTTAATTAATTCCAAGAGAAAAAAGAACATTCAGGGGTAATTTTATGCAATAAAACGTGGGAGGGCTTGCTAACAGCCTTGAACTAGGTCAGTAATTACATGCACATGGAAAACAAGGAGAAACTAACATGTCTCTCAAAATCAAAGGGCAGCACAACAAAAAATTTCAAGTATCAGTTTCAAACAGAATTTCCAGTGGTTTATGTTGACACTCACAATCATCCCAGCATGAGCACAGAGATAGAAGTCATTGTTTCTTGGATGGCAGACTTTGTTGTCAATGATAGTACCTGAAAACAAAAACATGCATGGTTATGTCGATATCTAGGCTTATGCCTAAATCAAAGTCAGTATGGAATTATTTTTTAGGTTTACCAGGTGGAACATTATCAGGAGATCCAGGTTGGAAAAATTTAGTGTGGTGGTTTTTCTGAGCTACAATTACCACAAACGTTGGGGACCACTTCTCATCAAGAAACTTGCACGCCTGAAGAAAAACATGACAAGATTTTTGATACCCAAAAAAAATCACAATCCACAGAGGATATAGGTTGTCAAGCATAGAATTAAATAGAAGAGCAATAGATTATACCTCAATTATCTGATCCAATTCGATATTCAAGACCTGATTGAATTGTGATTCACTGACCCCGTCCCTAAAACAAAAAATCACATTGATTAGGAGTGTTTAAGCAATGTACAAAACTACCTAACATCCACATGAAACATCTTCTTGAGACCTCTTCACATGTATGAAAAAATAAATCTACATCCAAGATTCAATCAAACATTGCAGGAGCGTAAAGCTACAATTATAATGAATGGCAATTCCATAAATCTCGTAAAATTCACCAGGCAGCATATCATGCAAATGAAAACAAAGAAATACACAACAAATGAGACAAGATGTGCATGAAACATTATTTCCCAACAAATGCCATTTCCGAAAAAGACTTTGGACATTCAAACAACCTCAACTTCACATCTTCATCTCCACTAAAACAAACAAATACATGTCAAATTGTTGAACAATAGTTCCCAAATGAAGATTTACTTGTGCTGACATGAGTATAGGAATGAGTGTCAACTATGACCAGTTAGCTCAAAAGTAAAGCATGTGTAGCTGCAAATAAAAATACAAGTCAGACAAAGAATTCATAGAGAGAACATATGCACAAAGTCCTAAAACATATACATAGCTACGTAAAGACCCAAAGCAGTATCCAATGATATTTTCCTCTCAGAATTTTTTCTTAAACTGATAAAATAGCACTAGTATTACCGATGAAAGGAAAAGACAACACATCGGATATGCTTCATTACAGCCAAGTTTAGATAAGTGCCATAAGGTATACCTAAATATGATGATCTGATCGGGTTTCCTTTTTCCTGAAGTCACATAAAAGTCTAACAGAAGCTCCCTGTAATAGAAAGGAAATACATATATTACTCAATCTCTTTAATTTCACATGAATGACATTAGAGAATTGCTCAGCCTTTTTACTTCCAACAGGCTATTGAGGTGGTTAAACCACCTAAAATCCCTCTGCCCTCATTGAAATAATACATAACTCCATATAGTTCAATCAAACAGCTTCTAAATAGAAAGGCCCACCTAATTATTCCTTCATCCTCAGTCTCAGACACTCGCTTAAATAATGAATCAATCATCTCAAGCTTTGGGGATTGTGTTCGCACACATGCCCGATAGCGAGAAATCAAAGGCCACTGCCTGGAGCTGACTACCTACGGATTCCAACAAAGGATACCAAGATCAGGGGAAAGAGTTGAAATGAAATTGTAGAAGCAGTTTTTTTAATAGCATATGTTTAATTTACAGAATTACAATGACCAGCAAAAATGATAGTCATTCACAGCAGGAAACCAATAAAAGCCAAAAAGCAGTACCGCAGCAATTGAAGGGACATCAGACTGCCCAGGAGAGCCATGGGACACGTCCATCCCAAGGATAAGCGTGGGAACCTTCGACACAAGAGGTAATGAGGGGGCGTGTTCCACAGCCAACATAGAGTTCAACCCACCAAGCTGCATGGAAGTGAGTAGATATGGTGCACCATCAGATTACCAAATACTAACTACACATTATACCTCAAAAGTTACTAAAAATTAAACAAAAGAGCAATCAAAACAAGAAGACAAGGGCACACAAAGTCTTAAGAAGACACAAATTAATGTAATAGCTCACCTTTGCATTGATCTTCAGGAGAACATTGGTAAGATATTGGTCATTAACTCTTTGAGGCGCAATGCACTGAGTGACAATTCCATATTCAGCAAGATTTTTACGCTTCCATGGGCCTTGAAAATCAATGACATCTATTTATCAAGAAGAACTAAGTAGAGCATCATTGCAAATCAAAGACTTGATCTCATAACAAACCATATATATCAGAATTCTTTCTCTCAGGAAGCAAGCACAGTAAGAACTTTGGTTGCCCAGGAAGTCTAGACTGAATTTGCTCAAACATTTTCTCCACTCTAACCACTGGTGGGGCACGTCTTGATTGTGGATTCTCCTCGAATACATCAAAAGGGTCTTCTATGGGCTACACATCCGGGGGGAAAAGAAAGGATTTCCAATGAAGTGCAAAATTATGAAGGTGATTAATTAATGCAAAATTATGGAACTTACAATTCCTTTCATCTCTGCACATTTTGTGAGATTTTGTACAAGGTTGCGTATATCACAGCGAGCTGAGAAATTCACGACAGCCCACTTCTCGATCCTAGATGGCTCCACAAGTTTCTTCAGAAGAATTTTATAATCTTGTGAGAAAGAGAATTTAGAATCATAATTGGGAGGAAAAGCAAATAATCACCTTGTTATTGAAATTCCAACGTCCATTTCTTGGGAAGAAATCTTCCCCATTCCCAACTTTCAGCTGTAAACAATAAAAGGATATTTTAATAGAGCTCCACCACATTATGGCAACAAAGGCCATCATGATTATATCCTATGAATACATCAATTTAGAAAAACAATTAAAGCTACTGTGCAGGGGAAGTCTTTTCATGTTCTACATTCATTGCCCTTTCAAATTGGAAATATCAAAATAAAAATATATATACCTTCGGAGCAGGCAGAACACGGCCTTCCACTTGTGTGAAACTAGGGTTGATTGAAATGCCACACGAGCGTAGCATAGGTTCAGCATCATACTTGCTGCTCTTCAGAGCCTGCAAGAAGAATGGTTTAAAGACGGCACATGTGAAAAATTCAAGAACCGTGATAGCCATGAGATGAGGTATAACACCTACATTAGATAAAACAGTCATCCTTTCTTGCGGCTTCTGCCGTGATTTCTCCACCAGTGAAGACCTTTGAAGTGTGGACAGTGCTTTGGTATAGCGTTGTAGGGACACCAGGGAACAAAGCTGAAAAATGAAATATAAAATTAATGCATGATAAACAAAAGTTCGTTCTTTATGCATTCAAACAGATCAATAAAATATCAACTCACCTCAAGAGGAATATAAGTAGGGCGCTTTGGCTTCCCAACATTAATGCATGGCAGATCACCAGAATAACGTAAATCAATGTTGCGGTGATTGACAAAATAATCATAAACAGTTATTTCAACAGACTCGACCCCACCATCCCCTCCATTTTTTTGTTTCAACTGAAACCTATAGAAACAAGGGGGAAATCAAGGATATATAGGGTGTATCTAAAAAAAAAATTAATACTATAACAGCACCAGAAAAGCATACATTTGTTCTTTACAAGTCTTCTCACTCAACCCAGTTATCTTGTACTCTTGATTGGAAGGACTAGCCTTAACCCTCAGATTTTTGAGCATTCGTTTCGCCTGTTGGCAGAAATAATCAACAAAACTTCAGAACTGCAAAAAAGAAGAAAAGCAGAGAAAGAATCATGCAGAAACATGGGTTACCTTCGCCCAGTCAAGTGAAAATGGATCTCTCACATTTTGGTTGGCAATTAGAAAATCTACCACAGGACCTGGCTGTATTATCATGGTCGTCGACACATCTGATAAGAGAGCAACATGACAAGTGAGGAAAAACAACAAGAGGAGATGATTTTAGCAAGAAACTCAGACAGCAACAATTGTATGTTCTTTACCAATATTAAGAGACAAGCCTCCCTGAGATGTTCTAAAACTTGAGTGGAAACCTCTGCAGCCAAGAACACCACCTCCCAAATCCACAAAATTTTTTGGATCATTATGGAAGAAGGATTGGCGCACAAGGAGGCAGCCCCTGCATAGGCCAGCATAAAAGATTTTAAGAATAAAATAGGACCAAAATCAAAATAAAAAATGACAATAATGCGTTTCACTTACTGTTTGGCGGCATGCTGTCGCAATATAATATCCAGCACTCTAAAGGCTTCTTGGGAATTCTCTGATTCCTGACCACGCAAGGCATTTGCAATGGCTTGCATGGGGATTTTTGCAGCAAAACTGATCTCCACTTTGAATGTCTTGGAGTAATAGGGACGGCGCAACCTCTTTCGGTCACCCTCATTTGGACTTCCATGACCATCAGGGCTTGCATTTCCATTATTTCTGTAAACAAAACAAGAAAGCACTGATTAAGTGATAGGGCTAAATTGACAGAAAAAGAATGGAGGGAGCAGGCCAGGTTAAACAAAGCAGCAGCTGCAGCCTGAATACGCAAGAAGAATGTATACAAACCTGTTAGATACTACATCCTCAAGCACAACCGTGAACTCAAGCTTGTTGCGAGGAAGGGGACCAACAGTGAACAAGCTCTTTTCACCGTCATAAGCAAAATCCTTTCCAAACTCGGTATCATAAGTTTCATGCACCCTATCAATCACCTTTCTTCCAACACCCTTACCATCAACAGGGCGGCCATCTTCATAAGCAAGGGAAACCTGATTGTATAACATCAGGTAAGTTGAAATATATGCAGAATAAGATTGAGATGAAATCTAAAAAATACAGGACAGAAATATAGGCCCGTACACTGTAGTGAAAGAAGTATCCCTCAGTATTAGTAACATTGACTTTAAAGTGATTGGTCAATAGAGGCATCTTTTGGCCTTTGGATCCAAGGCCACGCCTGGCTATTGGAACCCGCAGAGGTTTTTTCTTGACTGGCTCAGGTTCAGCTTTAACTGGAACAACATTTGGTGGAACATCAGGAGGGGGAGGTGGGAGGGCTTCTTGTGACCCATTTCCATTTTGTTCATCAGCTGACTCCATATTCTGAAATGAAAACAAGATGAAACCACTAATAAAAATAAGACTGACAGCAACGGCAACGGCAACAATACAAGACAGGGGCAGGCACAAGAATCATAGCCTGTACAAGAAGTTATTTCTAGTCAACAATATATGAATTTGTAGGAACACAACAACAAAGCAAACCCATGAACAAAGTTCCAGCAGACATCACACAACATTGACCATTGCATTAACAGGCACTAAATGCTGAAATGCAACAGTGAGATGATACAAGTTTGAAACAAAAGCAGGTTAACAACTAAATGCAAAATGGCTGATAGAACTGAAAACTTAAAAATTGGTTTGACTGGATGCTAGCTTCATTAGAAACTAGACAGAATCTTGATGACAAGAATAATGAATCTATGTGCCACTAAACCTAAAGAGGTTAAGACAACTTGATCATTGTCATGGAAACACCACTAAGTGAGGATGCAGGAATCCAAGTTGAGGGAAACAATTTGGTGAACAAATCATGCAAGGGGCATTGTTGTAGACTCCCAAACCAAACTTGTGTGAGAAGAATCTGGGCATTCAAATCTTATTACATTCCAGAGAAATTGCTTGTGTCCAGCTTGACAGCTATCAATGAAATTTTAAGAAGAAAATTTAGTGGTGATAGGAACAGAAAAGCATACGTAAACCCGACACCAAAAAAAGGAGAAAACTAAAACCAATTACAAAGCACAGCGCGAATTAATAAGTCACACACAAAACAGGAAACCGTGGCACTGCAGAACATCAGGGAGAATCCCTCAAAGTCATTGAAAGAAAAATGCCATCCATTTAAAGCATTACTACTGCTTAGATTCACAAGCACCAAAGAAAACACCCCAAAGTCCAGGATTAGCATACTAGGAAAAATTCAGACTTTAAAAAATACCAAGAAAAATTAACGAAAAGAATTAATTTAAAACATTATTGAAGTTACACAATAGAACCAATTCGGACAACAAATATAAGGGGAAAAAATATTTATTAAAACATTAGCAAAATAAATTAGTATACGATAAAAGTCAAAATGGCACTTTGAAACCCTTTATTACTTGATTAAAATTACTGAAACAGAAGGAGAATGTTTCTTAAAATTAAACAAAGAAAAAATAATTAAACTTTACAGTAAGGTAATTCATTGAAGTATTTTCACAAAGAAACACAAAACTACTAAAATAAACCAAAATGACTAGAGAAAACACAGAAAAATCACCAAAAATGCAAGAAAACCTGCATGCATGTATCATAACAAGCATAAATGTCCATTCTTGGAGAAAATACTACCTCCAATTAAAGAAACTCGGCAAATCTATGAAATTCTGCAAACAGAAATAGAACAGATAAGCATAAAAATAAAAATAAAAAACCCTGAATAGATTTGAATAAAAACAAGAAGTTGTGTTTTTCTTTATAAAAGAAGAATGAAAGCAAACTAAAAAAGAAAGAAAAATTTGAACCGGATATGATTAAAAAATAAGTGACAAAAAAAAACATTATAAAAGAAGAAACAGAGCAGCATTGCAAAGATTGAACCTTTTAAGATGAAACGGAAGATAAGATAAACCCTTCAAAAATAAACCAAAAATATAGAAAAAATTGCAAAAATAAAACCAAAACCCACTCAAACACTGGAGAAATGGGTTTTCTATACAAATGGAAAACTAGGCTTCAAAAAAAATAGTAATAAAGTGCTCAAGAACAAGTTCACGCCCACAGAACAAAAAAGAAACCCACAATATTTCACGAAACAGTGCAACATTGCGAAGAGTCAACCACAAGACCACCAGGAAAAAAATAACTCCTCACTTGCTTTGTTAAGAGTCCACTTAAAACAAAGAAAAATGACATCAGTAGACATCTGAGAAACATGGGTTTTGCTATAAAAAATACCTGAAAGATTTTGAAGGGTAAAAGCAAAGCAGGAACCCTAAGAACCAGAGAGAGTTGTCACCTACTCACCACTCTATTTGATAGTGTCAAAACGCTCTCCCTCTATTTTCAATAGAACTGAGTACCTTTGAGTGTGATAGGATGATGTAGTTGTTTTTTAATTTTTATTTAAAAATATATTAAAATAATATTATTTTATTTTTTAAAAATTATTTTTTGATATTAAAATATTTAAAAATATAAAAAATATTAATTTAAAATAAAATAAAAATAAAAATGAAATTTTTTTAAAATATTTTTAAAATTCAAAAAAAACCAGGTTAGCTTTCTATAAAAATAAAGAAAGAAGGCCCCATCCCTTTTTGTCTCCGATAAATCCTAAGTTTACTTTACTTTCCTTTTTTATTTCCAAACCAAATTTGAAATTTAGATCACAAAAATACCCGTGATAATAAAACAGAAAAACTTATCTTAAAAAGAAAATCACCTAGAATTCTTAATTTAAATATATAATTAAAAATAAATTAAATTTTACAAAATGACCAAAAGAAAAAATAACAGCTTAAAAAATAAAAATTATAGATAGACCAATGCGAATTTCATGAGATGACAGGGAAAGAAGAAAGAGAGCATCTCCAGCGACATCACATTTGTGATTTCGGTGCCACGCGTTGCGCTAGACAAGGGAACATATCACAGCGCTTCCAATGCAATACATAAGTTCCTTTGTTTTTTATATTTTAAAAATGTTTTTAAAAAATATAATTTAAATTATTTTAATATTTTGATATTAAAAATAATTTTTAAAAAATAAAAAATATTATCTTAATATATTTAAAAATAAAAAACCATACATATTGTGAGAGGATTGTGGCTACAATAATTATTTGAAATTGTAATAAAAATAATGATTAAAAGTGATTTTTACTTATAAATATATTAAAATAAAATTTTATATTTTTAAAAAATTATTTTTTATTATAGTACTGATAACGGTTCAAAAATACTTTTCACTTAAAAATGTATTAAAATAAAATTTTTTATTTTTAAAAATTTATTTTTAATATAAACACATCAAAAAAAATTTAAAAATATAAAAAAATTTAATTTAAACAAAAATAATTAAAACTTTTAGAAACATAATTTACACTATATTTTCAAACACAACGTATCCCCATATTATTTAAGTATAAAGCATGGTTAACACTAATAGCTCCAGGTCAGCATAATTTATTTTACTATGACAAATCAAGCATTATCCAGCACTAAATTTTTTACTGCGAGAAGTTTATATATACCACTAGGTTAATTCCTAGAATAAAAAAATCCAGGAGGATTGAATTAAAAAAAAAGAAGTTGAGCTTGGATTTTTCACTTGAACGTGCAACCTACTCCCTATCAAGAGAAAATTAATAGAGTTTAATATTTTATTAAGTGATCTCAATCAATAAAATTTAAATTTATTTTTTCAAGCCCACCAATAAAATATTTTCTTGAAATTTGCATTCATAGGTAGACAAAATAATTTGCCAAGCCCAAACCCACTTTACTGCAATGTAAGATTATCATATTAGATAAGAATTTTGAAGTAAAAAGTTTTCCTTTATAGTTTCAAGTTTAATTTATGTAATTATTAATATGATAGTCATTGAAATATATAATTGTTAATTTTAAAGTTTATAAAATTAATTGAAAGTATAGATAAGTTAATTCGAATATTTAAATTAATTAAAACATATATTATATTTCAAAAAGATTTAAAGTACCAATATGTATAATTTTAAATGACAAAAAAATCGCTTGGATCAGCGTTGTAGTCCCGGTGTTTACTTGAATTTTTTATGATTCTATTAGTTATGTTTCAGAATCTACTTTGAAATAAAAAAAACACATAAAAAGAAAAAATAATATAAAAATATTTCTATCTAGTATTTTTTATTTCTTGTATCTCTTTGTTTTTTTTAAAGAAGATCAATAAAATAATTAATAAAATATATTGATTACTTTATAAAAACCATAAAAGTACTCGTGTCTATTGACATTGTTTGTTTTTATGTTTGAAAATCAATTTTAAAAATATTTGAAAAGTTTTTTTATTTTAAATTAATATTTTTTTAGTATTTTCAAATCATTTTGATATGCTGATATCAAAAATAATTGTTTAAAAATAAAAAAAAAATATTAGTTTAATACATTTACAAGTGAAAAACACTTTGTAAAAAACAACCACAACCATACTTTTAAACACGCTATGCAATGTGATTGTGGTTGCTTTTTCAAATAACTTTTCGTGTCAAAATACATGCTAATGATTTTTTTTATTTTTTTTAAAATTATTTTTTATATTCAGAACATCAAAATTATTTAAAAACATGAAAAATATATTAATTTAAAGTTAATAAAAAAATTAAAATTTAAAATTTTTTAAAAAATACTTTTAAAATATAAAAATAAACAGGCAATGTTCATCCTCTTAAAAATGAGGGATAAAGAAAACATGATAAAATCTAGTTATTTTTTTTCTTCACGAATGTCCTTTAAACATTTCGTAGTTTAAATTTTTTGCGAGTTTAATAAACTAGATAATTATATGTATTAATTTAGCTTCATTCAACTCGGATTTTTCTCAATATCAAGGGATTTCACCCAATCGGCTTGCCAAGAGAAAATGTTTTTTTCACTTAGATGCATACGGACACAGCAAGAATTCTACTTTAAAAAATATTTTTGTTCAAAAATGTAAATTTGTATTTTGACTAAAAAACTCAGCACTATTATTATAAAATCAGAATGCGTGCTGTTGATACAGGACATGGATTAGTTAGGGCAGAAGAGAAAAAAGATACAGATAAAAAACTCTATTGAATTGAGCTACAACACGGTTAACTTGAATCTAACCTAATCATAGTCATTATCATGTTTTTAATTTTTAATTTTATTTATTAAAAATTAATTAAAATAGTATTTTTTATCATTTAAAAAATATTATAAATTAACTCAGATGATCTTCTCTACCTATATTTTGGAATTGATCCAATGCCAGCCTTTGTTTAGGTTTTTAAAAGGTTGTTTAGGATTGCGGTACAAGATATTTTTTAAAATTATTTTTATATTTAAAAATATATTAAAATAAATTTTTTTATTTTTTTTGACAAATACAAAAAAACCATTATTTAGCTTTATGTTTTTTTTAAAAAAATAATTTTTAAAAAACACAAGAAGCTATTTTAAACACCAATAACTATGTTAAATAATATTGTGATGAACCTTTAAAGATGTAAATTAACTGGTCAGACTCTAAGTTTGTTTTTTAAAAATTATCAGTTTAAATTTTATAAACTCCAGAACATTTAAAAATTTATATAATTTTTAATTTTAAAATCCATAAAAATAATTAAAATACACATAAATTATCCAAACAATCCAGATAATAAAAAAAATGGGGTGACTGTGATGGGGTGAGATTAATTTAATTTTACAGTCCCATGCCGCCACTACCAGGAGTGCCTTCCCCCGTTTATCCTCTGCCACGCACAGCAGAGTAAACTGACATCATCTACAGTTACCCGAAAACAAACGTCTCATCCAGATCTTAACAAATCATAACCGCTACTTTCGTCTACCATAATTTGTAATGGGACCCAATCAATCAACAATGCATTACATCATGAATAACAAACAGATCTGTACCGTCTATCACATTATTCCATTCGATAGGGTGCACGTACGTCCTCCAGCTGGTGTTCTATTTTCTTCTAGGACCACGCCCTCGTTCATATTGGCAGGCAAACTTTCCTCTTTTACCGCACTGTTATATCACGCTCCTCGTTTTTCTCGTGCCCTTCTTTGGCGCGTTTTTTCACGGTCTTTTTTTTTTTTAATCTTTTACGGTTTTGTCACTGATTAATTTCAAAATGACGCAGTGTATCCAGAGTTTGAAAAGCGTGAGATAATCAGTGTTGATGTGGGTAAGTTTAGTTGCTTAAAAAATTTAAAAATATTTTTATTATATTTTTTTACAAACAAATTTTAATAACAACATATCAAAATTATTTAAAATATTAAAAAAATAAATTTTAAATAAAAATAAATTTAAAGTTTAATAAAAAATAGATTGAAATTCAATTTCAAATATCCCTTCCAAGTTAATGTTTTTTGTTTTTACGGAATATTTTTTATTTAAAATGTATTAAAATTATTAAAAAAAAACTTATTTTTAAATAAAATAATTTATATATATATATATATATATATATATATTTGTTAAATATGATCACGAACAAGAGCTTCCCTGTTGCAGGCATGGATGCCGTACTAGTTTGGAGATTGATTCAAGAAGCTACTTCAGTTATTGAATAATTAGGTCAACTTATGAACAAATGGATAAAGTCGGCTCGACTGTTTTTATTAAAATAGCAATTGTCTTGTTATCTTTTATATGTTTTTTAGTGCTAATATCATTAAATCTATATTAAATTTAGTTAGATTAATGGAGTTAAAAACTTGATGAAATTAACTAAATTTTACCAAACTAAGATTTTATTCATTTTAACTGTAAACTTAACTCCAATCAGATCATACGCTACGAGATTTAAGTTTTTTAAATTAGCTTGTCAGTCCAAGTTAGGTTCAAAAATTTAATTATCTAATAAATAATTTAACAATAAGAGTTGAGAATTAAAAGTTTGTTTACTTGTGGTCGCAGGTCTGAGCAATATGATTGCTAATATTAATAATCACTGAAAATTTATCTAGTTATTAATTTTATAATTCATGAAAATTAGTTAATATACATGGAAACTGATCCAAACATTTTATATGAATAGTAAAAAACCATGATAGTAAACAAAGTACATATACAATTAAGATAATTTGTAGAATAAAAGAGTGTGTAGAGAATTTTAGGGAATATAGGTTTTCACATTGCTATTCAATTATATTTTTAAATTGTTTTGATATGATAATATAATTTTTTTTTTAAATATATAAAAATATTATTTTAATATATTAAAAAATAAATTTACCATAATTTCAACCTTTCATTTCATACTTTGAGTGGGGTTTTTTTCGACGAATTAAATTCGAGTTTCGAGAAGAGTGGGCATCCCATACAGAGGAGTGATGGGAGTGTTGATGGAAAGCATACTTGATTAGTCAAGCCCGTACCTTTCATCGAAAAGAGGAAGATTTTGAATTTCAAAATCTATTGTTCCACATACACCCAGAAAAATGGGTTGATTTTTTTTTTTCTTGAAGAAATTTACTGAATGATTATTTATATAATTATAGAAACCAAAATAAACTTTAGGGTGCTTTTGTTTTTTAAAAATTGGTTTGCGGGAAAATTTATTTTTTCCGGAAACAATTCTCCTGTTAAAAAAAAAAATTATTTTGATTTTCATGAAAGTTTTTTTTTATTTTAAGTAAAAAAAATACTTTTTACATGTTATGAAAAATTTAAAAGTATCATATTATATACTGATTATATTAAATTTAGTCCTTAAATTTTTAATTGATATATATTTTGTTTGAATATTTTATTTCAATTTTATCTTTTAAAATTTGATTTTTATATTAACTTTATTCTTGATTTTTATAATTATTATTTACTTTTCTCTTATTATTTTTTTAATTGAAATTTGTTTTGATCCTCATTATTTTTATTGTTACTTATTTTATTTAAAATAATTTATGAAATTATAATTATTACTATTTTAATTTTATCATTTTTTAATTTTTTTTATCTGTTTGATTTGATCTTTATTATTTTAATTATTATTTATTTTATTTGAGATAATTTATGAAATTAGATTTGTTTTCAATTTCATTCTTATTCAACCCTTTAATTTGTAAGATTTGTTATTTATTGTTTTTAATAAACTTGAAAAAAAAAAACATTAATAAACTATTTGCCAGCTATTTTCAATAACATAACCAAATTCTGAAAAGTATTTTCAATGACATTACCAAATGTCAGAGAATAATTTAATTTCCTATAATTCATTTTCTAATTAAATCACTTTCCAAAACAAAAATACTTTCCTGTAAATAAATGGGGCCTTAGAATAATAACCGCCAAATTCATTACTCGAGTAAATATATTTTAATTAAAAATGTAATATTTATAGAAACCAAAATAAACTTTAGAATGGTCGCCCCAATTCATTACTTGAGTAAATATATTTTTAAAAACATATTTTAATTAGAAATGCAATAAAATTATTTTTTATACCATCAGTTTAAAACAATTAAAAATCATGTGAAAATACTAGTTTAATATTTAAAAAAAAAAAAACAATTTTATAACCACCAAAATAAATACTCCCTTCACCCTGATTTGATCAGAATCCAGTGAATTCAACTAGCTCTGTCAACTTTATCATGTCAAGTTTTATAAAGTTCAACTAATACTTTTCACTAAAAAATGAAAAATCAAACCCATAATAAATTTATTTTTAGCACGATGGTCCATAAAACAACCCAAGTGCTCCGTGCCGGGGGTTCAATATAAATACAGGAAAGGACACCATTAACATGCCTCCCTTGACAAATAGGAATTTTTTTTAAAAAAAAATGACAAGCTCTGATAAATGTTTTAGAAAAATAATACAAGTTTAAAAGGTATTTGAAAAAATATATAGTTTGAATATGACTATCTTTTTAGAATATTGATTTTATATATGACTATTATGGTTGTTTAATCATATTTCAAGAAGCTTATCTTTTGCAAATTAATTGATCTTAACAAAAATCAACTCCAAATCTTTTAAAAATTCAATGATTAAAATATAAAATTCAAGATCCAGTAACCAAGAAAGAAAAATGAGATAAGATGACATGAGAGAAATGAAAAGAGAAAAAATGGATCACCCCAAATACATTGGTGATTTATTTTTGACACGGTCTGTATTGTTAAAAGGATCTTAACAAGACAATTCCACTACACATTAGAAGATCACCAAATGAGATCGTGATTAACCCTATATTAACCTTGATCAAAACTCCTAACCAATCACGGCATTTTTTTGGTGATCTTTCAAGATGTGGTCATAATCATCTCGTTAAGATTTTTCTAACAATATCAAATATGTTGAAAATGAAGCCTTGATATCTTCTCAATGACCCATTATTTTTTCGCCTTTTTTCTCCTTCCTTTCTATATCTCATACAACATCAACTTCTCTCTCAAGCAATTTGATTTTAAATCTCATCTCTTGACCATTAGATCTTCGTAAAAAATTAGATTGATTTTTGTATTTTTAATTAAATTGAAGAAGATGTAAATTTTGAAACAACTATTATTCTCAATAATTATATTTTTAATTAAATTGAAGGAGATATAAGTTTTGATACAACTGTTATTATCAATAATAGTTTGTATTCAAACTGTATTATTTTTTCTAATATTTATGTATTATTTTCCTAAAACTATACATGGAAGTTTCAAGTTCTGATAGCTCCAGGCTAGACCACAACTCGAATTCTTATATTTAATAACGGAATTTCCAGCCGGTGTTTGTACTGTTATTCCATTAGTAATTAATCTACTGACAAGATCATAAGCGAAAATGCTATGTTGGTGAATTTTTTGCCGATAATTTTTTGTCTGCCGGTAATAATTTTTTTTATTATAGATGGATTTACTAACAGAAAAAATACGCATAAAAAAATCATTTGCTTCATTCCATCGGTGTTTCTCTCGAGAAGCTTGTCATATAACTAACAAATATATCGTATGCAATCCTGTCAGTGATTATTTAAAAATATATTTTTTAAAAAAATCTATTTAACAAAACTAGAGAAATAATTAAATAATTAAAATTTATTTCAAAATCCTATAAATAAATAAACTAAAAATTGATCTCATGTGAAAAAAAACCCCACAACAACATTCATACAATTATTAAGAACAAAAAAATTTAAAAATATAATGGAAAAACACGATAAAAAATATTACCTTAACATAATTGCAAGTGAAACTAGGAAGAGAAAAAAAAAAAGCAAATTCATAAAGTATATTAATAAAAAAAACAAGAAAAGAAAAGAAGAAAAAGAGAAGAAGGCATACCTAAGCGCGGAAGAGAAGAGAAGGAGTTGAGGAAAGAAGAGAAGAGAATAAAAGGAAAGGGATGTTGATGTTTTTTACACAAGAAAAAAAAAAGATGAAGAAGAAGAAAAAGAGGCTCGTTTGTTGTGAAAAGAGGGGTTGTAGTCTTTTTATCGAGGTATTTTACTGACAGTTTTACCAACGAATAATTAAATATTAATATTTTTAACCATTTCATCGGTGATTCCATGTATAATATTTAATTTAAATTCTTAATTTAATAAAAAAATTTAAGAAATCACCAAATATCACCAATGACTTTTCAATCCGTCGGTGATTTCATATGTAATATTTAATTTAATAAAAAATTTCAAAAACCTGTCAAATAACACTAATGACTTTTCAATTCGTCGGTGATTTCGTCTATAAAAAACAATAATTAATAGTACAATTAAGAAGTGAACAGTTCAAGAGTTATTTAAAAAATACCCACATAATTTTTCATCGGTAATGTCGTTAGTAATTGACATGATGAACAATGTTAAGGAGATGTGAATAATTTACTAATAAGTTTATCGACGAAATTAAAATAGTCAATAATTACGTTGGTATAAAAGATAGGTCATCATACTTTTTAATTTTGTTTTAATTTTTTTTATTGTAATTCTCTCGGCATATACCAATAAAATATGTTCATCGGTAAATTTCACTATAATTTATCAACAAAAATATTATGTTAGAATTTTATTTGTATTTATTAATTTATAGTAGGGACGAAGATCATATACATTTTTGACCTATTGATCCCATTTTTTATTAATATCGTAATCAATTTTCCTATCCATTGATGTTGTAATCTTTTTTTTATTGCATTTCCCTCCTGAAGACAAATGCAACGAAGGGGGGGAAAAGGGAGGTTCGATGGGTCAACTGCATTATATGAGATTAAGACCCTATTTGTTATTTTTATATTTTAAAAGTTTAAAAAATAATTACGTTTTATTTTATTTTTTATTTTAAATTAATATTATTTTTAGTATTTTTTATATTGTTTTGAAGTGTTGATTTTAAAAATAAATTTTTAAAAATAAAAAATATTATTTTAATACATATCAAAATAAAAAAACAATTTAAAAATCAGTCATTACTATATTCATAAACACTTCCTTGCCTGCTATCTGTTTGTATATTTAGCAACTGAATAAAAAAAAAAAAAAAAGATAAAATTAATTAAATAATAATCTAGAATATCACTTATATCACCCAGCCTCCACATCATCGGCAGGGACCCAGTTGAGGATTTCCCTCGCTACCTCTTCCAGTAAATGCCTGCTTGCCTTTGAACTCGTCTTTGAAGGTAGGAATGAGTAAAAAAATTAAAAAATTAATTAAATTAAAAAAATTAAATAATAATAATAATTAAAAAAACTAATTAAATCAATTAAAATTTTTTAAAAAATCATCAGTTTGATTTTATAATTTTGAAATAAAAAAAAACCAAAACGAACCCAAACCGAGTCAAAATAAAGCCAAATTGATTTGAACTAAGTTTTATCCTAAAAATTTAAACTAAATTCAAATCAGTTAATTTAAACTGATAAAAATTAAATCAAACTAAAAATTAATCACTCATAAATAAAAGAGTTGAACGAAGTGTCAAGCAATGCAAGTTTTTGAAGAGCAATGTGGATCGCATATCAATAAAACTTTGAAATTGCAAACAACAACTGCATAAAGTGAAAAAATCTCAATCAATTGTTTAGTCATTCAAAGAAGAAGGCATCATGAGACACATATGTGAATTCAGAAATATGTTAATAAAAAAAAAAGAACATCCAAGGTTAGAATTTATAATACAAGTTTTATTCATGTAATAAGGATTATATAACTAAATTATGTAAGTAAAATAATTGTTGTTGATAATTATCTTTTCCTGGAATGTAGAAATATTCGAAATATATTAGACATGTGTTTTTTTTTTTTTTTTGTGTATAGTGATCCTGTCCATTAAAAATATTAAGGGAAGAAATTAAAAGGGATTGATTTTTTTTTACTGTACAATGCTATAGTAAAATGATATCTTTGTTCTCGAGAAAAACAAAAAAAAAAATGTGAAAATTAGGATGCAAGATGGTATTTTCATTGTGTTTAATTAGCATTATCAAATTAGATGGGATATATTAGTCTTTTTATTTTTTTATTAATTATCCTTGAAATAAAAAAAAATAGAGTGGAGGATCTTTTAGTCCTTTTAAGTTTTGATTGCACAAGAAAATGATTGAATTGTTCTTAAAAGCAAAAAAAAAATAAATAAATAAATTGACATTCATGAGCATTTTCATTATTTTATTATTATTATTTTTTAAATTATAATTAATTTTGATTAGAAGTAATTCAGTTTTTTAATAAATATAAAAATAATTAAACAATTAAAAGTGGTTGGTGCATGAATAGATGCTAACAAATAAGAAGTGATTATTTTTGAAGCAACACACGCAACACCTCACACCACCCTCAATAATAGTGTTGAAAGCATCACAATGTCCTCATCTTTATTGGTTAGGCGTTTGTCCACTACGATGATGCAATAAATGCCTGATTGGCACTACAGTCGAAGTCGAAGCTGCTTTTCAGAAAATTTTAATTTTTTTTTTATTAAAATTGAGTATGGTTTGTATTTTTCGGATCGTTTTGATGTGCTAATATCAAAAATAATTTTTTAAAAATAAAAAAATATTATTGGCATGCTTTTCGACACGAAAAGCTATTTAAAAAGCTATTTAAGCTTCAATACATTTTTCTCTTTCTCATCATCTTGATTTCCGCGTCATTCAAAAAATCATATGCACCTTCATTTTATATTTGTATTAATTTTAGTTTTTTTTTTTTTTTTTATTTGTTTTGTTTCATGATAATTTGATGTTGATTTTTTTTTTAAATAGTCCTTTAACATTTTATTTCATTTAATTTTTTATCCATCATTGTCTTCATTTTTTATTATTGATTGTTTTTTGGTTTTTAATCATTTTCTTGATTTTGTTTTTAAATTTCATCTTTCATTATTTTATTTTATTATTATTTTTTATCCAATTTAGTTTGTATTCATTTGATTGCTATTTTTTAATCATTTTCTTGATTTATTTTTTTATTTTATCCCTCACTATTTTATTTAATTAAATTTAACTCCTTATTCTTTTGATCTTTATTTGTTTTGATTTTTAATAGTGGATTACTTGGACTCTTGCTTCGTGTTTTTTTTTTTATGTTTATTTTTTATAAGGTAATCTCGGTCCTATAACTCAGGATACAAGTTAAAAAAATTAGTTTGGTTTAACTCTAGTTTTTTTTAGATTTGTTTTTTTAAAATTATTATTTTTGAATTTCATCTTCCAACCAGAAACAAATCACATGACACTTATCTAGTTTATTGTCGACAATTCATACATTTTTAAAATCAACATATATCATTATTAAAAATACATTTAATGAAAACAAATATTTCCAAGAACATGTTCTTTTTCGATATAATCATAAAGTATTTGCTAACGATAGTGATTTTCATTTTTCTTAGTAATATTACAAAATTTATCACTGACATTATGTTTTATTACTTGAAAAAAAAAACAAATTTATTATAATTTATAATCAATTTTATTCCACGTACTAAATTATACACGTAGCCGCAAAGGAATGCTAGGGGAGTTTGAAAAATAATCTTCTTATTATTTGTCCAATTGTCCCTGGCAGATTTATTTGACATGGTTGAGCTATATTAGGCTAACTTTGTTTATCGAAAAATAAATTACTTTAAAAAGTTATTCATATGAACGATTTCCAAGAAAATGACATGCTTTTTTGATAAAGACTAGATCGTTGGTTGTGATATGTTGCTGGCGAAATCTTATTTTTTTTTAATGTAAAAATATGGGAGGCGCTACTAATGTGATTTTTAATAGAGAAAATAATTATTAAATCACGTTAACACAACAATCAATTAACTTGATAAGCTAAAAAATAATCTAGACAACAGAAAAAATAACATTAAAAATAAAATTCACAAAATCAAACTGACATGATATTTATTCAAAACTTTCATAACTCCTACAAAAAGTAAAAAGATTATGAAAACCAATTAAAAAATAATTAAATATTAAAAAGATCAATAAAAATAAATGGTAAAAATTAAAAAAGAAAAATCAAAGAACAAAGAAAAACCTAAAATACCCAAAATAAGACCCAGGTGCACGAGTCTACCAGTTCTGGCACGCCTACACCTTCATTATTTATTTTATTTTTTTAAGGGATGGTGTTACCCACCTCATCTTTTTCAAGAAAAAAAAATCCGGTGAAATCTCATCGAATGAAACTATTAATTTAAATATCGATCATCTTGATGGTTAAAATCAATATTAATTAGTGATTTTCTTTTTACCATCAAATTTAGATAACTTTCTATTAGGAACCAACAAGCATGATCAAATTAGTATCCAGGTGGTTAAGAACATGCTTTAATTAATGTAATCCATGCAAATAAAAGAGATCCATATTGGGTTGAACATGCGGAGAAGCTCGGCAGAAAAGGGAGAGCGGCGACGCCGCTAGTTTCCTAATGGTTTATTATGGACTTCCTACAAGGCAAGCTTCCTTCTTCTACGAGGACAACAAGTATTTTCGCAGAAAGTGGTTCCTTTATTTTGCAACGAACCCTAACTTTCCAGGGATTCTTTGTTGGCAGCTTGGAGTTAATTATTTTGCAAGAATTCCTTGTTTTCTGCAAGGAAAGCTCGGCAGCTTCTTTCTTTACAAATAGAATACGTGGCATCAAGCTATTTTAATTGGTTTTGGGGGGTTTTTTACAGCTCGAGGCTGTTTTTAATTGGGTCCGTTAGGGTTTAGTTATTTTATAAACTATAAATACTGTATTTGAAGGGTAAATTGGTTTAGCTTGGATTTTATTTTAGAATAATATTTCGAGTTTGCTCGTATTTTTATTTTTTCATTGAACTCTTCAATACTTATCAAAGATTAACTATTTTTTTGGTGTTCATCTCTAAACTTGTAGTTTCTTGATTCTTTATAATCACCGGGTTAAGGTCTTTTATCTGATAATTTTGGTTCAAATAATTATTAAATCAGGTTTTCTATTAATCTGATTTTAGTTTTATTAAGTTGTTTTTATTTTATTTGTGGGTTCAAGGTTTTTACCCTTTTGCATCATTTTCCCACTTACACCTCAAACTAAAGACTAAAATATAAAAGAACTAAATAAATTAGTTCGAACACCTAGTTTCTTGAGATTTTTTTGAAAACGAACACCTAGTTTCTTTGTGTTTTTTTAGTTCGATCTCCTCTCTTTTAATTATGCCTTTGCTTAATAAATTAGAAGCAATTAGGCTTGGATTAGGCCACAAGAAGATCCAATTAAGGGGAAAAAAGTTTGATAAGCAAAGTGAAAAAAGTCATGAATTCAGAGAGGGTGAATAATAAAAACATCTCCCTCTTAGTTTCCTTGTAGTTTTTATTGACTTTCTTTTTCTTGGTAATGCACTTGCATATTAGCTTGCGTTTCACAACGAGTTAATAACAATTTTTTTTTAAATGTAAAAAAAAAATCTTAAGAGTTTAGAGAATATTTTAAGTATCATGGGTCTGGCAACAATATCAAACCCAATAGCTTTAAATATGACGACCATGCCAAACTGAAAATAGTTGGGCGTGACGGCCAATCCATACCCAAGTCTTTTGGGTCTCACGGCCATATCAGACCCAGGTCTCTTAGAAGTGGTAAAGTCTAACAGTCAAGTTAAACTCAAGAGCTTTGGGCCTGGCAGCAAAGCAAACCCGAGAGCAAGGGGTTTGGTGACCATGCTTAATTATTATTTTTTAATATTTTTTTATTTGTTATAAAAATAACATTTAAAATACCCTTAAAGTATCATAAATCTAAATTTTAATTATTATTTTATATAAAAAAACATTTAAACCACCTTTAAAATATCTTAAACTGAAATTGTAATTAATTTTTTTATATATAAAAAAAATATTTAAACAAATCTTGAAATATCATAAACAAAAATGATAATTAATTTTTTTTATAAATGTTTTTATTTTTTCTATTTTTTTTAAATTATTCTTGAAGTATCCTAAATAGAAATCTTATTTAATTTTTTTTACATATGTTTTTTTATTTTTTCTAAAAAATATATTTAAACTATTCTTGAAATATCCTAGTACTACTAATGCTATTATATTTGAAAAAATATTATTACTATTAAAGAAAACCCATAGATTTAATTCGAATGGTAAAATTAAAAACTATAAAAACTTGGGTTAGACATGTTTAATATTATTATTAATATTGTAAATATTATTATTTTCATTATTACTAATAATTTTTTAAAAAATATTATTACCATTTAAGAAAAAAACCATAGTATTTGATTTGAAATGTAAAATTATTATTACTATTGTTGTTGTTATTCTCATCATCGCTATCAATAATTCTTGTAACAAATATTACTATTATTGAAGAAATGAGATAGACAAGGGAGTGAGACCCAAATTACTTGGATCTGGAAGGTGTAACCTGGGTTAGATAGGGGTGTCAAACTTAAGTTACTTAGGTCTAATAGACATACCCAACTCTAGTGGCGGGTGTATGACAATCATGTCATTTTTCATTGCCAGACCTCAAAAAATTTGAAAAAAACTATTTCTATCCTTAATTATATTTTTAATGTCAAATATATTCCATGAAAAATAAAATAATTACACCTCTATTTACATGCTTATCAAGTTTTTTTTGGCGAGGACAATTATATGATGATATTGCTCTAATCATTTATGTATTGATAAACAGTAAAAGAATTAACAGTAAAAGCCCACGTCATTTTGTTTTCTTTATAATTTTTATAATAGAATTACACGTGCATTATATATACTGTGCATTAAAATATATATATATTTTTTTATAACATCATATAAATTAAAACACTATGCACGAATATATTCAATTCATGTATTGTTTATACATTACTAACGTTTTCTTGTTTCCCTGTGCATGCACGTGACACGTATACAATGCCAAAAAAATGGTTGAAGCGGTTAAAAAACCAGATTAATCCACTGACTCAAACAAAACCCGACCAAAAAAGTCAACGGCTAAAACAACATCGTTTTATATATATTTTTAAAAAAGTTTTAGAAGCAGGTCGACAGTCCTGGTCCATGAGGTTTTACAACTAGGCTACGTAACTGTCCCGAGGTCCTGATAGATCTGCATCCGACAGTGCATTGTAGCTTCAAGTGTCAGAGGCCACAGCGAGGAAGTCATAAATCAACACAAGGAATCCCACATGTTTTGTACGATTAGGTTCACGACGAGCCTGAAGATTTTCTCTGGAGGAAGAGGCCATCGGACTTTTTCATAATGGCTAGAAATTAATTTGCACAATTCGTTGTAAGCTGGCGCGCTCATTCAATAATTGCTGCTCCTTGTTCTCTTCTTTTTGCATGAATTTTTTCCATGGACAGCGCGATTTCCCAGGTCATGAGAGAAAAAAGTGAGATAAGAAAACAGGACATCTTTGTTGATTTGTAAATATAATTGTAATTGTTTTTATTTTAAAATATATTAAAAAAATTATTTTTTATTTTTAAAAAATTATTTTTATATTTACACATCAAAATAATTTTAAAAAATAAAAAAAAATATTAATTTAAAGCAAAAAAAAAATAAAAAAATTCAATTTTTTTTTAAAAACGCTTGCAAACGTAATGCTAAGCACACCTACAAGGCAAAATCAGATTTTTAGCTATTAGGCACCATCTAGAGAGCATAGATTCCTTCCACATGTTAGAGCATGTTGTGTGAGGCCAACTATTTTTTTTTTAATATATTTTATATTTATTCAAAGATCAAATTATCACTTATCCAACTTGATTATTACCAAAAAATACATATAAAAAGATGAAAGTGCCTTGGATTTACCTGTTTGAAAAGTGCAGTTGTAGTTATTTTTCAAAGTGTTTTTTGTGACAAAATACATCAAAATATATATATATATATATATATATTTTTTAAAAAATATATATATATATTTTTAAAATTAGCACATCAAAACGATCTAAAATAAAAAAAAAATTGAATTTTTTAAAAATACTAGTTGCCTCATGTTTCCAAACATGTCCTTAATCTTTAAAATTTTTGTATCCAATAATATTTTAATCTTTTCACTGTGCTTTTAAAACAAGAAAAGATTAAATCACCCCTGGACACTTTGATAATGACCAAATGAGCCTTGTTCAATGACCATCATGCTCTTAGTAATCGGTTAAAGGATTTTACGTGGGAAGGGTAGATAGATCCACCATCATACTGTTCCAATGAAAAAAATGTTTATGAGTAAGCATGGAAATTGTTTTTCCATACTCTATTAGCTTTTGTTAATATAAAAACATAAAATAATATTTAATTATCGTATCAAAACAAAAAATACGAAGACAACCAAGATATTTTTTTCATTTTTCTTGTCTTGAAATAACACAAATTAATTCTAAAACTATCCCGGGAATATATTGATTTGCATGGTTTTATCTTTATCTTTTTGATCAAACATGTTTCTTTATTTTTTATATATGTTTTTTTCTGTTGTACAACAATAATCAAATACAATCCAATACAATGTTTTTTGCATAACAAGCTTAAATTTTGAAAATAAGAGGTGAAAAAAGAAAAGAAACAGTTCTTCTCGATAACGAGACCAACCTTTCTATTAAAACTTGAATATAAAAAGTTAAAAGAAAAGGGAAAAGGGAAAAACAAAAAATATCATCTTTAGAAACAAAACTTGAATCATGTGTCCTTGTCTTTTTTTCTTTATACTTTTGAATTCCTCTCATTGGTATGGTTAAAAACATATTATATCTATCTTAGATCTTTTTGAATGGGATCAGTTATGCCAATTGATTAGGTAAATCCCACTTTCTCCAAGGGGGGGAGACGATGAGATGGCACTCAAAGTGGAATTTATTCTTTGAAAGCAAAGTCCACCCAAAGTTCAAATTATTATATTTGTTTTTTTTATAACTTCATTTGAATTAAAACAGTATGCACGAATATATTAAATTCATGTATTGTTTAAACATTATTATTCTTGTTTCCCATGCATGCACGTGACACGTATACAATGCCAAAAAATGGTTGAGCCGGTTAAAAAACAGATTAATCCACTGACCACCCGACCAAAAATGTCAACGGTTAAAACAACATCGTTTTATATATTTTTGTAGAAGAGCTTTAGAAAGGTCGACAGTCTTGATCCATGGGGTTTTACAACTAGGCACGTAACTGTCCTGAGGTCCTGATAGATCTGCATTCGACAGTGCATTGTAGCTTCAAGTGTCAGAGGCTACAGCTAGGAAGTCATAAATCGTCACAAGGAATCCCACATCTTTTGTACGATTAGGTTCACGACGAGCGATTTTCGCCTGTTTTGAAAATATTTTTTAAAAAAGTTTTTTTTTTTAATTTTTAAATTAATATTTTTATATTATTTTAATGTGCTGATATCAAAATAATTTTTTTTATTTAAAAAATTATTATTTTAATGTATTTTTAAGTAAAACATATTTTAAAATAATTACAATTATATTTCTAAACAGACTCTCTGAAAATGATTATTGGACTTTTAATAATTTAATTTTTTAAAATGTTTTTTAAAATACAAAACAACAAACCCGAAACTAATACTAGTTGTGTACCGCACAATGCTGCATCACCTTTTTTTATGTTAAAAATAATATTTAGTTAACGTGAACAAGAGAAAAAAATCACTAACTTAAGTCATAGGCTTGTCTAGGTTAAATAAGTTAATTTTTTTAATTAGTTTATAAGAAAATAAGCAATGACAATAAATTAACCAAGTTAAAAAAGAAAAAGTGATAACAATAACCTATTTTACAAAATATTTTTTTGTAAAGTGACACAAATAATATAGCTCAATTCCCAATCCATTAAATACAAAATGATAAAATTAATATATAACCTAATAAACAAGGGGAGAGCCAGCTCGAGCTAACCCTTTAAACTTGTGGCTCAGGTTATGAGATCGAGATAACTTAGTTGAAGAGAAAACATAAAAATTATAAAGCTAAAAAGAAAATAAATAAAAAAACACAATGTCGACCCGCATTGACTTTTTTTAAACCTGTGACCCAAAGCTTTAGATTGAAAACATCATATCTAAAAAAACCACGGAACCCAATTCTCAACCAATTAAATATTGAAGTATTAACTTGGAAAAAAAACAATTATACACAAGGATTTAAAACAAAAAATGACAATTAAAATAATGATGATCAAAAATTGAAATATAAATAAATTTATTCTTGATTGAAGATGAAATTGAAAAGAAAAAACCAATTGAGCAAAGATTGAGGATCAAAATTGAAATAAAATAAAATAAAAATACATTTTTGATTGAATGATGAAATTGAAAAGAATAATAAATTTAACAAAAGGAATTATCAAAATAATAAGGACTAAATTGAACAAAATAACATATCATAAATTAGGATTGAAGGATGTAATTGATTTAAAATTTTACAAAAGGGCCAATAACAAAAATTATAAGAAAAGAAAGGTCGAAGTTGACATCCTCGTAAATTAAGGGATAACTATGAAATTTTCCAGAGGCATCATAGCTTCCAAGGTGAGAAGAGAGAAGTGGGATGAGAATAAAAAAAGTCATCGTGTTTGATTTGTGTTGCCAACACCACAAGGCAAAAACTGATTTGTACTAAGAGACATCACTTGCACTATTTAGAGAGCACAAACCCTTTCCACGTGTTAGCATACCAACTACTTTTTATAATATATTTTATATTTATTAAAAGACCAAACTACCACTTACCTAACTTAGTTATTACCAAAAAAAAACATATGAAAAGTTGAAAGTACCCTAGATTCTATCTTTAAATTTTTTGAATCCAATGATATTTTAGTTTTTTCATTATATTTCTAGAATGGAAAAAAACTAAATCACCCTTGAACACTATAATTATGACCAAATGAGCATTCTTCAATGACCATCATGCCGCGCTTAGTAATTAGTTAAACAATTATACATGGAAAATTTATACCCGCCATCATACTATTCTAATGAAAAAAGTATTTATGAGTATGCATGGACTTTGTTTTTCCATAATTAGAATGTTTAATTATTATATCAAAACAAAAAACACAAAGATAACTGAGATATGTTTCTTATTTTTTTGTCTTAAAATGACACAAATTCATTTCAAAACTATCCGAGGAGCATATTGATTTACATGGTTTCATCTTTATCTTTTCAATTAAACATATTTTTATATTTTATATATCATACAATATTTTCTGACAACAAACTTAATTTTGAACATAAAAGGTTAAAAGGAAAAGAAACAGTTCTTCTCGATGACAAGACCAACCCTTCAATTAAAATTTGAATATAAAAAGTCAAAGGAAAAGGAAAAAACATCATCTTTAGAAACAAAACTTGAATCATTGCAGGTGGAGCCCCGCTTCATCATCATCGTCGACCAAATCTTTCCAAGAACCTTCTCTTCAATCAAAGGTGTGAGCCCAAAAAGGATGAAAAAAAAGCTAGCGGGTAAGAACATAAATGAAGATATTTAAAAATAAAATATATAAATTATCATTGCCTTGTTCCCCGCGTTTAAAAAGCAGAGTATCAAATTAATATTTAAATATTTTTTTATGAATTTAAATTTAAATTTTATATCATATTTCTATTGATTAATAACTTCTCATGTAATTAGCATCAGAAAAGAAAATGTCTTTTTTTTTTTAAAAAAAAATAAATAAAAAATCATAGTTATAGTATACAATTCATATAATTTATTTTTTCTTAAAATAAATAATTAGCATTAATTTAGTTAAATTTAAATTAAATTCAATCAATTAAAATATATAAATTAACATATATATTTTTTTATAGGTTTCTAGATGATTTTTGATTGAAGTAAAGTAAGAGGCAGATGCCCCATGTTTTGCTCTGTTATTCCCAAAGCCGATCCTCCCTTCCCTCCCCTTCCAAACTTTACATCCTCTCCCTCGTTGACTCTCTAAACTACGCTCCCTCTCTTTGAAACACAAACCAAACCCTAAAACTTGATCCTTCTCTTTCTCCCCGAGAACCAGCGGAGGAGCTGACATCAGCACCATCGTTCACTACCATGGCTGCACAGACATGGATATGGACTGGTCTAACTGTCGTGGTAACTGTAATTTTGACTGTGGCGAATGCTAACTCAGAAGGCGATGCTTTGTTTACGCTGAGAAAGAGCTTGTCGGATCCGGATAACGTGCTCCAGAGCTGGGATCCGACTCTTGTTAACCCTTGCACTTGGTTTCACATCACTTGCAACCAGGATAATCGCGTCACTCGCGTGTAATTATTTCTTCTTCATCTATCTTTATAAATGATTTATTTATGCTTTTATTTTTTATTCATTTGGAACTTGGAAGATCCGTTGTTTTTCTGGAGAATTTGTGTTCTGCTTTTTAATTTTTAATTCTTGGATTTTGTAGGCTTTTCTGCTTGGAATTCTAATTTCCTGCTTCAATTTTTGTGGGGGTGTTTTTGAAATTAAAAATGATAGATAAATAAATGATTCAGGTTAAAATTATTGAGTTTGTTTAGTCAGTAGCTTTATAATTTTATATTTATTTAGAAGGCGTCTTTGAAATTAAAAGAGTAAAAAATTAATATATGGATCAAATTTGTGTAAAATGTTTAGTAGCGTTGAAATTGTTAGAAGTGTTTTTGTTTTATAGGGTGCTGCCGTGCGAGTTTATGTTCATGATAGATTATCATCATCACCATCACAGAGTAATTATTCAGTAGGTATGGAGTTATACTCCTTTCTCTCACATAGAGTGAGACCCATGAATTATTTTCATGGTGGGATCCATGTTTTTGTGAGGGGGAGTACGTTCCTGGTATACCTAATAGTCTCTCATGTTTTGATTTTATGGAATTTTGATTCATATAGTTATTTGGTCTAAAATTAAACATTTATGGATTATGTTTTTTTATTCCTATATGGTGTCTAGAGCCTTGTTAGTCTTTAAGAATAGATATTGCCACTACATTCCATGTTTTTCACACTTCTTGATGAATTATATTTGTTTAAAGCTTGTAAGATTTCATTGTCCTCTAGGCTTGAACCTTGCGCCGACATTTTGAGCTGTTTCTCCATGGTTTCCTTTCTTTTCCCTTTGAGAATTTGATCTTAGTTTATAGAAAAGCTGTCCTTGTAAAATAGAAGGATTAGAGACTTTCTTGTTTACAGGTTTCCAGGTATCCATGATGTGCATAATATGTAGGTAAGATGCCTTGGGTGAGGTCTTCGAAGATTGACTTTGTGGATTTCATTTATGCTTCAGTGACTGGTTGCTATGATGATAAAAAATAAAATAAAATAAAATAAAATTGTTACAAAATTACTTGCAATGGCATGTGTAAAGTTTGAGGAGATTTGTTGGTTCCTTTACACTATGTTTAAAAGCATATGTAGTGATTGTGTGGATTATGGGATTCACTGTATATATACCTTGAAATGTTTTTTTTTTTTAATGCTGTTTGATGAATTGAGAAATGCAATATTTGGTGTCCCGTTGCCCAAATGTTCATATTTTTTTATGAACTTACTTAAGCAGTCAGAAACGATGACAGTTTCTGGCTTCTATGCTGCATATTGTTAAGTCTCAAGCTTGTCATGTTAGACTATTAATTTTACCTTCTGATATTTTTAATTTCTTAGTCGATCAGCTTTCTTGTCCTTTTCTATTGTTTTAGAACAGCAATAATTTTACCATTCCTGTTGTTTAACATTAATTGACCTATTGATGGTTTCCTTTATAAAAAAACAGGAAACATTTAACGCTTCAGTAGTTTGGTGAGAAAAGCAGCAACTATCTTTTAGTGATTACAGTTACATTAAAAATGATCTCTGTGCCTATATAATATCATCATTGTTTTGGAAAAACACTTTTCTCTATCCTGTCATATGCTGTCATATATCAAATTCTGATTAGGATGGTATTTTGGTTTACAGCCTTTGACATATTCTATTCTTTAGCTTTTCAGTATCTTTTGGAAAATGATTGTTCCCCAACATAGAATTTGTATGTTTGGGCCTTAATTAGCATGAACTATAGTCTTTTTTTCCTTGTGCTTTTTAATTCTTTCAACATGTATTTAGAATCATCGTGTAATGTTTTTTGTTTTCTCATATCTCATGCCGCTACAGGGACTTGGGGAACTCAAATCTATCTGGACATCTAGTACCTGAACTTGGAAGACTAGAGCATTTGCAATATCTGTATGTTTTCCTGCCTTTATCTTCTCCATGATAGTATTGCAAAGTTTATTGGAATTGTTTCTAATTCTGGTTTGTCTTTAATTTTGAATCAATGGCCTTTGTTGAGTCCATATGAGGGTATTATTCAGGGATTTAGAGTCACTTGTATCTAATGTTTGGGTTTCGCTTACTTGAGACTTCTCTCATCTTTCCTGGTGTAGGGAGCTTTATAAAAACAACATTCAAGGAATTATCCCCACTGAGCTAGGTAACCTGAAGAGCCTCGTTAGCTTGGACTTGTACAACAACAACATTTCAGGGACCATTCCTCCTTCACTGGGGAAGTTGAAGTCCCTTGTCTTTTTGTGAGTACAAGAAGCTCTACTATGATGTATGATTAAATGCTTAAAGGATTTTCCTTCTCTTTGTCTCTTTTGGTTTGAAAGTTTGGTACATTTGCTTTCCAAATTTATTAGTTTGTCTTGAAAACTATCATCTCTCTCCCTCTCTTCCTCTCTTTTTATGCATGTATGTATAGGTTCTGGCATATATGCTTGCTCTGTTTATGTGGAATTGCAAGATAAATTGTCTCTCATTTCTGTTATTGTCTTTTTTGTCTGGCAGACGACTTAATGATAACCGATTAACTGGACCCATCCCCAGGGATCTTGCCACTGTTTCAAGCCTCAAAGTTGTGTAAGGACCACCCTCCTTTTTTCTTTTTCTGGATAAAAGAAAGATTTCTTAGTATGAAAAAAAGATGTACTCTGATAATCAGCTATGGAAATAACCTTGAAAGCACTTTGTACTAACATTTATTCCCTCGAGGAAAAATGTTCCTCGTGCAATCACACCCATTTGCTGAAAATGAATTGCCATATTCAACTCTTTCTACTTACAAAATCCTCAAAAGAAATCAATATCAGGACTGGCCATGATTCACCATCAACTTATAGGGGGGAAAACACGAGGCACATGTTCTGAGCAGCACAGAGCAAAAAAAGATGAACTTGAAAGGCCTCACTGTAGTGGAACATAATTAAAACTGAAGGTGACACAGCCTTGTGGCTTCCTCATCTTTAACAAAATTGATCCTATAAAATATCTCTTCTAGATAAGTGCTGACTAATTCCTAGATTATTCCAGAAATTATTTCATGAAATGCATATTATTTGCTTTGATAGTTAGGTTAAATGGTCAGAAGCTTAAAGCAGATCATCATCTTTCCTGTATCTCCAGGGATGTCTCGAGCAATGATTTATGTGGAACAATTCCTACCAGTGGACCCTTTGAACACATCCCTTTGAACAAGTAGGTTCTCTTACTTTTATTTATGCTCTTGATTTCTTATTTGTCCACGATTGCCCTTTTCTAAAGAAGTAAATTCCCTCCCTCCTGGTTTCCTTCATTTCATGATGCGTGATGTGTACTGGATATTGACTTGCATTTTCTTTTGTTTCATGCTTAGGCACCTTTTTTTTTTTCACCAAAATAATCAAGAGTTTGATTTAACAGAAAGCTGTGTTTCCCTTGTTTGGTATCTCATACTCTCGTGAGGGTCCCAATGTGGTCCTTGTGGACCTTAGTGTGATGCTAGGTTCTTTCATTCCTTAACTTCTTTTCAGAGTTCTAGAGGGTGCTCGAGAGTGGTAGAAGTTGTTTTTACAAGTGTTTTTCATTTGAAAATACATTAAAATAATGTTTTTTCATTTTTTAAAATTCGTTTTTGATATCTGCACCTTAAAATGATTCAAAAACACTAAAAAAAAAAATAACTTGAAGCAAATTTTTATTTTCAAATTTTGGTGAAAAATAGGTTAAACCTCAATGCCAAACAGTTACTTAGATCTTATGAAGACAGCACTTGATCTTCACAATGCAACACAATAAGAACTAAGCCTCAATCCGAAACTAGTTGGGGTCAGCTATATGGAAACTTCTGCACCGTTACTTCAAAATTTTCCTAGATACCCTTTGTTTATGCAAATTCTCTTCCAAAGTTCAGATCTTCATATCCAACTCCTGAAATTTTTTTCCCAGTGTGGAGAATTTAAAACCGCATCAACCAGTTCTTGTTTACTTAGATTACCATTGCGTTAATGATGCTTTTGAAGCTTATGCTACTGTGAAATTCATTAGATGTTTGAGCTTTTAAAGTGCATCTCTTCAAACCAGTGGCATGAAGGTTCGTGTTTTGCAAATTGTATGCTACCTGGAAGCAAGATAAACACGATTCTCTCTCATGTCCTATATTATGCCAAGATTTGCACGAGCACATATCAGTCATAAGATGGAGTGGAGGGCTCTGACCTAAATGTGTCATATCTTTCAGAACTCCATACTTGTAATATATGTGTAAAGTGTTTATGCATTTGAGCCTCGCATATAATATATATGTGAACAAGTGGAAAAGCATGTATAAAAAAAAATTGCAGTTTTCCTTTGGGAAACTAAGCAATCCTAATTTCTCTTGCAGCTTTGAGAACAATCCTCGACTGGAAGGTCCGGAGTTGCTGGGACTTGCGAGTTACGGCACAAATTGCTCATGAAGAGAGAGGATCCATGCTGCAAAATGTCTAACTGTCTTGAATCAAAACTGCACCTCACAAAAACCAAAAGCGTATTGCTTCACACTCTCAGTGTAAAGGGATCGGCAAAATGCAATCCCTGGTATAATTATCTGTAAATCTTATGATACTAAATATCCTAGCATTTGTAACTGCGTTGTGTTTGTTTTAAGATCCCCAAAACAGTGATTTGTACTAATATAATGCTAGTAAAGAGTCTACCTTTTGTGCCTTTGCTTTTTCGTATAAATCTTATAATACTGCTTCACCTGCATTATTGCGATCCCTCTAGGATGCATGCAAATGCATAATTTGGCTATGCTCATAAAGTCTGGAAATGATTTTGAAAATAATAGAATATTCCAATGCTGTTTCTAGGGAATTCTGTTAATTTAATTTCAGATGTAATATTTTTGTAAATAATTCTTCTTTCCTCCATTAATATTTCAAGCTTCAATTGCTACATGAAGATTGATTTTTTTAATGATAAAGTATTACCTGTTAATTAAACACGACAGGAACTAAATTAATGATGAATGTGCTAAAATTTGTGGTGGTGAAATATTAAAGAAAAAACCAATATTTTATGTCGTTTGAGGGTAATTTTGAAGTATAAAAAGAATTGTAACTCTTTTACAAAAGAAATTTCGAAAATGAACTCGCTAAATTATTATTTTTTTTTAAAATTATTGATGCTTGTTAAAAACATTGGGTGAAATTGCAAAAGTTCCAAGGTTCATGAACGGAGAACTTTTTTTACTTCAAGGACCCATTTGTACTATTTTGAAAACTACAAGAGTTAAAATGTTATTTACACTAAAGATATAATATGACACAGGCTCTAAGAAAGTCAGGTTATTTTTATTTACCCTCATCCATAATTTTATTTTCAATTTTCTCCCGAAATTTTTTAGCCAAAAACAATAACAGGATAAGCCACCCAACATAATTCTAACCAACACTAAAGCATCATCTGAAGCTTCCTTTACCAAGGAATATCATATTCACACATCTCCCTTGCAGCATTCATATTCAATGGTTTTCAACTGATATTATTTAGCAAAAAGCTTCATATGTTTTGCTTACATGAAAAACATAATCCGTATAATCCACAGAAATGTAAACTTAAATTTGCTAGCGGCATGATCCTTAACATTTCACAGTATCCTAAACTTGTTTAGGAGAAAAAATAAGATTGTCTAAAGCAGTTCTCACCTGTTAGATTACCATGACAACATTGACTTTCAACAGCCGGTGCTTAAGCTCTAGCATGAAGCATGGTGGAGCTAACATAACTATATATAGTCGCACCATTTTGGCTTCGGGAGATCATTTTTCAGGAAGTTGACGTTTCTCTTCCTCCTAAAGCTTTTGCAACTATTTTGACCCAGGAACACATCCTGTTATTAGATATATACCAATTTAGTTTTGGGAGGATAGTTCATTGGAATGACTCTCCGCAAGTAGACGATTCTCTTCCTCTTCAAGTCTTTGCAGCCACTTCAATCCAAGATCAGATCCTGCTTTTGCTGCAATCTGGAACTGTACCTTTGCTCTCTCTACAGGATTCGTCTCAGTATTTTCAGTGCTGTTCATTTTTTTCGCAGATGAACCCCTTTTCAAACTGAATTTTGTTAGATGTTCTGGAACCTGAGCACCTGGACCACGAGGAAACCCAAAATCAAAATTAATAGCTTGTGCTTTCCATTTTGCATAAGTAAAAGACAAGATAAATGATTTGTATAATCTTTAAGATGAAAAGAACTTTAATCTAAATCATATCCCTAGACAAAGTTCATAGAACCTACGGAGTTGCAAGAAGTAATGTCTATCAACTGTAATGATGGCAGGTTGTGCACCGTGATATCAATAAGAGGTCATTTAGTTAAAACTCAATTTTAACTAAATGCCCTTCATCAAAACATTGGATGCTAATCATGCAATGTACATGAAAAGGAAAACAAAGACGTTACTAAAAAACTGATTCATCCCAATGAATTTCAATGAACAGGAGGGAAAAGAAGGAAAAGAAGGAAAAGAAAGGAGCCGAAATAGCTTACCTCTAAGGAGGAGAGATCCATATGCTATAGCAGCACCAACATGTCCCTGCATAAAATAATAGCAGTAAAGAAAGGTCATACAGAGGAGTTTAACTAACAATATTCTAGAGCAATTCAGAACTTATGCCTTCCCAATTTCATTATCAGCAATGAAAGAAACCATTTTTTCATTACAACATTACAGGTACTCTGCAATCACAAGTCTTACAGTTGCAAATATGGAGCTCAACTCTATGCACAAGGCCCTCAAATTACAGAGTTTCTATTTCCAGACGCATTAGATGGCAGAAGGGGCAACCTGATTTCTTTTTTTTTTTTTTTCAGGACAGAACCTGATTGTCAAATTTATCTCATGTATCTTGATAACTTCTGACGATGTACCACAAAAAGCCAACTGCCATCACTTTAACTTGCATTAGCAAAAGTCTACCAGTTGACTTGTATATGGAGAATGTCAATCATGTTTAGAAAGCAAATGCACCCCCATCATCGACCCCCCAGGAAAGAATATATTGGTAGAGAGAGAGAATTGATGGATGCAATCTAGTCAGTATAAAGAACTCTGTTTATTACCTTCTCCGATGCCCTATGGAAACACCACAAAGCTGAGGCGATATCTTTCTTCACACAATCCCCCGTCAAGTATACAGCACCAAGAAGGTAAAGAGCGCCAGGATGCAACTACAATGCAGCTGGCTCAAGTAAGGTCTGGAGACCCTTTATAGAAACATTATAAACAATCATTCTATGCGAAAAAAGAAACATACCTTTTCAACTGCCTTCTCTATATAATAGAAAGCTTGTTGATCTGATTGGACATAATCATTCTATCCAAAAAAGATAAGACATAATATTACAAAGGGAACGTCACAAAACATTCAGAACTAATAGATCCACCAGGAAACAATTGAAAAAGAAAATTCTCACAATCAAGGGGAGGGTGGATACTACTTTAAAACTTATTGTCAAGCTATTGATGATTTCTAGTAAACAAAATTTCACACAGCTCGGTTTCAATACTATCTTAGTTGATAAGAGGTCCCAATTCTGAAAGCTTAAGCTATCAAGATATACATACCCCAAGCTCACAAAGACTAAAAATAGTAATCTCAAGCATTTAAGCTATCAAGACTCAGAGCTCATAAATATGAATTCAAGTTAGTTTACCATGCAAGAAGTTTTAAGAGCAGGAAATGAAACAAATGCAGGATAGACATTTATCATGACTATCAAGATTGGATCCCACACAAAGCCCTATTACAACTACATTATATTGGGTTCAGTTTGGCAATTAAAACTACGTTATTTTGGCTTCAGTTTGGCAGTCTACTGTTATGTACAGCATAATTAAAGTAATTTTTGACAGCATGATTTTCCAGAATCATTATAAGAAATATTTCCACAAATACTTTGTTTTTAAACATTGTCATCTGTTGTGTTAATAAATAGAAGCTTGATAATATTTTGCTAACATTTTCACATATGAACCAGTCTATAAACACTAGTTTGAACATGGAACACAATAAGCCTAACCTCAACTCTTAGACGACAACCTAATTCATATTGTGCTTCCGGATCGCCCATATTTGCAGCTTCCACTAATAAAGCAACTCCTCTATTTCACGATAAAAAAAGAAAAAAGCATCAGTAGTACGCACATAAAAGGTTCACAAACATACTGTGAGTCAAAGTGACATATGCCTTTGTCAATGTGGAAATAGGAAGGGCAATGACAATATTGGATGCTCAAATAAGTAAAGTCATGGTTACTATTGAGTAAATCAAAAGCCTAAAGAGCATCAAATTTTTTAAGTGGTCCCTGTTTAGGGGTTTAATATGTTATCCAAATGAATGAACACAACTGATTAGGTGCATATCAAATATAGAACTACACGAATCCCAGATCTCAAGGTGCCTTGACACACTAGTGCAACAATTTACATTTAAGACCATGACAACAGGCATACACTGAAGCAAGAAAGAGAAAATAAAAAGAACTTACATAGCATGACATTGCCCTGGAACATGGTACTTCAGATGCAATTTGGACAACCAATACCTAGCATGGGTATTCGAGTTGTCAACCTCCAAAGCCAGCTCAAAATTCTCCTTTGCTGTCTAATATCAAAACCAAAAAATATAAAAAAACAGCACTAAGACAAAAGCCAATAGCATTTTCAAATATTCTTCACCACTTTCGATATCCAGCATTTCTTAAGAAAAAGAAAAGGCCTACTCTGAGGAGAGGGATAAGACGTTTATCATTGCGTTCGCAGTAATCAATGACTCTATCCACTTCCTTCAAAGCACTCCATCCTTTCGCAATGAACTCCATCGCCTTCTTATTTCTACCATGCATCTCTCTCTGCCAATTAACCCCACCCCCAAACAAGAAAGGTAACAATCAAGAACTGAAGATGACTAAGAATACTGGAAGACAAAGTAACTTACATAGAACTGGAGACGACTAAGAGCAGCGAGCTTTAGAGCTGGCTTCTTCACATAATTTCCAAGCATCTTTGATGTCTGAGTGAAAAGAACTCTGCCAGAAGCTCTCTGAGACAGAAAGGCCGCGGATTTACCTCAGATTATTACGGAATTACAAGTGTTAGATCGAATTTAAACAAAACCACAATGACCTACTCATCAAAGTAAGAAATCAAGCAAGCCTTGAAGGGCCACTCATGAAACAGTGGCAAATCTCAAGGGAGGAATGATATTCCGAACAAATCTTAAAAACCCATCAAGCAAAAACCATGGTGATGCAAAATCTAGAATCAGTAGTGTGTTCACATCCTTGTCCATGATTAAGATTAAATATAGGAAAAAAAACCCTCTCAGAGGCATTTTATCGAACACGTTGTGTTATTTTTAAGTATCATTACAAGCAACCAAAATGACCTGACTCAGGAATGTCTAGTAGCCAAAAGAAGACATCCAGACAAAATATTAACTTAGCGGAGAAGAAGAAGATGAGGTATTTCAAAGAAGCAAAACTGAAGCACTGACCTTTTCTTTTCTCAAGCAGGACTGGAAGGTGATAGCAGACCCGTCGGAGAGAGGAGCAGGGACCGGGAGATGTAGCCTAGGTGTTTCAAATTGGACTTCTTAATGGGTCTAAGTGGTTTGGCTTTGTATTGGTTAGCCACCCAAAGTTAAGTGACACAGCCCACTTGAAGTGTAGCTGGATTTGTTCACATTCTCTTATGGCCCATTTGGACCCATTTTGACATACCATTTACAACCCATACCTATTGAGAGATCATTAAAATTCTATACTAAAAAACCCCGGCCCAAACTGACATGCCTATCCATTGACTAGAAGCCTGGCTCGGGCCAAGTTTTACTTCAAATTGATTTTTTTCTCTTCATTTTTTTTATTAAAATAACATAATTTTTTTTTTATACACAGATTAACCTACCAATTCATAAATCAATTATTGCGGCCAGATCAATTCTAGCACTAAATTTTGTAGCAATGATTATAAAAAATACAAGGGTGAGCAAAAAACTGAAAAACCAAGAAAATAAAAAAAACCAAACTGTGAAAAGAAAAATCGATTAAACCGATTAAAATTTTAAAAAAATCAAATGGTCTAGTTTGGTTTTAGTTTTATAAGTTTGAAGCTGAAAAAACCAAACCGAACCTAAACTGAAAAAAACCGAGTTAAACTGGTTTGAACCAATTTGTGTCCTAAAAAATTGAATTAAATTGAAACCGATCGGTTTAAACCGGTTTTAGTTTTTTTTTTTTTTTTAAATTTTGATTTGGTTATTTTTTTTAATAAAAACTAAACCATACTAAAAATAATCACCTCTAAAAGATAATTTTGATCAAGAGGGGCCGTTCCTTTTTCTTAATTTTAGTAGCCACATGGACCTAGCTTGTTATTGGTTTCATTATTTATATAATTGATAGCAACGGAAAACTTTGTTGTAACTAATTAAAGTGTTAAAATTAGTAGAAAGTAGTTGCAAACATGATGTATCTGTCCACTCACAAATTCATAAGACTATAACTTAAAGTGGGTTTTTTTTTAATGTATTTATATGTAGGAAATCTTGCAAGCTTTTCAAACTCCGTGGGTCCTTATAGTTTAGCAAAATGAATCAAATAGTCCCTTTAATATTAAATATAATTAAGCATTTCCCATATTTTTAATGATCCATGTCATGTCATGTCAGGTTATTTTTTAATTTATTTTTAATGAGAAAAGAAGGTATTTTTGAAGAATATATTAAAGTAAGTATAGTCAACAATAATCAAGGGGTTAATTAGTTATTTTTTGAAACTAGAAGGATCATTTAATTTATTATACAAAACTAGAGGGACTGATTTGTAACTTACTAAAAAAAGGAACCGTCTTAAATCAAAAGGAAAGCAAAAGCGTGTGGTATCTGGGGCCTTTTTCTTTTTATAATAGAAATATAATGCATCAATGCGGACGTGATAGATTTTTAGCACATGTACAATGCCCTTTTAGCACGTGTTTTTTTTTATTTTTTATTTTTCAGGACCCGTGGGATTAGTCGAAGTGCGCGCAAGTTGGCCCGGATACCCACGTTAAACTAAAAAAAAAAAATATGTTTTTTATTTTTTATTTTATTTGAAGCATAGGTAGTTGCTGGATTCAATATAGAAATTAAGAAGGTTAAGTTATGGGATAACTTATAAGTGATTAGATAGATTTAAATTAATTATTTTTATTAAAATAATAATATTTTATTTTTTTATAAGATATTCATCTCATAAAATTTAAAATGAAAATTTAATCGAATTAAATGAGTTTGATCAGATTAATATTTTTTTAAATTTAAATAAAATCTAAGTTTGAGTGAGATTTTAGCACTAAAGATATATATAATTACCTATAATTTGATTACAACACTCATTTTAAATTTTTATATTTATGATAATCTATCTATCTATATAACATTACATTTATTTTATTCAATTAAAAATTTCTATTAAATAGTTACGCTTATTAAATTAAAAAGAAATATTATTTCAATTAGCTAGATTTACAAGAAAAAGTAAATAAATAAATAATATTTAATAATACATGGAAATGTATTTTCTCGCTCTCTCTCTTAGAGACCTCTATTGCCATTTTAATCAAGCCATGTGTGGATGCTTCTTGTCCGCGTAGCATAAGCATATGAATCATTCATCTTAATTTCTTGGAAGTTTCATTTGTCTTCTCTAATGATTCCTTGGACCAACATGGAAATCATAATAAAGGAGTATAAAGAGATGGATAATATAAGTTAGTTTTCATTATTTTCCGAACTATATAATAAAAAAAAAAGGAAAGCAAAAGCATGTGGACGTGTTGATTGGGAAAACCGTGTGGTATGTGGGACCATTGAAGCATTGTATAAGAGAGACCACACCACAAAATGAGTATGGATGTGTGGATGCGAGAAATTAATTCTTTGGACAAGCTACAGAGACCACTTCACTAAAAGACATGCTTCCAACTTGTTTGGTACACATTATTGGGTTTGATGTTTTGTCTCTAATTGAAGCTTCCTGCACAGGCTGATGCTGTTGGATTTATGCATGCTCTTAATTCAGTGATGTTGGCAAGGGGCAGAATCTTGCGATTTTTCAGTAGCTTTTCATAATAAAAATATATATAGAATTCAAAATTTGGGATACTTTTGAAGATGTGGATCATAAAATTAAGATCCTAAAGGTAAGTTCTTAATTAGGGTGGATTTTGACCTTAGAAATGACCCTCGACGTCTAAGAATTAAAGAATATTTCTACGAAATATTTATACTTATTAACTCTAAAAAGAAACTATCTCAACTAGAGTACTCACAAGAAAAAATAAAGTTATAATACTTGATCAAACATGAAAATGTACGTATTTCTCATGTGGTAACATGTTGAGAAATTAATTTGTAATATATATTCACAAATAAACTAATAATGTAATTATTTATGAGATATTTTGCGACCTCTTTTAATGACCAAGTAATGCGTGGATGCGTCTTGTCCTCGTAGCTTGGCATATGAATCATTCATCTTAATTTCTTGAAAGTTTCATTTCTCTTCTCTAATGATTCCTTGGACCGACATGGAAATCATAATAAAGGAATAAAAGGAGAAGGAGAATATGTGCTAGTTTTCATTCTTTGCTGAACTATATAGTAAAAAAAGGAAAGCAGGAGCATGTGGACTTGTTGAAAGGGAAAACCATGAGACATGGCATCTGGGACCATTGCAGGCATGCACTGGCGTGAGAAGTTTCCAGGACAAGCACGTCTGAGACCACTTCCTAAACGACGTGCTTTCATCGATCTTGCTCGATAGACATAACTGGGCTTGACGACGACGTTCAGCTTCTTTTTCAAGCTTTATGCTGATCTTCCATACATGCATTGCTGTCGTTTGATATATGCTCTTCGATCAGTGAAGTTTAGGGTTAGCATGCTGCTTTTGTCTTTTTTCTATTGTCATTAATCGCGTTGGCTTCTAGCTGGAGGAGGGTCAAGGTGTTTCCACCTCTTTCATCCTCATATTCCAGCATATAAAACACATGCATGTCCAATTTATTAATTTTTTTTTATTTTTTATCATTTCGTTTAAAAGATGAGAGAATTTTTTAAAGAAATTGAATGGAAGAGGTAGAGCGATGGCAGCTGGCGAATTTATTATTACGTCAGGAAAGAAGAAGCATCTCAACAACACATTAATTTCTAGCTACAAGAGGTCAAGGTATTTCCACTCTTTCATCCTCATATTCCAGCATATACATATATGAAGCTTTTTTTTTTATACAATGTCTGAAACTCTCTAGCTAGAATATCCAATTCAATTAGAGGTCTTAATAAGTCCGTATCTAGCTAGAAGATTATGATGTATTAAAAAATCATCTTAACTTAATAATTTAATAAATCCTAACTTGTAAAAGCTCTTTGAGCTTGAAACTTGCACAGACTCACATTATATTGTGCTTAATTTTTATTATATAAATGGAGATATTAAGATTCAAACTTGAGATCACTTGGTCATCAAGGCTCTAATACCACGTCAAAGAACTATTTTAACTCAATAGCTTAAGTTGTTAGGTGAGATTTCAGGATATAATTTATATTATTATCTAGCATGATGAATATTAATAAGATTTGAATTCTAAATAACATTTAATTCTTAAAAATCATACAAAAATAGATAAAAAATCAACCCATCTGGCTTGCTATATTAAAGAACAGATTAACCACCTTTAAAAACTATCTTTTTTTTCAAAGTATTCATCAACCCCTTTTCTATCTCTCCTTTCTCCTATTAAAAGTAATTAAACACCCTTCTCTTCTCACCCCAAGTTGTTGTCCTCGATGTTGTGCCTTGAAACAATGCATGTGGGCGGGCTTCATATTGGTAGTAATTGAGCAACTTTGAGAAGTTGGTCCATTAATTAAAATATGCAGTTTCAATTTCTTTATTAATCGAGTTGGATTTAAACATTATAATAATTCAAATCTGACACTGAATATTATTTTCAAAGAAAGTATTAATGGTCATTTGGAAACATACTCGTTAATTATTGACCTTCAATCTTGGCCTCTTAAGAAAGAGTTGGTTTTCAAACATGGCCTTAATGTCAAGCTCACCATCAATTAATCAAGAACTCATATTCATAATTAATATTTACTTTCTATGAACACTGACGAGGCAGCCATGCATTAATTATTACTGAGTGTACAAACAATTAGCCACCGAATTAGAACAACCCTAGCTCTTAAGGTAGCAAATGCAAAGGATCTATCCCTCCTGTCTTTGATTCAAGTTATCATATGTGTTCATATATATGAACCGATCGGTCTTGTCTAGTGGAGACGTCTTAAGACACGTTATTCATGCTTCGAATTGGCGGTGCATCATGGGAACACAATTATTTGCACAACGGCAGCTAACCATGTATGCCCTTGTTCAGTCAACAGAACTTGAAGCGTTCATGTTAGCTATTATTATCGATGACACGGAAGGGTCAAACGATTGAATTCGTGTTTTTGTTTCGTTTTGAAAAAAATACACACATGATGATGGTATGAACATTATTTTCTTTTCATCATGAACAATGAGAACAGGAAGACATGTGCATTCAACATTCTACGCCAGCACTAAAGTGCAGGGAAACCTATCTAACCATCATGAGAACTCAAAGAAAAAGAACAAGGATCCATGGTTTAGAAACAAAAACTAGCAGAAACAAGTGACAAAAGAAGAAAACAAGCTCGGCCCTCAACAATTTGGCTGATTTCTTAAAATCTACTTGGATTAATTTATTATTTATGCGTCCCGTATGAGCTCAGTTATACATTCTATTTTCCCGAAAGGTCAAAAATCGTCGGCTAGAAAGCTTAAAGTGCAGATCTGGAAGCTGTGGAGTGATGGGATTTATTAATTATATAGTCAACAGATATTCTTGCACGTTTCTTTTTTATAAGGTGCATAACATATGCTTTGATTATATAGTCAACATATTCTTTTGTCTTTTAATCTGCTCTTTTTGTCAAGGCTTTAGTCTAAGGAGAATTCTTTTCTTAATTACTACGCGAATAATTTAACATATGAACTTTATAATATTCTTGCATAACATATGATTGATAGACAAAAACCCTAAGAATATATTCTTAAAATACAACCACACGCTATTATTTGATGAATCATATTATAGTAAAAATCTTATAATCTTATTAATTAATCTAGAGTTCTTAAATACAACAAACCTCATATCCTTCACCATAAGCGTAAAAAAAAAATCATATCATGTCAAAGAATCATTTCAAGTCAATAACTTAAAATATTATGTGAGGTTCCAAGATATGATTTGTTAGAGTATAATATAAATCATATATTGGGACCTCACCTAACACCTTAAGCTATTGGGTTGAGATGATTATTTGACATGGTATAAGAGTATTGATGACTAAGTGGTAACGAGTTTGAATCTCACCACCCCTATTTATTTGATAAAAATCAAGCATAAGGTAATGTGGGCTTGTGCAAGTTTTTAGCCCGAAGGGCTTTCACTTGAGGGGATGTGTTGGAGAATAATATAAATCATATGCTATTGGGTTGAGATGGTTCTTTAACATGGTATCAGAGCCTTGATGACCAAGTAATCACGAGTTTGAATCTCATCACAAGATAATAGTTTCTAGCCTGAAGAGCTTTCACTTAAGGGTTAAACTATTGGGTTGAGGTTCCACTATATGATCTATATTATTCTCTAATACACCATAAGCGTAAAAAAAAATTCTTAATAATCTAGCTATCCATATTTTGATTTTTCAATATCAAACCAAAAATAAATAAATTCTTATAGATAATATTGTGACATAAATGTTCTTATTACACATCTTATTCAATTTTACCATGTTTTATTTTTTTAGAACTTATTATGAATATCTTCTTAATTAATATATTCATTTCATTCACTGTTTGCTTGTTCTTTTGCATCCTAGCAGTAGGAAGATATTTATTCAATGCTTTTCATGGTAACATTAATTAGTGTTTGGCATGATAGATTGGATATGATAATTTTTTTATGAAATTGTTTGATGTATTTTTGGACAATACAAAAATCAATTTTTATCTTGTTCAAAGTTGTTTTTGGTAAAGAAATGTTTGTCCCATTAAAAATGGTAGAACAAACTTGTCCAATTCTCTGCACAAGGGTTAACCTAAGTTGATCCGGGTCATTGTAAGGATAAAAATAATTATTATCATAGCTTTAAAACCTTACTATGAGGTCGAATCGAGACAAGGCCTAGGTCACATGTTGTGCTGGCCATTGACCTGTGCCAATGTAAAGATAAAATTAGTTATTATTGTAGTTTTAAAACTCGACTTGGGGTCGACTCGGGGTAAGGCTTGGGTTGACCAGTGACTGAGTCAACATAAAAATAAAATTGATTATTATCATGGTTTAAATCTGACTCGGGGGTTAACCGAAAGCAAGGCCCGGGTGGCGGGTCGAGTTGACCATTGATGTGTGTCAATATAAGGATAAAAATGGTTATTATTATAGTTTTAAAATCTGACATGAGGGTCGACCTGATGCCAAGAACGAGTCACGGATCGGTTTGACCACTGACCCGAATCAACGTGAGGATAAAACTAGTTATTATCATTGTTTTAAAACCAACTAAGGTGTTGACCCAGGTCAAGGCCTAGATCACAGGTTGGTATGGTCATCCTAAGTTGACTCCAGGTAAGAATTGAGTTACGAGTCGGGAGGGTCAACCCAAGTTGATCCCGATCAATGTAAGAATTAATGCTATTATTATCATAGTTTTAAGATTCAACTTGGAGGTTGACCCGTGGCAAGACTTGGGTAATAGGTCAAGAGGGGCAATCTGAGTTGAACTAAATCTATGTATGAATAAAAATAATTATTATTATAGTGTTAAAATTTGACTCGAGGATCGACCTGGGACAAGACTTGGGATAGTCAACCCAAGTTGACTCAAATAAAAAAAAATTCCAAACAACCTTGTTTTGACAAAAAATATTCTAAAAAAATCAATAAATATTCTATCTGTTTTTTATTTCTAGTCAACCAGGTCACAAATTGACCCTGATCTTTTACTATAATAAATCATATCATTCCTTTATTTAATTTTTCTTAATCCTAATCAATCCAAGCGGTCAAGTTCCCTCTACTGTACGTCAAATATTAAATAAAATAAATTATTTAGTAGAATTTAAAAAACATTAAATACAAGACAAGACGAGATAATTATCAGTATAGGCAGTCTAATCAATTTTATTCAATATATATATATATATATATATATATATATATATATATATATATATATAAAAGGACCCCAACAAGACCTGCCAATGCAAGTTCTCATAAAAATCACCATACCTAACACACGCACTATGACTGAGAGTACATGAACATAATTTCGCAGCCACAGAAAATAAAACTTCTAGATCCTATATCAATCAACTTTCTGACCTAGCTTTAAATAAAAATTATTTATTTTTGGTATTTAAATGACGAGGTCGTTAACATTTAAAGGATTTTTTCATCTCATATATATATATATATATATATATTATATATATATATATTTTTGTTTTTTTGATAACCCGGGGTGTCCGGGTCAGCTTACGCGCACCATGACTAATCCTCGAGCCCACTGAACATTCTACAAGCTCAGTAGACAAGTAAAGCACCGCGGGGGTGACATGCTGGTACTATTGAGGATCGAACTCGGAACAGTTGCAAGACAAACCTTGCAGTTGACTACTAAGCTAGACCCTCAAGTGTAAATATATTAAGCAATGTAGAAGGTGAGGTATGTATTTAAATTCGTTTGAAAAATAAGATCAAATCTATATTGATGAGTTATAAGCTTATATAAAAATAACCATATCATTAGAATATGAGAAAAAAAATATAAATTAATAAAAAGAAAGGAAGGTTCAGTCCAAATTAAAGGAAACCCCTTCCATCGCCTCTATAAATATCAGCTCGATAGGGCATCCGCTCGACAGAGGTGATATAGCAAATATCATTACTTGGGCATCCACCGCTACGCTACATCTTTTTGAGCATCCAACAGGAGAAAATGGGGACGCTGACTTACAACTTCTTGGTTGATCCACCATTTTCAAGAAGCTTCAAGGGTCTCATTACTTGGTGTCTTTTACTTTATATGATCCAATGTTCATCGGCTACTTCTAATAAGACTGGAAACAATTTTTACAAATGGGAAGTGGAGTACATGTACTGGTCACCAGATGGGATAGAAAATGTTGTGATGGGAATCAATGGCCAGTTCCCTGGTCCAACAATCCGTGCTAGAGCTGGAGACATAGTTCATGTGCAACTCACAAACAAACTCCAAACTGAGGGGGTTGTCATTCACTGGCATGGAATCAGACAGGTTTCTTTCTATACTTTAATTTGATCCCATGCTCTTATGGAAGTATCTCTGCATGCAACGGGTTGTTTTTCTGGAAGAGTTGCTTAATTTACTGTATTTATTTGGTATTAATTCACTTCTTTTTGATTTTGCAGAAAGGAACACCATGGGCAGATGGGACTGCTTCCATTTCACAGTGTGTCATTAACCCCGGAGAAACCTTCGATTACAGGTTCACTGTTGACAGAGTAAGAACACTCTACTTCTCTCTCTCTTGCTCTAGCTAACTAGATTAATTAACAAACCTTGACTCTTATGTGGCCCAAAAGCCATTCTTTTATACAGGCATGTTTAGATGCAGTTTTTAGGGTTTACCTAATTTTTGCAGGCAGGAACGTATTTCTACCATGGACACTATGGAATGCAAAGATCAGCAGGGTTGTACGGTGCCATGATAGTGGATGTGGCGGAAGGAGAGAAGGAGCCTTTCCACTATGACGGGGAGTTTGACCTTTTGTTAAGTGACTGGTGGCACAAAAGCGTTCATCACCAAGAAGTTGGCCTTTCTTCCAGACCAATGCGTTGGATTAATGAACCCCAGGTGGATATTCACCGTCCATGTTTCTATTATGAAGATTATATTATGGTCAAAATCCTGTATTTTGATGATATTTTTCATAAACACGTTGATCCAAAGGGACATATCTAAGCACCATATAGTATATAATCACCACTACGTACGTACCTTAATTTTGGAGTCTACCAATCTTTTAGCAAGCTAGATGGAAGTCTTCTTCATTAGTTTAGTTATCACATCATCCTTTGCTAGAAGAGTCAATGTCAACCATTGCCTCTGATAGTGCCATATATGCATATTGTGATTAATTTTACCATGACCAGCCCCAACTAGCTAGTTCTCGAAGGGACAATGCTGTATACATCCTGCCGGGATTTCCATCTTTCCAATTTAGAATATAAGATTTTGGATTTCTAATTTAGAACACTTTTTTTTTTTTGGCGGTGCAACGCACAAACAAACGGGCATATTTTCAAAACAAATGGATTGGAAAAGAAAGAAGGTGATTACTATATTGCTTTAGTCCATGGTAGGTGGTAGACTGTGAAACTTTTGACTCCAAAATTCAAAAGGGGGGAATAAAAAGGAAAGCATGTAAAGCAACATATTAATTAAATATATTTCTCTTACTCGTTTTCTTTTTTCATTTTTTGAAAATGATCATATCTTCAGGCCCTACTTATCAATGGAAGAGGGCAATACGGGTGTTCCCTGGCAGCTCATTACGGCAACTCCTCTTTTAGCCAGTGCAATATAACAGGACATGAACAATGGGCCCCTTATATCCTGCATGTGGATCCAAACAGGACCTACAGAATAAGAATCGCCAGCACTACTGCTCTTGCTTCTCTCAACATGGCCATTGGGGTAAGCATTTATGGTTGCTTGATGGTAAAGAAGATTTTTTTGAGATTTGAAACAGTGTGATACTGTTGTTCTGTCATATCACACCTACTTAGTTGGCAGAGATATTTTAACTTATTGCCAATTGGAAAGTAGAAAGTGATTGACAAGTTGTGGAGAGATAGTGGATCTAAAGATTTTCTTCTTTATAGAAATGGTGATGATTCCTCATCCAAAATATTAGATGCATGCCCTTATCATGATTTGGATCGAACCCAATTCTAGTGTAAATTCTTGAGTTGCTCTGGTTGTTTATATATATATATAGCTGGAAAAATACAATCCACTCCCATTTGTTTTAGAAATTTAACCCATCCATTGTACATTTAGAATTTGATATATGGTTATTTTTCCACCAACATTTAAGATTATTCATGTTGGGATAACATATATTTAGCCTACATATCAAATTAACATGAAGAACACTATAAAATTCTTATTATGATGAAATTAGGAGGATATCCTTCTGCCAAATCTCAAAGAAATACATGTGAGAGAAAACATTAGAGGGAGACTGAGAAATAGAGTGAGGGTGAAGGTGAGGGAGAGAGATCGGAAGTCAAAAAGAAAAATATATTCACCAATTAATCTGCCAAAAAATAAAGAAAAGTGAGAAAAAAGAAAACCAAATCAAAAGGTGTTTGAAATGGTGTCTGTCAACAGTGGCAGCAAATCACGAGCACAATGTTTGCCTTGTTTAAGCCAATTCACTGTCCTTGAAGAAAGGATGACTAGCTGGTTAAGAATCTCTGCATCTATTTTCACTTTTTGCAGTTTACACCATCACCTCCTTAAGAATCTCTGCTCCCTAGACCTTTTTACAGACAACTCAATTAGGCCTTATGCCCTTTATCATTGGATCCATAAGCGTGACTCGGTGCCTGTAAATTGAACAGTTCTGAGCCCCTAGACATCACTATTCACTGTGCATGTCGACAAACCTTACAGGCACAGCTAGCTCACTTGTACAGCTCTGACCTGTGTTAAGCTGCTGTCTGAGTTTTGCCACAACCATACATTTGAAAGTGTACAGGAATAGGAAAGAAAAAGAGAAGGAAATGATTAAATTAATGAATTAACGACTTTGGTGCCCTCCACCTTTTTGATTAACCTAATGCTAATTGTTATCATTGCAAGCTGATGTGACGGCTATAATTATTTATGTTTTGTTGTTTTTGTCTACAGAATCACAAAATGGTGGTGGTGGAGGCCGATGGAAATTATCTGCAACCATTTGAGACTGATGATTTGGACATTTATTCTGGTGAGAGTTACTCAGTCCTATTAAAAACAAGCCAAGACTCCTCCCAAAACTATTGGATTTCTTTTGGTGTAAGAGGAAGGGAACCTCAGACCCCACAAGCTCTAACCATATTAAACTACAAGACCAACTCTGCATCGAAACTCCCTCTTTCACCACCTCCTGTAACTCCTAGATGGGATGATTATGCTCACAGCAAGGCATTCTCTAACAAGATCAAGGCTCTGGATCACAAAAGTATCCCTAAGCCTTCACCGACTTACCACCGTAGGATTGTCCTGCTAAACACCCAGAGCAAGATGAACGGCTATACCAAGTGGTCTATCAATAATGTTTCCCTGTCATTACCTGCCACTCCTTACCTGGGGTCCATCAGATTTGGCCTGCGGGATGCTTTTGACCAGACAAAGCCACCTGAGGATTTTCCAGAACATTATGATGTTATGAAACCACCAGTTAATCATAACACCACCACTGGAAACGGGGTTTACATGCTAGGTTACTATAGCACGGTGGATGTGATATTGCAAAATGCAAATGTATTGAAAGAAAATGTAAGTGAGATACACCCATGGCATTTGCATGGTCATGATTTTTGGGTGCTAGGGTATGGAGAAGGGAAGTTCACCAGATCCGACGAGAAGAAATTCAACTTGAAAAATCCACCTTACAGAAACACAGCGGTGATATTTCCTTACGGATGGACGGCACTGAGGTTTGTGGCGGACAATCCAGGAGTATGGGCCTTCCATTGCCATATAGAGCCACATTTGCACATGGGGATGGGTGTGGTTTTTGCAGAAGGTGTCCAACATGTTGCTAAGATTCCTAAGGAAGCCCTTTCTTGTGGCTTGACTGCGAAGAGGTTCATGACTGGAAGCCATTTGGGCTAAGTTCATGTCTTCTGTTATGTTTATGCATGCAACGCGATGGGGAGTTCTGTGCCTTAATTGCATGATGTTTGAAATTTAAGGTGTTAATGTTATCATTATAAATTATAAGGTGAACTATTTAAGGATATTTACCGAATATAACTTCCAAAATTGTTTTGTTTTTATTATTCTTGTTTAATTTCATCTAAAATCACAGTAACTTAAAAAGACTATAATTTATAATTTTTTCTCTTAACTAGTTTTTTTCAAACTACAACTATTAAAGTTATTACAGTGTTAAATATACTTGGCATCAAAAGCTCGATCCATAATAATAAAAAAGTTACCAAATTAGTCAAATATAACCTAAGAAGCACAGAGTTGATGTAATATGATAGCAAATTCAGTTCACCCATGATGTCTCAAGCGTGCACAAGAAATATATTTCTTCAGAAAAATTTAATCAAATTATGGAAAGGTTACAGTACTTTATCCATTAACATTAGCAAATAAATAAGCTGTTCATCCTCTCACTGTGCTCATTGTGCACTAAATCGTTTTATTAGGTCCCTCGGGCCTCGAACTTTGCTTTTGCTCCATTTTGGTCAATATTGAACTTGTTTTCCTTCAATTTTATCCTCGAATGTTTCTTCTTCTTCTTTTCCTCTTGATTTTTCACTCTCTTTAAATTTCATGCAATCCCTTCTCCTGGGTGTTTTTGATTATCTTGGGGTTATTCTGGTTGAGCCAAGACACTCTACATCGGCATCATTGACAATTGGGGCTAAGGTCATTGTTCTAGCCACTTGGGGGATGAACTACTCACTCCTGAAGCCCCCCCCATTGTAACCAAACATTTTTCATCCTCAATTACATTTCTTGATTCTGATTCCTAAATGTCCTAATCTTGCTGCCATCCTACTCTTGATCTCCATGGAAGATAACATAGGCCTACTAACTAGGGAAGTCTCTTCTAGAAACACTGAGTTTGAATCAAATGGCATAGCATACAGAAAGGGTTGGAGTTCTTGAATTACTATCACGCAAATAATTTTCATTCCCCGTATGGGAGTCTCTGCGATCCATAAGAACCATTTTATCCAAGTCAAATGGATGACAATCCACTTAAAAGCTAAAATGTCAAATATGCTGCCTCTCAGGATCAAACCATGAGAAATCAAAATCCAAGAACTCTGGTTTCGGTCCTGGTTTCAAGTCAAGAAAGCTTCCAATCTTGCTGCTTAGGATTCAGTGGTGGGATTTTCTCCGAGGTATGATGTTGGATTTGTGAAAGAGAAGTTTATGGTTTAGTAGAGAAATTTTAGCAGCAGGAGCTGGAGAAAATAACCTCAGACAAATAGCCATATACAACACAAGAGAGAAAGAGAGACGGAAAGCAGTAGCCTTCTAAAAAAAGATCAGCAGAGATATTGTTACTATCGGGAAATGAATCGGAAGATACTATCAGATCAGCTACGCTTATGTTTGGAAGAGTGATTGTCTTAAAATATTTTTTTATTTAAAATTATATTAATATAATATTTTTTATTTTTAAAAATATTTTTTAATATTTATGAATCAAAAATAATCTAAAACATCAAAAAAAAATTAATTTAAAATAAAAAATATTATATTTTAAAAATATGGAGGTGAACACTTGAGAAAAATAGGAGATCTGTCAAATATGCTGCCTCTCAGTCGCTGTGTTTATTGCATGAACCGTGATCTAGTGAATAGAGACGGGAAAACTTGAAGGTTGATGTTTCATGCGGCGGCCTATTTGACAAATTGTAGTCTTCTCGGAGTTGGGTAAGGCCATAAAAAACTACTGGAAATGACAAGTATCATTTATGGCTTTTTTTTTTTTTTTTTTTTTTTTTTAAATCACTCATGGTATTGAAAAGTTTCCCTATGGATACCTTTGGTGTAACGATATTCAAGATTATCTGGAAAAAAACAATTTGAGATTTTGTTCTTGGCATATAAAAAAAAATATTGAATCCCTAAAAATATCAAATGTCTTAAGATTCCTCACAAAAGCTGAGAATGTAATTCTATTTTAAAAGGGGAATTTGAGATGTGAGGACATTCAATATATATTTTTTTACTTAATTTATTCCATATTTTATATTAAATTAACTAGCATTCCCTTATTTTTACTACTAATAATAACCCAAATACTTGAGGTGATTAATTTATACGTATTTGTTAGGAGTTTAATTTGGACACTTAATACATATTTCGATGAGTTTAATCTAATACCAAAATTATTAGTGTAATATATATGTTATATAATTTATTATTAAGTTAAATTTATATTTCGATGAGATAATTAATTTACTTGATATATATAATAGTTTTGTAAAGTTAAATTTATTATTAAGTTCATTTCAATCTTTTAATTTTAAATAGTTAAAACTACTAGTGTTAATATATAAGATTAATATTTTATAATCAAAGTAAATTTACTCACATTTCTTACAAATTTTCGATGATAGACCTAACTCTAAAGACTAGTAAATTTATTTTCAACAAAACTCAAATCAACATATCAAGTGTTCATTTGTCTATCGTAAAATCTTATTAATTTATGATTTAAAAAATAAATTTTAATTTTTAAACCTAACTTCAAGAAAATTATCTAATACGAATCTCGAGTTGCAAGCTGGTTAAATTAACTCCAATTAACCTAATTTTCTTTAAAAAATTAAATTTGTGGTTTTTTATTATATTTTTCTACTGGGCTATGGTTTTATGATTATAATATCATATGAACTTAATTGTACTTCCCAGTAATTTTGCAACTTCTGCTCGTTGGACCATAAGACACGGCAGAATTTAAGTGGTAAGAAAAAAAACAACAACAAAAGCTTCAATGCCCTGCTCTAGTCTCCGGGACAAGTTAGACAAGAGGGTGCGGTGCTTGAATAGAACAAGACAGCTAATTTTCCCAATAGAAGAATTTAAACATAAGCAGCATCTGCTTGCGCATGGAAAATGGGAAGAGGAAGAAAAATAAGTCACAAACAAAGTTGACATAGGCAGACCGGTAGATGAAGACCACATAGTGTATGACAGTTGATGTTCCAAAAAATGAATCTGAAACTCGACACTATATTACACAATAGCAAGAATCAAGGAATTTGCAGTGTATTCACAGATGACCAGTAACAACAAAAAACAAGAAACGAGGCTTTTCTGTAATAAATATCACATACACCGCATGCAATAACAGCATAGGAATCTATGGTGCTATTTCTGGCACTTGAGGAAGGTTTAGATTCCACATACATGTCAAAATTTCAGTCTATTGGAGCTCCCCTTGAATGAAATATGCATATATGGATGTCGCAGTTCTTTGAGCGTACCTCAGCAGAAATTCAGCACCGATAAAGCAGAGACTCAAGATCTGCATGAAGGTAGAGTGATGCCTCCACAACAAGCAGCAATTATTATGTACAGCAACAAAACAATCACGCATGTCAGCAGGGCCCTGTCATGGAAACAGAAATTTTGCGCTCACTTTATGTACCAGTCAGTTGCTTGCAATTTAAACCACTTCTACATTGCAATAAGAGTTGATTGAAGATTTGGGTTTTTTTGTTGTTTGCCCCGTTCTATGTTAAAAAATTGAAGAAATAGGAAAGGCAATTGCTTATCATGCCAACTTTTCAATATCTACTACGAAGAGAATATGCAAATATACTAGATAACTAACCATCTATTGCAATTGATAAGTAAATAGTTACTAAACCTATTTTGCATCCACCAACCAAGTTCTAGCATAATAGTTCACAGGAAAAATATATCCAAAAGTAGGTTGCATTTAATTTATTGTCTAGAAACAGAAAGGACAAACATGAAAATAAATCCGTTTTTGATATAGTTTTTTTTTGGAGTGAATTTGTCCTTTAAAAAAAACAGGAAGGACATATCCCTCTCTCAACTATCTTTGTCGCTTTTGTCGCAAGACAGTAACAAAATACTATCTTAGTGTCTCGGGACAAGAGGGACAAATACACAAGGGGCATAATTGTATGTGGTTGAAAAATTAGAGACATAAAAATAGATCTGTCTGGGATAATTTTGAAGTGAATTACTATTTTTTAAAAACAGAAAGGACACACATGTCTTTTATGTCCCAACTATCTCTATCTCTTATGTCCCGAGACAGTAATCAAGCATCAACTTATAGTCAAGTGGCAATCATCATCTAGATTTAAAGTATTTAAATGACAGTATCTTTCTCATTAAACAAGCTAAGGGCAGCATAATGGGCAATGCAGAGGGAGAAAATGCTTAAATGAGCATATTGCATGGGTTTCTAAAATCTTGCATACCCCTTAACCAAAGGTCTTTTAAGAGCATATGGATTCTTTTTGCATCTAGAGATGGAAATAAGCCAATTTTTCCTTTTTGGACTTCTCACATTTTCTGGCCTTAAACTGCTGTTTTCTTTAGCAACTTCCAAATTTAGAAAAAATTTAATGCAGTGAGAAAAATCTTTTAGCATCATTGAACAAAAACTGGAAAATTAGAATTCAAAGGGGAAATCATAGGGCTCTTACAAGAGCTTGGCATTCTTCATCCAGAGAGCTCTTCGAAGGCCCTTGGACTGTTTCTTGAAGTGAAATGCACCATCTTGCATCGTTGCCGTTTTGTCAACAAGAAGCTCAATTCGGTCACCTCTCTCAAGTATTTTCTCAATGTTTTCTACCATAATTGTACGGATCTGCACACACTTTTCCAGCACTTGTGAGCACAATATCAATGAGGGGAAAAAATAAAATCCCAAACCACAACTACCTCCCACCCATCCCCAAGAAAAAAAATTAACAAAGAAAGATTCTAACATCAACAGGCCACAGAAGCATATGACAGTCATGAACTTCAGGAGCCCTAAATGACCTTTATTGTTATTATTATTATTTTGAACCTTGCCTAGATGAACTAAAAAGCTGCAATAAACTGGAACAAAATATTGTGTGATGCATGAGCAAATAAGGAAACCTAGTTTATAGTGAGTTAGCAATTAAGGTTGTTCATTTTATTTTTTTGAGTTCTATAGAATTTACTACTATTTCTTAGCACATTATATGAAAAGAGAGTACAATTCATAATTTGAAAGGCACTATCAAATGAATCAGGGATATAGGACGTTAATATGAAGCAGGCAGTTCAGGAATAAAAAAAATGCAGCAGTTAAAGCGAATTTTTTATCTGAATCTCATGAGCAATCATGTGCATGTGATTGTTTACATTCACTTATGTTATTTATCAGGATTGAGATAAGTTCAGCATCATCCCATGAAGTAGATCATCCTGTGACGATGGCAGAAGACTGGAGAAAAAAGGAAAACTCTTGCTTTACTATATTTGGTTTGGTTCTTACTCTACTTACTCTACTTACGAATCTTAGAATTTCTTTTTAGACAGCTGAAAACCTTTGAGCTGCATCACATGCTCGAAGGCACAAAATTTAGCATAGCTTAAACACATTGACTTGTGATAAACGATGCATATTAAGAAAAATCTATGTTTCCATGATGTTTAAGTGTTTTATAGATATATGGAGTATATTGCAAAAACAAACTGAATGTTGTGCTGCTATTAACTGACACCCAGTCTTTCAAACAAGCGCCCCTAAACATACATTCTTTATTAGGACCTGTAACAACTATAGCACTAGGAACATTAGAAAATAACATGAGAAGGAGCTTGAGTTCAAACTGAAATAAGTGATCTTTTTTTGTGCACTTGAAGAGTCAGCGATGTGTAGAGGGGTATAGAAAGGCCATCTCAATCATTCAGCCTTGCTGAATATGAGAAAAAGAAAAGATAAAGCTCAACAAATGAGCTAGGAATGGTTACATTCCCCCCTCTTTTGGGTTCATGCCATTGTCTTGGAGGATTGTTGAGCTTGATGTTTTCTCCTTTGATGCGATCAATAGAATGTCATACTAGTTGTTGTAATATTTCATTAAAAAAATTCTTTGCTGTGGTGCCTTGGTCATAGAGATTTACAAGAAAAATAAAGTAAATTGAATTTGCATGAGAACAGAAGATACTTGCCTCGCCAACTTCACCTCTTACACGACTGAGAGTATCAGCACTAGGATTGCTGGAGAAGAATTCCATTTGCTGATGCAGGACCCTTGAGAACTCATCATTCATTGCATATGCTGGCGCATAGTGGGCAACTCGTCCATAGTTTTTCATGAACCTCATGTGAATGTCCTCCAAGTACGTAAACGGAATCCTCCCTGAAGACATTATAATATACCATAAAGACAACAAGAAAAAAACTAGAAAATCTCTATCATAACCAAGAGAGAGTTATTCAATCGCAGTGACCCAGCAAGAGACAGAAAACTAAAGGTAAATAACAAAGTGACACATAACTATAAGAAAACTAAAGGTAAATAACAAAGTGACACATAACTATATATTAGTCGCCATCTGAAAACCACAATTTCACCATTTCTAATCAGCTAAATGCCATAGATGGACCACTGAGAAACAAGGAGATAAACTCATGCCGGTCATTAAATGTCAAACATAACAAAAAACTCTTTTCTTCTTCTTCTTTTTGTTTTCTAATCAAAGGGAAATTCGGTCAGCAGAAGCAACAATTTCTAAGCAAATCATTTTCTGCGCGAAGATAAAATCAAGATTGCTCTCTTTACAAAACTTTAAATATCTCATTGTCAATTAAGTCCTAAAATCGGGTAAAATAATTTCAAACCCAAGGAGTTGGCCTGGTAGTTTAAAAGGTATGATCTTGGAGCCATCGCCAAGTGGAATTTATTAAATTCCTCTTAATGAATCTGATAAGAAAAATTAGTTCTGGTTGACTGGTAGGAGGATGCTCCTTACCTTGAACTAAAAAGGTAAAATAATTTCATTTTCCGGCGATTCAAACCAACACACGATTCAGTAACTGAAACCAATATAATCAGCAAGGAAAAAAAAATTTAATCCAATAGTTTCACTGTCTAATCAGTTCAAAATTGAATTTGAAATAAAATATAACATAATATAAGAGTAAGTGGCGAAGAATGGAAAGCTATGGATACGTACTGCCGAAGGTGTCGTTTGCCATACAGAGAAAAGTGAGGCCATCAGATCTTAGTATGTGAAATATGTAACGATCTTGCGAGAAGCAAAGCCTTGAATCAGCTTCCGATGGAAGCTTCTCCAGGATCCGTCTCGCCACCGCCCCAGTGTTTCCCGTCGCCGCGCTGAACTCAGACAGCACCACCGTTCCCCTCGCCACTACCGCATAAATGATCGCCATCTCTATCTCTCCCTCTCTGTATTTTCAATTTGACGGTGGTGGCTTAGAAATTAATTTTTTTTAGTATTTAGTGATATTTTTGGGGTTTTGAGAGGGAGTTGGTAAATCAAAGGGTGGAGCCGGCCAGCTATATGATTATGGCCACCGGTAAGTCTACGCGGGGACAACAAGTCCTTCGATCGGTGGGATTTTTATAGATAGTTAATAGCGCGTCTGATACCGTGAGGATTTTTAGTTTTCAAATATTTTTTTATTTGTAAATATATTAAAATATATTTTTTTTAATTTTAAAATTTATTCTTGATATTAATATATTAAAATAAATTAATTTAAACTAAAAAAATAAAATAAAATAATTTTTCTTTTCAAAACGCTTTTAAAATACAAAAATAAACAAGTTCTAAGTAGATTATAATATTGTTTGTTTTTGTAATTCAACCACGTACCATTGAAAAAAACAATTTTAAAATTTTTTTTTTGTGTTTTTGAATTGTTTCAATGTGTTAATATTAAAAATAATTTTTTTTTAAAAAAAGCTTTTAAAATAAAAAAAATAAACAGGCTCTAAGTAGATTATGATATTGTTTGTTTTAGTGATCCAACCATGTATTGTTGAAATTTTTTTCTTTAAATTATTTTTTTATGTTTCTGAATCGTTTTGATGTAATGATATCAAAAATAAAATTTAAAAAATAAAATAAAATATTATTTTGATATATTTCTAAACAAAAAATATTTTAAAAAATAACCGCTACAACAATATCATACACTATCTATTTACCCTTATCACCTTCCACGTTTGATCAATATTTTTTTAAAGTTAAAAAACATATCCAAGCATTTGTTAATGTGTTTTTATAAAAAAAAATATTTAAATTATATAAAGATTGATAATCTCATCAACTTGAAAAGTCTAAAGACAACTTGAACAATTAAAAAAAAAAATACCTTAACAAAAAAAATTTCACAATAAGATTATTTTTTTAATATTGAGACAATAATATATTAGATTGATATGGGTCAGCCCAAGTTAGCATGTAAAATTCATAACTCGGGTCATGAGACTATGATAATCTCATGAAAAGTAAATAAAAAAATATATTGAAACTCGATTCTTAATCAACCCAATGTTGATGAATGAAATAAAAAAAATTAATTAGAAAAAGGACAAAAAAAACTTGAGTCAACCTGTCCAACCTTATTTATGAGACTAGAATAACCAAATAAAAAACAAATTAAAATAAATTATGAAACTCAATTACCAATCAATCCATATTAAATGATAAAATTGAAAAAAAATCAATTAAAAAACAAAAATAAAAAACCAAAGTCAACCCCGTTTAACCCAACAAACCCTTGACCCGGATCAATAGACTAGAATAACCTTATAAAAAATAAATCAAAATAAATTATGAAGTTTAACTCTTAATCAACCCAGATGGTGAATGATAAAATTTGAAAAACAAATTAATTACAAAAAAGGATAAAAAAACCCAAGTCAACCGAGTTAACCTGTAAAAATTGTAACCCAGGTAATCAGACTGAGATAACCTCATAACTAGAAAACTGAAATAAATTATGAAGCTCGATCCCTAATAAATCTAATATTAATGGATGAAATTGAACAAAAATTAAAAAAGATATTGTGTCAATGAATAATTCTTTGTGAGGAAAGGAACAATGATTTTCCCTTCTTAATTATTAAAAATTTGTTTGGATGTAACAAAAAAAAATCTAAATAATAAAGAATTATTTGGTGTTATTATTAAACTTAGCCTAACATATTAATCTTGAAACCTCTCAATCCAATTTTTTATCCATTCTAGGTTTAAAATTAAACTGTATAAAAGTTCTTCTAATATGACCAGCAAACTTGGTTGATTTAAAAAACAATTGAACTGATTGGTAAAACAAAGTCTGATGATGAGATTAAGAAAAAAGAAATTGACAGAAAAAACTTTTCAACCCAAATTCTTACCTAGCTTATATTTAAAATTAAATCATGTAAAAATTATCCTAATATGACCCAATCAACTTGGTCGATTGGTAAAAAAAATCTAAAGATTAAACTGATAAAAAAAAAACTCTCTCGCTCCAACTTTTTATCTAGCTCTGGTTTAAAACTAAAACATTTGTGAGTTACGTAATATGATCTGGTCGACTTAGTTGGTTAAAAAATAACTTAAACAACTATTAAAAAAAATTATGGATAAAATTAAGAAAGAAAAAAAATAGTGGTGAAGCTCCACAAAGAATCCTTTTGTTTTGGTGGTGTAGGTAATTACACCCGACTTGGTAGGGTGATTCAAGAAACTCATGATCCTAAGCTTGACTCGATCTGGGTTTTAATTTAAATCATAAAAGATCAAGCTCAGCCAAACTTGATTTACTTGTGATCTTATTGTCCTAGTTAAACTCGATCCAATCAACTTTATATATTCAATAAAGAAAAAAAAAAAGTTACCTAGCTGATTCATGAGTTGATGACTCGGATTTCTTTTAAAATTATACCTTAAACCAAGTTTGAAAACTATGATCTCATATGTGCACGAACAATGCATAGAGAATCTATGATACTACTTAGTGAGCATTTGGAAACGCGGTTTTACTCGCGTTTCTAAAAAAACTAATTTTTTTTTAATATGTTTTGGATCGTTTTGATGTACTGCTATCAAAAAATAATTTTTAAAAATAAAAAATATATCATTTTGATGTATTTCAGCACGAAAAACACTTTAAAAAGTAACCGCAACCACACTCCCAAACAGGCTAAGACTTGACTTGCTCCTACCTTTAAATTTTAACCAAGAATTTTTATATTTTGTTTTCCACACTATTTTTTTCTCTTTTTATTCTTTGGAATAGAGAAATAACAAAAAATAGGGAATCTAAGAACTTATGAATATAAAATCTTAAGCCTCATTATTTGTTATTGAGCCACCTTTTTGTTGTTAAATGTAACATCTCCTATTCTAGGATAAAATGACAATCTCATGTCAATCGAAAAAACAAAGTATTTTTTTGTTGTATATATATATAATATATATATATATATATATATATATTCATGGTCTTCGTATTAAAATCTACTGGAATTTCGACGGACTTTCCCCCTATACTGGAAGGTCCCAAGTTATTAACATGAAATCTATTTACACTTCTAATAGCTCGCATCTCATAACTTAATTCCCGACTCAATCATCCTAGGTTTCAATTTCCACACTTATACTCACACCTATCAACCACAATATTTATGATATGCATTATATAACAAAATATCATTATGGATGGATAAAAATAAATAAATATAAATACATAGGCATGAAGTATGGATTAAACGAGCTACATGGTTTAATTCATTCAATCAAGTTTAAATATTAATTATACAAATTAAGTTATACATACAAACATTTTCATGTTTACAAAATACAAGAGCATACTCCCTAGAATCTAGATTACAAGAAGGGAACATAAGCTAGGATCTACTCCTGTTGTGTATGTGATGATCCTGAAACAAAATACATATTATTGAAAGGTGAATATTACAATAAATATAACAACACGAAAATCTAACAATTTCAACAGGGTAAAATGCATTCATAGTTCATTCACTTCTCCCTTCTAGTTTTTATTAAAATCTCTTCCTTATTCAACTATTAATAACTGTTCCCTTTGCCACTTTTTCATTCTATACTTTATGAGATCGAACATGATTATTTTTTCTTATCACATTACCGATACCAATTTCAATGGTATCGTCATCATCACCCTATATGAGTTGATGCAAGGTGATCCCTTTACTCGGGATTCTAATATACACTAAATATATGCTAGTCCAATCGTGACGATCCCCTTACCTAGGATCCTAACATACACTAAATGTATGCTAGCTAATACATGGTGATCCCTTTACCCGGGATCCTAACATACACGAAATGTATGCTAGTTTACGCCTCAAATCGCACTTCTCATATTTTCTTTGTCAGTGATAATTTCATCATTTGATAATTCACACAACAACTTTTCACCTTGAATACACATACATTCAGTAATTCACATTTCACATTGGTAATATAAATAAATCATATAATTAACTAGGAAGTATAGGTGCGATTCACCTACCTGGAATAGAAGCTCTACTCGTGCTCCATTGCTGCTGATGTTGCTGCTGCTGTTGCTGTTGCACCACGCTTGTGGTCCCTCTTGTAATTCACAGGTTTATCTCATAAGTTTTCCTCACTCAAGAATATGTTTTATTATAAACATATCAACAACCAATAAGTCTTTTTTCCAGTCATTTCTTAATATTTTATGTTTTTCTCATTTCACCCATTAATATTGTTATTCTTTGTCCAACCGCAGTTATCATTCTTTTATATATATTATATATATATATATATATATATATATATATATATATATATATATATTTGAACTGTTTCTGCTTAAATCTCTGTCACTGTCTAGACATTAAACTATTACTATCTTGTTTTTGAATTGTTACTGTCTAGACATTAAGCTATTACTCTCCGACCTCTTCTTAGATTTTTAACTATATATAGAGTTATAGATCTCCGTTTTAAGCGATATTAGTCTTGTTGGAAAGCTAAGACATGAGGTTACAAGTTCTCTGAAGGAAAGAGAACCCAGTTCTACCTCTAAGACAATTAAAATTTCTCATCAATGAATCAGACTTACTACCTTATAGGGTCTGTCATGACCCAGTCTCGGCTGGTGACCCATAGCTGGAGTTCTATAACTCTAAATTGAGCAAGACCAATTTCATTAGTTAGCCAACATTCAAAACTATAATTTCTATAAGGAACCTGATCCTAATTTCTTCATCCTCCTACCCGAAATCTCTCTGAAAGTCAAGAGATGAAATTATTCAGATTCGTCAACCTTTCCATTTACATACAACACATAAAGTTCTTTAATTTAGCAACTCATACTTTTTTCTCAATTCAAGTCTAAGAACTCAAATCTATAAATTAACATCCAGGCATCAATTCATAATCAACTTGAAATAACTCATAAGAGCAGGTTTTGAATACCTTACCCGGTACGAATCAAGGTTTCGATCCCTCCTTTTCTTTCTAATGATAGCCGACCCTCCCCTCTTCTTTTCTTGTTAATCCCTTTCCCACTAGTGTTTATTCTACCTATAACCTTTAATCTTGGATGGGTTTTTTGAAATTTTGGTGTTTCTCTCTTGATTTGTAAAAATGAATATAAAAACTTCCTCTTTTCTTTCTTTACGTTATCTGCAGATCTATTTTGGTGAGAAGAGGAGTACTTATGCTTTATAATTATTCTTATTTGCATTTAGGCCCCATTTTCTTTAAGTGTATTCGTTTTGCCTCCACTTCTTTTTAGTTTATTTTATTTCCTTTAATTTAATCCAACCTTGATTTTTTTTTTCTCGGGATTTACATTAAAAAAAATAAAATGTTATGAATGGCTGTGGAAAGGGAAGAGACAATTTTATTTTTTCAAATTATGGAAGGAGGTATTTTATTTTAGGATGGAGAAATAGGTAATTTAATATCTTCTCTTTATGAAGAGATTAATTAAGAAAAAAGCAAAAAGAGCTACCAATTAAAAGAACTTGCTTACTAAATAGATGATAAATTAGTATTTAATTAAACTAATACAGTTTGTTTTGTTTTTGTTTCATGACTCTAACTAATAAAAAGCCAGGTGGAGTAAAAAATATAATATAAATTATTATATATAAAAAAATAGATAGATTGAAATTCATAAATAAGAAAACCTGGGTTTATCATGAGTTATAACAGACAACTACTATGTTATTGTCTGCATTATGTTACAGATTTTTGGATGCAAAAATATTATTCAGGTGCGTTAATGTATTTTTAGCGGAAAAAAAACTATATAAGAGTTTATTTAATGCAACTTGGTCAACCTGATAGATTTAAAAACAATCAGATTACCGATAAAAATATAATTTGACTATAAAAAAATTAAGACGACATGTTGTTTTTTAAATATTAAAACGATAACATATTAGATTTACTTGAATCCAACCTAGTTAACTTGCCAAATCCGCTTCCCAGATTATGAGACCATGATAACCTTATAGAAAATAAATAAAACAAATATTAAATCTAATTTTCAATCAAGTCAACATTGAATGATGAAATTAAAAATAAAATTCAACTAAAAAATTAAGTCAAATCAACTCGGGTTAACTTGTCAAACCTAGGTAATGAGATCGGTATACTCCTATAGTAAGTAAATAAAAACAAATTATAAACTTAATTCCTAATCAATTCAATGTTGAAGGATGAAATAAAAATAAATAAATTAATAAAGGACATAAAAAACCACCAAAGTTAACCAATTAATCCCTCAACTAGGTCATAAGACCAAATAACCTCCTAAACCACAAACTAAAAAAAGTTGTGAAGCTTAATTTTTAATTAACTCAAAATTTAAGTATGAAATTGAAAAACATTTAACAAAAGAAGAGGAAAAAAAACCCTTTAATTGGCCTAATTCAAAACTCAAGTCATAAGACCGTGATAACTCATAGAAAGCAATATATATTTATATATGAAGCCCAATTCTTAGTCAATCTATTATAGAAGGATTAAATTGGAAAAAAAATGACAAAAAAATAACCAGAGTCAACCCAAATTAACCTGTCAAACCCGAGTAATAAGACTGAGATAAATTTACAGAAAGAAAATAAAAAAAATTATAAATTTCAATTCTCAATCAATCTAATGTTAAAGGATGAAATTGAAAAAAAAAATTCAATAACAAAAAAAAAACCGAGTCAACCTGCTAATCTGTAAAAGTTGCGACCTCGATCATGAAACCGCGATAACTTTATAAAAAATAGATTAAAAAACAGTTATGAATCACAATTCATGATCAACCGGATGCTGACGTATGAAGTTGAGAAAAAAATTAATTAAAAAAATGACTCACATTAACACGATTAGCTTATAAATCCTGTGATTCTGATTATGAGACTGAGATAACCTTATAAAAATCAAATCAAAATAAATTATGAAGTTCAATATCTAGTAAAGTCAATGTTGAATGTAAAAAAATTCAATGACCAAATGAAAAAAGCCTTGGAATTTCATTGTTGATTCCTATAGTAAAATGCTGTAATATATTTTAAATAACAACAACAACAATAATAATAATAATAATAATTTCAAAGTAGGATTCCCTCTTGTTATTTTTTTCCTTTTCTTCTTTCGGTAAATTCAGGAGTCAAAGGCCCAAAACAGAAAAAGTTACAATCAAACATACAAGCTCATAGGGCAACCACCACAGCAACCCAAAAAATTGGCTGAACTCCAAACACAAACTCCTGCTCTGGTGTTTTTCTTGGGGTTCCATGGTGTGGAGATCACCTCCTGTGCTTCTGTTGAAATGGTAATCAAGTTGTAAGAAGTGTGAAGTCCCATGAATTACTTTCATATGGAAAAATCAGAATGTAACTTGTGAGTTTTTTCTCGGACCATTTAGAACTTGAATTTTAAAAATAGCTATGAAACTAAACTAGCCTTATGAATTAAATTGTTTTAAGATAATATTTGATTGAGAATAGTTAAGATAGATAAGACTTTTCTTTTTATACTTCTATTTTAGAATTATAAAGGTTCACTCTAAAACTATTACATAGATAAATTTATTTTATATTTTTGTGTTTGTTTCTTCATTAAAATACAATTTTATAGCCTCTATATTTATCTCTTTTATGCTGAAATATCAACCAAATTAAAAAAAAAAAATGTATCTGAGAGGCATTAGTGATACATTATTCACCAAGACACAAAATATTATAGATTGAAACAATATTTTTTTACCATTTTGCCCTCAATTCCAAAAATCCATGTCCTAGCTAGTGGGGGATATTATTGTGAATTTCACGAAATCTTTTAGTCATTGCCGAATTAATTGGGTCAAATTAGTCTTTTTTTTATTTTTTTATTTTTCAAATACAATGTAGTTACTAGTTTAATCTTGGCTAAAAAAAATAGAACTAGCACCTAGAGGATTTTTAGTCTTTTAATTAGTTATAGCATAGTTAAATTACTTCATTGCCCTTGAAATTAAACAAAAAACTTATACCTGGGTTTAGGGGTATTTAAGTCCATTTAGTTTGGTTATTTTGTAATTCTTAAGTCTTTAGGGGCAATAAAGTTATTTTATGAAAAAGAATTAAAACAATGTTAGGGGTGCATGAACAGTTGTAACAAGTTTTGGACAGCGCGTGTGGCGTCGTCCAGTGGCTAAAAACTTGTTTTTCGTCCAGTAACTCTTTTGTACTTGGGTGGCGTGTGTGATTTACATATCTCTAATTTGATGCAAACAACCTTTTCTTTTTCTTTTTTCTCCCTCTCTTCTATTCAATTTTCATGCTAGCCCTCTATATTTTCGAAGCCGCCATTCAATTATTATTATTTTTTTAATATTATATTTTTTTTTCTTTTGATTACTATTTGTTTTATTTGAAATAATTTATGAAATTAAATTATTTTTAAATTTCATCCCCAATGGATTTTTCAACCTGTCAGATTTTGTCCTCATTCTTTTGATTGATATATATATATATATATATATATATATATATATCTAATATGATGTTTCAAATTATTTTTTTAGTTTCATCTTCGAGTTTTTTTTCCTATGAAATTTGATCCTGGTTTTTTTTTTTATTATTTTTTTTTACCTTGGGATATTTTTTAAATTGATTTTTTGTTCATCCCTCAATATTAAATTGGTGGTCGGGTCTCGAGTTTTTTAATTGAGCCCGAGCCTAGAATTTAATGAGTTACAGGTTTGAGAGATTAACTCGGATTTAGAAGGTTAACTTGAGTTTACTTGTTTTTTTTAATCTCTTATTTTTTTCAATTTCTTCATCCCATATTTTTTTTTTTTGCTGTTTATAAGATTTTTTAGTTGTTTAAAAACAACAAAAGTTACCTAAAGGTTTTTTTTTTTTTTGTCTTTTTTAAATTTAGTTTTTTTAAAAGGAATTTTTTGTATTTTAATTAAATTTATTGATTTCATCCTTTAATATTAAATTAGTTGAGTGTTGAGCTTGGCTATAGAATTTAACGAATTATGGGTTTGAGAGATTAACTCAGATTTCGAAGATTCACCTAAGCCTTGCTTGTTTTTTTTTTTTTTCTTTTTTTAAGCTCTTTTTTTTGTTTCATCCTCATGTATTTTTTTTTTTTTTTGCTTTCTACAGGATTTTTATTTGTTTTGATAGTAACAAAGGTTACCTTGAGTTTTTTTTATCTTCATTAAATTTAGCTTTATTAATTTTTTAAATTGAATTAATTAATTTAATCATTCAACATTAAACTGACATGTCATTGAGCTTATTGGTTAAGCTCGGATGTTGAATTTAACAAATTACAAGTTTGAAAGATCATCTCAAATTTAGAAAGTTTAATTGGATATATTTGAGTTTTTCCCCTTTTTAATCTTGTTTTTTTTCGGTGTCATGCTCCAACATTATTTTCTCTTTTTGTTTTTTGCTTTCTACAGATTTTTTTTTATTTTGAAAGTAACATGAGTTACCTTAGTTTTTTTTTTTTTTTTCAATCTTTGTTAAATTTATCTTTTTTAAAAGAAATTTTATCTTCCAAATCAATCAATCAATTAATTATGAGTATAAAATGCTAGCTTAATAATATTTTATTTAATTTGATTTTTTAGATGTTGCTCTGACAGTCTCTCACAATTATCCAAAATTAAAATATTTTTTACTTATTTAAAAACACTAGTATTACATGAAGATCATTATTCTTGCACCGGAAAAAAAAAAAAAAATGCTGGCGTCAGGCTAGTACAATCTAAACGTAAGAGGTGCTTAATCCTTCCCACATTTGACTGCAATTTTTGTAATATTTTAAACCAACTTTCCTCTCCTTTACCTTCTTTGTAAACTTCTTACACACGGCTGGGTTCTACACTCGTTTCACAAACTAAATAAAAATCCCTAATTTCTTTTTTCATATCTCCAGTCCCTACCGGACCTTGCTACCTGGTTGCTTCAGATTAGCCTACAAAGTCAAGTTTACAAGACGTCCAACGCCTGTTCTTCAATCACATGGGAAATCCGAACCCTTGATAGGCTGGTGGGTTTCCTTGATCATGGAAAAAGCTTGCTGGGCGGCTCGGTGGTTCATCCACCGATTGGTCCATCAGCTCAAAATTCCAAATTGGATCATGGTTGGTTTGTGCCATTGAATGGGTCGCATTAGTTGCAGTAATGTCATGTATGCTAGATCTTTTCTTTTCCTTCTTCACTGAGTTTAGACGAAGAAAATACTTCTGGGCATGGCTGGCCACCTGTGTAGGTGTTCTTGACACAACTGCATTTCTTGAAATACTCCTCCAATCCCCCTTCCCATATTTTTGCAGTCCAATCAAGAACAGCCTGCCCAAAACCACAAAATCATCGCCAAATCAATTAATTACCACGAGATTGAATCGTTTTTCGACGGAGCATCTAGTTAATTTCAATAATAATTACCAAACAAGTTTTTCCCTGATTGCAAGAAAAGTAAGGAATCAACAAGGCTAATTATTACCTGTGCTCTTCTTCTGTCCAAGGAGTTCCTTTCCTCCTCTCTGTATGCTCTCTCTCCTTTCCTGATCTAGACTCAGCAGCAGGACTCCCCAAACTCGTAGTGGAGTCGCCCCACAACTCATCCTGATCATAAAACGGCACCTCAACTCGTCCAGAGTCAATCTCCGAGACATCGTGAACCAAATCGTCGTAATGTTTCCTTACTTCACGCCAACTCTTTCCAGGAACATAGCTTGAAATCTTTTCCCACCGTCTTGGCGTTTCCTCTGGAAACAAAACAAGGGCCTGCTCGAATTGCTTGTCTTCTAGCCGAGACCAAGAGGAGAGATGGCTACTCATCGTCGATTACTAGTATTTGTCCGATGGATTTGTGTTCTTACTTCTAGCCTTGCCGCCGGCTTTTATGTCTGGAAATTTGAAGAGGGAGAGGGAGGGGTTAAGCTGTTTGCTCGATTGTTTATAGGATTAACGTTAACTTTCGGCAAGCGCATATTTAACACGTTGTGTGTAATGTATTTGTTTGAGGAGATGCTTTTGCAGTTTGCTTTCTTGTTCAACGGGAGTGCGCTACACGTGTCTTTTTTCTTACAAACGTCGGCTGAGATTCTGTCGATTTGTCTGCATTTTCACTCTTCCACAAATTTTAGGCTTCGCAAGTACCAGATTCTAGATACTATACATGTACTTACAGCTGGATTTTGCTTTATTTAATTCTTATTTAAAATATATAAACTGACCATCCATTTTCTTCTTCTTCTTCTTTGTTTTTTAATTTGCGTTGGTGTCCGGACCAGGTTGCGTGCACCACGACTAATCCCACGGCTCACTGAATATCCTGCAAACCCAGTAAACATATAAGACACCACGGGGGTAACAAGCATGCACTGTGAGGTTTGAACCCAGGATACAGAGGAATAGAACAAGTCCCTTTAACCATTGGGCCAAGACCTCATGTGTAAAAAAAAGATTGTTGGTTCGGATAAAAGAAGTTTTAAAATTAAAATCCAAACTTAGAATATAAAATGTATTTTTATCATAAAACTAGAAGTCTTAAATTCATGCATAAAACTATAAAAATCATTGTTTAAACATAAAATAAAAAAAATTCATATGCTTTACTAAAAATAAAATTACAACTCCACCCAATACAATAAAATAAAATTTAGCGATAATCTCTTTGGATAATTTTAACCAAATCAGATGGAATCTTATTCATTTGGGTTTCACCAAAATTTATTTATTTTTTATTTTAAAAATTAATTTTTTATATATATTTTAAATTGTTTTAACATGTTGATGTCAAAAATAATTTTTTAAAATAAAAAATATAAATTTGATATATTTCAGTACTAAAAACACTTTAAAAAACAACTATAATTACACTTCCAGACAGATTTGACCACAATTGAACTGATGAATTGAATGAGATTATCACATGTTTTTCAATTATTCTTGAAATCAATAAAGTTAAGGCAGAGAATAAATGTCATCCGCTTTTACTGTGAATGATAACTTTTTAAAATTTAAAAATTTATTCCTCTAATCTCATTTAAATGCGATTTCGAAGGAGGTGAATCTAGACACCTCTAAGCAAGGATTTAATTATTGCAAACATTAATTCAGGTAGCCTGAACAACAACGAAAAAGAGGAAATGTTCCATTAATTTACCGCAGCTATACTCCCAAAAGATTTGACCACAATCGAACTGATGAATTGTTCTTGTTCTTAGCTAATAATATATCTATTAAATTATTGCTCTTTGATTTTGTTCTTGTTCTTAGCTATATATATCTATTATCTAGTCATCCCATGGTGGAAAGCCGGAAAGAAGATGTTTATTCAACCTCTGAGATTATCCAATTTCTTGACTTCACTCGCAGCTCTTTTTCCTCAAGAATCTCAGTCCAAATATTCTCTTTTGAAATTCTAAAGATGACCCACTTCGTCCTGGTTGCGGAAGAACAGTCCTAAATTAATATTCTTCAACTTGCAATTTGGATAAGATCAAGTATCTCCAGCTATCGGTCCAACCAACCAGGGATTCCGGCATTTAAATAATCCCTCGATCTTGCTTGTGCTGATCCTTCGAATCGAGATGATGATCTTTTTATCAGTGATGACAGCGACCTTTGATCATTTCTTAACTCAACTTTTCACAGGAAAACGATGAGGGCTAACGCACCAACCTTATCTTGCTGAGAGACAAAGTGGTTGTAGGTAAAACAAGCTCAACTTATCAAAATTATTAAGGATGTTGTCTTTGCATAAACGCAATCAAATATATGTTGAAAACGACGAACACAACATTGACAATATATATTAATGTTAATGAAATAGATTGAAGATGAGACGAAATGTTCTTGGAACACTTGTTAAAAATTGTTTACAGTGTGTTTTTAGGAGAGCGGAAGGTGAGAGGAATGGAGATATACAAGGGTAGAAAGTTACCAACTTCCATTGTTTGGAAGAAAAGAAAGAAAATGAGAGGAGAGGGAAGAAGAAATTATGAAAATTTTCCCGAGAGCCCCCAAAAACCAATGTCTCCGTTTTAAAGAGAAAGTGAGGGCAGGCAAAATGTGTAAAATTATTCATTTTAATCCTAAAATTTGTTAGAAGTAGAGATATCTAGATCTTTCTATGTTCGAAAACGAGCCAATTATGTGTAAATAATTACAAGAACCGTCAACAGCACAAAAACTTGATAAATTATTGAAAGCTCAAAGGTAATTTTCTCTGTTAAATCTTGTTTCCAGTATCCTTCTGCTTTCTTTACTCTCTTATTTGGTTTCCAAATACGTTCTTAATGCTCCATTAATCCACCTTCAGTTTTCGTTTTTGTTACAAAGTTTTTGGGAACATTTAAAAATGTTTCCACATGCAACAAGACACAATGGCTCATGTGCATTTTTATAATTCTTTATCATTTATATATTTTTTATATTCAACATTATTCCTTTAATCTACCATTCTTTATTCCTTTAATTGATCTTACAATGATTAAGTGACTATCAATTGAGTAATTAATCACTTTTATGTGAATTCAAACAGGAGACAATAACAAATTAAAATCATTAATGAAGTTTTTGTATAATATGCCTCTTTTAATTTTGCATACAAACCATATATATATATATATATATATATATATAGTAACATAACAAATATACTAAAAGTAAATGTAGTTTTAAACCATGGACTATGACTATTTTTCTCCTAAATCATATAACATTTGTCTTGACTCATAAGATGATAGTGTCCTTTTGTTTTAAAATGAAAAATTAAAATACTAAAATATCTTTAGAGAAAAAAAATGTTTGAAGTATAAAGATAGTTTTGATTTTTCAATTTTGGATGAACAATGAGATTATTTAAATGTTTTTAAAGTTAAAAATAAAAACTCTTCGGTTAAGGGTTATTTTTTACTTTTCAAGTTGATATTTTTTGTTGTTTATTTTATTGTTAGGGTATTATTGTAATTTACACAAATTAATTAATATTATATTTTAAAAAGTTACTGGTGTGTGGGCGGCACTTGCATATTTTGATCAATGTTGTCCATTGATGGAACTTACTCTTTCGCCAACTTTTTGGATGCACCATCATGTTTTTTCTCTTATGGTGCGTCGCGTGTCATCGAAGAGAGGATGATTTATTATTGTTAGCTTTTCCCCTTCTAAATTACAAATTGGTTTTCTTGTTTTTTTAAATTTCTACTTTGATCCCTTTTCTTTTAATATTTTTCCCTGATTCTTTTGTAAAGGTTTTTTTTTTTCCTTTCAATTTAGACCTTTAATTCAAATTTTTATATATTATATTTTTAAATTTAGTACTCATTCTTTTAATTTTTTATTTTTTTTCCTTTGCCCCTTTATAAAAGTTTTATTGGTTTTCAATTTTACTCTTCAATCCAAGTTTATGTTATGTTATTATTTTTAGTTTAGTCCTCATTCTTTTATTGTTTTTCTTTTTTGTTAGAGTTATTTTTCTTTTAAATTTAACTCTCCAATAAAAAACTTGTGTCTTTTTTTCTTTTAATTTCTTAGTTTTGTCATTGTTCCAGTTATAAAAGTTTTATTTCATTTTAATTTAGTTCTTCAATTATAATTTGTCATGTATTCTTTTTTTTTTTTTAATTTGATCCCTATTCTTTTAATTTTTTTCACTTATCCCTATTATAAAAATTTTATTTTATTTTTTTTTTAATTTCATCATTCAATTCAAGTTTATGGTGTGGTGGTGTTGTTGTTATTGTTTAATTTGGTGTTCATTATTTTATTCTCTCTTTTTTTGTTGGAATTATTTTTATTTTAAATTTAACCCTCCAATCAAAAACTTTTAATTGCCCTCTATTTTATTTTATTTTTATTTTCACCCTCATTCTTTTAATTATATATATTTTTTTATTTTAGATCATTTTGCGTTGCTAATTTATTTTCCCTATTTTATTTTTCAGTTTTCAATTTGCTAGGAATTATGCTTCACTATTTTTCTATATATGATGCTTTTGGTTTAATGATCGGGTCATGAGTTTGAAAAGTTGGTGTTGTTCGACATCTTTTTTTATATTTTTTTGATTTCATCATTTAGCATTAATTTTTTTTTAAAAAAAGAATTAACCCTATGGTTTTCTTTGATTTTTTTTTCTATCGAGTTTTCTCGATTTTATGACTTGGGCCATGAGTTTTGTGGGTTACCATTGGCGGGCTCGCCTCTTATTACCTAGATTACATATCTATTGCACTACCTGGGGTGGACTCAAACCTTTTTTTATCCGATTTTGTGTCTCCATGAATTGTTTTCCCATTGTTTTGTGTTTTTTTTAAAAGGATTTGTTTGTTTGCTATTGATGCTTATTCTTTTATCATCTAATTGATATTAAACCAACTTATTAAACTCAATTTCTCTCTCTCTTTTTTTTTTTTTTCCTAACGTGCTTGTGATACGTGAACATTAGTTTTTGCAAGGAAAAAAATTTAAATTTGCCGCATAGCATGGGCCTATGCCTAGTAAAGACATATATTTCATGCCTTTTAAAGCACCATAAAGTACCCATTAAAAAAAATGAAAGAGATGGAGAAATCATTGTGCACACAAACTCAGTGCATTGTGGATAAGAGTAGAACAAATATTATTTTGCCCTGTTTAAAAAAACTCATTTACACAACCTCTAGGGGTAGAATTGTAATTGCACAAGGACCAAACAATCATTATCATTTTGTTAAGGTCTAAGATGTCTTTCTCTTTTTTAATTGTACATTGTAATGACAAAGATGCCCTTGAAATACAAAAAATCCTACATATGATATAGAGGGAGTTTTATCTTTCTCTTTGAAAAAGAAGTAAATTTACTTTTTTTGCCTCTTGAAACAAATATATTTTAAATAAGGTTTAAGGGTTTATTCATCTTTTCCTTTGGATATTTTTGTAAGTATTGGGTCAAGAAAGGGGTGGATTCAGTTTTTGCTTTGAAAACCAACCATAAATGTACCTGTCACCCCTTCAATCCAAAAATTTTAAACTAGGGTATAAGAGCTTATTTATCTTTTCAATGTGGTCATTTTGTAGTTACGGGGTCAAGACAAAGACAATTTGATTTTTGTTTTAAAAAATAATATTTAAAGAAGAAAGTCGATGCGTTCTGTTCACGCGCTAGCATGTTAAGCCACTCTGCACACTTTAAGCTGCACACACGGAGGGTTTAGATGGTGGAAATTTCTCATTTGTGGCGGCTTTAGAAATATTACAACGTCCTCTTCCAAATAAGGTGGCGTGTGTGGTGGTGCTTCGATAGCATTTCATTTATTTATTTTTATATGTGTTTGCCTTGTAAAACATGTTGTCCTCTTATCTTGTTTTGATATTTGATTTGGTCCTCTTGCTTTTGATTGTATGATTTTTTTAAATTTCTTTTGTAAACTTTAAATTTCTTTTCAATTTCACCCTTGATTGAAATGTTATATTTCCTTTTATTCTATCATAGTTTTAGGTTTGGTTCTTATTCTTTTGATTTTAGGTTTTTGTTTTGTTGTTTTTGTGAATTTGTTTTTTCAATTTTACCTTTGAATCAATGAATGTTATCTTCTCATTTATATCAAATTTAATTTTATTCAACTTCATCCTCTAATATTGGAATGTTATTTTTCCTTTTGTTTCGTTTTGATTTCGGATTTAATCCCCTTTTCTTTTGATTTTGGGTTTTTATTTTGTGTTCTCTTTTGAAATGCTTGATTTTTTTTCAATTTCACTCTTAAATCAATGAATGTTATTTACCCCATTCATTTTTTGTTTAGCATTAAATCCTCATTCTTTGATATTACTTTTTTTAGACAGGGGGAGTGGGGGTTATGAAATTGAGGTTTTTTCATTTTCATTCTCTAAAATTGAAATGTTATTTTTTCTTTTATTTGTTTTGGTTTTAGATTTGATCATTTTTCTTTTGATTTTAGATTTTTTTACTTGATTTGTTTTTTGTAAAATGTTTTATTCTTTCTAATTTCACTATTGAATCAATCAATGTCTTTTTCACCATGATCTTTTTGTTTAGCATTTGGTCCTCATTTTTAAATTACTAATTTTTTTGGGACTTTTATCAAATTTTTATTTTTTTAATTTCATCATTTGATATTGGGTTGGTTGTAAATTGAGAGTCGTGATTGTTGTTAGTAGAGCTGCATTGGGCTCATAATCGAGGTGGCGAGTTTGAAAGGTTGATTCAGGTGATATTTGTTTTTTTTTTTTTTATCATTTAATATTTTGTATTTTATCATTTTTCACGTTTCTTTAAAAATTATTATGGCCTTATGCATAAGCTGGATGCCGACAAGTAAACTTAAGTTTGCTTGGGTCATTTATTCCTCTTTTATTTTTTTTTTATTTTCTTTGTGATGCCCTTAGTTAGATTGAAATGTATTTTTGTTGTCTTTTTTCTTTTTAATTAACTTTTTTTTTTTAGCTATGATCACTCCTTTTTGTTTCTTTGTTCAATGCATCTTATATAATAAGATAATACATTCTTATTAGACCCAGCCGGGTCCATGAGCCAAATCCCTACCTTTTCTTGCTTTTTTTAAAACAAGTTTGTGGTCTTTTGATGATTTTTTTTTTCATTTGTGACATGTAATGGCTATAATTTGGTTTTGTTAGCATTTGGGTTATTTATGACTGAGTTTTACTATATCAACAACTTTTTTAGTTCAACTTGAAACCTAGTCCAAGTCGAGCTTTGGGTCATGGGTTTCCAAAACCAACCCGTTGATAGTGTTTGATGTTGTGGTAGGCAGTTGCTTTTTAAAGTGTTTTTCGCTTGAAAATGCATCAAAATATTTTTTTTTTATTTTACATCAATACACCAAAATGATTTAAAAACACACAAAAAAATTAATTTGAGGCAAAATAAATTTAATTTTTTTCAAAAGTACGGTGCCATCACAAAATAAACACCGTCTAAGTTCTAGGATCGATTTTAATTATGGCAATATTGTTTTTATTTTATTTTATTTTAAATCTGGGTTAAATAAGAATGATGAACTATGAACTAGTAATTAGACATCATACATAAATCTAGGCAATAAATTGAACATTTTTATAGGCAAGTTATGCCCGTAAATTTGGATGATCCAAACCTAAAGTCAAAATTAAAATTGATTTTTTTACAACATGTGTCAAGTTCTTAGTTTTTGTTCTTTATTAGAGATTATAAACAAGGATTAAAAAAAAAACAAGAATTTGGAAAAGCTTTGAACATACAAAATGATTTTTTTAAAAAATAATTATGTATGATAGGGAATATTGAATTGAAAAGCAGGAAATTATGTAGTGTTTTTTTAGTTTGTCTTTCTTACTATTTTACTAGAACTATTTTCATGAATCACCATGCATTTGGCTACATATATGTCATTTTCAATTCTTTTTGGGTTATATGATACATGAGTTCTATTCAAGATTTTTTTCAATTTAAAAATTTTATTTTTATTTTTTATTTTTCTATTCAAAAATATTAAACTTTCTTAGTTTTCTCTATTCGAATGGAATGATTTTCCTATTCGTTGTTAATAAGGTTGTTTAATTTTTAATTTTAATAACTTTTCTTAAATAAAAATTAAGTGCTTTAAGAAACTTCTATTTTCTTGGTTTTTCGATTGTTGTTATAAAAAACCTAAAGTTTTTCAATTATCAATAAATATTGCAATAGAAGAGAAATTAAAAAGAACATAAAGTTTAACATGGTTTGACAACGTGCTTATATCTACAAGAGCGATGAGCCTTTATTTTCACTATATCAAAATAGGATTACATAATATGTATTTAAAGTAGATCCTGAACCGTCCAAGAAATCCTATATGTTTAAGGAGCATTAATATTTTTTTCATAATACCCCTTTATCGTACCGTGGGGGCATTGCCCCCACACCCCAAACTTTTTCAAGTAATAATTCATTATAAGAAACCAATTCTATGATCTTATGAAACCTTACATCTATATACTTGGTCCTTGCATAATACACCTGATTCTTTGCCAAGTAAATGCCACTTTTCTGTCATAATGCAACTAAACTTACCTTACTGAATGCCTAGCTCTTTGACCAAACTTGTACACCACAAGACTTCATTGGCAGCATCAACCACTACCATATATTTTGACTTAGTAGTAGATAATGGAATTAGAGACTGAACCATAGACTTTCAACAAATAGGTCCTCCAATCAAAGTAAATACATAATATATGGTAGACCTCATATCATCCAAGTCCTTTGCATAGTCTCCATCTACATATCCTATAATTGAAGGATTACCCTATTGTTTACTAAACATGATATCATATTTTGTATTACCCTTCAAGTATTTGAAGATCCACTTGAATGCATTTCAATGTTGTCGTCTTGGATTTAATAGAAACTTGCTCACCACACTGACTGAGTGTGCCAAATATGGTTTTGTATAGACCATAACATACATTAAAAACCCTATTATACTGGCAAAAAGGACCTTTGACATGTCTTTCACTTCATCATCTGTCTGTGGGCATTATGTAATAGATAATCTGAAATGATTTATCAAAGGTATACTCAATGGTTTTACATTATCCATGCCAAACCTTTCCAACACTTTCTCAACATAGCTATGTTAAGATAACCATAATATCTAAGTAGCTCTATCTCTATGAATATCTATCATAAGAATCTTCTTAGCAGTACCAAAATCTTTCATGTTAAATTCTCTACTCAACAAAGCCTTCAACTTATTGATCTCACATCTTTTGTATCCAATCCTAATTATGTAGGAGTGAAGTCGCCTGTACCACTACCTCAAAAATTATTTTAGTCCATAAAATAAAATGATTTCTTTAATTTACAAACCAAGTGTTCTTGTCCAGGTTGACTAAATCCTCCTGGTTGTACTATGTAAATTTCCCCCTCTAAATCACCATGGAGAAAAGATGTCTTGACATCCATCTACTCTAACTGCATATCAAAATATGCTACCAAGCCTAACACTACCCTGATGGAAGTATATCTAACTATAAAAGAAAATATCTCATCTTAGTCAACCCTTTTTTTTATGAGTAACTCTTTGCTACTAAATGAGCCTTGAACTTCTCACTATTTTTTTTTTATTGCTTATTTCTTCTTATACACCTATTTGCACCCTATCACCCTCTTTCCTTCTGGAAGTTCAGTTAACTCTTATGTCTGGTTCTTATATAGAGATTCATTTTCTTCCTCTATAAAACCCATATATTTACTTTTATCTTCGTTGTGTAATGCCTCTTGAAAAGTAGTAGAATCTCCATTACTAGTAATAAGTGTGTACAAGACCATAACTTCAAAACTATACTTGATGGGTGGCCTAATAATGTGTTTAGGCCTACTTAAAGCTATATTTTCATGTTGCTGATTTTCTGAACTACAACTCCTTGAATTGTTAATGGTTTCTTTCTTAATATGGGTATCTAGCTCTACATGTACCTCATGGGCATTGTTGTTGCAATTTTCTACCACATGTTTCTTTTCTTCTTGAGTACGCTACAACATGCCATTTTTATTTATAAAAAAATTACATCTTTATTGATCACCACCTTGTTTGCCTTCAAATCCTATAGCTTGAAACCTTTTAACCCTTTTTGATACCCAAAAAAAAAAAAAAAAAAACATTATCTAGACTTCACAAGAAGCCTTGACCTCTCATCACCAGAAACATGCATATAAGTTGGACATCAAAACACTCTCAAACCAAAGTAGTCTAATATATTGTCTGTCTATACCTATTATGCTATTGTTCCATTTAATGCTATTCTAGGTGACTTGTTAATAAAGAAACATGCTATATTCATTACTTTTACCAAGAAGTTCTTAGCAAACTTTACATTCAACTTAAAACACTTTGCTTTTTCATCTATATTCTGTTTATCCTTTCTACTACACCATTATGTTGTGGTGTCATATATATTATGAAGTGCCTTTTGATCCCCTGCTACTCACACAACTCCATAAACTTCTAGTCTGTGTATTTAGTACTATTTTCTAACTTGAGTCATTTGGTTTTCCTTATTGTCTGGTTTTTTACTTTTCTTTTCCATACTTTGAATTTATCAAACTTTTCTAAATTATTTTGCATGAAGTACACTTAAACCTTTCATGAATAGTCATAAATAAAAATCATGAAATTCATATATCCTCTACGTGTGCTACCCTTATTGAACCCCAAATATCTGTATGAATATAATCAAGAATATCTCATTTATTGTGTGTGATTGTCTTGAACTATACCTTATTCTATTTTCTAAGAACATAATACCTAAAAAAAAGCAAGTTCGTATGTTTTGAAACCCTTCAATATATTCTTTTTATGAAGCTTCATCATTTAACGCTCACCTATATGGCCTAATCGCATGTGCCATAATACTGTGTTATTTAACTCAGATTATAAGACTTCATCTCCACCTACAACTATGGTACCTAATAATCTATAAATACTTCCTAACGATCTATTTCTTTTCATCACTGTCATAACACCTTTACTCACCTTTAGTACTTCACCTTCGAACTTGAAACTGAACCTTTTATGGTCTAAAATGCCCAATGGAATCATATTCTTTCTCAAATCTAGTATACGTCTAACATCACATCAAGTTCTAATAATACTATTAAACATTTTAATTTTGATATTCTTATTTCAATAAATTTATATGGATTATCGTTACCTATTAGAACAAAACCAGAATTTATTAACTTATAGGTGTCTAACTAAACTTTACTGGGTTTTATGTGATAAGAACATGTTGAATCAAATACCTAAAAATTTATAAGATGACCTAAATTGGATGGAATAGAAAGCATGTCTCTGTCACCTTTTTTTGGGTTTTCTTCCACTACATTTGTGAACTTTAATGACCTTTCTTTGTTCTCTATATCTCTTTTTTTTTTCTTTAGACATTCTTGTTTTATAGGCCTCATTTTTCCACACTTATAACAATTTTTTATCCTTTCTCTTCCTGGATTTGGACTAGCTTTATTGTTCCTTGATTCGTTCTGAGACTTGTTTCTCCTATGCTTCTGATTACTCCTCACCACTAACCCTTTGCCTTTTGAGTTTTTATCACCACCATTCTTTCTTAGATTAAAGCTTAATAGGGAACTTGTGATCTGTTCTAATATGAGAGTTTCTTTCCCTCACATCAGAGTTGTAACCAAGATTTTATAAGTAGAAGTAGATAGGGAATTCAGTAACATCATCTTTATCCTCAAACTTCACATAAATTTGCTTCAAATCACTAATGATATGATTGAACACATTGATATGTTGATTCAAATATATACCCTCTGACATCTTAAGACCAAGTAGTTTTTGTTTAAGATAAGGTTTGTTTGACAATGACCTGGACACATACTAACTTTTTAGTTTTGCCTAAATTGGAACCAATGATTCTTCATCCATGACATGATACATCATGTCATCATCTAGACAAATCCTAATAGTTGCCACAACCATTGCTTCAAATTCCCACCAATCTATATGATTCATGCCTTTTAGTTGTTTTTCATTTAACGTCTTCATCATGTCTTGATACATCAATAGATCATTCACTTTCCTCTATCATAATCCAAAATTACCTGATCCATCAAACGTGATCATGATGAACTTTGCAAAAGAAATCCAAGAAAGGTACATGTTGTCGTTCCTCTTTGCTTTGTTTAGTACGCCCTGCTCCCCTCATTTTACTTCACTTTAGCATCTGTATATAAGCCATGAACAACAACATTTTTTTTCCTTTTTTAAAAAATCTACCAGTTACATCATAACTTTTTTTATATATATTAAATTGACTTATTTTCCCATTTGTTTAAAAAATATTTCTATTCAACTACGAGTTTTAAATATGAAAAAATGGCTAGTTTCAAATCTGAATATTAAGAGAATTTTTTTGGGTATTTTTAATTTAATTTACTTTATTTTTTGTTTAAATATATCCTATTTGTTCGGGTCTCTAGTCAATTTTATTTTATTTTCATTTCTCATTTTAACTTTAATTTATTTTATTCCTTCCCTTTTATTTTTATCCAAAAAATACGCATAAACACCCTAACTTCACTCATCTATATCTTAACACAGGCTTATTAAAAAAAAGGTTTTAAGACCACTTTAGATGTGTTAGATGTATATCCTCTTCTAGCCATATTGGGATCAATTTTTTAGAGCTATATCCACCATTGGATTCCTTGTCGACCAACCACCCATCGGATCATCATAATTAAACCCCAACCTTGATCATTAATTCCACTTTAAAATAGCACAAGTTACCTATGTGTTTCACTTCAGAAATATACATTAAACATAAAGAAGCATTAAGACGTGTGAATAAAAGAAATAATGATATGGAAATTCACTTTCCTAGATAAAAAATCCTTAATCAGAGCAACTTAGCTGGACGATCCAGGACCTAGACTAATCTAGATTGAAGATTAAATAAATTAAAAAACAGACCCAACTTGACTTAATAAAAAACCTAAATTAACTTGTGATCTAGGATAAAAAAAATAGGTCAAAACTTATTGATTTTTTTTTTTATCATTCCAGCTATTCTGATACTATTTAAAAAGAAAAAAAAAAGATTAATCCACACGGTTTGATCCTCTAAACTCATAAAATTTATAATTAAAATTAAGTATATGTTTGGTAGTATGATTAGTGCTGCGTTTTGCCCAACCACGATACCAAAAACCATTTGGTTAATTTCTGATGTGTGGTTTGGTAATCCCCCAATAAAAATAGTGTTTTGAACTATGTTTTCTTTGTATTTAGAAAAGCAAAAAATCATATCTTTTCATTCATGAGAAATCTATTTCTCATTTGCCATTATAAACTCATTCATCCATTTAACACAAATACACTCATCTCCCTTAAATCACTAAAGCATCTAAGAAATGACTCATCTCCCCTAACGATTATATTGTTTTTCATTAGAGTTAAACTTTGCAATTTATGCATTTATTATTAGTGTTTTTTTTAACTAGGACTTTAATATTATTTTGCTATATTTATTATGTATTAATAATCACATTCTTTTTATATAATTTGAAGTAATGAAAATACTATGTCCATTTTTAGTTATATTATTATTAATAGCACTTTCAACCTAAGTTTTTAACTAAATTCTTTTAAATTATTTTTTTATTCAATAACAAATTTGAAAAGTGCTTTTAATCAAATCAAATTTATAATTTAATTCAAATAGCAATAGTTTAAAAATACTTTTTTGTAAAATAATTTTTTTCAAAGTAGTAATTATAAAACATTTAAAATATATATTGTGTAAAAGCCACTTAAATACCAAATATATGTTGGATACCTGTTTAGCAATATAGTAAAAGTTGTTTTTTAAAGTGTTTTAACTTTCCAGCCTTACAGGCCCAAGCTTAGCCATGTCTCTCATAAAAGGTCTCTTGCCATGACTTTTCGAGCATGCTGTTTTTACCCTCGATGAGGACTCCTCATATTTCATATTGATATTCCAAAATAAAAAAATAAAAAAAGGGGAAGAAGAGGTGCAAAGTTTGTGAAAAAGACAAGATTAAAAAAAAAGAAATTGAGAAAAGAAATACAAAGTCTTATACCAAAATATTGCAACTAAAATTTTTTTTCAAGAGTTTTTAATTGTATATATTAATCAAAATTTCATAATCAAAATCAAACTTAAATTAACTAATTTATTCATGAATGACCAAAATTTATATAAAATTATTTAATTTTTCTTTCCCTCCTCCTACGTCTCCAGACAGTTTGGCAAAGGTGGAAAAGGCAGAGCACGAACAAAGAATAGAATTTGACTAGGTTTGACTCTTCTATCTCTTTACTGTACATGACATTGACCGATCTGTCTTCAGATGGCAAGGCAAAACCCAACAGCCTGGAGCGACCAAGCCCGCTTCATACTGAATGGTCAACCGCAAATAGGGCAGCTCTTCTTCTCGTTCCATGCCTTTCTCAATCCTCTCTGGCTCTCTCTCGTGGTTTGTTTGGTTGGACTTTCTTGTTTCTGCTAACGAAATGGCAAGAAATCTTGAGGTTTTTATTTCTCCCCTTGTTCATGTTTATCTTGATTTGTCAATGCCTTCTTGAACCTCCTGTCTCCCCTCTTGCTGGGAATAAAGAAAGATTGAAATATTATGGTTTTGATTCAATATCTGCTGTTATATTAATTCAATCTCAGAGGGTCTTTTTTTGTTGCTGCTTGTTTTATTTCATTGAAGCGTTTCCAGACATAATAAGTAGGTTCGTTCCAGTACAAGATTGTTCTTGTGTTTGTGAATCTTTGCTGGCTTTCTGGTTTGATTTTCTGTTTCCTTCTTGCATCTTGGAGGAAGGAAAATGGCTGGCTACCTTTGTTGAAGCGAAGTTGACACAGACTGCTTTTCTTTCTTTCTTTCTTTTCTGCAACCCAAAAGTAGGGAAAATTCAAAGGAAAGATTGAAAATTTCAATTGTTTCTTGATAGGATAGAAAGAAAAAGGCAGCTATTGAATTTTATTGGATTTTGTTATGACTTGGAAAGGGGTTAGGAAGCTGATGGGGATTGATGTTTTCAGTTCCTGTCAACGGAAATGTTGCGTGCACAAAAGTCAGCAACGGGAAAAGTGGGCTGACATAAAATCAACAATCTGGTTGTGAGTTTTATTTATGGAAAGTAGAACTTTTAATCAGGTTGACATCAAATCCGTATTTTTGTTTTGAGTTTTAATTATTGAAAGCCGAGTTTTTAATTGGTGAAGGTTATTTTGCTTTTAACATTTGATGTTTGGCTCACGAGTCGAACAGTGTTGATTTGGGTGCTGATGCTAATCCTTGCTTGTGATTTCTGGAATGATGATATATGGTAATTTAAGGAAAGTTATGGTCTTGGTTATGCCATACAGTTCTCAATGTGGGGACTAATTACCTTAATTTAATATGGTACAGTTCTCATTGTAATTAAGTCTCCCATTTGAGTGCTTCTTAGGCTTGTTCATTGTGTTTCCTTTTGTCCTTGAGAATATTGATTTGGACCATTGATTAATAGCGGAGAGATTTCCATTTAGAGAAAAAACAATTGCACGAGTCTTCTAAATATGTGGTTGATTGGGAGAAGAATGTCTAGTATACTTGGTCAATAAACAATACGAAGTAACCCATAAAATTGCTAAGAGTGTTCCTGGTACTAGGATTTGTGTTGCGTGATTGTATCGTTGAGCTCCCTGCGTGCACATGAATGGAATGCAGCATAGGAATTTCTGGATGCTCTCTCGAATGTCCAAGGTTTGACTTTTCTATTAGGTTTACTTTTAATTTCTGCCAGTGTGTTTATTTACTATGGGAGTGTGATCAAATGTCCTAGAAAAGGTACTGCCTTCACCTATTTTTCTGCTTTTATCAAACTGTTAAAGATCAACTTCCAAATCATAGCAAGTCTACTGTGAGATGATGCCATCTGTTGCATTATAATCTCTCCATGTATCTCTGCAGTCTTGATAGAAAAATGATTGGATGGTACCTTTAATGATTTAATGCAAAATGTGGCTCCAAATGGTGTTATCCTGGTGGTGAAATACACATGATTTGTTGTAAACCAAGTTAGGAGGTGCAGGTAGTCTTCAGGAAGAAGTTGATGGTATTCTTCTTTGTGCTCTGATCTAAAAATAAAAAATATCCGAAATAGTTAGATTTAGTGTTAATTTAACGCATGCAATGATCTGGCAAGAAGGTGTCGGTATCAGACTTTGCTCAGCTCAGATACCTTGTAGAAGTGGTACGATCGGGAAAGAAAGTGCAGAAACTGAACTTTAGTTCCACATGATCATTTGTTTGAGTTAAGAATTCATACGATGGCATTCTTGTTATAAAAGGTTGATTGAATGTGAGTGTGCTTATAGGAGGCTTTCAACAAGCTGAAATGTTTCCAGGAAATTTTTAAGTCTTACATAATGTGATACTTGTTTCCTTGGAGATATGGTATGGTGTTTGGTAATGGTGATATGCTAAGAAAACATGTCATTTCAGTTGGGTGCATCGAGTTTCTGTCATATGCTTAGCATGAGATGCATAGGCACGTTGCATGCGTAGCTTAAGCTTGAGGGGCTTAATCATGTGAGCCATTGAGTGCACCAAGCATACTGGAATAAAGCAATATGGATGGAAGATTGCTGCTCTGCTGCGTAGCATGGTGCACCGAAAAAGTGCACACGGCGGAGTTCGGAGATGCCAAAATGCAGGTCACCGAACATCAATCAGGAATGGCTGCCAAATAAACAGAGTTCAATCATGGAGAGGGTGGGTTACTTTCCTGACAGAAAACACATCAGTAACTGACGTGGAATCTCATTCGAGTGCAATCTGTGGCAGGAAGTCATTTCTCCCACTTCAACTTTATGCCATTGACTGGGTGATATCTATTTCATACTTGGTAATTGTTATGCTTATTTACAAGCATTTTATCATAGATAACACCAAACAATGGAGATGTCGCAGATGGTCTCTATGATACTTGATTAATTTTATGCAAGCGACTCGAGAATCTTCAACTTCAACCAAGCCTGCCTTGAAGGTAGAGAATTTTGCAAACGTTAATTACCACCTCTTGATTATTGTTAAGACCACAACTGTTGACCACTGTGAATGTAAAATAATGGAAGTGAATTTTCTAACGAAGTTGCATTAATTATTAGGAAGTAAACCTTCATTTTGTTGAGCTTCAACTGTGAACCTACTTGCATGTTTTGATGTGCTCAAAGGCAGGAATGGCATCGACTTTGTGTTTTCAGTTCCCTACGAAGGACAAAAATGGATGCTGTCTCAGTATTACACAAGAACACTATCATACTTGATGGTATCAAAAAAATGTCTTAGTACTGGTCTGCATGCAGTAATCATTATATTAGTTCTAACTATTTGTGCTTGTTCTTGATTCTGTTGAAGACATCGGATGTCAAGTCCAGTTGCCAATGCCTTGGCTTCTTGTTTCTCCTTTTCTTTTCCTTTTCTAAAATTTTCAAGTGCTCACCTATGTATATATGGCATTCCTTTTCTTTTTGTTTCTTTTTTCTCGTCGAACTCCTTGGCAACTGTTATCATATTTTACATTTTTATTTCCTCTTGCTGTAGTTCCCTTGATTCCGAGCCTCCAAGTTATGCTTTTGAATTTAAAAATTCTGGGATTTATTGGAGGAAAATAAGATGATGACATCTTCAAACTGATAATGACGCTTTCATTCCAATTTGAATCTGAAACAGGTTACTGATTAGAGCCTATGAATGACATCTTCTCCTACACTTGGTAATTCTCTTGGTTAATGTGCCTAAACTTAGTTTTCATACTGAATGCTAAGTCTCCTATTTCACATATATATCCTGAATATTTTTCCCTTTTCTTATTTATTTTTTATCTTTCCTCATGATACATGAAGAAAAAAGAATTTACTACATTTGAAAGTAAGGTAAGGCCATGCATGCAGATTCTATCTTAGGACAACTACCTAGTCTTATGGGACTGGGCTTCAAATCTACATTTGCTTTTTCTCAGGGCCAATCCAGTTGTTCTGGCCATTCCCATGCAGGTGGTTCTAGACCATCTACAGCCCCCCAGGTGGCACTTGCTGCAGTCCCTGGGTGATCAACATGGTCTTCCACTGGGTATGACGTTTCAGGTGAGCTTGTCATATCCACAGTTGGATCAGGGCCCTGAGCAGATGTTGTAGCTCCATCTCCAAGAAGCTGCGTCTCTCTTGTCAAAGCTTCTAGTGGCCGTCTATCAAATGCACGAAAGCTTCCTGATACTACATAGACTCGACACAAGCTGAATTCATGCCTCAACTGCGTTCAGGAATCGGAGGACATCCAAATGGTGGTTAGTAATTAATGGAAAACGGTTGCATGTTGCATGACAGGTACATCTTTTTAATTCAAAAAACTAAAAGATCATATACATGCATGCACACCTTTGGAGTTGCATTACTAGAAGATTCATGAACTTCAATGGCTCTGTACTCATTCATCTTCCATTTGGTTTTTCTTCCTCTTGGAGCTTTTCCCGTATAGAACACCATGGTTTTCATCAATCCAATCACACGATTGTCCAAGGAGTAAACATAACCAGGAGAGCCTGTGGCCTTCCAGTACCCGGATGCTGTAGTCCGGTTAGGTCTCCCTCCCCTAGCTTCTCTCTCTTGCCTGGGTGTAAAGAAGAACCACTGCTCGGTGTCTCCCTGACATAGTTCTCCTGAGAGCTCTGCGACATCGTGCAAGAGACAAATTAAAGTCACCACTCAACCTCTACCGCGAGCATTCTTCTACCTAGTTTATCATTAGTAAAAACAAAAGAGAACAAATTTAAGTGCGGTTTTAATTTTACTTGGAAGATCCCATGGTTCGACGTCGTAAATGCTGATCTCTGGAATAACACGTTGCAGACGTTCTTGCCTCCCCCCTTCCAGCTTACTATGCAGGTAGTAGGAGATCAGCTCTTCTTCTGTTGGGAAGAAGCGGTAACCTAGAGGGAGTTCCTCCATTCTTGTTCTTGTTCTTGTGTCTTGTTCCCTTGTCTGCCTGAGCTGTATAAGCATCATGTGCTTATATAATGACCTTGACCTTGTTGAAGGGGAAAGAGGGAAGACGATGGATTTGCCGAGTGGAATGAGAGAAAAAAATGCAAACTGTGGAAACTTCTACGCGGTTGCAAGGAGAAGATTATTTTTATCCTGTGATATGATTATACAGCTGTATAAAACATCGTGTCTCGCCCATCCAAATTTCCTTTGAACAAGTCAGCATGCACTTTTCTCTCCTGTACCTCTCCGTCGTTTGTTATGTGCCCACATGGCCTCTTCCAGCTATATTACTTTGTTATTTTAATTATTTTAATAGTTTTATACATAACAAATATTTTAGAAATTAATCTCTATCACAATGACACTAGCCATGATGCATTGCTTTTTGTACGGATGTATCTAACACTTAAAATAATATTTTAATATATTTATAAATAACAAATATTTTAAAAATTAATCTAATCTCTATCATAATGACGCTAGTCATGATGCATTGCTTCTTGTATGGATTTTTCTTGTATTATTGTTTATTTTTTAAAGTGATTTTTATTTAAAAATATATTAAAATAATTTTTTATTATTTTTTAAAAATTAATTTTAAAATTAACATATAAAATAATCTAAAAATATAAAAAATATATTTAATTTAAAGTAAAAAAAAAAAAATTTTAAAAATTCTTTTTAAAATAAAAAATAAATAGAACGACTTTGATCGTCAGCTTTTGGAGAAGGGGTTGTACTTTGTACCACTGCCCCTTTTCTTTTTCAATACACATGCTTAGGGGCACTATTATTTAATTGATTGATTAATTAATTAATTAAAATTAATAGAGGAGGAGAATCACTATTAATTTTTTTTTAAAAATTGAGTTTTATAATTTATTTTGATATTTTTATAAAATTATTCAAGTTTTATGACTCAAGTTGAGAATTTTTGCAAATTAACTCAGTTGATTTTGGGTTTTTTTTTTTTTAATTGATTTTAATGAACAACATTGTTTTTTCTTTTTTTTTAATTTCATCTTTAACATTGAATTTATTAGGGAAATTGAATTTTTGTAATTTATTTCGATCTGGTTTTTATAAGATTTCCAAGTCTCATGACTTAGGTCGAGGTTTTTGCGAGTTGACTTTAGTCAAGAATTTGATAGGTTAATTCAAGTTGATTTGAGTTTTTTTTTTAATTAATTTTTTTTTCTCAATCTTATTATTCAACATTGGATTGATTAATAATTGATTTTTCATAATTATTTTTTCTCAATATTTTTTTTTAAAAATATCATATTAAAATATATTTTTTCCAGTTGTTTAGATTATCTTTGAACTGTTAAATCAACCATGTTATTATTTCAGATCAATTTTTTTTTCTTCTTTTTAAAAAATACATTAGATAAACTATACTTGGATTTTTTTTTTTTTACATTTAAAAAAAATTGTTTCGATAAATGACTTATCACAAGTAAATGACCTAGTCCTATTTGAGCATTATATATATATTGATGGCGATATGATTACGTACAAGTAAAGACACAAACAAATACTGAAGAACGGAAAGAGTCCATCCCCTTCCTCCGAAAACTGACAAGGAACAGCTCCGTGCAGAAGGGAGTCGAGTGGAAGAAAAAGGAATTACTTTTCTTTTTCTTTTTTAAGTAGGGTTAAGGGTTTTGGAGCTGCAATTATTTAATTTTTAAAAGTATTTTTCTTTAAAATTTATTAAAAATAATGTCTTTTTTTATTTTTAAAATTTATGCTATACATCAAAATAATCTAAAATAAAAAATTAAAAAATCTTCAAAAATACCTTTTAAAAAAAATATATATATATATATATATATATATACTTTTTTAACACGACAAAAAACTAAAAACAAGACAAGATTACCTTTTCGGAGAACAAAACAAGAATGGGAGGGGAGCCAGGGCACTTCTAACTCTGGACAAAAGACTTAAGTCATTGTCAAGACCAAGTCTTGACGAGACGTCGAGGAGACCCAATAAATTTGTTTCGGAGAGGAAATCAAATCGACGCGGACTTGCTTATGTGTAACGTTTTACCTATTCATACCCGCGTTTCAGGCCCTTTTTTTTTCTTTTCTTTTTTCTTCCACACGTGCATGACTGTAATACTCTTTGTTCTCTAATGTCAATTTCTTGTTACTTCAAATTGTAGACTTTTTTTTTGATAGCGTGTTGCGAAAGCGTTTATGGATAAGATGGATAAAGAAATACTCGAGAGGAATCTCAATTATTTTGGAAGTATAATTGAGAAAAAACAATTATGATTTTGTATAAGATTATTATTGAATCAAGCTAAAATTTAAATAAAAAATTCTGCAAATCAGGTTCTATTGGAGGGCAACCAAGCCAAGAATTTATAATTTAATTGGAAATTCTAGTTTTATATTTACGCTACACATTACATCAAATTTATAATTTATAAATTCTTAAATAAATTGTTGCTCGTGTATATTTTCTGGCCCTCATGAAGAAAACTATCAGACTTTTGACATTGAATGGTTGCTTCAGATTGCATAGATTAAATATTAGGGATATAAAAAATAATTAAACATTGAGGTATTAATGATATTCAATAAATTGTAAAAATTCACTACCAAAATTTAGCAATTTACATATGGAATATTCTATTGATAGTTAGACACTGATTCTGTTAGCATACTTTTTATTGACGAGATCATAAAGGGTTATTATTCATCAGAAAACTTATAATTAATGATTTCTATTATGGCGGTCATTCAGTCGGTAATATAACCATTGATAGATTTATAAAAGGAAAAACACGCTAAACAAAAAAGATTGTCAGCATCATTCTGTCAAGATTTCCATCGATAAATATAGCATGTCGCTGATAAAAAGTTTATTTGTAATTTTATCGGTGATTTATGTCTAAACTACCGATGAATGAATTTCGTCAGTGATTAAATAATGTTAATGGCATTTTCAGTAATTCTTTTTTAACTTTCTAAAATATACTAATGGACTTCTTCTGCTGGTAAACTTGTCAATAAGTTTTTAAATATTTTTTTTTGAAAAAATATGTAATAAACAGAGTAGAAAAAGTTAAAAGAAAATAAAATCAAATATTTATTATAAATTTAAAAATTTATCAATTTAAATATAATTCATCTACAATAAAGGGGCGAAGGAGGAGGAGGAGGAGGTGGGTCTTCATCAAGACCGAGGGCAATAAGGAGGAGCACATGTACTATCCATGTATGATTTTAAATCCATGTACAATCACCAAAGTTTGGCCATCTCAACACTACGTTGTTCTGTCTTGGTAGCAAGATGGGTTGTATAGGCTTTAACTTGTTGGTTTAAAATGACTTGAAACTTCTAAGATTGAGTGCTCGGAATCAATTGTGAGCATCAAACGGTTGAAACACTTTGGATCATTCTCAACTCCTCAACCATAATGTTTGAGATATTGTAAACTCAATTTCTATCGATTCTATCGGATAATCTTGCCTCCAACCACAAATCCGAATCAATTTTGGGATAAGTTGAAGGATCGCCCTTCTATCTCTCCTGCAACCGAGTGTTATAAGTTTCATGAAAAAAAGACAGCAAATTCAAAAAGAAAGCTCCTAGAAAATACTTTGTTTTACCCAATCATGGGTCACACCAAAATCAGAAAACTTCTACTTATCGGATTGAAAATCAAACACACTAGCATTGTACTATAATATTACATCATACAATTCTTCACCCAACAACACCAGTGGTGGAACATTCTCTTCAACTCTACTAATAAAGAAGTCATTTTTTTTTTCTTTATGTACTTGTGATCCGATGACAAGAACCATTAGTGGCAATAAAAAAAAAAGACGTTTTACCATTATTTGTTAAGGTAAAGGCCTTATTATTTTTCATATAGCATGAACATGCTAATTTCTCATGCGTGCTCCAACTAGAAACCATTTCACACATAGGAAAATCATTGATAGTACACATCAAAGCTATCTTTATCTAAAAATTATGTTACCTTGAGACATCATAAATCAAAGTCCTAGACGGCCACAATTGATTCAACTCATCATTCAACAGTCGAAGACAAACATCTATATTCTGACCTAAACTATTAGGATTCGGTATGATTGTAGATAAAAACATGAACTCCAACCTTATATACATCCTTAGTGGAAAGTTGTAAACTGTGAGTATCATTGGCCAACAAAAATAAGGAGCAACAAATGACCTGAATAGATTGAGTATGTCTATACACAACCTAAAATGTATATTTCTTGATTCAATTGAAAATTGAGGATGCACCTTATTAAAATGTTTTCAGCTTTGCCATTGGAAGGACACATTAGACTCCATCAACTACATTATGTGAATGATGTCATGTCATGTGCTCGATAGTGTTTGGACACATGCATAACCTTTTTAGTCTATGAGTGATTGAGAAGTATATAAGTTTTTTTTATGTGTAACAATAGTCTTTTCCCTACCAATTATAAGTTTATAACGAGCATACCCACATGTTCTATACTCGGTTAAATATGTATTTTCAAGGTAGTTTGGACACATGTCAATTTTTTAGTATACTAAGTGGTTGTTTCATCATGGATTTAGCAGTATAGAAGTTTTTTTTTCAGTTTATTCCTTTCAGGTAAAATGATTCTCGTCCATTCAATAATTCTGTCGTAACCAGCCTCATTCAACCTATGATATGATTTGATTGTGAACACTTGTGCATTGACAGATAATTTACTATGATTTATGCACTCATTCCATAATGGTTAATTAGAATGTTTTAAAAGATCAAAAGACATGGGCACACCTGCATTTGGTTCTTCATCTTTGATTGAACATTTACTTGCATAATCCTGATTCATTCTCATTATATCCATAATCATATTCCTATAAGGATTTCTATTGTCATTGACAACTCCATGTACGTTGCTATAATTAAAAATTGATCCGACTGCCCTTTTTACCATGGTCTTGTAAGGAGCATATGGTTCACCATAATTTACCGATATGATTTCGGTTGTTAGTATTTTTATTTGTATTTGCTAATTTTTTTGGTAGTGATTGCACAATGGTGATATGAAAAAAATAAAAATAAGATTTTGACTTAAATGTAATTAATAAATAATTTTGGTTTAATAAAATGGGTGTAAAAATAGGATGGTTGTATATTTGAGAGGAACATTGCGCCTTTATCATCAATGCTCATCTCTGGACATTCCATTGGACCTTTATTACACGAAAATTTAGGATGCTTCTTCAACTAAGGTTAAATAGACATAGATATATGTTACGTTTCTAAAAAGTTAGAAATAGGATTTGAACCTATTCCCATTTTTAATGAATTTTCTTCTAAACAATTAATTTTTTTTAGGCATGATATAAGTTGGTGATATCTAATAATTAGTATAATTAAAAAAAATCAATATATATTGAGTGATAAGTTTGAGAAAAAGAGAGAAAAACATAGAAGAAAAAAAAAATGTTTCCCACCCACCTAGATCCAGAATTAAGGCAATATGCGACATTATGATTTATATTTTTTGAAAGTGTTTTTTATTTGTTAAAGTATTAAATTGACGAGTTTTTAGTTTTTTTTTTTTTAATTTATGATTTTGATATGATAAAAAAAAACTATTTGATTCTCCTTTAGAAAAAAATATTATATAAAAAATAAAATTTTAATATATTTGCTGGACTGTTGACCTTTTAACAATTTATCCACCCCGTAACAAGTATAGGATGATTAAAGCAGTTAAAATGGATCTTATATAATTCCAAAACAAACATTAATAGTTCTAATAAAATTGTTATTGAATAAAATAAATCTATACATATAAGCATTCACTAGCGTCTTTGTAGTCCTTAACATAGCTTGCGTCAATGATATTAAAATACTTATAAAATTATATATTTTTACAAGTTAATTTATATATATTTATAGTGTCAACTCGGTATAAAAACTAAAGATCGTACTAAAATAGTTTTGACTAGGTAAAATCGTTTGAGATCGAGCAAAATTGTGATTTTTCTTCCGTGTTTACGTTTTCAATTGGAAAATAAAATTTGTCAATTGATCACCAATCAACTTTAACCACAGACACAAAGCATCCTTATCCTATTTTTCTCTCCATTCTCCGCCGTTCCATAACCATAATAATTTCATATCTTGCTCAATTGTTGCCTTTTAATTGCTCTTACATACTTCAATTCAATCATTCGGAAACCTTTTGGTTAATAGTTAATATAAACATATCTATATGCTGTAGCCATATGATATCATACATTAGAATGCTATGTTTTCCATAATTGACAAAATCCCACATAAAATCAGGATCTTTTGGAAGTTATTGTTTCTATTTCCATCTGTTACATATTTTGTTTTCTTTATATTTCTAAGTACTTGAAGTTTGTGGTTTTTTACCTAGAGTTTTTTTTTTTTTCCACAAGTAATAGATGTATTGAAACGCCCACAGAGGTGAGGTGAACCATGTAAGCATTAAACAAGATATATATTAATGAGAGGTCATGCACTTGATGTCTTGGCCCAGCGGTTGAAGGGACATGTTCCCTTTCTCTGTATTCTGGGTTCAAACCTCACCGTGCACGCCTATTATCCCCGCGGTGTCTTACATGCTCACTGGGTTTACAGGATGTTCAGTGAGCCGCAGGATTAGTCGTGGTGAACGCAAGCTGGCCCGGACATCCACGTAAATAAATATATATATATATATATATATATATATATATATTAATGAGAGACAGAAAATGAATTTTTCATAGTTTGGGTTTATCTCACGAGGCATGTTCAATGCAATTATTTGTCATTCTTATGAATTACAGAGGAGATGGCAACGTTGCTAAAAATATATGTCAATGCTTTTGTTTAAGTCTGTGAATTGTTGGTGAATGAAAATTTATGAAGATTAATAATTGTATTTATTGTATTTTTTATTTAAATTATGTTTGAAATTTTATTTGGTGTTTAAATTATATATAAAAAAATATTTTTTACAATTTTATGATCTATTTTTATAATTTAAATTTATATTATATTTTTTATTTCATACTAAAAATATATTTTTAACAACCTTTAATCCGAGCCCTTGAAGTACCATTATTAAAAAAACAAATCATGAATAAAACAAATCGTACAGCGGTGAAAGCCAAGTCATCTGCAGTCGCCTTTAGTTGAGCCAGCAAAAAAAAATAATTGTACTTAGCCTGTTGTTTTTTAAAAGCTAATAAGAATAAAGATATTATTTCACTTGGCTTTGTGTGCGTTTGATATTTCAATAACGGTTGTAATTATGATTTGAAAAAAATTATTTTATAAAATTTATTTTTAATTAAAATTGATTTGAAAAAATAGATGTTTGATTAAAACTGTGGCTGAAATTAATATGCTGTTTGAGATTGCGTTTGAAAAGCGCTTTTCATAAAATTTGAATTTTTTTTTTTTAGCTTGGAAGTAATATGTTTTTGATGTTTTCAAATCATTTTGATGTGCTGATCTCAAAAATGATTTTTAAAAAATAAAAAAAATATTATTGGCATGCTTTTCTAAGTGAAAAGCACTTTGAAAAGCAACAGCAACCACACTCCCAAACACCCTCTAAAGTTGAAGAAAAAATAATTTAATGTGTTTGGTTAAAAATACTTTTAAAATTAAGATTATAAAATAATTTTAAATATATATATATATATATATATATTAATATTGATGATTTTTAATTTAAATATTGTAGATTTAACTATTGCTATTACATCATCAAATAAATTATACTTTATATAAAATATTTTTTATTATTCTATGAAACTATCTACAATTTCATTACGTACGAAATACATCTGACAAGAACTACAGTTTTCAAAAAAAATTTAGCGTGTAATAAAATTAGATAAAATATTATTAGGTATAAAATTCACTATAAACTAGTTTTTTTAAAAAAAAATGTTAAAAAAATTAACACATTAAAAAAAAAAGAGTTCACGGAGTGCAAGTGAATAGTGCAAAAAAAGCAAGGAATATTTGCTTTTCTTTAATTGCGTTTCCAACATAAAAAATAAGTGAGACCCATAAATAGTATATTACTTTTTTCCTTAACCAAACGACTGCAAACTGCATTTTAATTAAAATGCAGCCGTGACTGTGTAAACAAACGGCTCTTCATCAAGGTGTTTATAATCTCAAATATTACGTTTTTATATATTTAGATATGATTATCTAAATACTATTAATTAAATGTAGTATTCATCTCTAAAAATCTTGCTGAAATTATTAATTATAGAATAAATTTCATTTTTGTCTTTATAAATTGCACTTCGATACTAATAGTTTAAAATTCACCAATATCATCCTTCCAACACTAAGAAAGTCCCAATATCATCCTTTTTCTGTATTTTTTGTGGGACATTCGTTACATCCTGAGTGGCTAAGGCCAGCTGAGAGAAAAACCAAAGATGGCATGGCAATTAATAACATTTTAATCAACTATAATTTTTCATCTCTCGGATCTGTATTTCTAAATGTATTTGAAATTGGGAGCAGAAAATATAAAAATAAAAAAGGCTCAAGAAATTCGTAGGAGAAGGTGCATTAGTTAGTTTTAGGGTGATTATTTTTTATTCCATTTGGTTTTTATATATATAAAAAATAATTAAACTGGATTTTTTTTTATATAAGATAATTTATTTTTTTTATATGTTTTGGATCGTTTTAATGTTTTAATTTAAAAAATAATTTTTAAAAAATAAAAAAAAATATCATTTTAATGCATTTTATCACAAAAAAATATTTTGAAAAGTAACTATAATTACATTTCCAAATATGCTCTAAAACTTGATTCTACTGTCAAGTAATTGTTTTTTCAAAGTTGACTTTGTAATCCAACAAGAAGTGAAACCATCTTGACTGGTCTACTTAGAAATTAAATTCTAAAAAGTCAAACAAACAAACCAAAGAAATCAACCATTACAAGAATTAAACTTTGTAATTCATGCGCAAAGTAAGATTTTATCTCAATTCTATATTTTACTTGTTGCTTATGAAAATTGATTTTAACACCATACAACTTATGATTTCTTTTAATTAAATATTTCTTTTTTAAAAATTAAACCAATAAATAGAAGTGATGCCCAAAATACTCTACAACAAAATATACTATGAGAAATCGCTTTTGAGTTTTGACCCCTTTTCTTAAAAAAGAAAGAAAGAGAGAATCAAATGCTATGTCCTATGGGCCAGTTGTTTCACAAAGCTTGGAAAAGACCGTCCCATAAAATAAGCCCATAAAATAACCCAAGAAAAGAAATCAGATTATTAGGAAAAACTAAAAAAGAGAAAAGCCCAACCTAAATTAGTCCCAATAAGAATAAAATAAAACTCCAAGGACTTTCAAGCAAATAAAAATAATATTGACTCTACTAAAACCCTGACCACTCCCCTCATATAAAGTCTCCTCTTAGAGCCGCTCCCTGTCGTCCTCCGCAACGCCGCAAGCAAGCTCGGCCAGCAGCCTCTTTTAGCATCCTTGGGCTTCTGAACCTAAACTGCCTTCAGCCATGGTAAGTAAGATCTCTTTAACGTATTTAACTCTCTTCGTACCTTGTTTTTGTTGTTCTTGTTGATGTATATCTGCTTTGGAGGACTTAAGACAAGGATATTTGCTTTTGTTATCTGTTTTGTTTTAAGAAAATAAACAAAGGGGAAGTGGGTTTCGGTTAAATTTTCGTACTTTTCAATTTGCATCTGTTTTAGGGTGGGAAATTTGGGATTTTTCGGATATAAGTTGATGTTGTAGAAGGTTTCTTTCTGATGCTATCAGTCACTTGTCCTATGCTTTGTTTGATCGTTCTTGACTGTGATAGTATATACGTTAGCTGTTTGTTGTTTAAGGACGTGGGGTTTGAGTTCTATATTTGTTTTTCAGATTTAGATTTCTGTTTTAGGGTGGGAAATTTGGGATTTTTCGGATGTAAGTTGATGTTGTAGAAGGTTTCTTTTTTATGCTATCAGTCACTTGTCCTATGCTTTGTTTGATTGTTCTTGACTGTGATAGTATATACGTTAGCTGTTTGTTGTTTAAGGACGTGGGGTTTGAGCTCTATATTTGTTTTTCAGATTTAGATTTTGCTTCTTTTTCGTGGGTTTTTGTTTTGATAGAATTTTGTTTATGATTTGATAGTCAAAGAGAAGGACAAGAGAGCCAAAGGAAGAAAATGTTACTCTTGGCCCAACTGTCCGGGAGGGAGAGCATGTTTTCGGGGTGGCTCACATTTTTGCTTCATTCAATGACACTTTCATTGTGAGCGTTCTTTCATATTTTCCCAAATGAACTATCATGTCTGTCTTTTGATTAACGGGATCTTTTGGGTTTATCTGTAAGTGATTTAACTTGGTTTAAATTATTGCAGCATGTGACTGATCTGTCTGGGAGGGAAACCCTAGTTCGCATTACTGGTATGTGTTTTATACTGTCATAATTTTTTTAACAATTGCTCTTTCTTGGAATGGGGTCATGCTTATAAAGATTTCTAGCTTGCTTCTGCTCTATTTGTCTTTTTCTCTCTTGGTTTGCTGTTTTTGCTAATTAAAACAGACTTGGGTGTTTTCCTTTTTAAAATTAATTTATACAATGATTTTAAAATTTTAAGTGTCTTGAGTTTTTACATTATGTTTCTATATTCTTATCCAACATGAGTACTTTGTTGTACTGTGTAGTGCAGTGTTGATTTATCAGTGGCCTTTTGACTGTCCAAAATACAATTGCATGGTGAATTCATCATTTTGCTATCACATGATTGCTTGTTCAATATTGGCAGTAGTTTGCTTTATTTTGGTTGTGCATTACTCGTAGAACTGTTGCTTTGTCACATGTCATCAGGCCATTGTTTCTGCTACTAGTGTAACTCTATCTCCTTGTTCTGCATATGTACCAGGTGGAATGAAGGTTAAAGCTGACAGGGATGAATCCTCACCATATGCTGCTATGCTTGCTGCACAGGATGTTTCACAGAGATGCAAGGTCTTTGTTCTGCTTTATATTTGATACATTGATTTGAAAAAATTTCCTCCTTTTAATTTATAATATTTTTTTTATATTCAGAAGTGGTTTCATTAGCACTGAACTTGTTTCAAAACTAACAGGAACTTGGCATTACTGCTCTTCATATCAAGCTTCGCGCTACAGGAGGGAACAAAACTAAGACACCTGGGCCTGGTGCCCAGTCTGCTCTTAGGGCATTGGCTCGTTCTGGAATGAAAATTGGTCGCATTGGTAAGTCATTAATATGAAATAAAGTTTTAGAACCATTGATTGCAATTTTAGGAGTTTAATATGCACTTGTGTTTGTTACCTAGCTTGGATGAACTGGTGCTGGTGATGCTTGTGGATTGAAGCTTTCAATCTAGAATTAGTTACTCTTTAATGTCGTAATTTTTCAAGAGCCTGACATTTTATATTTGTTATATGCCATGAATACTGTCTAACATTTATGCTGTGTTTTTCTGTTGATCGAGTATGAATAGCTGAACTGGCCATGTAGTAATTAAACCAGAGAAGCATTTGTAAGCCTGAATCTTCTTTCATTGGCATTGAGTTTGACGATTGCTTGTATGTTTTTCAGAGGATGTGACACCAATTCCAACAGACAGCACCCGCAGAAAGGGTGGCAGAAGGGGAAGAAGGCTGTAAGCTGTCTCTCATCAGAGAAATTCCATTTCGGTGGTGCTGCTTTGACTGCTTGGTGATGGCTCTTTTCAAGTCAGGACGTTTTTGTAGTTTTTCTTATCCTATGGAAAATTGTTGACTTCGAATTGATATTTAAACTTTGTAGAAACTTAACGATATGGAGTTTTGCTTGTGACTTTTATGCTCTGAATGAGGTGGTTACTTTTCTTGAAGCAATATGTTTTTTTACTGATGCACTTGCAAATATAGTCACATTTGTTCTAAACGAGTTAGCGTCATAGCTGAGTTTATATTGTGGTCATCCTTCCTCCGCCATAACCTTGCACGAAGCATTCCATATGAATCGGAGACTCACCCTGTTCGAGTCTTCTGTTAGACATTTATTGGAATAATCTTCGGTTAGCCAAGCAGAGAATATTTCATTATAATCCTGGCATGTTAATGTTACTTTGATCTGGTTGATTTGGATTGTATATCTAACAGAGATCTCCTGTTAAAAGGCTCAGATTTCAAAGATGGATTATGGAAAATAATTATTAATATTATAAAACAAATTAAGACAAACGAACGAGCATGATTAAGCAAGAACAAATGAACTATATACGCCATCCTGCATGTCAGGGCATTTCTTTAATACAAATCATATAAAGAGAAGAAGATACAGTGGGAGGGAAGTTAAAGATAGCAGAATATGTTTTGTTCGCTGAAGTGGCTGGTTCTATAAAGAGTTTGCTGGGTAGAGAAGATGAACAATATATATATATATATTGCAAAACTCATTGTAACCAGAAAGATTAAAAGTTTTTTTTAAGATAAATTGTTAATAAAGAATCTACATAATTTCTAGGTTTTTAAAACCATGTTAAATTTAAATTTAGAGGATTTTCAGAAGCTCTAAAAAATTGATTAATTGTAAGAATAATTAAAAGCTTGTTTTCTGATATCAAAATTGATATGGATCAAAAACTAAAAAACACTAAAAATAAAGAAAAAAAGGAAGCCATGAATTAAAAACAGTGAAAGAAAAGCTAGGAAGAAGAGAAAATTCAGAGAATGAATAGTTTGTTATTTTTATAAAGTCTACAAAAACTCACAAATTAAAAAAGAAATATATAAATAACACAACTTTAAAATATATAATTATTCAATTTAACTCATTAATTAAAACTGTTTAATATAAATAATTCAGATAAATAAAATAAAAATAATAAAATAAACTCATGTTAACTTGGTCTAGCAACCCAAAAAAAGTGAAAGGTGAGGCCATCCTTCATCGTTGAATTGATGATGCTGTCCTCGCCAATGCCTTCAAAAACTGATATGGATACTATCCAAAAGATCAAGGCAGCCCTTGCATCCAAGGCTTAAACTAAAGTCCCCCCCCTCACCACCATCTGTTGAGAATTGAGATTGTTCTTCTGAGTGCATTTTCTTCTTTTCTAATATTGGCACGCCAAGACTATGACATCAATTATTTAGCTGAATGAATGCAGTTCTAATTAAAACGATTCATCTCATATTGCGCAAACTTGAGCTATTCTTTCCTTGACCAAACATATATAATTTTGTTCCTTGCTTCATTCAATTAGAACAAGATTACAGCAAATAATAAATACAAAAAAGAATAACATAAAGAAACATGAGATAAAAACAAGAAAAAAAAAAGGGGCATCAATTAATAAACAAGGATGAAAGCAGATTAGTTGACGGATGCCAAGTATAATCAACCGAATATATTAAAAATATTTTCACCAGAATTTCCACTAGGTGAATTAACAGCTGCGCATCTTTTCCTGATCTCCCCATCTTTGCCAATCTTGACGTCAACAGCTCCCAACTTAATCATGGCCCGACCAAATTGAAAACTGAAGTCGCTGCTTCCAGCTACTCTTGCCACTGAGAATCTGGTGTTTGAATCCAGTGCCAGCTGCTGATCAACTTCGAGAATCCCATTACCTAAACGTATTTGCTCGAAGAAAGATTTGTCCACTGAAGAAGACTTGAGAGGATCCTGGTCGAGATTAGCTGAGTTGTTACTGTTAGAATTTTGAGGACAGAGAGTTTGTAGGGTTTTCAGTAGTGTTGTATTCATGGTTGGATCAGGGTTGCCAGTGTTCTTGAAATCATAAAGACGATTTTGGAATAAACCACAATGTGCTACCCCGACACTGTGACCACCTCCTATACATCATCAGAAGAATCAAAAGACAAATAAGAAATGTGCCTGGAAATGTAATATCACATGTCGTTTCAAAGAGAAGTAGGAATGGAAACATGCATCATCACGTACCAAGAAGATAAACCATGTCAATAGTGCTCAGTCTTTTGCTATTAAAAGCTGCAATAGCTTGAGGAACTGGGATGCTTGGAGATGGGAGTTTCACATTTTGAGCAGAAGATACACGACCATCTCTTCTTCCTGTTTGTACAGGGTACCATCCTGTCCTTGACTTCTTATCACTCTGCATGAGCACAAACATTTATCACTCAATTCTTTTGTTATCCTACTCTTTTGACCCCTGAATAAATCTTTTTAATGTTTGTTTACAGTTCAGTTCTTTTGACAAGAATGAGACGCATGCATTGATTCTGAAAGGGAATAGAAAAAAGCTATGCACCTCGAAAACAGCATCTCTGGTAGCCATCACTATAATATCAGCACAAGAGACGACTCCTGGGCATGTATTTTCAATTTCCGTCTTTATTTCCTCGATGAAGTCATAGCCCCTCACACTTAAATTTGGAGGTGCAGTTTTCTCACCATTTGGCACATCCAGCAATATAGATGCATCGCATCCCTTTCAACACCCCCAAAAAGTCGCATTAGATTGTGTATGTATTGAGCAAAGAGATTGTTAATTCTATAACAAATTAACGTTGAAAGGGATTGCAAAACCTTCTTACATTGACAAAACAATCATGAAATTGCATGCGAAGAAGAGCAGCCACTATTGTTGTGTCTGTACTGAATCTTGCCTCTACTTTCTGCTTGACAATATCCTCAACATCTCTCTGAAAACCATTTCTGTCCCTGCATTTTCCATTATAGAATCCAAACTGCAACTGACCACTGCATTGGCCAGCCATGCTCACAAAGATGAGGCTAAGTGCTAGTGCCAAAGCTGCAGCTACTCTTGGCATTTCCATTTTTTTCCCTTCTTTTTCGAACTACTAATATTGGACATGGAAACAAAGCACATTCTGCTTTCTATTTATAAGGAATTGATCAGGATGATAGAGATATGGAAACCTTGCATAACATGAGGTTGGAATGGTGTGCATGATCACTAGTCATTGTCGTTAGACGTGCAGTCCTCTAAGGATATATGGTGCTGCCGCCGAACGCAGGGAGATACGTAGCATTCCAAAAATTATTCTAAAGAATTACAGATAGCTGGCTGCCTTGCCCCGGAGATCTGGAGCTGATATGCAAGAAGAATACTATAATGGAGGAAATTGTTGCAGTGAATTATTGACCAATAATCTAATCTAATCCTTTTTTTTTCCTGAATAATATATAATCTAATCCTTTTCGACTCAAAAACCGTGCCAATCAAACATTTTAAACCTTCATGTTTCCCTGCGAGGAAAGCTGTTCTAATTAATGACATGCGCATGTGGTTCAAGAAGCCATAAGAAGAAGGTCTAATGGTTTTCTAGGCTTGCAACCGTGTACAACTTCAAAAGAACTGATGCCTATCGACTTATTGACATATCTATTATAGGCAAACAAGGTTGTAGGAAGAACTAGATCCCAATTTCTATTATGATCAAACACTAAACATCTAAAAAAGTTGTCTAATTAACCACCTTAGTTTGACCATCAGATCAGTTAAGGGGTGCTAGGCACTAGAAAATTTCAACTTAGTTCTCACCATATGTCAAAGGATTTTTCATAAATCTAACACCCCTATCTGAGACTATGGTTTGAGGAAGACCATACATCTCGACATTTCATCAAAATAGAGTTTCGCAACTCTAAAAACATATGTGGTCTTAGTATAAGGGATAAAATGGGTCATCTTAGAGAACAAATTGATAACCAAAAAGATAGAGGCATGCTTCTTGTCACGGGGTCGCGCTGCAATGTTGTCTGGCGATGGTGGAGGCTTTTTCGTGCCTCTTGTGTGAGGTGTGTGTGTTGGAGACGATTTTCAATTTAATCATAAAATTATGATTAATGTTCAGGAGTCATCACCTATTATTATGGTCACTAGAAACCTATGATTTGCGAGATTATGGGTACGAGACTGGTTGTGCAAGGGGAAGAGGTGTCACCCCTAGTGCACCTTACCTAAGGTAAGCTGTATTGTTATTTGATTGTTTTTCTAGGTCGGGTTTCTATTCGTTGGTCTTTTTTAAGGTCCAAGGCAGATCTCTCTTTATGAGAGAGTCTTTACCTTATCGGGTTAAATCCTAACCGTTCTAAAGTCTGAATTTTAACATCACATTTATTTACACCTTGTATCTTTAATACCTGAGGATGTACTTTATCATATAATTTTACACCCCACAAATATTAAAGTCTACATATGGAACCTAAAACATATTGGAAAAGGTTTATGATATTTTGGCCAAATCCTAATGGATGATCAAAAACTGGTTTTGATATCCAGTTTTTGAATTTTCAAAACATGAGAAAGATGCAATTTTTTAATGAAAATATGCATTGAAATTTTTTAGGATTTGGCCTTATGCATGAAATTTGTTTTTTGAAAATGGAAATTAATTTAAAAGTTGAGATTTTTTTATGAAAATGTTTTGAATTGTTTTTGAAATATTTCAGAGAAAACTGAGTATTTTAATATCGAATTTGTATTTTATAGTGTAAATATACAACCCAATATCATGCAAAATGGGAAGAAAAATATGTGATAAAATCACAAATGTTTTTTTAAAGGATTTTTGAATTTTGTTTTTTGGGGCTAGGCTAGAACTGGCCCAGCCCGAAGGAGATGTTAATTATTTTGCAGAACGTGAACAATAGTTCATGTTTTGCATGTAACTACACATTTGCAGACGATGAGAGAGAAAAATGGGAGGCAACCTGGCGGAAGGGATGGGGTTGTTGTTACTGGCCCGGAGTGAAGTGGGCAAAGGTGCTGGTGGCTGGAGTCGGCTGTGGGAGGAAGAAGAAAAGGTTGCAGAAGAGAGAGAAAGGCTGGAAGGAGAAGAAAGAGAGTTGCGGTGGCTACCTGGTGGTCGGTTGGTGGTTGTGTTGGCTTCCTTTGGTGTAATTGGTGGCTGAAGGGCTGGCAACGACCTTGTTCGGTAGCTGGAATGACGGAGAGAGAGAGGGAGAGAAGAAATTGCAGAAACCGAGGGTGGACATGCTAGTTTTGATCAATTTTGGACCCGATTTTCCCCTCCTTCAAACCCTAAAATCGACCTCTATTTATAGGTGGTGGAAGAGGGCAATCTTGTCTATACTGGAAAAAAATTACAACCCTTGATTCAGCTGGGAAGGATCCCAATTGTTGGTTCAAAGTAGGCATCTTAAGTTGTCAAATAAGTCGGAAAAAGCTGACTTAGTTGCCTTCTTTAGGCCGTCGTGCTGTCATTCAGCTTTAATGGTTCACATGATGTTGTAGAGAAATTGCAGGTGATCAATTGCGTGTAAGATTTGTTAGATTTGATGGACGATAGATGCCTTAAATGCACGTGTAAAGTAGGTGACATGAGCAGCTTTTTCCAGTAAAAGAAAAGGACAATGAACAGTAACCAGATGACGCGTCGTCTAGTCTGACTTTTTTTTTTTTTTTAAATCATCAAAACAATGCCGTTTAAGGTTAAATAAGGGTTTTCCTAGAAGTTCAATGTAATTCTCCAACTTTCAATTTTTTTCAATAGAACCCCTCATTGACTCTAAATTTTTGATTTAATGCAATTAAACCCCTGATGAATTACTGTTTGAGCCCTAAATTTACGTGTCTTTTGTAAATTGTTCCTTGGATGCTAATTTTGTCAATTTAATCGCTAATTGACAACAAATCTTCAATTTTCTTACGATCTTGCCCCCGATTTCAATCAATGAACTTTGTAAAAATTAAATTTGGCCTCTTAAAATTTTAATTTTCTCAATTAAGCCCAAATTGGGCTCCCAAACTTATATTTTCACCAATTAAGCCCCAAATAAAATTAATTTGATCAATTTAAAGTATAATTAAGTCCTTACACTTAATTATATCCTTCAATTGGACCCAAATTAATTCTTAAACATAATTAAAATTTAATTTGGCCCATGATTAAATCAAATTGGCTTATTAAAAATTTAATTATGTCATTGGACTTAACTTTTATGCAAATTCGTCCAATAATAATTTAATTTGATCTTCAATTTTCATTTCCCCCCATTTTTTGGCCTTATGGGGTACAATTAGACCTTGAATTTCCTTCGAAATTGCAGCTTGATTTCCCGACTTGCTTTCTCCATGTTGGTAAATTTTATTTTATTTTTTTAATTTTTATTTTGAAAAATAGGTGATTTTTGGGGAATAACCCAGAATTGTGTTAAGACACTTCTTTGCAGTATGGAAGCCCAAACAAAAATCCATACTTACATTTTGCCAAGGGTAAGTGGGAACAAGCAAGGGGGTGTAAAAACCAATATTTTATTTTCCATGCTTAGCTGGTTGACATGTTCTACATTAATCTTCCAATTTAACTACATCTCTTTTTAAGTTAGACCAAAAGAACTGACATTCCATCTTTTCATTGGTTTTATTTATCCCAAAGTGTCCTAAAAGACCTTCATCATGAATCTCCTACACCAAACAATTTTGCACTAATGTCTTCGATATACAAAGCTTATTATCCCAAAACAAATACCCTTCTAAGAGGTAATTACCATCTATAACATGGTTGCTCTCATCTTTTAATGTCATGTATATTTCTTTAAATTCTTGACAAGATTTATATTCCTCTTTGAGTCTCTCAAATCCAGTAACTTTAACACATTACAAATAACAATATTACTCGATGAATGAAGACATCTGCCACTTTATTTTCCATTACGGATTTATATTTCATTACAAATGAATAAACTTGTAAATACTCAACTCAATGACCATGCCTATGGTTGAGATTATTTTTTGGAGTTGAGATAGTAAAAGGTCTCATGGTTGGAGAAAAGAACAAACTCCCATGGTAGCAAATAATGGTGCTAATAGTGTAAGGCTTGAACTACAACATAAAATTCTTTATCATAGGTTGAGTATTTTTGTTTGGCCTTGTTAAGTTTCTCACCAAAATAAGCTACATGATGATGTTTTTGACAAATACTCCACCTATACCAATTCTTGAGGCATCACATTTTACTTTAAACACCTTAGTAAAATCAGGAAGCCGTATTATTAAGGCCTTCGTCACCTCTTCTTGACCACTTCAAATGCATTATTAGCTCATTTACTCTATTGAAACTCATCTTATTTCGAAACAATCCGTGATAAGAGATATGATGGTGCTACATCTCTTGATGAAATGATGATACAAAGTCGCAAGCCTAAAAAAAATACGAACCTCATCAATATTCTTAGGTCCAGGCTAATCTACAATCGCTTGAACTTTTTAAATTCCCTCACATGACACTATAAAGCCTAAGAAAACTACTTGATTCATAAAGAAAGAACACCTTTTGACATTGGCAAATAAACTTTCCTTTCTTAAGGTTGTACAAACTTGAATAAGATGATCTAAATGCTCTTTCTTGGTTTTGCTATGAATAAAGACATCATCAAAATGCACCACTAAGAATTTTTTCATAAATGGCCTAAGCACTTGTGTTATTTCTCTCATAAAAGTACTTGGTGAATTGGAAAAGAAAAAAAAGGCATGACTAGCCACTTATATAATCTATTCTTAGTCTTAGATATAGTTTTTCATTAATCCTTTGGATATAGTCTTATATGATGATACCCATATTCTCCAGGTTAATCTTAGATTAAATTTAGGCTTATATCAAATTAAGTAATGAGAAATCAATACTTGATACAAATCCTATTAATGACTTAACTATCTACACACATTCTCCTTGAGCCATCTTTCTTAGGTGTTAAAAGGGTAGGTACAACACAAAGACTCAAACTCTCATATATATATATATATATATATATATATATATATATATATTGTAATAGTTCATTTACTTGCCTTTGTAATTTGACATTTTCACTATGATTCATCCTGTAGTGAGGCAAGTTAGGCAATATCGAATTAGGTATAAAATCTATAGCGTATTGAATGTCATGTATAAGAGGTAAACCATCAGGTAGTTCACATAAAAAGATATCTAGAAATTCTTTTAACACTTCCCCTGTTTCTTTAGGTGGTTTGTCTAAAGAACTTTCTACAACCTTATTGGCTATTAAGGCAAACACAACAAACTCTTCATGAACCTCCTTTTCAAACTCCTTATGACTAATTATGTTAAGCCCATTTTCTTTTACCTTTTCTTTCATTCTGATACTATCATTAGGCCTTGGTCGTAATCCAATGATTTGATTCTTTTTATCATGAAAAGTGAATGAACAAGAACTTGATCGCCTAAAGATGTAACATCTAAGTCATTTGACCAATTTCTACCCAAATGATGTGTCCTACATTTATGGAAATTACATCACACCAAGTTTCATTATAATAGTCCAAAATATTTATGGGAAAAAGACATTTTAACCCGGGACACACTAAATGTCTTGTTGTTACTCATTTTTGGGCCCTACATGCTGGAGATGGTGTGTATCTCTCTTGAACCAAATACGGGATTTTAGTTCGTGATTGTTGAAAAATTGACAAAAGCAAAGAAGAAAGAAATGTTTTCGAACCTTGTTTCAGCTGTTTTATACTCTCTTTATCCTTCCTTTTTGTTGTCAAAATCTTTAGGATTTTTAGGCTAATTAGGAGTTTTCATAATTTCAAATTCATTCCTTTTTTTATCTGGTCTTTAAGATTAGATAAATCCTTCAGAATTTGTACTAAAACTGATTCTGTTGCTGTCACAATTCTGTTGTAAACCAATTCTATTCGAACTTCAACATTGATTCTGACTTGGTTTCGTACAATATCTAACCATCCCAGCTATATTCTGTCATTCATGACTTATTAAAGAATTGATCTGCACCTTTTTTTAAGTCCTAGGGCTCGATATTCTTATGTCAGACTCTTAGTCAGATCAAGATGCTCGACATTGTCAGTTTCTGAATCAGATCAGGAGATCCTTTTGAGCAAGCAGATTGCGGCCAGATTCTTTTCTTCAAAACAAATTTATCCCACTTTGAATCCTTTATAAAAGTTGTAGTCCTGTATGTGTAGATGAATTTGGGTTTTTGAGTCTCCTGATTTTGATATCAGAAGCTTAAGATATTCTCACTCGAATATCTAATGTGAAAGCAGAGAATCTTGTCGCGAGAAGGATTCAAACCCGAGTTTTTTGCAATTCTATTCTTCAAAATGATTTTATCTCACTTTGAATCATTCATGGAAGTTTTAGTCCTGTACATGCTGATAAATTTGGTCTTTTGAATCACTTGATTTTGATAACATAAGCTTAAGATATTCATGTTTGAACATCTAGGGGGAAAGTAAAGAATCATGCCGCAAGAAGGATTCCTGCCCAAGTTTATCAGGTCTTGATTCGAGTCACCCGATTTAATATTTCAAGTATTTATCAGGTTAATTAAAGACCAATTTTAAACTTTGGAAAGTTAATTGGTTTCATTGAAGGAATTGAAAAAAACAAAACAAGGACTGGATCAGAAAACATCATAATAATTTTTGTTACTTGGCTGCCGATGTTGGAGTCATCATTCATTTTGCTGCCACGCTAAGGGAACATTTCTACTTCTTCAAACGACATCATGAAATCCTTCATTTTAACAAACCATGCCGCGTATAAAACAACCCCATAATAGGAATTAATTGGCATGGTACTATTCATTTGTGTTTTGAGAACAGTACCCTTAGTCTGCGATTTCTTTCCTTTTTCTGCAATGGTTCTTGCTGATCGGTTTCTTCCTCTCATCCTTGTGTCCTTTGTTTGGTTTGGTGTGCAAGTTGTTGCCTCTTTTCACGCCAAATGATCAGCTACAATTCACCATTTTTTCCCCCAACACATACGGTCAAGATGAGGGAACATTATAGTTGGTCTCCAAGTCTAAACAGCTATATAAACATCTGGCTTTGCAAGGAAAAAAGGGAAAGAATGTGTGGTAGTAATATATAGCATCAAGGCTAACATCAAAGAATCATATAGGAAAATAATTACTACAATATAAAGGACCATGGATATAGGAATTGATTGGTGTTGGTTATGGAAAATAATTACTGCAATATAGAAGACCATAGATATAGGAATTGTTGGGGATGTTTATAAAAGATAATCTTTGTAGTAATTACTGAAATATTTCATTGAATAACACTTGTAGAGGTTTTGTATATAAGTGAACCTTTAACCATGTATAAAGGCAGCAGTTTTTCTTTGATGGGGGATGGTGAAAAGTCATCACTAGACAAGGAAAGAAAGATAGGAAAAAGGAAAACAAAGCAAAGGTGTAAAGAGAGAGAGGAGAAAGAAAACAGAGTGAGGCTAGAAGAAAATAAAGAAATAAAGAAAACAAATGGAATAAGAAGAAGGTTGAGAATAAAAAAAAACCAAGAGAACAAAAGAGAAATTCTTTCTTCGTTTACCACAGGCAAGAAGGTAGAAGCCTTGTCCATCGGCTTGCACGTCATCTTTTATATAAAACAAGCAATATCGGCAGGTATGAGTCTCAACCCCTTTTCTTTATTGTCATATGTATAGTTGATCGTTGTTGTTTATTCTTTTTCAAAATTTGTTTTTGCTCTTATTTTGGACATTTGAGCTTTGTTTTGAGGCAACATGGTTGTGCGCTCACCTACATTTTCTTCCATAGCTGTGAGTAGACAGGCGTTTATGTTAAGAGTTGATGGTTCCTTTCTTTCCTTTCTGTTATTGAGGAATCAGAGGCCTTAAAGACCCTCCCCACCCCTTTTCTCTTTTATTCGGGTCTCTCTACCTTAGAATGTCGCGCAGGAGAAGTGCTGCTTCTAAACAAAGCTTTGGCCAAAGGAGAAAGAAAATACTGTAAGGGAAGTTCTTGAGGAGAAAGTAAAAAAAAGCCATGAGGGAAGTTCCTTTTCAGTCAAGGTGGTCTTTTGACAGACTCGTGGGTTATGTTTGCCTTTTTGTTTTCTTTAAAACTAGATAGCTAGCCATCTGTTTCTTTAGTATTAGTTTTTAATATACAGGGTAGAGAGGCATGATGCCCAGGTTCCTTTCCTTTTGCATGAAATTAGTATGGTAGTTTTCCAAGATGGGTAAAAAAGAATAGGCCATGAGTCACAGACAGTGCATCAGGATTTTTAGTTCAAACTTTGGCTCCCTATGTGCATATAAATGTGTTTCTTTTCCAGTTATAGGATTTTAAGTCGAGTTGGCTTTGAATGTTTTTTTAGAGTTGTTTTAAGTTTCTTGTAAATCTTATAATATATATGATGGCTTGCTACCTTCCATTATGATGTTTGCATTTAATTGTGATGCTCGTGTTTCGATCAAAATATAAAAAAAGGTTTTTTGTGTATTGCATACGGCTAATCCCCTAACATATTTTGAATTTCCTCTTAAAAAAAAAACAAATATTCAAAGTTTAAAAGAAAATGTGTTTTAGTATGAATTTCTTAAACAAAAAAAAAAAAAAATATTTTCTTGCATTTTGAATTTTACAACATGTTTGTAAACCTCTAAAGGATGTTGGCCAATATTCCAAAAAATACAAAATATTAATTTGGGGGAATGCTACTTTATTCACCTTTTATATTTGGATAAAGAAATCCCAAAGAGATTAATGCTCAAAATATTATTGGAAATAACTTGCTATTATTCACTGTTAATGTTTGGATAAAAAAACCAAGTGGTTAATATCCAAAATATTTTTCTAGAAATAATAAGTCATCACACATCCTTGAAAGAAGCCTCAATTATAATTTAAGAAATTTTTAATTTTGACTCAATGGTTTACGAGCTGTGAAAGAATGAAACGTTAAGGCAAAACGAAGGCTTTTAAAGCGCTCTAAATTTATGTAGATATCTAAATCTTTGTTCTTGTTCCTTGAGATTTACAAGTAGCAAACACGTGAAATACTAAGGGAAAACTAATCTCTTAAGCACATTGAATTTCCTTAGATTTCTATATTAGTTGTTTTTTAATTCATAGGTTGTAGATTTATTTCAAATCAAACACATATTTCAAGAGATCTGCATCAGTTCTCCATTCATAGGTTGGCACTCTATGGACATATCTAAAGGTATGATCCATATTGGCTAAGGGTTCTTGCTTTTAGATTTTGAACTTAAGTCCATTCATCATAGTAAGTCCATTCATCGACATGAATCCCCGCTTTGGGAAGGGTCGCCGTGACGCTGAGCTCTCACGAGGGTGTGGCATGTCTTAGGATATGGGATAAAATTTAAACCTAAACGAGATATACTACTAGAGGATACTGTATTGATACAACTTCCACTATTTGTAATGATCTTGCGACCTTTATCTCCATATTTAATATAAGTGTAAGAGATAACAGTTTTCTTCCAATCATCAGTTTCTTTGGGTTGTGTTAAGGCATATCTAACTACAGTTAACTTGGTTGTCTCCCATCCTACCAAGTCTCATTCGATCTAAATGGATATAAACCTAACACATCTTAGCAGGTTGGACTCATCCTCATCGTCATTTAGGTCTTGAAAATCATAGGGATTGAGTTCATACACCTTATCATCATAATTATCTTCCTCACCCATATCATCTTGATCCTTAATGAACAAAGCCTTATTGGGATAACTTAAAGAAATATTACCAAAATCCTGACACCTAAAACACTGAATCTTTGAGGTCATCTTAGGTACTTCATAGAGAATAACCTTACCTTTGTCTTTCCCAAGCATATGAGAAATAATAGAATTGCGTTTATGGGGGTGGGGTTCTCAGTAAAGAATTATTATTACTAGGTTGGGACCTAGAAGGGATTCTTTGGGTTTCCTACTGTCTCATCCACTATCTTTTCATGACCAACTCGTAGTTTTGCATTAAGGTAAAAGTTTTATAGACACACCTCTAAACACAACCTCTCTTCTAAAGTCATCATTCAAGCTAAGTATTTCTTTTGTAACTTAGTCTTAATCAGTAATAAGAGGTTGACCTATCCTAGCCTAAGACTTTTATACACTTTCCCAATAGAGTTGAGCGGTACCATTAAGTTTTATTGTTGCAAACCTTACCCTTATATTCTTAGATAAATTATACTAGTCAAATAATTGATCAATGTCACGGATCCACTTATCAAAGATCCATGGGTCATGTTGACCCTTAAAAGTCAGGGCTTCTACCTTGATATGTCTTATGACTTGATTATCAGGGTCATTGTAGTTGTGGTAACCCTGATTGTGGTTGTATTAGTGGTTCCTATAGCAAAATGACCTCTAACAATAATTATTGGAATGTTCACCATTATTAAGGTCATCAAGTCATTGTGACCTTGATGGTGGTCATGTCGGTGATTTTTATTGGGAACTACTCGTTGACGATTCCTATGATTGTTTTTATAATACTCACTCTTACTAGATTACTTTACTTGTAAATTTTCTATGGACTCCACTCTTTAAGAGAGGTTATTCATCTGAGTTGACATGTTTTTTATATCAGCTCGTATAAGCCATAATTTCTCTTGAATATCCTTAAGAACATTACTAGCTTTCGGGTCTATGGTAACTATAAGTTCTAGATGACCACTTTGTTAATGCATTCAATACAAATTTTATGACTATAACTAAGATCACAAACAACACTTGCAAGTAAAAGATAATATAATATTAAAGCTAATATTTAATTATTTATTTATCTTAGAGACTAAGCAATAATAGATTAAACTAAGAAAATGCAAGCAAGCAATATAAGTCCTTTATATGCAAAAAGGTAGTCCAAACATAATGTTTTGATTTTCCAATAAATTTAGCCAAGCTTTGCAATTAATTAAGAGGACAAGATATTCAATATAACTGAATAAAAAAGCTAAAAGTTAAGATAGTTTAAAAGGCAGGCTATATATTTATATGCAAGCATAAAAGAATAATATCAATGTTAGTTCTAGTTAATAAGTGAAAAAATATACCAGGAACAATGATGTCCAATGGTTAAGATGTTGTTTGGATATACTGTTGTGGTCGCGATTAAAATTAAAATCTGCAATTTAGTGTTTGGTTAAAACCAACCATGTTTTTTATTGACGTGGGTCCCAGTTCAAAGCTAAAGTTGGACTGCAGTTTTTGAAAAGCAATTACCAATTGCTTTTCATGCATTTTGCCCTCTCTCTCATCATCGACACTTTCCCCTTACTTTCCCATCGATCCCAAAAAACTTTCCCAACTCCTCACCCAAATTGTTCATAGCATGGTTAATTGGTAGATCAATTTGGCTATTAATCTACAAACTCCCATTTTCCACCTTCCCCAGACTATTCCCTTCTCTCGTCTCTTGCCGACAACTAACAGCCCCGTTTCAAAATTTTGCAAAAACAACCATGTACAGGACGATGTTTACAGGAAAAGCATCCTTCTTCCCCAGTCCCTTCTTCTTTCCAAACACCTACAAAGATCGTCACCCAAACCTTCACCGATTTGTGCCTCCATTGTTACCATTGTAGAAAAACCCAACGACTTCGTGTTGGGAAAGGTCACACGAGCAAGAGACCATTCATCAAATTTTTTTTCTTAAATTTAGCTCAAAATTTCATTTCTGTTTTGGGCCTTCATTGTTTTTTTTTGCAGAATAACATTGCAGAACCGGGCTAGGAAAAGTCACATAAGAGAGAGACAAAGGTAAGTTCTTGCCTTAATCTCCATCTTCATTTTTTTTAGCTAAAAATTACATTTTTGTGATGCTGCATGATCTATTTATTGTGCTTTCTTGGTTTGTTTGAATTGAGCTAAAAAGAGTAGTTTGATATTGTTGCTTCTCTTCTGTTTATTTTGCCTTCGTTAATATTTTTAATTGAGCAAATTTCATTGCATTTTTTTGCTGCTTCATGACCTGTAATGTGCATTCTTTAATTTTTTTTTTACTTGAGCTAACAATTTCATTTCTGTGTTGTTGTATGGTCTTTGTACTGTGCGTAATTTGTGTTGTTCTTTGTTGAAATCTGTTTTTCTACTGATGTCTTACAGTGTTGCTGCTTGATTAACATTAATTATCTGGAAATAATGTGATGCATCCATGTTGATCTGATTACTGTGCACATTGAGGTTGTTTCTGCTTGATAAACTGTAGAGTTCTTTACTATGCACATTACGTGTGTTTTATATTGAAATTAAGGTACCATGAAATTAATTTTAAGTAAATTGGATATTATGATGGATTGTGATAACCTTGAGCATAATATAGTAACACAAACTGACTTATAAATAATTATTGCAATATACATTATGTCCATCATGCAATTTGTATATCTAGAATTTCCCCCCTTAGTGATGTCACTAGATAGGAATGTGGTTTTAGTCTTTTCTCATCCCTTTTATTCATTTGCAATACAACATATGGACTCATGCATGTATTGATTATCATGCTACGCTGTTTCTTTACTGGATAAACAGGATTTAAGTCATTTGTTATGATTTTAAGCATGTCAATGTGACTTGTTAGCATGTTGTGTAGGATTAGACCAAATTTACACTGTCAATTACTTTCATCTCTATTTTTCAAGGAAATCATAACTTCGATTTCTCATTTGTGTGTTTGCATGCTGAGAAAGAAAGGTGTATTACTTTGAATCTAGAAATAAATTCTTGACTTTTTTGTTTTTTTTTCCTCTGTTTTTTAAGAATCCAAACAACCATGATGATGATTTTCTTTTAAAGAAGTAAACAAAAACTGAGTGTTATGCACAGTTGAAAAATAATGGGTTTGAATTAGTTTTCATGACAAATTACAACTCCTTCTGGTTTACTTGGAATTGACAAGAACATTCTCATTCAAATTAAATGCATAGTCAATGTTGTTGCTAACCACATAGCTTTTGTAAATGCAGAACATTGACTGTTTTTGTATTGGTTGAATCTATGGTTATATGTCCTATAATGTAATTGATATCATTGATTGATTTTAAACTTTTGTTAAATGTTTTAAAAGATATCAAGGAAGGTCCTGAATCTTTGGATAAGGCTGCTAGGACAAAGGAAATGTTGCATATATTTTGTGATATATGCATTAAGGCCATTGATATGTGAATGAGACCTAATACTCATTTCGATAAAACAGGGTGGAAGTTTCTTATTGCATCATTCAAAGAACAAACTCGCCATGCATTCACTAAAACATAATTGAAAAAAAAATGGGATGGATGCAAAAAGGATTGGAGGATATGGGATAAGTTGGTTTCTGAAACTAGTGTTGGCTAGAATAGTGAAGTAGGAACAATTTCTGCTAGTGATGAGTGGTGGAAACAAAAAATTCAGGTAACTTCCTTATCATCCTAACAATTTCTTTTATTGTTGTAAAATTTTAGAAAAAAAAATTTACATGCTCCTTCATTAATTGATTTTATATGTAGGAAATTAGAGGAGAAAAAAAATTCAGACATGTCAGTATTTAACCATCATTGAAACATAAATTTGACATAATGTATTCAAACATTGTCACAACTGGAGAGTTTGCATGGGCTCCTTTGTCTGGAGTACCTGCTGGAAGTGATGTCGATCCTGGTACAAGCAATGCTGACATTGCTCGTGATGGTTTCGAAGAAGGAAGTTATGATTTAAGAGGAAGATTTGATTCTAGATTTCCAGACTGACATGACTCGAATGATTAGAGGGATAAATATGTTTAGCAGCAACAACACAAACAACAGTGGCAAAAGAAAAGAACGAGATCCTTCTGAGGTCCGAGGTAGAAAGAAGAAAATGTTTGGAATTGGTGTTTAGTTGCTGTCAAGGTGCAATCAACTATTTGAGAGTATGTCAATTAAGAGTGATTCCACTTCTATGAATATGGATCGCGAAGGTTGTAGTATTCGCGAGGTTATGGCTAAACTGCACTCAGTTCCTGGAGTTTCAATTGAAGATGAGTTTCATGACTTTGCTATGGAGTATCTGAGTTTAAGAAGGAAAAAAGAAATGTGGGCCAGTATAGGTGATAATCAATAGAAGTTGAGATGGTTGCAATGAATGTATACATAAACTAAACGTGCTTAGCTGACATGTTATGATTTAAGTTTCTTAACTGTTAATCAATTAACTATGTTCAAGTGCTTATGGTATTTATACATGTTTATTTTTTTGTTGCAGAATAATGGGATGTTGGTTTTTAAAAGAGTAGTTTCCATTTGCCAAAGTTTGTTCAAGACATTATATTATTCCACATTTCATGTTAAGACATATGAGCATATCTGTTTGTGGTAATTTGTGTACTATTATATTTATTAAACTGCTTTTCGGGAGTTAACAGACTTGTATGAGAAATTGCTGGTTTTAATGTTGTATTTTATCTACTACAATGTTCAATGGTTAATGTTAAATTGTTGACCCTTTCATGGAATTAGCTGTTCATTTACCTTTACTGTTTTGTTCCATGTCAAAATTGAGCTTGATTGTTCTTGTTATAATGCTTGTTTTCTTGTAATATTCCAGTTGCCACAGGTGGGTTTAGGTACTGTGAGCTTGTGATGTTTTAAAATTAGGTTGTTTAGAAGATAGAAACCTCATTTGCAGTTATTGTTTGTGTTTTTTTCTTTACTGTCGTGAGGTCTGATGGGACTAATAATACATGTTGTTGTGTTTCTTTCCTTAGCTGTAATTTTTTTCATCGGTTAGCTACTGTGAGCTTATGAGGTCTAAAAAGAAACCCCTTTTGTAGTTACTGTTGGTGTTTTTTTCTTTCCTGCTGTGAGGTCTGATATGACTAATAATACATGCTGCTGTGTTTCTTTCCTTAGCTATAATTTTTTCCATTAGTTAGCTATTGCTGTAATTTTTTCCATTAGTTAGCTATTGTGAGCTTGACATGCTACTGGTGTTTCTTTCCTTGGCTATATATTTTTTTATTGGGTAGCTACTCTGAGCTTGTAAGGTCTGAAAAGAAACCTCTATTGCAGTTACTGTTGGTGTTTTTTTCTTTGTTGTCGTGAGGTCTGATGGGACTATACATGTTGTTGGTGTTTCTTCCTTTTCTGAAAGCTTGGTCTTGCTACTAGTTTTTTACTTTTAGCTGTGTTTTTATTCCTTTTCTATCATAGGGCACTTCATTAACAGGAGTTGAGATTGTATAATGAGAACAAAACCTTTAAAAGACTACATGTCAGAATGGTGTACATATATGAGCTGTAAAAGTAACATTATATGTTACTTTTACAGCACATACATGTGAATGTACTTATGTTGAAAGCTGAAAAATTGTAAAACAGACGTAAACATCATTGAATTTTTTCTATATAAAGAGGAATGTTTGCACCATATTTTTCATTAAACTATCTTTCTTCATAACAAGCTTCCCAAACCTCTCAATTGCATTTTATACAAGCAAATAAAATACTTTTTTGTTGGCTTTACAGGTATTGAAAAAACTTATGTCGCACCAACTCTTTGATAGTTTTTTTTATTGAATAATATTTAATTATTTAAAGTTTTTTTTTATTAACAACATATAATTTTTTTCTTGTTTACATGTAATTGAAGTTATGGATGATCCACGGTTTAATGACATATTTAATGAAGATTTTGATGGTAATTATAATAATGTAATGAACCCCATTGTAGACCAAATTAATTATCGTAGTTGTGAAGGTAGTGATGCCTCAGTTGATGGTGCTAGAGATGATAATAATGGAAACGACTTTGACGACAACAATGATGATGATGATAATGATGATGATGGTGACAATGCATTTATTATAAGGAGGCATTTTGATAGGAAAAAATTAATTATATGCACAGTTGGAGCTATAAACATGTATTATATTAATTATATGTATAAAGAACCATGTATGGTTTCATATAACACAGGGATGCGTTGGTTGACGGAGGTTTTAAGAGGTCATTGGAAACGAAGTGTTAACATGTTTAAGATGGACACAACCACTTTGTTGAGTCCGTGCACTGAATTAGAAACGCACCATGGCTTAAAACCGTCAATAAGAATGAGCGTTATTGAAAAGGTGGCAATGTTTCTATTTACAATAGTAGTTGGGGCATCAAATGGACAAGTATAGGAAAGATTCCAGCATTCAGGTAAAACTATTAGTAGATGTTTTAAAGAAGTGCTTAAATCAATATGTTTGTATGTTGTGGAAGTCATAAAACTAGTAGATTCACAATTTATGAACACATCAAGAGAAATTGTTATGAATCTAAGATTTATGCCACATTTTAAGGTAAGATGAATTTTTGTATAATTAAGTAGTTTAATTAAGTTTAATTAAGTTGTTCAAAGGAGTATTATGAAATATGTTATAAATATTTATGAGTATTTAATGTTTTTGTGGCTTGTAGAATTGTGTCTGTGCAATTGATGGAACACATGTCCGTGCCTGCATACCATCTACAAATCAAATTCCATTTATTGGAAGAAAAGGTGTACCAACATAAAATATCTATATATATGACTTATTATTTTTCATATTTTGTTTCTGTTTTTTTTTTTATTCGAGTCTTCAGTTTCGTTCATATTTCGGATAGACTCGCTTGCTACTCGCGAGACTATCATCACAGTTTTGTTTTGCTTGTTTTCTGGTTTTTATTACTTCTTGAGTCATATATATAGATATATTTGGATTGCGCTGCCAAGTTGGTTTTATTTGGTGTTGGTTACAGTTTCGCAAGGACTGTAAGAAGGTGAGACGAGAGGTGTGAGCGTGTGAGGACATTAAGAGTGTTTGAGCGAAACACGAGCGACGTGAGGATAATTTTTTTTTTACCACTAACCAATTTTTGCAAGTATTATCATGTTAGATCAAAACAACACACCACCCCATCCCGAGAGAGAACTTACATTCCTAATGCAAGCCATGACACAAATGATGGAGAGGATGAATTTTGTGATGGGAAACGTGTGTGACAGACTTGATAGGGTGGAGAAACATGGTAATGAGGCTGGTACAAGCACCCAAAATTTGAGGAAGTATGGGGCTGAACCGAAAGCAAACAGTGGCAGTAGGGCCGAAAGGGCAAGGTGGGCTGATTATGAGGATTTTGAGGAGGCCGTTGATGATATTAATGATAGTGGTTCTAAGAATGAGACCATAGGCTATCAGGAAGGTTTTCGGCAGCCTAGAAACCAAAGGGATTTCATGTATTTTGATGAGTTGTTATGGCAAAAGAAAAGGAGGATTCAAAAGGAGAGGTGGTATCAAAGGGACAGAAATAAAGAGATTGGTGTTCTAAAAAAAGAATCCAAGAGTCTATCTTGTATTCTCGAGGAGATTAAGCAAGAACTTGATGTGTTAACAACAGCAGTCAATACGCAGCAAGCTTCAAAAAGAGAGGAGAAAAAAATGTTGTAATGATGAAATATGAAAGAGAACGGGTGCTACTTTCATCCAAAGTTGTTGGCAAGAAAAGAATTCCAAAGGCTTCAAAATGAGGCTAAGGAATTGTCCATTCAACTTGTTGGTGATTCGAGGATGAATAATCTTGAAGAGAAAGGGAATGATATGATCTAGGCAAGGTCAAATTCAGATTTTGACATAAAATGCGCAACTACCCAGTTTTACGGAAATAGTTATAATTCTCAATCCTACCGTTAGATCGGGTTGAACTGTTATGTGGAGGCTCCTGACATGTTTTTCGTACCTTGGGTTAAAATATCATATCAATTGGAGTTTGGCAAGGCATCCAAACACGGGTCAATAGAGGCTGTATGGGTTTTGTTATTTATTTCCTTTTGACTTGTGGACTTCCTATTTGGCTAGGATTCTTTTCCTAAAAGGATGCGGCAGCTTATTTTGGGAATATCCTCATTCTACAAAGGTCTTTAATGGGATGCAACATAATTTTCAAGTGTGGCAAGGATTCATAAATGTTTCAGAATCCTTTTATTACAAGGATTTCTTATTCATCCTAGCTACAAAAAGGAAAGAAGATTTCAAAACTAATTCTACCTTCAGATTTGATTCTCCTAGCTTATATAGGACTTCTAAAGGGGTAGAATCTGATTCTATCATATTTAGGATATTAAATTCGGATTTATTTATTTTATTGTTATTTTTTTCTTAGTTTAGGGTTTATTTATATTATTTGGGTTTAATTGTAAGTGGGCATCATATAAGTCCACATAAGGGGTCCATTAGGGTTTATTTTAGTTTGCAGTCACTATAAATAAGGGCATAACCAGACATGTAAGGTCAGACAATTCATATTAATAAAACTTCTTGTTTGCCACACTTTTTGTGTGTGTGTGTGTTGGTGAGATAATCTCCCTTCCATGGTTCTCTAAAGAACTGAAAACGACTTATCGAAGAACAACTGTCTTTGTGGCGTCATCCTTATACTTCTTGTTCGAGAATCAATATTTGTTGGGTGGGGGTCACCGTTTCCAATAGTGCTGGTGCCTAGGTACAAGTTATCTTTGTGTCACACTCCTATCAAACCTGATTTACTTGGCTTTCCGGGAATTGGTGTCTTTGCGTGTGGGTTGCATAACCACGTGATCACGAGGTTCGCATCAATAAAGATTGTGGTAGTGGGAGAACTATTATGGGCACTGGAGGTGGCGACTGTTGAAGGTTTGTGGCACCGGTCTATTGTTGTTGCTGAGAACAATGGCACTATAGTTGGTAGAAAAAACATTGATGTGTTTGTTTAATCTGCAAGGATTTATTCCTATTGATGTTCAGGTTGGGGGTCTTGTACGATGAAGTGGTTGGATCTATGGAGGGTTTGTTGGGTAGATTCTTTAGATCAATTATCAATAAAGATTCTACACAATTCTAGGTTTTAGAAACTATGTTAAATTTAGAGGGTTTTTACAAGCCCTAAGAAATTGATTAACTGTAAGAACAATTAAAAGTTTGTTATTTGATACCAAAGTTGATTTGGAACAAAAACTAAAAAAAACTAAAAGTAAAGAAAGAAAAAAGAAAGAAGCAATGGCTCCGTTTGTTTGCTGGAAAGTAGTTTCCTTTTGGAAAGTGAATTCCGGGGAAAGTAAATTCCAAGAAAGTATTTTCCGATGTTTGGTAGTGTAATGGAAAATGAGTTGGAAAACACTTTCCAGTGTTTGGTTATGTCATAGAAAATGAGTTGGAAAATAACTTATTAATATTTTATTTTTCTCAAGTTTATTAAAATAATGAGGAACAAATCTTACAAATTAAAAAGTTGAATGAAAATGAAATTGAAAAAAAATATATAATTTCATAAATTATCTCAAATAAAATAAATAATAATCAAAACAATAGAGATCAAATCTAAAAAATTAAAAAAAAAATGAAAGATGAAGAAATTAAAATAATAATAATCAACATTTCATAAATTATTTTAAATAAAATAAGTAACAATCAAAAGAATGAGAACCAAATTTGATAGATAAAATTTTTGTAATAAAAATATAATAAGAAAAAAGCAAATAGCAATTATAAAAATAAGGACCAAAGTTAATATAAAAATAAAATTTTAAGAGATGAAATTGAAAAATAAATATTCAAAACAAAATATATATAGCAATCAAAAGTTTGAGGATTAAATTTAATATAATCAGCAAATAATGACATTTCTAAATTTTTCACAACTTCCGGAAAGTGTTTTCCCCTCAAATTTTTCAGGAAAACACTTTCCTGAAAACCAAGCCAAATTTTTCTTTTACTGGAAAGTGTTTTCTCGGAATCCACTTTCCGCAAAACAAACACAGCTAAAGGGAAAATACTTTCCTGAAAACCAAGTCAAATTTTTCTTTGACTAAAATTGACCGGAAAGTGTTTTCCGTTAACCAAATTTCCTAATAACAAACAAACACAAGAAAGTTTGGAAAATAGTTTCCCGGAAACTACTTTCCAGGAAACAAACATGGCCAAATAGTTAAAAGTAACGGAGGAAAAGCTAGGAAGAAGAGAAATTTTAGAGGATTAATAATCTCTTATTTTATCTAGTCATAAAAAACTCATAAACTGAAAAAAAATAAATAAATAGCACAACATTAAAATACACAACTATTAGGCTTGACCCATTAATTAAAACTGTTTAACATAAATAATTCAAATAAATAAAATAAAAATAATAAAATAGGCTTATATAAGCTTAGTTTACCAACCAAAAAGTAATAAGTCGGACCATCCTTTATTATTTTTATTCATATAATCATGTAATTTGTAGTGTTTCAAATAAATAAAATAAAAATAATAAAATAAGTTTATATGAGCTTATTCTATCAATCAAAAAGTGACAATCTGGATCATCCTTTATGATTTTTGTTCATATACTCATTTAATTTGTAGTGTTGGTCTAATGTCCGCATCTCTTGGCCACTTCTTGGATGGCCATCGTGATATTGTATTAGACTTTATTTTCCATGAAATCTCAACCCTTGATGCCGACCTTTACACCTTCACTGGAATCCCTGCTAGCATGGTTGATTTCCTTTGCTTAATTTTCTCCAGTTTCCTGCAGGAAGTGTTAACCCCCTCATAGAGGGAGTCTCGAGGTTGGTTTTATTGATATAATTTTGCTGCTTGCTTCATTCAATTAGAACAAGATTACAACAAATAATAAATACAAAAAAGAATAACATAAAGAAACATGAGATAAAAACAAGAAAACAAAAGGGGCATCAATTAATAAACAAGGATGAAAGCAGATTAGTTGACGGATGACAAGTATAATCAACCGAATATATTAAAAATATTTCGACCAGAATTTCCACTAGGTGAATTAACAGCTGCGCATCTTCTCCTGATCTCCCCATCTTTGCCAGTCTTGACATCAACAGCTCCCAACTTAATCATGGCCCGACCAAATTGAAAGCTGAAGTCGTTGCTTCCAGCTATTCTTGCCACTGAGAATCTGGTGTTTGAATCCAGTGCCAGCTGCTGATCAACTTCGAGAATCCCATTACCTAAACGTATTTGCTCGAAGAAAGATTTGTCCACCGAAGAAGACTTGAGAGGATCCTGGTCGAGATTAGCTGAGTTGTTACTGTTAGAATTTTGAGGACAAAGAGTTTGTAGGGTTTTCAGTAGTGTTGTATTCATGGTTGGATCAGGGTTGCCAGTGTTCTTGAAATCATAAAGACGATTTTGGAATAAACCACAATGTGCTACCCCGACACTGTGACCACCTCCTATACATCATCAGAAGAATCAAAAGACAAATAAGAAATGTGCCTGGAAATGTAATATCACATGTCGTTTCAAAGAGAACTAGGAATGGAAACATGCATCATCACGTACCAAGAAGATAAACCATGTCAATAGTGCTCAGTCTTTTGCTATTAAAAGCTGCAATAGCTTGAGGAACTGGGATGCTTGGAGATGGGAGTTTCACATTTTGAGCAGAAGATACACGACCATCTCTTCTTCCTGTTTGTACAGGGTACCATCCTGTCCTTGACTTCTTATCACTCTGCATGAGCACAAACATTTATCACTCAATTCTTTTGGTATCCTACTCTTTTGACCCCTGAATAAATCTTTTTAATGTTTGTTTACAGTTCACTTCTTTTGTTAAGAATGAGACGCATGCATTGATTCTCTGAAAGGGAATAGAAAAAAGCTATGCACCTCGGAAACAGCATCTCTGGTAGCCATCACTATAATATCAGCACAAGAGACGACTCCTGGGCATGTGTTTTCAATTTCCGTCTTTATTTCCTCGATGAAGTCATAGCCCCTCACACTTAAATTTGGAGGTGCAGTTTTCTCACCATTTGGCACATCCAGCAATATAGATGCATCGCATCCCTTTCAACACCCCCAAAAAGTCGCGTTAGATTGTGTATGTATTGAGCAAAGAGTACTATATATAACAAATTAACGTTGAAAGGGATTGCAAAACCTTCTTACATTGACAAAACAATCATGAAATTGCATGCGAAGAAGAGCAGCCACTATTGTTGTGTCTGTACTGAATCTTGCCTTTACTTTCTGCTTGACAATATCCTCAACATCTCTCTGAAAACCATTTCTGTCCCTGCATTTTCCATTATAGAATCCAAACTGCAACTGACCACTGCATTGGCCAGCCATGCTCACAAAGATGAGGCTAAGTGCTAGTGCCAAAGCTGCAGCTACTCTTGGCATTTCCATTTTTTTCCCTTCTTTTTCGAACTACTAATATTGGACATGGAAACAAAGCACATTCTGCTTTCTATTTATAAGGAATTGATCAGGATGATAGAGATATGGAAACCTTGCTTAACATGAGGTTGGAATGGTGTGCATGATCACTAGTCATTGTCGTTAGACGTGCAGTCCTCTAAGGATATATGGTGCTGCCGCCGAACGCAGGGAGATACGTAGCATTCCAAAAATTATTCTAAAGAATTACAGATAGCTGGCTGCCTTGCCCCGGAGATCTGGAGCTGATATGCAAGAAGAATACAATAATGGAGGAAATTGTTGCAGTGAATTATTGAACAATAATCTAATGTAATCATTTTTTTTTCCTGAATAATATAATCTATTCCTGTTTGACTCAAAAACCGTGCCAATCAAACATTTTAAACCTTCATGTTTCCCTGCGAGGAAAGCTGTTCTAATTAATGACATGCGCATGTGGTTGAAGAAAGGAATTATGTATCATGATCACAAAAAAAATCCTAACTAGTTTTTAAAAATGTAAAGTAAGTGATTTATTATGCTAAAAAAAAATAATATAATTCCTAAAACATCATTCCCGAGGTAAAATATATTATTGATCTTTTTATAGTTGTTAATAGTCTATTATGTTACACAGTTGGTGGTCTTTTTACAAGATTATAGTGAATTTATTTTAATGATTTAAACTTTGATTGATGGTTTAAGTCTAACCAATCTAAGGCTTGGTTTGTTTTCGTTATTTTTCATTTAATTGATGAGTTGATAATTCTAAGATGATTCGTTTAAAATCACAACTTAAATTATGTTAGTGAATGATCGGTGGTTATATATTTGGCTCATTATACTATACATAGTCTAGATTCTAGAGAAGATTCATAGAAAGAGCTTTAATGAGATTCACCTGTATCATGACATCTAAATAGTTTTGATTCTGGTGTTAATCAATATTAGAAAAAAAAAATATTTTTAATTCTGATATAATATTGGTAAAAATTTAGTTGAAATTTTAAATTAATATTCATGACTGTAAGCTAACTTAACGGGGGCGGAAAAAAAAAACACCTAGATTATCACATCACAAACATCTACCAGACATGGCATAAGCTAAAGAAAGGAAACTGTACCATGTAGCCTGTCCCCTCAAACTCAACGTCACACTATAAAAATAGCATTTATCTAAAAGTAAAACATCAATATGTGAAGACAGTAAAGATAAAAAAAGCCAATATCATATGCTACGAAGCCAAAATATTATAAAAAAAAGTTAAATGGAAAGGGAAAATCATTGTTGATGAAGATACATTTTATTAGGAATGAAGATACATTTTATTATAAATTATAATAGTAGTTTTATTTTTTATTTTTTTTATTTTTTAACGAGCGGGTAAATATTTATTTGGTTTTCTTCTGCAAGAGTATCCAGGTTTTTCTAATTTTCATGTATAAGCAAATAACACTTTTAGCCTCAGAAAAAACAAAAAAAAAAAAATTTGTCTTTGGGGGTATTTTGTGTAATTAAAAGGATTATGGGGTTGTTTTAGTATTTTCACATTATATTTTTTATTTTTTAATAAAAAAAATTGTTGGAGCATGTTTCACACGCCTCAACGAGTGGGTGGCATCCACACCATTAAGGAGACGTGTGAAACGCTACTCGATTGTCAAATCTAGTCAACTGTCGTATTATTAGATGAATAACCGTGCTCTCTTCCACATTGAGTGGTGCATGTAGACATATCATGGTTGGATTGCCGTCAGTGATTGATTGTTTATTTTTTTTCTTTCTTTTCTCTCTCATGACAACTAAAGTGTATCATTGTCCTCTTTTTATTTGTTGTTTGCTTGGGTCTGATAACCATTTTTAATGCCAAGCCTAGGCACGCGGGTCTAGCTTGACTATGAGACTCAAGGCACTTGGATCTAGCAAGACTGACAGACTTTTACACTTGGGCCTATCAAGTCCAACTAACATGGATCTGACATATTACTAGACTTAAATAATGTGGGTTTAGCAAATTTTCAGATCCAACTAAATTTGAGTCGGGCATGATTGCTAGCAGATCGCTAAACCCCAAACATCTTGAGTATGGTATGGTTGTTATTATTATTATTATTATTATTATTATTATTGAAAAAATATATTATGATCAAATGTAACCATTGCTAAACCAGCAAGTTCATAATAGGTACAAAACAAAGAGTTTATGTCAAAAGTGGGAAGAGGCTCCAAAAGAACTAAAATGGATGCAGCCTAGCCAAGATCCGACTGGCTAAATCCCTAAGCAGAAAAAACATGACATGTACAAAAGCTAGGGGGGCAAGCGCCCTGCAGGGAAACCGTGGTTAAACCAAAAACCAGCGCGCAGTTGGTGGTGTTGAGCTTAACCCAAAAACAACATCCAAAAGGGGAACTGACATACAAGAAACGTAGAGCTATTACATGGCCAGAAGATGACGTGGAACCCATTTGTATAAACAGATAAAGAGCAGTATTAACGAAGAAAACCACATGAAGCAGCCTCAGCACCCTCTCAAGTCTCAACCTAGCAATCAAAGGACCACAAGCAAACAACCAGCGAGACTGGAGAGCAATGAAGATGCATAAAGACTAAAACTTCAGCAAAGATCAACTATCAGCCTTCACAGCATCTCAACAAGAGCAGGAGTCAGTCAGCAACATTATAAGCCATGGGATTTTTGTCATGAAAATACAGGATTGTGTAGAACATAATCTGATACTTGCGGAATATATATAAGATTAATAGATTTGTCAATGTTGTCAGAAACCCTTCTGTTTCTTTCTTCCCAGATCGGGTACACAACCAGGGCTAGAGAAACTCTTCTCATTCTCAGCTGCAGACCTTTCTTGTTAGAAGTGAGACCTCTGATTGCACTATTTAGGGTACCCATATTCCTTGTAATCCTTAACCAGCACTTAACCTTTCTCCACAGAAGAGAGGTCCAATCACAGGCAAAGAAAAGATGGCTATGGGACTCCTCTTCTTGCCCATAAAGTGCACATTGAGTGTCTGTCAAGAGAAATTGTAGCCCATCCCTGGTTTTCAGTTCCCCAAGCGCAACTAGCCATAGAATGAAGCTGTGTCTGGGCAGTGACCAGCTTTCCCAGACCATGCCATCCCATTGAATAGAGACACTTTTAAACCTGAAATATTCATGTGCATTAGCAGAGAAAGTCCCCTGATTATTATACCAGCTTTGAAGCATGTTAGTTGCTGCCTCTGCTCCTCCACAATCGTGAACCAGTAGGTCTTTTAGAAGGAGAATGGATTTCCAGAGAGGGGATGAGGTACTTTGAAGCCTTGAGTTCCATACTATGTGGTGAAGCAAGTAATAATGGTGAACCCATCAAATCCAGAGGGTGTCAGATTTGAGATGTATGCTCCAAAGCTGCTTGGCCAAGAAACTTTTGTTTCGAGCTTTGATGTCTAGCTAGGATCGACCCAAACCCCCTCCATGTCTACGCAAGCAGACATTCTTCCAAGCCACTAGCGCAGACTTATTCTGTGATATAAAGAGGTGATTTTACTGATAACAAGTCCAGGCATAGGAAAAGTATTGATCCATAAATGGACCATTCCATGTAGCACAGATCGAATTAGCTCCAGCCTGCCAGCAAAAGAAAGTTGCTTCCCCAGCCACCTCTGAATGCGTGTCTCCAGCTTATGTATTAGAGGGAAAAATTGGCTTGCCATGATGCCAGCAATCTGTGGGGACTTAGCGGCTCCCCAAGGTATTTAAAAGGGAAGGTTACTTCAGAGAATCCTGTATGAAGTAGAATAGCTTGCTTAATGTGCTCCCCAACTCCACCAAAGAAGATGGAAGATTTTGCAGCGTTAACAACCAACCCTGAATCCTTCCAAAAGCCAATAGCTGCAGAAATAGAATTTCAATGGAGGACATATCACCTCTGCGAAGTAGAAGGATGTCGTCTGCGAAAGCCAAATGGGATATGCCACTTTGGGTGGAAACAAAAATTATCCCTTTGCATTGCCGGATTCAAGTAATATAAGTATAAAAATTATTATTATTATTATTCAAGTAAATTTGGATGAGATATTTATCATATTTAAGTAATGTAGGTCTAAAAATTATTTCTAAATAATATATAAATATTTTATAAACAACAAATCTTTACAAAAATCTAATTTAGTATTTTAAATCTAAAAATTCAAATCATATCTTTTAATTAAAATAGTTTATTTTTATGTTTATGAATTTATTATTCATTTAATAGAAATTCTTTCAATTATTATTATTATTATTCAAACAAATATGGGTCAGACATATGTGCTAGACCCAAAATTATTTATAAATAACAAATTATCATAAAAAATCTAATTTAATGTTTTAGGTTTAAAAATTCAAATAATATATTCCAATTAAAATAGTTTATTTTTTATGTTTATAAATTTGTTATTTCTTCAATAGAAATTTTTTCTCTCTTTTTTTCTCTTTTTAACTATATTTAGTAAATTCTGCACTTCCATGATACAACAAGTTAGGCCATGTTTGTTTCTGGAAAATAGTTTTCGGGAAACTATTTTTCAAACTTTCATGTGTTTGTTTATCATTAGGAAAGTTAGTTAACGGAAAACACTTTTCGGTCAATAGAAAATACTTTCTAGTCAACGGAAAATATTTTCTGGTCAATGGAAAACACTTTTCAATCAAAGAAAATTTTGGCTTGGGTTTCAGAAAAGTGTTTTCCCTTTAGTTGTGTTTATTTTCCGGAAAGTGGTTTCCGAAAAATCACTTTCCAAACTTTCTTGTGTTTGTTTGTCATTAGAAAAGTTGATCAACGGAAAACACTTTACAGTAAAAGAAAAATTTGGCTTGGTTTTCAGGAAAGTGTTTTCCTAAAAAATTTGGGCGGAAAACACTTTCCGGAAGTTGTGAAAAATTTAGAAATGTCATTATTTGCTGATTATATCAAATTTGATCCTCAAACTTTTTATTGCTATATATATTTTGTTTTGAATATTTATTTTTTAATTTCATCTCTTAAAATTTTATTTTTATATTAACTTTGGCCCTTATTTTTATTATTGCTATTTGCTTTTTCCTTATCATTTTTTTATTGAAATTTTTTATCTATCAAATTTGATCCTCATTCTTTTGATTGTTATTTTATTTGAAATAATTTATGAAATGTTGATTATTATTATTTTAATTTCTTCATCTTTCATTTTTTTTTTAATTTTTTAGATTTGATCTCTATTTTATTTATTTATTTATTTTATTTGAGATAATTTATGAAATTATATTTTTTCAATTTCATTCTCATTCAACTTTTTAATTTATAAGATTTATTCCTCATTATTTTAATAAACTTGAGAAAAATAAAATATTAATAAGTTATTTTCCAGCTTATTTTTCATGACATAACCAAATATTGGAAAGTGTTTTCCAACTTATGTTGTGTTTGTTTCCAGGAAAACCAATTCCTGGAATCCATTTTCCTTAGTTTCCCATGTTTGGCACTAATATGGAAAACAAGTCAACAGAAACTTAATTCCGGTCAAAACAGAAAACGGAGCCTTAGCAGAGGAAAGTGTTTTCCTTTTGATAAACAAAGGAAAACACTTTCTTTTCTTTCTCATTACACACATTTTTCTTAAAAAAAATCTACAAGAAGCACGCGTGTTGATGAGAAGCAAACGTTCCTTCAATTCTAAAAAAAAAAAAAACCAGAAGCAGAGAGGAGACAAACGACCAAGAGAAGAAGAAGCAGAGGGCAGGAAAGCAAAAGGTCGAAGCTGATGATGATGCCGGTTCTCCCCGATGATTTTGGTTCTGGGTCCTTCTTCTTTTCTGCTATCTTTCCGTTTTCTTGCCTTCTTGTTGCTGCCTCCGGTTCTGGGTTTTTCTGGGTTCTGTGTGCGCTTTTTTTCCTATGCTGGGGTCTTTCTCTGATTTTTTTTTTGTTTCGTTTCTGGTGTTTTGCTCTGTTTCGTCCCCTGGTTCCGCTCTGTTCTGCCTTTATTTTTGGGTTTATTTCTCTGTTGTGCTTGCGTCCCGTCTGGGTTTTTTCCGGTTTTTTGGGTTGATTTTCCTTCGTCTCTCCCCCCCTCCTTTTTTTCTAGGTTTTCTTCTTCCTTTTATAGCCAAGCTAACCCTCTCCTCCGTCCTATCTTTGCAGGACTGTCTTTGGAATTCACGAACGAGTTTATCGGCAAAAGACTTGGTCCAAGATCAGATTTGTTGCAGATTATCAGCTCCCCTGATGAATCGGAAGCTCTCCTGTTGAATTGGAGGGAGAAGAACGCACGGCTGTTCCTTAGCAGCGGTGCCGTTTTGGCTGGAAAATGGGAGTTTTCAATTTGACCCCTGAACTTTGGAAATTCTGCAATTGGACCCCTAAGCAAATAAAAATTTCTTTTAATTTTTCCATTTTTGGATAAATTTCAATTAAGTCCCTGAATTTATTTAATTAATTAAATCAAAGTTTAATTAAGTCCACAAACTTATTAATTCTTCAATTTCTGATCAATTTATTCCCAAATCTAATAATTTTATCACTGAACTTTGAATTTGTGTTATTTTAACTCCATTCTCAAATATATTTTTAATCATTGATTTTGTATTCTTTATTCAAAAATTGGGTTATGACACTGTTAATAAGGGGAATTAAGAGAATCAAATATGAAAACGTTGATTGATTTTGCTGCCACAAAATAAAAAAAAACTATGGAGATTGCACATAATAGTTATATTTTATAAAATAAGCTATATATGAATATAACATATAATAATAAAAAAATTCATTATTATACTTTTTAGATTTTATTTTTTTTATTGTAAGTGCTTAAATATTTATATTAAATATTATATATATATATTAGATAATATTGAAAAAAAAAATTAATTTATTAATAAATTATTTTCCAGTTTATTTTCCATAACACAAAAACACTGGAAAGTGTTTTCCAGTTCATTTTCCATAACACTGCCAAACATCGGAAAATACTTTTCCGGAATTCACTTTTCAGGAATTCACTTTCCAAAAGGAAACAACTTTCCTGCAAATAAACGGAGCCTTATTTTCCATTACATTACCAAATATCGAAAAATACTTTCTCGGAATTCACTTTATCTGGAATTCACTTTATCTGGAATTCACTTTTTGAAAAGAAATTACTTTTCCAGCAAACAAACGAGGCCTTAATGTGAGATTTTAACGACAGAAAAACTCATGGGCTCTCTTTTTTTTCTCTTTAATTGTGTTTAATGAAATTGCAAGAAATTTTTTTAGAACATCATGTCATAAGAGACTCATGGACTCTCTTTCTTTTCTTTTTAATTGTGTTTAATGAAACTGCATGTCATAGATGTTAGCTATTAAAATAACTCTTTTTCATAAATGATTTTATATGTTATAATTTTTTTTTAATGTTCTAGACTTTTTATCTTTATTTTTTATTTTTTATTTTTTTTTATTTACGTGGGTGTTCGGGCCAGCTTGCGTGCACCACGACTAATCCCACGGCTCACTGAACATCCTGCAAACTCAGTGAGCATGTAAGGCACCGCGGGGGTGACAGGCGTGCACGATGAGGTTTGAACCCAGGATGCAGAGGAAAGGAACAAGTCTCTTCAACCGCTGGGCCAAGATCTCAAGTGCATTTTTTATTGTTGATACAACAAATGGTTGCATTGTACCAACTTCCTAAACAAGCTTTGATAAATTTCTTTTGAGTACAAATTGGATAAAAGCTATCAACTTTCACCTAACTTAACTGTGATATTAATTAGTTATCACAGTTTATAAATGTGATATTTAATATATATCTTGATTCTGCCCCGCCAGCAAAAATATGATATTTCATCAAGATTTTTATGCATTGCCTATTTTTTAAATTTTATATGGTAATTGCCTAATTCCTCCAAATAAAAACACAAAAAAGATGGGAAGATAAATCTAAATTTAATGATGAAATATATACATAAAATGTTATTTATAGAAAAATATTGCGGGAATATAATCCAAAATTCTGAATTGTGCAGACAAGGAAACTGTCCGCTGTCCGAAACACTTGGGTTTGGCACACATGAAATCACCAAGATATCCTCGAAAAAAGCGAAAGACAACGGAACCACTATGAAGCCCATTTCCGTCATTTCCAAATCTCACCATTGGTCATAGAAAGTACCATCCATTTATCTGCGAAGCCCTCTACCGACCTCTCAATTCTTATTTCTCATTTCTAGCAAACAGAGGAAAGGAGGACGAGGAGGAGAAGAAGAGAGTAATTATCTCCAAAATTCATGGGCAAGAAGGTAAAATGGAGCTGGACCGCCGCTTTACTAGGTGCAGCATCAGCTACAGCAGCCGTGGCTCTAATAAGTGCCAAGCCAAAAGACCCAACATTTCATTTGATCAAAATCAACTTCACTTCCTTCAAGCTCAGATTTCCAGTCATCGACACCGATGTGATACTCACCGTACACGTCACCAACCCCAATATCATACCCATCCACTACTCCTCTACCATCATGTCGATCTTCTACGACGGCGCTCTCATCGGTTCGGCTCAAGTCGAAGCAGGGTCTCAGCGTTCGAGGTCTTGCCAGATACTTGAGCTCACGGCCCGGCTTGATGGTGTCGAGCTGATGGCTAACCATTCCGTGAAGTTTTTCAGTGACGTGGCAAAGAGGGAGATGGTGCTGGATGCTAAGGTGGATATTGGAGGTACGGCTAGGTTGTTGTGGTGGGGCCATAGGTTTAATGTACACGTGGATAGTCATATAACCGTTGACCCTTTGTTTCTTGATATTATTGATCAAGAAAATAAGTCACGGCTTGATGTTTTTCTTGCTTGAATGGGAATGTCGTAATTATAGTTCTGAGTTATCGCAGTTGGATGTGTTTGTGCTTGAAGTCTGAAGATGAAAATGAAATATTTTGGAATCTTTTGCATGAGATGAAAGCATTGTTGGATGGTGGAAGTGTTATAAGATATTGCCAAATTAGAAGATAATTATGATAATTAAATGTTATTTTTAATTTATTTTATTTTAATTTTTAAGTTATTTGATTATTTTTTTAATTGAATTAATTCATAGCTAGAATTAGAATTAAGTACAGAATTAGAACAAGTTAATTTAAAAATTTCAAAGTTTAGAAACAGTTAATTTAAAACTTTAATTTTCATTAAAAAAAAAATACATCAAGCAGACCTTTTGTTTTATTGATCATGCAAAATTAGTTATCTTGCCTGTGTTATGTCATGGGAAGGATTTAAAGTTAATTATTAATACAATAGAAGAAGTTATCAATAATAATGTACATATTTAATATAATGAATTTAAATATATATATAATTAAAAAATAATATTAAAGTTGGAAGTTGATTCTTCTATTTTTTTTTTAAAAAAGGTATGATATATAAGCATAGACTATAAAAGGTCTTGCTAATAAATTATAATATATGTGTAATTGTAATTTAGACAAAATATCTTACGCATCAATACCTTTTTCAAATTTACTCTCATGGATTGAACAATTATGATGTTTTAAGACCAAAATATAAATACTCAAAAGCTACATGGATGAAAAATAAAAAATCTCTAAATTTTAGAGAATTAAAACCCGGCGAAACAAGTGGAATGTAGCGCAATCCACATTAACACTACCAAGTAAAAGTACTGGTCATAAATTATTTAGTAAATGGTCTTGTGGTAAGAATTTGAGATAAAACAGATCCTGTGATAAGAATTTAAGATCAAGATGTTTGTTCTCTTCGAGCTTTATAATTGCTAATATAATGGCCACTAAAAACATACATGATCGTTAATTTTAAAATCAGTAAGATAAGTAAGATGAATGCAAACTGGTCCGGACACTTATATTAATCAATAAAAAAAAATGCTAGTTATATCACCATCATTATCTTGTAGGCAAGATTTTAAGTTGATTTTTATGTAAAAATGATTTTTATATCAAGAACAAATTATTTTTATTTTTATAAATGCATCGCGTAAATTACAACTCATCTACAGAAAACACACGACAACAAAATGAAGCATTCTGGCTATGGAAACGGCATGATGCAGGTAGCAATGCACTCAATCAAAGGAAGAACAAAAACAAAAGGAGAAGGCATCTTATTGCCCTCCCCCCCAAGAAAAAGATAGCATGCTTCATCAAAAGGAAAGCAAAGGCAAACAATGCTGATTTTGTAAGCAACTGCGTGCTTCTGCTTGAATTCAAAAGGCTAATTCAAGAGAGCAAGCACTAATGGAACAATACCAAAAAAGTGACAGAGAGTGAGAACAAGGGATCAAAGAAAGCAAAAGCAAGATCTGTCCACTTGCCTGGCAGATAAGGTAAAACCTAACCAGCAGGCAGCATTCGACAAGAATCGGAGGAATTCCAGGGCCAGTTTTGCAGGATTATCTGCTCCATCCCAAGGAGAATCCGTTAAAAAAAGCTATATAATTTAACTCTAATTGTCTAGCATCACACAACTGAGGCACAAAACAGCCTCAAATTTCTCATAAGATAAACACAACTTGCTCCAAATAACTACCAGCTATAGGCATAATTCTCCTCAAATTGAAACGAATAAACTCATCACAAACTCTAAAACCATCTCCTCTCATTATTCAATCACACCCCACTGAAATGCAGTAGAAAAGCAAGAGAAGAGGATTTCAAGAGAGTTCTACGCATCATCTTTATTGCACACTCTCTTCATCTCTCAATTGTTGCAACTAAAACATTGCAATGACCCCTGATGAATCTCCACACCAAACCTACAACTATTCAATCATTTTACCTGTTAGCAATTCCGGCTAGAAAAAAAATCTGTCTCGACGGCGATCTTTAAACGAAAGCAATGAATAATGTAACACTTACCTACCAAACAAAGACACAAACAGCAATAACATCCACCATTACAATCCATGTACTTTCAAGATTCCTTTCCTTCCTCTATTAACATCTCAATTTCACAGCAATATAAGAAATCAATCTGAAAAATAAGAATAACCACAATTTCAGGCAAACAGATTCTTGAATGAAATCAGCATTTTTTTTCCCAAAGCACTGTACATGATCCACAAATACCTAAATCAATGTACCCCCGCCAACTCCATTTTCCGAATCCGGAATATCAGTCCTGAGTTAAAAACCAATACAAATTACACTAAGAAACTTCGTCTTCTGCTTCGTCTTACTCACAATCAGTAAAGTTCTCCACTCAGGCATAAACACTACATCGCATGGCACCACCAGTCAAGTTCCCAGATCGACCATTCCTTGAAATCCCAACTGCCACATCATTACAATAAACCCTAAGCAACCTTCTTCTTGTCCAAAACCCTTCAGCCTTAAACCCAGCATCAGCAACAATCCTCAAATTAAAACTCACCAATCCACGCCCTTCATCAGAATTAATCTGACTCACCGTCCGCTGGCCGATATAAGAACTCGTCGCCCCATATTCCACATCGATATCAGTGACATTCCTTTTGCCCTGTCTGAACGGGGGAATCCTCGTCCGGGACAAGACCTCCGATTTATAAAAGATCGAAGTCTGTATCTCATTGTACGAGATTTTCATCTTCTTGTTCGGATTAGAAACCTGATACCTGGCGTTCCAGGTACCAGTCACAGTGGAGGACGATGAGGAGACATTAAAGTTGGAGATAGAGAGAGAGGTGACGCGAAATTCAGGGAAGTGGGGTCGGATGACTAGCCAGCAAATGAAGAGAATGGTGAAAAGGATGCCTGTGAAGATGATTAGAGCGATAATTAAGCGGCGGAGGAAGATGGCGCGTTGGTTAGGGTAAGTTTGGTTGGTGTTGTAGGTGTAAGGGTAAGTGGGTTGATGTGGTGGTGGGGCTTGGTAAGGATAGGCAGAGCCTGCCGGTGGTGGGGCTTGGTAAGTGCCGTTCGGGACAACAGGGTAGCCGGTTGCGGGCCTGGAAGGGTCTGAAGTCGCCATTTTCCCTGATTTTTCGAAGATTTTTGGAAGAGTATTTATGTGCCAACGTTTGGAATCTTGGGCTGGATTGTGCGCCTAATATTAGATGGGAAGCTTTGATGGGGATTCGCCTAATCTTGGGGGGGTTGGGTTTCTGGAGATGGGCTGGGCTATGGATTGTGAATGTAGATGGGAAGCTTTGATGATGAACAACATTAGGATTTGTCTTCATTTCTTCCCTTTTTTTTTTTTTTTATTGCTAGAGTTCAGAGTTTAATTGTTGAGGGAGAAGAAGATTTTTCCTTTTGGATTTAGTTTGAAATTAGAATCAGTTCTCTCTCTCTCAAAATATGTAAAGAAATTAAGATTTTGTTTATGTGATTTTTATAATTTAAAAGTTATTTTTATAAATAATTTATGCAACATGTAAAATGAGAAAGTGATACATTATTTTTTTATATCTTATTTATGAATTTTATTTGTAAACCCCCTTAAAAAATTTATTTAATAATAAAATGGTAAATTAGAACTTCTTTTTAAAATTTTATACTCTTATACTCATTGTTTTTCTTGTGTTGCTCTTATTTGTGGTAGTTGATATTAGAATCAAATGAATGATGGTTAGTTGACTTGTTTTGTTGAATAACTATGACTATAATAAGTGGTTATAAAATAAAATGTGTGTAGGGGATGAAGATATTTTTTTCTAGAGAAAGAAAGGTTTAGGATTTGATGATAAAAGACAAATAGAGATAAATTATAAAATTAACCCGTTGATTGGAGATAATAAACATGTACATACAAGTTAAGGAATTGTCTTGTCAATTAGTAAATATGGAAAAATAGAAAATTAGAGTATTGTAGGAATAGTGATCATGAATCCATGGTCAATTTTTAAAAACTTATTTTAGAGATATAAGAAAAGAAAGCAACCTTTTGATCGAGATGAATATAATATTGAAGCTAAACTATTTGATTATTATGGTTATTTTAAGGATTTGAATCAACCACTAATTTATGATTATGTAGAAAATGATATCATATACAACGACAATAATGGTAGTGATGATATCGTTAATGGTGTCCTTTTTTATAATTTAGAAATCAAGTACAAAAACAAAAATGAAAGATGCTCAACAAAAAAAAATATTATTGATTTAAACTATATTGATCCTATTGACTACAAGTTTAGTGTTATTGTCATGACTCATTTTTTACTCTTAATTTTTGTTTTTAATTATCTTTTATGATGATAATATAATAATAATTAAAAAAAGAGTTCAAAGAGATAAATAAGAAAAAAAGAGAGAATAAATGATTATAAGTTATAGGGACTAAAAAATAATATGAGAAGAATATGTAAAAGAGAAAAATAAAATAAAAACGAGGTAAAGTAAAATTAAAAAAATTAGTGAAAAAGACCTTGCATATTAAGAGAAAATTTAATTAATTAGAAATTCATAATCAATAAGAAAATAATATAATTGCATAATATCATTTTGCTGGTTTAGTTTTTTTATTTTATTTTTTTAACATAGGATCCCAAATAATGAAACAGAAGACATTTAGAAAAAAAAAAAAGAAAAAAAAAAAAAAAAGAAGAAGGATACACACACATAAATTCAAGGAGGAGATTCTTAAAAAGAAAGACCTAGCTAAAAAAAAGCAAAAACCAACATGGAAAAAAAAAAAAAAAAGCAACTTAAAAAATTATCACATTAAAGAGGAGAAGATAGATCGAACTTCTCAACCTCCGATCTCCTAGCTTTGGTGGGCATGATTGACACTGCTTGTACTTACAGGAATGATTGTACTTACAGGAATAAGAAAGAGATGTTAACACTATATAGTCATCCATGTGCCTCCCTTCCATTATAGAACATGTAAAAAATCCATAAAATCCCGACTAGTCATCCAACTTGTGAACAATATACACCAACACTTGTTTTTCCTAACACTGTTTCTCCTTGTTCTAACCTCTCTAGTCTAGTTCTAGTTGACTCCCTTGAGTTGTAAATGTCAATTTTGAACCCTAATGTACGACTTACTTGTTTTTAGAATTATTTATGGCATGTTTGTTGGGTTTTAATTCAAGAATGCTTGGCTGAATATTGTCGTTATTTATTTTATTTTGAGTAATTTGAGAGGCATGAATTATTAATTTTTTAGTTATATTTATTTACATTAATTGACTTGTATTGAATTATTTGTAATATATGAATGATTTTTTAGACGTGTGGATATATTTGGGGATTATGTTGAGACTTGTGTTTAATAACATTGTATTCATCATTTTTTATTCGATAACTCAACTCAATATTAGGCTAATTGTTATTGATTCCTTTACATGAATGTTGTGATGAGAATCAACTAACATCATCAAATGATCCATTAGGGTACCAATTGGACCTATTATAAAATCTAAAACTAAGAAGATCAAAGAAAAAAATTAATAGGCCAAGTCAAGATATTTGAGTTAATAAGTTGCAAATCTGTCATATTGAACCTTTATGTGTTTTTTTGGCAATATCTGAAGCTACATGTTGGATTTCACTGTGATTTTAGTTGGGATAGAAATAAGACATCTGAAGCTTTCTATCAATATATGTTAGGCCCAATAACTCATATAGAAAAAAAAGAATGATGTGTTTAAAGTAAGATTTGAAATCTATAACTAAACAAGAAAAATCATAAAATGATTATTTTCCATATAATTTGTGGATTTCTTAAAAAGGTAGGGATTCCATACATGGGTTGGACATATACACGGCAACTTGATGAATTATTTAGCAAGTATTTTTTTTTTTTTTTTTTTTGCAAGGAGTCCTAACTTTCAACCTTGAGAATTAATTGTCATAGTTTCCATGTTTTCTAAAGAGTCAAAGCCTAAGTCCCATAAGTTTCCTTTTGTTTTGTGGATTTTCTCTTTAGTAATGTTTCCTTATTATTCAAGGACATTTGAGGTAGTTTTTTGATGATATTTATAATGCATAATTTTACTTTAACAAGCACAACTTTTAATTGTGACTATTAAAGATTAATTTGAAATTTACCAGAGTATTTGTAAAGGTTTTTTTTTTTTTAAACAGGGTTAGAATTTTGTAGCAATTAGAGTTCGAGAAGGCCTTGAGATAAAGCCTAAAAGCTACTACATGAGAATTGCATTATTTTCTTAGTGATTTATGATTATTTTTTCAATTTTATTTAGAACTCTTTTGTTATTTTCCATTCTTGTTTAGGATATTTTATATATTATAAATATGTTTATTTAGCTTGTATTTAGGTTATTTAAGGAAGAGACTTGGTTATTTAAAAATAATTAGATATGGTTTGTGCTACGTTGTGGGTCCGTATTTTTCTTTGTGGAAAAAACAATGTCTAGGTGCTATAAGCACATTTTAAATAAATAGAAAAAATAAATTACTTTAGTTATAGTCTTGATCGGGCTTCAATAAGTTGGTTTCATTTTAATTAAACAATAACAAAAAAAAACAACGATAATGAATGAAAAAAAATAAAAGAAAAAGATCACGATAACCTGAAAAAACAAGAAGTATGTAATTGGATAAAAAAAAAAAATCAGGATCGAGTTAACTTGAGGTAGCATAATAAATATGTAAACTTGGTAATAAGATACGAACCAACTCATGTTAACCTATAAAACTCGCAGCTCAAGTTATGAGAATGAGTTAGCCCCTATAGAAAATAAATTTTAAAAAATCACAAAGCCTTTTTTATCTTTAAAAAAACTAATGTTGAACAATGAAATTAGAAAAAAAAAAAAAAAAAGTAAAAAAAAGGTAAAAAAAGAAGACACTGGCCATTTCAACTTTTGAAATTCAAAATCCTAGTTATTAGGATGGAAGTACCATACAAGGAAAATAACAAAATAGAATTTCCAACAAATCTAATACTGAATGATGAATTATCACCACTACACTATCACCATCACCACCACAACAACTAATGTTGCTTTTGCTCCTACTACTACCACTACTACTATTATTGTTCTATTAATGTTAATCCTCCTTCTTTTTTTTCTACTATTACTACTACTACTAAAAAAACATAAATCATAAACTTGATTTGAAGGATAAAATAAAAAACCATAAAAGTTCTAATAAAAAGCCAAGGAAAAAACTAAGAAATCAAAAGAAAATTGACCAAATTATATATATAGAATTGAAAGATTAAATTGAAAAAAAAATAAAAATATAACAAAAGAGAAAAGGACAAAAAAAAAAAAAAAAACAAAAGGATTTAATTTGAAAGAACAATAACAATGAGAACCATAGCTTATTTTTTGAGGTAGGAGAGAGAGATAAGGGAAAAATAGAAGATCAAGCGATGATAAACCAGTCACCATAAGCTGACATGCGTCAACCAGGAAGGAAAAGGAGACGATACAAAATAAAATAATATAGAGAAAGCACATTTTAAACCACCAAGAGATTTCACACGTGTACAACACGCGCCAACAACTTTTTTAATTTAAAAAATATTAATTAAGATGTTGAATGATGTTATTACCCTTGATCAAACCAATAATTAACAAAATACCCGAGGCAAAAATACCCTATTACCCCTGATTCCATATGTTAACTTTTTTGGTTTCTAAGGCATGTGCATAATTTCATGGTACACAAAAAACAAAAAAGACAAAAATACCCCTTTATGATAAAGTTATTTTTTTAGGGGGGCTTTTTGGTTATTTAACTATTCATTAATACAAGAAAAATCTAATAATACCCCTAAAAAAACCTATAATGACTAATTTGCCATGTGAAAATATAAAAATATAAAAATACCCCTAATTCAAAGGCATTAATTTTTTTATGAAGAACAAAAGGGTCATTACACTATAATGGTGAGTATAAAAATATGAATGGGGATTTAATGATTTTGCCTTTTGTTTTAGTTGTTATTTTAAATTATGTGTGTGAGAAATCTTGCATGTACTCTTGGTTCTTCACTAAACTCTTTAAAACTTATCAAAGATTAATTATTTATGTGATGCTCACCTTTATATTTTCAATTCTTGATTCTTTATATTCAAAAGGTGTGAGTTTTCATTTAATAACTATGGTTTCTTGTGTTAGGTAATTATTAGTTCAAGTCTTTATCAATTTAATTTTAGCTTTCTTGGATTATTTGTATATTGTTTGTGAGTTCTAAGGTTCTTACCCTTCGAATACACATCATGTTGACTATCGAATAATAAAATTGGCGAGTTCATATTTGTGTTCCTTAGTGTATTATTTTGGTATTTTTGTTTGTTGTGGCATATTGGTGATATGTGGACATATTTGTTGGATTGTGTTGAGTCTTGTGTTTAATAACATTATATTTATTTAAGAACTCAACCCAATATTAGGTTACCTGTTATTAGACCCTATTTTTAGATATTGACTATCAAGTAATAGAATTGGTGGATATACATTCATGTTCCTTGTTATATTAATTTAGTATTTTTTTATTGGCATATTAACGATGTGTAGACAGTTTTGTTGGATTATGTTGGGATTTGTGTTTCATAACTATGTATTCATCATCTTTTATTCGGGAACTCCACCTTAAATAAAGCTACCTATTATTCGCTCTTAGATGTTGACTATAAAATAATAGAATTGGTAGGTACACATTCATGTTCTTTGATATATTGTTTTGGTATTTTTACTCACTATGATGTATTGATCACCATATATGTTGAGAGTTCATTACAGGGTTTGATGACCCATTCTCAACTTCTATCTTTGATGGTTTTGTGGATACAACACATATTAACGAAGTAAGTTTGAGGTTTAAAATTCATTACTCCAAAAGCTAATAAGAATGAAACAATTTGCTAATTATTGTGTTTTATACAAATTTTAAGATGAAGAGATTGGAGTTGAAATACAAAATTATTATACTCTTGAAATGAAAAAAGAAAAGAGATTGAAGAGCCTTAATTAGACATCCACAAGGTCGAGACAAGATTAATTTAAACCATAGTTTTAAACCCGGCCTGGTCCAAGGCCCGGGTTCTGGGTTTTGACCGTGTCATCGGGTTTTGACCGGGTTGCCCGGGTCAATTCTGATTTTTTAAAAAATCAAAACGACATCATTTTAGTAGAAAAATAAAAGTCAACGGGTTGCAACCGGGTTTTTGACCAGGTCTTGCCGAGTCAACCTGCTGGGTCAGTCAGGTCACTCTGAGTTTTGACTTTTCCTATTTTTTCTTAAGCCTAACCCGGTTTCAACCCCGAGTCGGAATGTCATATCAGGCCGGGTTTTAAAACTATGATTTAAACCCAATGATGAGTTTTTTCTCAACCGAAGGAGACTAATGTAGGAGGTTTTCAAGGGAAATTATATATTTTTCCTTATTTTTTTAACTTTTTCCTATTTAGTTTAGAAAATTGAATAATATGTTTAATAATTTTATTTTTTCCTAGTTTGTTTAGGATTTTTATTACCTTTTCTTTATTTTTAAGTTTTCTAGTTTGTCCAGATTATTTTTGGATTTATTTAAAAATTTATAAACCTTTTAAAAATACAAACTACTTGAAAAAAAATATTTAATAATAACATTATAAATTAAGGTTTTTGTGTGATTTTTTCTTTCAAAATTCTTGTAATATTATCCTTGTTATCCTTCTTATGTTATTTTTGTTTGTATCAGTTTGCGTCATATATAATCTGGTATATAGTATAGGCTAGCAAAAATCTTTTGTAGGCTGATTGTTACTCATCAATTCTGTATATCGTATGGCATCAAGATTTATTGATGTAATGATATTCCAAAGAAACTACTATATATGAAAGTGGTGGAACAAAATACAACATTTTTTACCATTGAAAGGGAATGCCGAGCTAGGGAGGTCAAGGAGCAAATAAATAAATAAACAAGGAAAGAAATGTTGGGGAAGCACGTGAAATGCAGAGTGCTAGCAGACATGGATATATACCTCTATTGCACATAATTGAAAATTAAAAAAAAAAAAAAAAAAAATCCTAAATGATGCATGCATTGATAGAGTATAATTAATGATTGGATGCACTATAGAGTAAAGAGGGAAATAATGGTGGTAGATCAAGCAGGAGCTGCTCAATTCAATTCACTGTTAAATCTTCTCATATTAAAATTGTCTAATAAATCCATTCCAATTTTCCAATCGTTGCTTAGCCATTGGCATATCCTTGGACGTAAAAATCCCATTAATTCCATGTTAAATTCCCTTACCATGCTTGAAACTCGTAAATACTCACCAAAAATTGGACTCTCGAGATTCTTCTTTCTTTTATATACGAATGGAAAATACAGAATTTGAATGGCTAGAAAGAGGGAAAATATAAGTAATTGCAGGAAATTAAGCATGAAAAGACCCAAAAAAAACCCTAGAGTGAAACAAACAGGATGAACAAAACAATTGACACAACATAGATGTAATTCCTAAATATTCTGCAGCATCTGGTCACAATTCTTTTCCACTGCCCATTGACATCACACTCACTGGAACCAAACACCAACGTTGTCACATTGGAAGGAAATTCAATCTTCACGTCATCATCACACGCTGCCTTGATCAAATCCTTCTCGACAGGCCACGTCCACCCTCCATACTTTTCCTTGGCATGCAACTCCGTTGTCAGACTCACAGCTGCACCTCTAGAAGATGAGTTATCTTTAACCTGAAAAAACAAGCTCGGAAACGCAGCCTGTAATGTTTTCTGGGTTTTCCCAGGTTGGTGAAACGGTGGAAGAGTAATGGTCGAGAGACTTCCATTCCCATAAAGCAACAAGGCAACGACTTTTTCATAAGACATGGTCTTCCTATTTGGGTTTTTCGTGGAGAAGGTAACGTTGAAGTTTGCGGTTATGGCGTTAGAGGAGACATTGAGGATTGTTAGGGAGGAGGAGCTGACATTGAATTGGGGGGTTTCAGGCTGAAGAAAGATGATGCCACGAGTTATGACTGGAACGGAAACAAGTAGTATGAATGATACTGTGATGAAGAGAAAGAAAACGATGCAGTCGTATACCTTGGCTTTTGTTGAGTGAAGTTTGGGGATTTTAGTGGTGGTGGTGGTGGTGGGGGGTGGTTGAGACATGGGAGGTTTCTGAGGCGGAGTGGGAGTCGAGTTTTGGGAGTCGTGATTTATTACGCTTTTGGGTTTCCTTTTGTTTCGAGGAATACCAACTTAACGCAGAGAAATTTTCCAAAAACAATATTATGAAACCACAATATCAATGGGATGGGCCACTATATTGTGAATTGTGGACCCACATTTAACTTTCAAAAACGAAAAAAAAATTAAAAAAAAAATTGTAATATTTATTTTTTAATTCGATGATGAAGAATATCCTTGAAAATAATATATTAATAACATCTAGTAAGTAAATGGGTTTACTAGAATACCGATGTGTGTTTGTATTTTACCATTGAATTGAGAATAAATTTTATAATACTTATTTATTATTAGTTCTTTTGTAAGTTCACTTTGAATAAATATTTAGATATAAAGACGAAATATAACATCATCACATTTAATCTAATTAAAAGAGAAATAAACTTAATTTCTTGATCAAAAATAGATTTTTTGTTCCTCTATCCTGAATTGCATGTAGATATTCTGTAGAGTAGCTATCAATAGTTATTTAATCATCAAATTGAAGTATGAGAAGAAATTTTATATAGTTGTTTTTTATAAATTTACTTTGACAATAGATTTAGACATAAAAATAAAAGATAAAATCATATCTATTCTAATTAAAAATAAATAAATATTGTTTTGTGATCATCGCAATAATTTTTTTGTTTCTCTGTCCTCCAATTATCACTAATTATTTCTCAAATAATACAATTTTTATATAACAAGTCCTTTTGCTATTTTAAAACATTTCATATATTTCCTATATTGAAATAAAAAATTGAAGAATTTAAATAATTTAAATCTTGAAGTTTTAGGTTAAACCCCCTTTTCTTATTATATATATATTTTTTTTTATTTGACAAAGGAATAAAAGTTTTAGCAACAACACAATTTTTCAGAATAAATAAATAAATAAACTCAAAACAATTAAAATAAAAATTTTCAAATAATTTGAATACACACTGAAAGAACATATTTTTTATTTATCCAAAACTTCTTTTTTTGTTAATAATTTTTTTGGAAAAAAATATCTTTTTTTTATATAAGAAGCATTATTTTCCATATAAAAACTTATCATGACTTGTAAAATAAATTTAAACAAAAAAAATATAAAAAATAAAATCTCCATTTTTATGCCATTGTATATATATATAAAATAATTCAATAAAATAATATAAAAATCAATAATAGATAAAATATATACACACACACACACACCCAAGCAGTGCACCCAGGCGTTTTATATGCTAAGTGCTCAAACTTTGCAGTTTAGACTAGGGATGATTATTTTCAGTTTGGTTTAATTTTTATCAAAAATAAAATAATTAAGATAGGTTTTTTTCTGGAAAACAAATAAAACCGATTCAAACCGATCGGTTTCAGTTAAGGTTCGATTATTTTAGGAGGAAAAAACCGGTTCAAAATGATTTGGCTTGGTTTTTTCGGTGACTCGGCTTTTTTCCGGTTTATTTTAGTTTGGGTTCGGTTTGGTTCAGTTTTTTCAATTTTAGGCCTATAAAACCAAAACCAAACCAAACTAATTGTTTTTTAATTATAATCGGGTTTTTTCACGGTTCAGTTTGTTGTTATTTTTTTCATGATTTTCTCAGTTTAATTCAATTTTTTGGTTTTTTTTACTCGCCTCTAGTTTAGTCTGAAGAGAGCCCACACTCTCTTGGCCTTCCTCTTTTATGCTAAGTGTCAATATTCTCTCATTCTATTTAATTTCAATGAATTTAAAATATTTTTTAATTTCAATAAATTAAAATATTTTATTCAATAAGTATAAATACTTCATATATTATTATTTTCAAATAATTTATCTTTTATATTATTATAAACTTATAGATTGTTGAATTTCTTGTAGGCAACATCATTAATTTTATTGTTTAAAAACTCACAGTTGACGTCTGAATGTCAAATTTTTCAAGTATAAAATGAATAATTTTTCACGTGATTTAAAACACATGTAAGGACTGTTTAATTATTATTATCTATCGGGATATTTAATTTCATTATACATTTCTTGTTAATTGTGATAGAGATGTAATTCATGTATCAAGTTTATCAATTGAAAAGAAATATTATTGTTATTTTGAATTTATGAAGTTTGGGTTCTAAAAAAAAATATAAAGTTTTATAAGTATTTTATTAATAGATATTTATTCCATAATAAAAAAATATGGTCAGGACTTAAAGACATATAAGAATGGATTTTAATAAGTTTGAAGACAACTACTTCATGTTACAAAAAAAAAACTATTAAAAAAAAAAACTATTAAATTACAATATCTTGGAGAATAAAATGTTTACTACCACTGTTGCCGACAATGGAAAGAAAGTTGTCGCATGTAAGAGTGATTGTACCGCTTGTTGGGACTCGAGATATTGTTGCAGTGGGGCGTATTCGACTCCTCATACTTGCAAAAAGCAAGCCATCACTCTAAATCAAGGTTATCACTCTAAATCAAGGTTGTCAATTCCTGTTTTCGACAGGATATTTTGTTTTTTTCAATTAAATAGAATGTTTTAGTTTTGTAGTGTTTAACGTGCCGTTTCGAGGTTGTACATATATATTATATATATATATATATATATATATATATATATATATATATATAATAATTCAAATTCAAATAAATTAATTATAAATTATGCAATACAAATACAATGCCAAACAAATATAATTTCAAAATTTAAAATATTTCTAAATAGTTAAGATTAAATAGATCTTTAACTTAAAGTAATTCAACTTAAACAAAATATCAAAATATTATGAAAGTAAAATATTTTAACAAAAAATATTTTAAATATAAAGTTAGGTCAATGTTATCAAGTGGCTAATGAAATCTAAAATATCCCTTATTTTGCTCAAATTCCTACAAAAATATAAACATGCAAAAAAAAAAAACATGAATATAAATCATATATATTAGTGATAAATCTAATTATAAAAAATTAATATTATTGTTAATGAAAATAGTAATAATAATTTTCAATATTATTATTAATATTATTGATATTGAAAATAGTAATGAAAAAGAGTTTTTTTATAATCGAGTGGTTTAATTAATGAAATTGAGCAAGGTTCAATTTGATTCAATGACTTTTCAAGAGCGGAATGAAACATGTGGAATGAAACAGGAACGTTTTGGACGGAATTTAGCCGAAAAATCCGGAACGGACCGAGATTTAAAATGAGATGAAATTTGTTTTGTTTCGTTTTTTGAATTGGTATGGAATGTATTATAGAATAGGATTCTAATATAGGATGTTGTAATCATTACAGTTACTCATGTATCTATTAGAATAGGATTCTAATATAGGATGTTGTAATCATTACAGTTACTGCAGTGTTCTACTGCCTCTATATAAATAGGAAGGTTGGCTAAGGCACAACCCAACACATTTCATTATTCTCAACTTGGTATCAGAGCCACAAAACCCTAAATAAATTAAACCTACTTTTCTCATAGCCTCCCAACCTCCCTTCTTCAATGGAACAACCACCACATACATCTTCAAATTCTACAGCACCAGCAGTCCAGCTTTCTTCTTCTTCGACAGTGCAACCCTCTTCTCTTGCAGCACCTCCTCTGATTTCCTCTACTGCGTCACCGCCTGGATTCTCTTATGCCATGGCTAGTGAACGCCTCCTCTTGCAGCCCACGTTTGCTGCCTCTACTGCCGCAAGCATTATCTCCCTTTCTCACACTCATCAAGTCATCTCCCTCAAATTAACAAACACCAATTATTTATATTGGCGTATGCAAATGCTGCCTTATCTCCTAAGCCAAGGAGTTTTTGGTTTTGTTGATAGCTCCAACACATGTCCATCAACACATGTTCTTGCCCATGATGGTATCTCTCTTCAGGTAAATCCGCTTTTTCAAACCTGAAAACAACAGGACCAACTCATTCTAAGTGCTCTTCTTTCCTCCCTATCTATGGAAGTTTTGAATCTTGTTGTTGGCTGTCAAAGTTCTTGTTCAACTTGGGGCACTCTTGAGCGAGCTCTCGCTTCCACTTCCAACTCTCGTATTATGCAACTTCACAGCCCTCTTTAGGATATTCGACGGGGTGATGAATCAATAACTCAATTTATGCAAAAAGCGAAGGCCTTATTTGATGAATTGGTCGTTGCTGGTCGGCCAATTTCACTTGAAGATTTCAATTTATATGTGTTTCGTGGTCTTCGGGGAGAGTTTAAAGACTTAGTTACCAGTCTTATTACCAAGGCTGAACCTTTATTCATATGCAGATCTTCACAGCCATCTCCTCACACATGAATTTCTTCACAAATCTTTTACTGCCATACATGCTCCTCTGCTGCCCACACCCAGCATTCCATCTTCTACTCTTGTTGCACAGTACCAGACTTTTAGCAATTCTGGCCGTAGTAGGGGCCGCTTCAACGGTGGCTGGCGTCCAACCAGTCATATAGCAGAGGCAACCGATTTGCTGGCTCCAGACCTGATCACCACAGCTTCCAAAACTTCTCCTTCGGTGACAATAGGCAGGGCTTTTGGCAGCGTAATAAGGGACAGAATCCACGCTGCCAACTGTGTCAGAATTTCGGCCATACAACTCCCCATTGCCCTCAATTCCAGCAGCGAGGTTATGGCCAACAACGTACTGCCAACCTGGTGCAGCGCAATCTCTCCTCAACTGGTTTTGTTGATTGGTTTCCAGATATCGATGCCAATCAACACGTCACACCTGATCTTGCCACCTTGACCGCTTCAGAACCGTATCTTGGTAATGATAATTTGCATATTGGTGATGGTAAGGGCCTTCCTATATCTCATCTTGGTCATACAAAAATATATACACCACATCGTTTTTTCACCTTATCTAATGTTCTTCATGTTCCTGCAATCACAAAACCCCTGCTCACTGTTCAGAAATTTTGTCTTGATAATAATGTTTATTTTGAATTTCACCCTCATGTGTTTTATGTCAAGGATTTCAACACCCATGAAGTCCTTCTCTCAGGTCAGAGTAAAGATGGTCTCTATGCCCTGACCAAGTCTTCCGTCACGTCAGTTCCTCAAGCCTATTGGTCTCCTTGCACTTCTGCCTCTGCCGATTTATGGCATCGTCGACTAGGTCATCCTACTTCATGTATCTTTCAATTGTTAATCTCGAAAAATAAGATTATTTGTAACAACAAACGTCTTAATTTTCAATGTCAAAGTTGTCCTTTAGGAAAATCATCGTGTTTGTCTTTATGACCTACTGGTCACAAAACTTCTACTCCACTTGAATTAATTTTTAGTGATGTATGGGGCCCTGCTCCTCTTTTTTCTTCAGATGGCTATCGTTATTTTGTTATCTTCGTTGATGCTTATACTAAATATGTATGGTATTATCCTCTCGTTGCCAAGTTTGATGTTTACTCTATTTTTCATCAATTTCAGACTCTTGTCGAACGTCAATTTTTCTTAAAAATAAAATATGTTCAAACTAATTGGGGCGGTGAATACCAAAAACTATCCATATTTTTTCAAACCATTGGTATTCATCATCGTCTGATTTGTCCCCACACTCATGAACAAAATGGAATAGTAAAGCGTTGTCATAGGCATATTGTGGAAACAGGTCTTACTCTTTTAGGGAAATGTAAAGCACCTTTTCAATTATGGAATTATGCTTTTGAAACCTCTGTTTATCTTATAAATCGCATGCCTACTGCTATTCTTGCCTATCGCTCTCCGTTTGATTGTTTATTTCAATAGTCTCCTGATTATCATTTTTTGCGTACCTTTGGGTGTCTCTGTTTTTCTTTTCTACGTCCATATAATAATCATAAATTGGATTTTCGTTCCTCTCCATGTGTGTTTTTTGGATATAGTTCCTCGCATCTTGGTTATCGATGTCTTGACATTGCATCTCAGCTTATTTATATTTCATTTCATGTCCGCTTCCATGAACATGTGTTTCCATTTGATAATTCTGAACAGATTGCAAAGGTCTCCACCACAACCCCCACCCCACCCGCTACTGTCACCCTTCCAAATTTGCTAAACCACCCACCGCTACCCGCTTTCACTAGCCACCCAAACAGCCCACAACACTCTGTTTTGTCACTCCAAACAGCCACCCGACCACAGCTTCCACCCATCCCTTGGCCATCATCCCATGCTTGTTTATCTAACCCTTATGATGCAGGTTCAAATCGTCAATTGGTCTCCTCTCCTCATGGTCTTGGGTTACTTTATAATCCTTCCTCTGCTTCGCCCTCCCTGACCAGCACTCCTGCAGCTTCAGTCTCTACCTCCAGCCCCTCCTCTGCTGACAGTTTTGTACTTGAGGCTACTTCTTTATCATCCCCTCCCACTGGTATGCAACTTATGGTTGATTTGTCTTCTTATTAGCTACCACAGGTCTCCTCGCTACAACCGTCTTCCCCTGCATCTCCAACAGCACACAGCAGACATCCTATGACTCTTAGACCGCGGCAGCCGAAGACAGCTAATCTAGTTGCTTCTACTGCCGCTACTTCTACCTTCACGCGGGTACTGTATTCTCCCTCTTCTGAGCCTTTTGCATTCTCTGATGCTGACCGATATACAGTTTGACATAATGTTATGTGTGATGAGATCGCCGCTTTACGTGAAAATCGCACTTGGTCTTTGGTTCCATTTCATCCTTCGATGAACGTTGTTGGCAGTAGATGGGTATATCGGATCAAACATCGTGTTGATGGTAATATTGAGTGCTATAAAGCGCGCCTTGTTGCTAGAGGTTTTACCCAGCAAGAAGGTATTGATTATTCTGAAACCTTCAATCCAGTTATTAAGCAGGCCACTGTTCGATTGGTTTTCTCTATTGCGGTTTCGTGAAATTGGAAGATTTATTAGCTTGATATTCATAATGCCTTCCTCAATGGTGTTCTTACTGAAGAGGTCTACATGAAACAACCTCCAGGTTTTGTTGACTCTTCTCTTTCATCTCATGTGTGCAGATTGCATAAATCATTGTATGGTTTGAAACAGACACCGAGAGCATGGTACACTCGTCTAAGTGATTTTTTGCTCTTCATCGGTTTCCGAGCTTTCAAGGTTGACATCTCCCTGTTTATCTTATCTGATGGTACTAATATATTTTATCTCCTGGTGTATGTTGATGATATTCTGCTTATGGGTAGCAACTTTGCTATGCTCCATCACCTTATACAGTTACTCAGCTTTGAGTTCAAGCTTCGTGACTTAGGTGTTGTTCACTACTTTCTGGGTATTGAAGTTCAGTCTACCAGTATGGGTTTAATGTTGCGTCAACATAAATATATTCTTGACATCCTCACCCGAGCTGGTATGACTTCCTGTAAACCAGTTGATACTCCAGTCTCCCCTTCGAAAGTCATTTTATTACCGGATCATTCATTCTCTGATCCTACACGATTTCGTCAAATCGTGGGTGCTCTTCAATATCTTACCTTCACCCGTCCATATATATGCTTTGCTGTTAACAGAGTTTGTCAGTTTATGCATGCTCCTATAGATTCTCATTGGGCTGCTGTCAAACGTATTTTACGCTATCTTAAAGGTACAACATCTTATGGTTTCCATATCACTCGAGGCTCCTCTTTTGCTCTACATGGCTTTACAGATGCAAATTGGGCTGGTAGTATTGATGATCACAAGTCTACGGGCGGCTATCTTGTCTTTTTTGGCCAGACGCCGATTTCTTGGAAATCTGGCAAGCAACGCACTTTTGCTCGCTCCTCTACTGAGGCTGAGTATAAAGCCCTTGCTGATGGTACCGCTAAAGTCATTTGGCTTCATTACTTGTTAACAGATTTACAGGTTCCCTCAGTCTCTGCCCCTATCATTTGGTGTGATAATCTTGGTGCTACCTATCTCTCAGCAAAACTTATCTTCTATGCTCGTACTAAGCATGTTGAAGTGGATTATCACTTTGTCTGTGATCGTGTTGCCAAGAAAGAAATTCAGATTCATTTTATTCCCTCTCGGGATCAACTTGCTGATGTCTTCACTAAACCGCTTCCTGTTGCATCCTTTACTGCTTTTCGATTCAAACTTCGAGTTGATCCCCCACCCTCAGCTTGAGGGGGCATATTATAGAATAGGATTTTAATATAGGATGTTGTAATCATTACAGTTACTCATGTATCTATCAAAATAGGATTCTAATATAGGATGTTGTAATCATTACAGTTACTGCAGTGTTCTACTGTCTCTATATAAATAGGAAGGTTGGCTAAGGCACAACCTAACACATTTCATTATTCTCAACTGAATGTTTCAGCCATTCCGGGCGGAATGAAACGGAATTGACAACCTTGCTCTAAATTCTTTAAGGTTGTTTATCCTCATTAAAGCTTACAGTTATGCTTATGATGATCAGACCAGTAGTATTACTTGTGATGCTGCTGACTATGTTATTAGTTTCTGCCCTTCCTCTTCCTCCAAATAATTTATTTACGTTCTATATTAAGTTTTAATAAATTTGTGTACTAATTAACGTGTAAATATCTCTCCAAACAAATAATTTGTGATACAGAAGTAGGGTTGGAGGATATATATCCAGCAGCTTTTTCATGCGAAGCAAACTCGAGTCCCAGTAACTCCAAACTTTGATGTTGTGAAAAAATCAATTTAATTTAATAGTTTAAATTATTAAATAAAATTAATTTAAAATATTTTAATATTATATTAAAGAATCAATTTAATCTAATAACTTAAACTATATTAATTACCAACCTAGGAAAAAGGTCTCCGAAAAGACTCGATACAGAAAATCAAGTAGTTGTGTCTGATGGTTCTCACAATGCATCATTACCCTTAATTGGTGTTAAAGAAAAGAAATCAACTAAATATTGGAATTTATCACAATTACATTGGAGAAATCAATTTAAATATCTCAATAAAATGATATGAACCTTGTCTATCAAACAAATGATTTACTACAACTACAAATAATTCCAGCTAGCGGCCACCGCTACACCAATTATTTCGGCAGCCTACGGCATGGCTACAAATAGCAAGTCCCGATGGGCAACATGAGGCGTGGATGTTGTTTATTGTCAAATAAAAATTAAAACATAAGAGAATAATAATGAAAAGAGAAAAAAGAAAATAATAATGAAAAGAGAAAAAATAATAAATGAGAAAATACTAAACAATTGGTTGTTGATTATACAAGCAAAAAACCAACTCCAGGCACGATCTCACTAACAAGCCCTTGAGGAAACATTAGATGTCTGTGGATAGATCCAAGAACTTCAACCACGCTTTCCAAAAAATAGAATCAGAAACACTACGATAGCTGCAAGAACGAAACTTGCTACAAGCAATTTTATAATAAGCTTGCAATCTTTAGTTTCGAGTAAAGACTCAATATCTTGTGGATCTGCCATTGCCAAGGAGTAATTCTTATGAATAAAATCAAGAAGGCAAAAAAAAAAATAATAAATCCCTGAACAAATGTATTTGAGAAACCCTAGACTTGGTTGATTTGTTTGAAAGAAATAAGAATTTCTTGCTGCCATTTATAGGGTGTTTTTGGAGACCAACTCCAAGGAACATGCACAATTAATTTCATTAATGATAATTATTATAGATTCACGAGTGAATCTTAAATATATGTTGCTGCTTTTATGAAAATATTTTCCTTCATTTAAGACATTAAAAAATATTTTTAAAAATCAATATTATTTACTAGTTTAATAGCTGGTTGAGTAATGTTGTCAAGGTAAAATAATAACTTTCCTAATTACTTAACTTTATTGACTTGCATTCTCTACGATTTTTTTAATTTTCCTAATTTTAAAATTATTATTTTTTAATATTAAAAGAGCCTGAAAAATTAATATTAAAAAAACTAAATTTAGAAAAAAAAAAACTATATATTATGAAAACTGTAATAAGATCTGTTGTGGCGAAACAAAATCTTGTTTAAATGCTTCGTTTTGTTTTTATCATACTTTAAAAGGCTTCATAAGAAACAAGATTTATAAAAATCCATTTAAGCAAAAATTAACTTATTGAAGATGACTGGTATAGGGTGTTGACTTCCTTGATTTTTGGCTTTTTGCCATAATTCCATAAAGTTACCAAAATTCTTAAGAACCCTAATTTGATAAACGCTTTTCTTAACTCAATAGTCGCCACCAAACCACAAAATCAACATGGTTTCTGAAGATGCAGCAAAATTTAAGCAATAAAAAATATATTCTAGCCGTTAAATTTGGGCTCCAAACAGCTAGGCCTTGCATTTCCAGCTTGCATGTAAAACTCTCTTCTCCAGCCATGCATTTCCCGTGCAAACACACTTCCATGAATATATATATATATATATATATACTCACTCACATTTTTTAAAATCCAAAGAAGATCTAATGGCTAGGAAGGAATAGTATGCATGGGCATACATGTAGAAAATATCTTGCTTAGACGATATATACAAAAAGCCTTTTGCATTATATATTTATCTAAAACAAAATTTTACTCTAAAAAAATTTCAAGGCTAGGACCTAGGAGAAACCCTAAAACAATTTCCTATATAATCCATTGGACACAGCTGCATCTACCATGTCTTGGTAAGAATGCATTCAATTGGTTCACCAATCAATTTCCCCATGTTATCTTTCGAAGAAAATCCAATTTTCAAATCACTGCAATGTGCCTCAACAGCCCTCCACACCCTTTTTGCTTCTTCATTGCCAATCCAAAACCCAGCATACAAACCAATGTTGAAGTTTACCGATCCATTAGCCATCTCAGTAGCCATATCCTCTATCACCTTCTCATCGGCTCGCACCGACTTTGCAACCAGCTTTCCATTCTCAGCTGTCCAATTATTTCCTCGCACTTGAAACGGTGCAATATTGGTCACATTGGAGAGCCGTTCTTGCTTGTATTGAATCCATGTATAGAAGGTTTGGTATGAAACACTTGCAGTACTGGGATTTTGGACTGAAAGCCGGATGTCCCAGGAGGCGGTGATTTTAGAGGAAGAAAGTTTGAATCGGGAAACAAAGATTGAATCAACCCGGAAGCTGGCAATATTCTTGTTAGTTGCTTTAGGGTTTTTGTGGAGAAGAAATAGAAATACGAAGGCTGCGATGCCAAGAAAGAAGAGAACGGCCATTACTATAGAACACAGATATACAAGTTTCTTGTTCAGTTTTCTTCCATTTGATGATGAAGTTGGAAAGCCATTGCCTCCACTAGGTTGAGAAGACTTTGAAACACTCTTGTCCATGCTTGTGTTCGTTTTGAGGGAGAGAATGCAGACGTAGAACGAGAGATAGCTAGAGAGTTGTATACAATATGGAATGACATGAATAAGATCACGTCTTTATAGGATGGAAAATAAAATTGCTAACAATGACGACAACAATTATGAAAAGGTTTCAATTAATTCCAGGGTGTGCATGGAAATTATTATTTCTTATATGTATATTAAGAATAAGATTCGTGAAATTTCGGGTTTAATTAAACAATTAATCTTGTCCACGATTGTGTTTGTTGTTAGGAATTAATTGTTTAGATTTATCAAGGGTGTTCAAAAACCAATTTATTTGTAATATTTGTATTATTTCACCCGACCTAACATGTCAAAATAAAATAATATAAAGATTATATATGATATTGAGTCAAGAGATGAATATCATGGGTTGGGTAGCGGGTCAAAATTTTTATTAACCCAACACCATTTACCTTTTTATTCATTTTTTTCATGTTATTGTTATATGTTCTATTTTTCTTTCTTTTTTTTTTTTGCATTTGATTCTTTTATTTTAGCCAATTAATGTATTGAGCCTAAATTGTTTTCCAAAGTTTATAAAAGGTTTTGGTCTAATTTATTAAGCTCAAAATCTTAGTTCTAGCTAAGCTTAATCTATAAAAATTAATAATATAAACTCAACCAGTAAATATTTGTAATATTCACATACAAAAATTAGCTTAATTTGATATATCAAACTTGCTCAAATTGAAAAAAGTTTGAATGGGTCAGGTTTGCAATTTATCAAATATCAAAAGTTAGATCTAATACAATTAAGGTCTCAAACTTAACTCAACTATATCCATAAACACCTCTACCTTATAGAAAGGATTTGAATATCGTTGTAAGAAATGATATTAATGTTTTGTGTTGATAACATGGTTCAACCCACTTCTTAAATACCAAGGTATTGTTTTTCAAGTATAAACAGAGTACTAGATAGATAGTCTATGTCATACTACTGATCAACCTAAATTTTTCTTCCAATCATAAAAAAGGAAGCCAAGGTGACATAAGCATCCTTTAAAGAAGGAAAAAACTGAGACTCGGGTTATTGACTTGACTTGAGTCAATAAGCTCATATAATTTTGATAATATAAAAAAAAAAATGGCAAAAAAAAAAGGTTATAAAAACCCAACCCAAATTCATCCAAGTTAGGATATAAAATCTCTGACCTAGTCATGACACTAAGATAACTCTATTGAAAGCAAATTAAAAGCTTAATATATATATATATATATATATATATATATATATATATATATATATATATATATATATATATATATATATGATCATGGATATAGGGTTGGGAGAATCCAAATTAAAAAAAAAAAAAAACTTAAATACTAATTATTAATCAATCAAATATTGAAGAGTGATATTAAAAAAAAAAATAGAAAGATTGAGATCAATCTGTGTTAATATTTGAAACAGTAACCTTAGTCATAAGTTCAAGACTAATCCCATTGCAGGTAAACCTAAAAAAATAACAAAGTAAAATTCTCAATCATAAAACATCGAGGGATTTTTTTTTTTAAGGGAATAAAAAAAAACAAAACAAAGAGTAATAAAAAGAAAGCGGATAAAATTTGACATAAAAATAAATCAAAATAAAAATATTGAGTATGAATGGCAATGAGTACTTGCATGTTTCGGATTTCTTGATGTCCAATACCTACCCGTTATCTATCAGGTATAAAAATTAGATATTCATAAACTACTAATCAAATTTTAAGTATCCTTATAGGTATCAATCATCTACCTATTATTCTCAGCCCATTACAAAATTCAGGGTTAAAAAAAGGACCATACAAGAGTAGCATGAAAAACCTATAACCTGGGTAATGAGGACTGAGCCAACCTAGTTTAACCCTATAACTCATGTGATAAGATCGAGATAATGCAATTAAAAAAAATCACAAACACTATTTAAAAAAAAAAAAAACATTAATGTCAAATGATGAAAGCTAAAAATAAAATAAGTACATAAAAAAAAAAAAAAAAAAAAAAACAATGTCAACTCCTTCTCACTTTTCAAACCTATGATGGGTCACTAGACCGAAAACACTTTATACGAAAAACCTATTAAGCTCAATTCTCAATCATTTAAATGTTGAAAGATAAAATTAAAAAAACAATCTCAATTATACAAAAAAAAAATCTAATACAAACAAGTAGTAATTAAAATAATGATGATCAAAATTAAAATTTAAAATAAATTTTAGTTTTTATTGAAAGGTAAAATTAAAAAAAAAAAAAAAAACAATTTCACAAAAGGAGAAAAAACAATCAAAAAATGACGATGAAAATTAAAAAAAAACATAAAAATAAAATTTTCAATGAAAAGAAAAATAAATATTTTTTTAAAAAACAAAATTTAAAAATTTTATATTTTTCTTGTCTTAATTTTTCATACACGCTATATAAATTTTTTATAATAAAGAAATAATTTAATAGAGAAAAAAGATTGGTCTCCAAATTAATAAATTTTCATATAGTATGGAAAAAACAAAATTACATATACTTAATATCAATGTTTTATATTGCTAATTTACAAACCAAGAGTTATAATCCTGAGACTTTCAATCCCTCGTAGTTGTATATATAAATATTATTAATTGCTATAAATACTTCTTGTCTAGATATGAAATCACTTAGATATCAAAGCATGTAATAAATAGATAGTAGAGATTTATTAGGGTTGGATAAATGGTGGGTTGGACCAGGATCTTGGACTAAAAAACCAAACTTGAACCTGACCTAGAAAAGTAACCCGGTGCTTGTATATTTACTTGCCAACCCAGTGAAAAGAAATAAACTCATAAATCAACATGATTTGCCTTTGACGGTAAAAATAAATAAATAAAATTCTAAGACCACATTGAAAGTAATAGGGATGGTTATAAAACTCGGGCTTGCATGGCAGGTTAACCCGGTGACCCGCGAACTCATGAGTGGGTTAGACCAAGCCAAAATGACAGCACATTGATCTTCATGCTTCCACTGGAAGCGGTATTGAATGCCAAATGTTATTGTCCTGCAGACTTAGCCAAATCATCACAATTTATTTTCATGACAGAAGGGACTCTGCATTGTTTTCAAACCATCCTGAGAATCACTTGTCTCCATCAGTTGGTTCGATGACAAACGGAAAAGCTTTATCAACCAGAACTATCTATCAACTTGCATTAACAACATTTGCACTTACATTAAACAATTAACACAGCATTTCCATACAGTTGTCTAGGTGACAATGCTATTCAATTTGTATGGTCACTATGTACAATAACGAAGTGGATAGAAAGAATTGCAAAAGGTGAGGGGGGGGGGATACAAGGCTTGCTTGTTCTGTGAAAAATTCAACACAACTTGAATGTGCGAAATGATGACAGAAGGCTAAAATTACTTGGCAAATGTCAATGCACTTAAACTAGAGCACACTTACCATGGATATCATGGTTCATGAACTCCGTCCGCTGTCCTCGATCATCATTCCTTTCAGGCTCTTTGCTAACCAGATAGCTGTCTCCCTTGGAGAGACTTTGTCTTTCCCAAAAGGTTTCAAAACAATTGCAAGCTCTTCTAATCTGCTTTGCTGAAGCAACTCGGCAGACAGTTCCAGAAGTCCTTCTAGTGCATCTGCCCTCTGCCTAAAAGACTTAACATCCAAAGTTTCCTTTGCCGGTGCTTCCTCTTCACTGATAGAGCAGTTGGGCTGTGGTAGCTCAGAAATATCAGATTGTGGAGCTGATGCAATTATGTTTCGCAAATCGATTTCTTTAGTGCCGGAATGATCAGAAATACTTGATTTCAAACTCACTGCTTCAGAGCAATTTGATGATTTAAGAGTCACTGCTGTACTCACATTTCTCATCTCCAATTCATCTCTTACTACATTTAATAGCTTTCCAACATCCATATTTTGAACCCCCATCTCCACAGTTTCCATAACTGGCTGCTCATTCCCAACCCGAAAACTACTGTGCCGTATAACATGTATTACATCGTCAAAAGCAGGAGACAGATGGGCAGCAGTGGGCTTCTCAGTGGTTGAATTTTGTAAAATCATAGCTTTTTCTGGCTGCAAATTCTTTTGGCCAGTTGAAATTGGTGAGGTAATGGAAGTGGTGGTTTCTGAAACTGATGATAGAAGTTCTCTTACTGTGAATTTGTCATCACCACCAGATGCAGATATAAGATTTGATTGGGGCACCGTCTCAGGGATAGCACTTGGCCTGCTTAATTGGGTATTATTTTCACAAATAAATATTTCTTCCAAACTTGGGGCAGTCGGATTCAGAGCACTACTTTCAACCTCTCTCCCATCACCAACAATGGTTTTCTTGTGAAGATCTACAACAACATTCGGGGCTTCCACTGAGTATAGTATGGATTTATGACCACATTCACTGTTTTCCCGGGACAAATTTTCAGACATGCCAGAATATGAAGTCGTAGCCGGAGAACAGCTGGGTGGATGATGTTCCAAGTTTTCTGTGCAGATCACTGCCTCATGGTTAGGAGGTGTCTTTTCAGGCATGGCAACAAACGGATTTGTTGCATCATCACAAAGCTCAAAAGCTTGAATTGACACTGAAGATGAGACAGAATTACTGTTTTCTGTCTGCATTCCTTTGCAAGCTCCAACTAGAGCCCCTTGAGACTCTGGTGATACGTCCTTGGAGGAGTATGGGCGACCATCAGGTACTTGGTAAGAAGTACTTTCAGGTTCTTCGTTTGTCTCAGTTGGACACAACTTCATGTTTCCATTTGGAACACCAGCTCCTATTTGCGTTGTCCTTCCAGGAAATGAAGATCGCTGGAACAGATTAGGAGGGGTTCTTTGCCTTGGCTTCACAGCAAGTCCATCATCAACATGTTTACCTGGACCAGCTGGAGGAATCCCATCATATCTGGGTTTAGTCTTTGGTGAGGACTCAATTATAGGTAACTGCAAAAGTAAGTTGAAGAGTAAATGATTATTTCAGTATAATTATCAAACTAAGAAAAAACAGCAATTGATTCTGATTATACCTGGTGTTTCATAGGATGTGATCCCTGGATCCGCTTTGCAGAATCCATGGCTGCTTTTGCAGGTGCAACAGTTGGTGTATCTGCATTAAACTTTAAACCAGAAGCAAGGGCATTAGGTCTAAGAACTTTCGGTGATGCTTCAATGTTACTTCTTTGGGTTGATGCACTTCCAGTCTTCGTACGATTTCCTCTCATAGGGGAACCATTTTCTCTAGGTTTTCCTTCTTTCAAGGCCATCATAATACTTTTGATAGTTTTTGGTTGCTTTGGTTCAACATTGCATCCAATTTCATCATGACAAGGCTTCATGACCCTCTGTTCATTCATTTTGACAATGCGAACATTGAGATTGTTTTCTTCTTCACATGGCATGGGCTGTTCAGCGCCATCTTCATCATCAAAACAAGCTAAATCTGTATCAGTGGCTTTATTGTCACAATTTGAGACCATTACTGGGATATTTCGTTCACTTGAAAGCAAACTATCCTTATCACTACTAGAACTATTACTGTTCTGGCTTTCAGCCATACTTCTTCGAGATTCACGACTTCTAGGAAGATGTTTCTCAGAAGATAAGGATGTTGGAGGACAGAATGATGGACGGTATTGATCAACATAAGGCTGCAGGTATGGGTGCTTCAAGATCTCGGATGCCTGATTAAGTAATGAAAATTATTAAGATTAAGATTAAGCAATGACAAGTTTTTAAATTGGCAGATAATGTTTAAGTCTTACACTAGGACGATGCTCAGGATTCTTTCTCAGCATGCCTTTAATGAGTGTTTTCCTGCAGGTAAACACATTAATTATCAAAGCTAAACAGTGGGTCAAAAGGTGGATCGTCATCAACATGTAGGACATAGGACAGAAACTAAAACAAAAACTGCGAAGTTATCTGATTTCCTTGAGGTAAGGCAGTTAAATAGCCAGGAATGGGATCCATTATATCATTTTCAAAAGTTTAGTCCTCAGTTTATTATCAAGCCTTGAAGGGAAATAGTATGAAGGAAAATGACAGGTAGAAAAGATGAAGCTACTTCTCAGTGCAAATTTGTTCAATGGAAAATTTAGTGTGAAAGTATTCTCAGCTTGCCCATAATGCATGTGAAATCAATTAGCATGGGTGTCCCTGTTTAAATCCAACCACAAAAGGTATAAATATGAGAAAAAAAAAAGACATTGAAATTTGATTCCAGAGACACCTATGCAATAAAATCTTAATCTATGATACAATTGCATATATTATGCCTGGTAATGATCTCCAATGAAGATTGGGGTAGCTGCATTTTAATCCTTGAACATTTTCAACTTCAAGTTTTCCAGTTCAAATATCTTGACAGTTCAAACATTCCTAATCAGGTTGATTGTTCCACAAATACCCTTCTGAGGTTATTTAAACCAACTGTCATGTTAAGGGATCAGGAGGGTATTTGATTGAAAAATTGTGAACAGTTAAGATATTCAAATAGGAAAAATCTTATAGTTCAAAGACTAAAATAGATATCACATAAAGTTACAAGAAGTGAAGATGCTATTATCCTAACAAGATAGAGACTGCATGTCCACATGGTTGTTACAGGCAATGATTTAAGAACATATTAGATAATCACTGCAGTTTATAAAGCAGAATGTCACAATCCATCTTCAATACTCGTATTCAACAAAAGAAGAAAATGATCAACGAAATGATTAACATGCAGAAATCAATTTAAATATCGCAGTTGCAGCAATAAAATGATAGGAACCTTGTCTGTCAAACAACTGATTTACTATAACTATATATAATTCCAGTTAGCAGCCACCACTACATAGATTACTTTGGCAGCTTATGGCATGGCTAAAAATAGCAATTTCCTAGTCAAGTCCCAAGTTACAGCATCCCAAAGGGCAAAATGAGGCGGGTGTTCTTTATTGTCAAATAATAAAGCAATAAGCTTTACAACAGCTCATGGAGACTTACAAAGATGGAGAATAGCAAGGCGGTAAAGGGCCAATAGAGGAACGATTTATCTTGCTTATCAATCCTGCCATATCCTGCAAATTTGGCATGTAAAGGCAATTAGGAAATTGATAAAAATAAAGAAACTTGTACAATTAGATATAGATGAAGTCAATCAGGCAAAGAATGCCTTCACAAGAAGCTTGACATTAAGCCTTATGTCATTAGCAATGCCACAGTGAACTCTGAAAATTTGGTGTAGATATAAAGGCAAATAGAACCTAAACCAGTTCCTAATTCTGAAGAAATATATTATGTTGAATTCACATAGCATTCATGCTTAGTCAAAATCTTGGCAGGTCATAGGTGTTGTCTACTTAGCAGGTAAAGTAACTTGGCATCACATCAAGCAATTTAGGGTAGAATCCCGCTCATGACTAGGATAGAAGCAATTTAAGGAGGTATGGGGCTCCCCTCAAAGTTAAGCTCAAAGACCATGAAAACTCCACAACATAATATAATCTAGTAAAAAGCCATGAAAGGGTCATTGTAGTGTTCCAAATGCTTTAAAATTTCCCTCGATTATTAAACTCCAGGAACTACTTACAAAAGTCAATGTTGAGTCGTTCTGTTGCATTACATAAAAAAAGTATAAACAGATTGATAATGGAGATACAAGTGAATTTCATGTTCACATTTTACAGTGTCATGAAAGATATCATTATACTGGTTAGCAATTCCAGTAATAAAGTACCCAACTTGTACATAAAACATCAAACAAGATACCATGATCTACATATTACACAAGTTGTAGGATCAATGAGCTAGCACTTCGACAAAATTCCCAAAAATAAATATATAGTGTGAAAAGAACCATGGGAAATCTTACAAAAGCTTTAAAGGCGGGACGACGAGCAGCCATCTCATACATACAGCACCCTAGACAACAGAGAAGCGTTTCAGCAAGACACTAAAACAAGTAATAAACATCCCAGTTATTATCTAGAAATGACATACCCAAGGACCAAATATCTGATTTGAAACCATAAGGAATATCTGCAAGCAGTTCAGGACACATGTAATTAGGAGTTCCAACCACCTGGCACATAAAGATACAACACAGCTATTAGTTTCAAAGTGGTTAATTGGAATCGCCAATAGTAATTAGGTCTCTTCCTTTATAGTATACTGTATTCAGTAATTTTCTTGGTGTAAAGTGCAATTAACTTCATCATAAAGGGATAAGCATGCTTGCAAGTTTCATTTATCCTTTCAGTTTGGGTTAAGCTCTATTTCCAACCAACTATTCAGTATAGTTTACTAGACTTTACAACAAAATAAGTTAGAGCTTGAGAGGATAACATAGTTTACTAGACTCATCATATGGACATCCAACATATTATTTTGTAGCAAATTCAGGTTTTCTTTTTAGGTGGATAAAGAAACTATATCAGTTGGAAAAGCAATTTGGTGATTTAAATTTATGATTACAAAAAAAAATATTGTTACTAAAACATTCAATACATCATCCTCTCTTAAGCAACATGGATTTCGATCAACATAAGATAAGTCAATGAGAATTCATCTGAATTGAGTTCGACAATATAGTTTAATACCATAGTAAAATTAAAATAAAACAACTTTAGCCACCTGATATTATCTGCACTTAGTAAAGAAAAAAGCAGCATTTCTCCCAGTCCCCCAAACAAAAAATTCATAGATACACATCATAGTGTATTGCATTCATGCTGGCTGGATAGCAAAGATCTTAATCTTGCGTGTAATGACTCCAGGATTCAAAATCAGTTGGTTCCACATGCTCATGCTTCATATATTCTATTTCTAAGAAAATTATTACCAGTAAAAAAAGAAAGGAAAGAAAAAAGAACATCTTGAAAGAGAAGCAAATGCAGAATACAGCCTCTTCTCTGTGCTCAATAAACAACTAACAGCAAAAGACCTAAAAAATAAAATTAAAGAAAAAGCAAAGCACATACCGAGGAAGCCAAGTCATCTGCTTTCAGAGTCTTAGCAAGTCCAAAATCCCCTAAATAGTGCCAAGAAAAGACAAGAAAAATCAAGAAATATACATAAAAATCCTATGATGCAATAACTAAACGTTGAAAAAAAACAACTCACCAAGGCGAACATCCTGTTCTTTAGTAAGAAATATGTTGGAACACTGCAAAGAGAGTGCTTCAAATGTTCAGTCTAAAACACCTCCAAAAGCAACAAAGTTCAAATTCCTATTCCAAATACTCATTTTCTTACTTTGAGGTCCCGATGTAGAACAAAATTGCCATGCAAATATTCCACCGCTAACAGTAGTTGAGTGAACCACTTGCAGAGTTTCTGAACAAGTTTCACAATCACCAATGTAACTCAAACCCCCCAAAATAAAATCTCAGATTCAAAAAATAAATAGAAGCAATCATCATCACTTACTTCTTCAGGAAAATACACGCCATTGGATTTTTTCATCAATTCAGCCCTATTACCACAAACGAACAAAATAATTCAGCCTTGTAAATCATCAAAACCTTATAAACCAAGACTTCATTGCTCATATAAAACTCACATGTCTCCACCTTCACAATATCCCGTAACAATACAAACATAGCAACCCTACATTGCAAATGTACACACCAAATCAGCCTAATTCGATAAACATATCGGCAACTCGTAAATTTTCACAATTATAAAAAAAATAAAAAAATCCAAGTCTCATCACCTTCTCAACCCATGCTTCTTTAAATTCTACAATGTACGGATGCTGAATTCTCGCAATCAACGCCATCTACATTCAACATTTTTTCAATACCTCCATTAAAGGATTTAAAAAGTAAAATAAAATGATCCTTCATCAAGAGTTGAGATGAGGCTTACTTCTTGGTGAGCAGATCTCCGGCATCTCTCGGTTTGCCTTGCAAGCCTGATCTTCTTCAACACATACCTAACAGTTTCTCCCAGATAAAAAATTAAATAAGATACACATTACGAAAACTACATAAATAAAACGTAGATTAGAAAGTGTGAGAGGGAGGAAGAGACGTTACTTCTTTTTCTCGGATTTGTGATTCACAAGAATAGCAGCACCAAAAGCACCCCGGCCGATCTGCTCCATGATCTCATACTGATCCATTCGAGACTCCATTTCTCTCGATCGATCGATCTGCTCTTGCTCTTGCTCTTGCTCTTACAACCAATCAAATCTTCTCCTTCTTCGGTTACATATATATCACAAACAAGCACATTTAATTTCTCCAACTCATAAATACATGATGATTAATTAACAACCGGAATCTCCAGCGCCGAGGACTCTTCTTCTTCATAGATCTCAAAACACAATGTCGTCGTCGTAACCGTTTTGACTTCAATATAAAAAATAAAAATAAAAATCCACTCTCTTTCTTTCTTAATGCTTTCTCTCTCACTTCCTTCACTCTCACTTCCAACTACTTATCTATCAAGTCGACTAACTATAATGGAAAAACAAAAACAAAAAATTTTCCTTAACGCTGGTGAACAGGGTGTCAGGATTTATTAATACATTCCTGTCCTCCTATTACCACTAGTACTACTACTTAATTGATTTTCGAAGTAAACAAGGCAGAGAGAGATGGGAGGGGTTGTGGGTACGGGTCTGGGTGTCAGGGTGTGTGCGCTTCAGTCCCACGCCGACATTAACAGCTGCTTTCTCCCTGTGCTTAAGAGATTTGTTTGGCGTCTTCTTCTATTTTTATTAACTTTTTGGGTTGTAACTTCAATGAGTCTTTCAAGTGGTTGATTTAAGAATATGCCTGGCATTATCTAGTTTTTACTGTGATGATTTAAAAAAATATATAAATTATATTTTTTTGTAATTAGAATTTTAAGAGATAATTTGTAATGGAACATATTCAAAACTTAGTGTATTGATTAAATAAATATAAAAAGGCAAAATTATAATTTTAACTATGCATCACCACACAACCATTTGGTACATGTTTTCTTTTATGTTCGCAATAAATTATTACCTTTAGTTATGGGTAAAATTAGGTAGTGTTTAATATGTTGTACAATATTTATTGAACTACACTAAATATAACTGAATAAATAACTATTTTGTCATGTGTTTGATATGGAACTACACTAAATATAACTGAATAAATAACTATTTTGTCATGTGTTTGACATTGAATAAGCTTTTAATTTAACAGATCAATTTACCTTATTTTTTGTTTGGTAAACACTATACAGCACATTGGACAACCTTCGAGTCAAGTTGTAAAACTATAATAATTATTATTTTTATTTTTATGTTGCTTTAAATCAAATCGGGTTGACCATCTCGACACATGACTTGGGCCTTATCCCGAGTCAACCCCTTTTAATTAGGTTTAAAAAATGTGATAATAATTATTAATAACTTTATATTGACTCGATTAATGGTCAACATAGCTCATAACTTGTGTCTGGCCCCGGGTCAACCCCAGAATAGAATTTTAAAACTATGATAATAATTATTTTTATTTTTATATTAACCTAGAAAAATTGACAACCCGTCTTGTGACCCTGGGTCTGGCCCCAAGCCAACTCCTAAATCGGGTTTAAAAATTATGATAATAATTATTTTTATCCTTATATTGATTCGTGTCAATAGTCAACCTAACTCATAATCCGGGCTTGGCCCCAGGACGATCCCCGAATTAGATTTTAAAACTATAATATTAATCCATTTATATCCTTATGTTGACTCGGATCAACTAAATTAACTCTTGTTTAGAGCATTGGATATGCTTGTCCTACCCCTCTTAGTGGGGAAAAAATTTCTTCACTAAAATAGCTTTTGATAAGACAAAAATTAATTTTTATATTGCGCAAAGGTGTTCCAAATAACTTCATAAAAATTTATCATGTCCTCTCCATCATTGTTCAGCATACCAAACAATACGTTTATTTAATTATTTGGTAATATGTTGTTGTGATGGTTGAATTAAAATATAATTTAAATTAAATATTAACAAAAAGTGAATAAATTACTTAAGATATTAATTCTTATAATTAAATCCTAAGAAACTTGAAAAAATAAGGTGAATTGTATTTTAGATATTTTTATAATTTTAAGATAGTAAATAATTATTTTTTAAAATAAAATAAGTAATTTTTTATCTTAAAAAATATTACTTCAAATGAAAGCTAACATGGATATAACTTTTTTTATAAAAATAAATTTTCACCAAGTACTTTATATTTAATATCCTTAATTAACATTTTTTATATTTTTAATTATTTTAATTCAAAGTAAAATATTATAAGAAAAAAAAAAGATGTCAAACATGCATTGAAATCCATCATTGTTTTTTTTTTTTTTTTTAAGAAATGGTATATTTCATAGCATTTCAAAAAACAAAAAAAAATAAGGTGAAATAGATTTCATCTTGCTCAAGATCTCCAGTCATTCTAGATTTCTTGTCTAAATTTCAATTGAGATATTTCATGTTAACTTTGTTCATTCGTTTCAGCATAAACAAATTGACAAAACTAAAGTGTGATTTTACTTGGTTTTTTTTTGTTACAATATGAGAATTTAACAGAAGTAAAATATTGATATTATCATATTAGTAATAATGTTGAAAATGATTATGATTATTATTATTATTTAGGATAGTTATATTAAAAAAAAAAAAAACTCATACATTATGGTTTGTTTTTCATTTTCAATCTAAGGTTTGATAAATTATAGTTTGCCTTCATGAACGATAAGAAAAATTAAATTAGATAAAAAGACATGTTTTCCCTCTTATATAATATATGTGAATTTGCATAATTTTCTCACAAATCACGTTTGGACAAAAAACTCGTTTCTCTCTTTATTCAAACGTGATTTCTCTCTCCAGTCTTTTCCCTCTTTCTCTCTACAACACATGACACACCCATATAAAGACATTAAATCTGGAATAATATCTTTAATCTTTTATACTTAATCTCTTTGTACAAGTATCAGAAGTAAAAAAAAAAAAAATATTTTTGATGTTATTTTATTCAACCTTTTAAGTTATTAGTATTTGATGAATATGCCTACATTATTGTGATAATTTTATGATTGTTTTTGACAGTGCGCGTCTTGGATGGTTTTTGTGCTGAATTTATATGTTGAAGTGGTAATTTTAGGTGGTGTGTGTTTGTAGGACTTGTAGTGAAGAATTGTTGTTGGAAGGTGAAGATATGTTGCTAAAAATCTTTGAAATCTTTATAACAAATTTGTGTAACTAATACCAATTGTAGTTGTGTTTTTTGTTGGGTTGAAATAATGAACAACATTGAAAAATTATTGCTTTTAGTTGATACTAATAAAGAACTCTTTTATGTGAACTTTCATGCTTTTGGTTATCTTTAATTCGATTAAGAATCATTGTTGAATTTATTATATACATGATTTTAATGGCATTCTTATAAATAATAAGACATTGTGCAATGACTAGTTTTTTTTTTTCTAAAACAAATGCCCATTAGTAACACATGATCCTTTGTCTTTATTTTTAGTTATCAAGGGCACTTTAGCCATTAAAATTATTATAATGACAAGCCTATAAATAATGGTTGACTTTTTATTTTGGAGTCGAAAAATAGGATGTAAAGTGTAATCAAGTTACTAAAGTTTAGAAGAGAAACCATAATTTCTCAAATCTTAAATTGAAAACAAAAAAGAATCAAAGTATTAGAGTTTTTTTTTTATATAATTATCCGGTACTATTTTCATTAACATTGGTGTTTTTTTTTAAAATTGAATTTATCACAAATATATATAATTTATATTTATGTTGTTTTCTTTTATATTTATACTTTGTATAAATGTGAACAAAATAATAATTGGTGTAAATCTTGTTAGCCTTGATAATATTAACTTATTGAATGAGTGAGTTTGTAAATAATCTAACCTTCTTGATGAGAATGATTTAAGTTGGGAGACTCTTGAAATGCTTTTATCTATTTTAACTTTAGAGGATGAAGGGATCCATTTTGATAGTGAGAATGAGCTTAGTGAAAATAATCATCTATTTGAATGTTTAGATGATGATTTTCTTTACATACCACCACAAAATCAAGATCATTATTCTTTATTAAGATAGAGACGATGTTTGATTTATGCTTCTTTTATATTTAAACCTTTTACTTTCTTAATATTTTACATTTTTTTATGTTGAATTATTTTATGTTAAAGTTTCCTTTAGTCTTGATTCTTGATTATTTATGAATGTTTTAAATTTAAAATTATATTTAGATTCTTAACATCGTATTTGTATTGAATAATTTGAAGTTAATCTATCTTAGATTTAAATTAAAATAATATATGTTGAATTAATATTTTAAATTATACACGCGTGTACATGGATACATACATAAAATACATAACTCTAGAACAAAATGCTAAAATATTCTGATATCAAAATTTATCTTTCTAACAAGAAAAATAACATTGACAATCATAGTCTCAATAACTTCACTAGCCAAGTATATTAAATGTATATTTTGTAAATAACATGGTGATATGTTTTTATAAAAGTATATTTGAACTAAAAAAATAAAATATGATATTTCTTTTATATATTTTTCATATAAATATATTAAAATAATTTAAAATCACTACTTTTTAAAATTTAAATACACTTTAAAAATCACTTAAGAGAAAAAAAAAAAAGTATTGCAGCACACTGTAAATTTTTTACTTTGATATTGATACGATAAATGTAGCCTATGTAAAAACACCGTGTTTTGTACTTGATTTGTCTTATCTCATCCACACCCCATTTTCCCTAACCGATCAAACAAATTTAGATTGAAAGTGGGTGAGTGTTTAGAAACGCAGGTTAATTCATGTTTTTTAAAAAATTAATTTTTTATTAAAAATTAATATTTTTTATATGTTTTGGATTGTTTTAATATACTAATCTTAAAAATAATTTTTTTAAAAAATATATCATTTTAATATATTTTAACATAAAAACGCTTTAAAAAATTAACAACAACTACTTCCAGATAGAACTTAAGTTTCAATGTAAATTAGGTAAGTTAATCTAAGCTTGTAGATATACAAACCTTGCAATTACAAATCAACATATAAAAAAGATAAAAAAATGACTTAACATTTATCATTTTTGAATTATTTGATGACATTATAATTAATATTCAGATCAATTAAAATTTTGATATAAATTTACCAAATTGAATAAAGTTTAATACATTATCAAAACTCGGGTTATAAGTTTAAATTAATTAATTTGATATAAATAAATTTAAAATGATATTATTTTAATATGTTAAAAAAAATTAAGATATTATTAATTTTTTTTAAAAGAAATTAAGTTTTGATCGAGTGAATATAATTATAAGTTAAGTTATCAAATTGACCAAATAAATTTTAGTAAAAACAGGAGCTAGATTAGAGTTCAAATTATGAATCACTGAGTTAACTTAACTTGTGGATTAAGCGAAGTTTAAGGGTATCATTTTGGTTTTGACTGATTAAATTAATCTTGATAATCATGATTGATTATTGGTGTCGCACACACACTATCATGGCACTAAAGCTCACATGTGAGCAAAAGAAATAATTGTTTGTGAAGGTTAATAATTGAACAGGTAGATATTTGTTTAATTAGATTTTCTTCAGAAAATCATATAGATCGATGCCACCGCATCTGATTTGTCTCAAGCAAGAAACTTTGCTCATCTGTCTCCTTCGAACATCTGGCAATCATGATTAAACAAACAAAAAAGAAAGAAGAAGTAAATCATTTTAGAGATTCTTCAGATTTTTCTTTTATATTAAATTTTGGTCATCCGTCAATGAATTTTTTTATCCATTTTAATTAAAAAAAGTGATAAACCAAAAAAATAATAATCAATTATTATATATTTTTGCTGATTAACCTATTACTCCACTTGACACTTGAAATTGGGTACTCCTTTTTAGAGGAAAAAAAAAATTAAAAAATTAATTAAATCGAGAAAATAAAAAAAGTCAAAAAAACTGATATTTAAAAAAAATCAATTAAAATTTTTAAAAAAATTATCTGGTTTGGTTCGATTTATATTCATATGTTTTCTTTTTCCATTTCTTTTGAAATAAATATAGATTAAAATTGTAGTTTCTTACATAAAGTAATTAACAAAGGATTAAGCGCTATTTTAAGACAAAGGATAGGGATAAGCCTAGGTGTTAATTTAGTTAATTCCACAATAATGATTGATACATATACGTTACAACGTGAATATCATTTATAGACATTCAATATCCTATCCGTAAAGCGAAAATCCTTTTCAATTTTAGTTATGCTAAGCTTTAAAGGATATAGCGGCTAATAAAGTCTATTTATTGTTTCAACTGGTTAACTCATCAATTCGAAATTTAAGCCAAATCAAGTTTAAATTTAAATTGAGTTTTTTTTTATATATTTAAAATAACTTTGGAAACTATATTATTTCATTTTAAAAAAATTTAAAATGATGTTTTTATAAAAATAAATTGAGTTCACCCAGCTGACTCATTATCCGAGTATTCAACCGGTGATCTACGGAGAAAGTTCTTAAGGATATGCATGCCATCAATTCCCATCTCTATTCTAGCAAAAAAAGAGGGCGAGAACAAGACTCAAAAAGGCTATTAATCGAGTGGAGTGAGTTGACGACTCGTTGAATGATTAGTGAGTTGTACAGAAGCAACAAGATGGCTTCCCTCCACACGATTCATTACGAGTCATTTTATGGCAGTCCCTTACGCCATGTGCAGAGCACACCGCTTGCTCCCCCTTTACTAGCTAGCTAGTGTTGCTTGTCATCTACACATGGAGTCCTCCACCAGGCACTGCCCAGTGACAACACTTGCTAAATGCCCACTTGAGCCTTTAATTGGTGGGTCAGATCGTGAGCTGGCACTACTTAATTGGTCCACATCGCTGTCTTCTCCCCGACACTTGATGGTCTGTACCCTTGTTCTGGCTAACATGCGCACATGTTTCTGGGAAAACGACGCGCACATCTGGGGAAACGGTGGTGCCTTTGACCCGTGGACTGGACCCAGCTATAAAGACCGACGGGAGGCACCCCTCGTATAATCACGTGGCGCCGTGCAAATCTCACGGAGTACTTGAGTTCCGGTTGTTTGCATGATACGCATGGTTTATTTCAGTTATACATTTAAAACACTTGATTAATTAGTGCCTTTCATTAATCTATGACACCGTTTGTCTCTGCGTTGCCATCTGTGTTTTGGCAAATTTCAAACTTTTTTTTTTGTTGCTAAAATTGAGTTCAGTTTGTACTTTTTGGATCGTTTTGATGTGCTGATGTCAAAAATAATTTTTAAAAAATAAAAAAACATCATTGGCATGCTTTTCGACACGAAAAATTATTTGAAAAGCAACCGCTACCACATTGTCAAACACGCTTATAATCTCGATCATACTTTATCAGAATAAAAACATTTTCTTCTTAATCACTACCAATATGGTTACACCGAGCATGTTTTGAGTTTGAATGGAGGGGGATCAGAGTGTTTAGAAATGTGATTATAATTATTTTTTTAAGTATTTTTCACTTAAAAATATATCAAAATAATATATATTTTTTATTTTTTAAAAATTATTTTTGATATCAGCGCATTAAATTAATCTAAAAATATCAAAAAATATTAATTTAAAACAAATAAAAAAATAAAAAATAAAAAAAAATTTCAAAACTTTTCAAAAACAGGGTTATTATTTGGTTACATCATACAACATAAAACTGCATTTTACATGAAAAAACATAAAAAATACATATTTTTTTCACAATTTATCTAAACAAGTTCTTAGAAGATGTCATCAATGTTGACGGTGTTCATAATTAATTTGAGCTTGTCCCATATATAATAGAGAATTGATCTTGGATTAGTCATGGAGAAGTAGGTTGGTAAAGCTGAATGTTGGTGAAGAAAGGAGAAGGGTACAATCTCACTTTCGCTAGCCATTCTTTGACTGTGTTTAATGCTGCGATTATGCTGTGATTTGCCATTGTAATAATTAGTGTAGTAATTATTGCTTTAATTAGTCATTAGGTTAGTGTAGTAATCTTGGATTAGTCATTGTAACTAATTGCTTGACTTTAGTGTAGTAATTAGTCAATTTTTAGGGTATTGAGATGCTTTCTAATTCACTTACCAAAAAAGACTGTGCCATATGCTCTTATATTGAATGGTGCAACAACTCTCCATTGCTTTTAAAAGAAAAAAGGTATCCACTTGACTTAAAAATATGCTGGTAAAGAACTATCACGAATTTGCCAATATCCTATTGTGATAGTTGTTAGAATCCCTGAAAAGGGGTTAGAGTGATTAAGTTCTGAATTTATTATTTTTATTTAAAATAATATTATTTTATTTAAAAAAATTATTAATGATGATCTAATAAAAAAGTTATCAGTCTCGATAAAGTTGGACCACAAGTGCACTATCCCGAGAGATATCTGGAAACCTTCATAAGCTTTAGGGTGCGTTTGTTTTTCGGAAAGTGATTTTCAGAAAATCACTTTCTAAACTTTCATGTGTTTGTTTGCCATTAAAAAATTAGTTTACGAAAAATACTTTCCAATCAAAAAAAAAAATTTGACTTGGTTTCTAGGAAAATGTTTTCCTTTTATTTTGGATGGAAAACACTTTTCTAAAAGTTGTGGAAAATTTTAAAATGTCATATCATTTGCTGATTATATCAAATTTGATCCTTAAACTTTTAATTGTTATATATATTTTGTTTTGAATATTTGTTTTTCAATTTCATCTCTTAAAATTTAATTTTTATATTAACTTTGGTCCTCCTTTTTATAATTGTCATTTGCTTTGTTCTTATCATTTTTTAATTGTAATTTTTTATCTATCAAATTTGGTCCTCATTCTTTTAATTGTTACTTATTTTATTTGAAATAATTTATGAAATTTTAATTATTATTTTTTTAAATTTCTTTATCTTTTAATTTTTTAATTTTTTTAAATTTGATCTCTATTATTTTTGATTATTATTTATTTTATTTGAGATAATTTATGAAATTATATTTTTTTCAATTTCATTCTCATTCAACCATTTTATTTGTAAGATTTGTTCCTCATTATTTTAATAAACTTAAAAAAAAATAAAACATTAATAAATTATTTTTCAGCTTATTTTCCATAACATAATAAACACTAGAAAGTGTTTTTCAACTTATTTTCCATTACACTACCAAACATCAGAAAATAATTTACCTTCTCGGAATTCACTTTCTAAAAAAACTATTTTCCAGCAAAAAAATAGGGCCTTAGTTTCTTCTTTTTTCCCAAATAATGTTTTTGTTTTAAATTGAAGAGTTAATTCCCTATCTGTTTTAGTGTTTCAAAACGCTTTTTGAAAAAATTTGATTTTTTTTAATTTCAAATTAATATTTTTTTGGTATTCTCATATCATTTTGACGTGCTGATGTTAAAAACGATTTAAAAAAACAAAAAAAAAATATTATTTTAATATTTTTTTCGAGTAAAAACACTTTAAAAAACAATCGCAACCACATTTTCAAACCACTCCTTAGCCTTGTAGTCAAATAGTAAAGCATTAAGTTTTGTGTAATTTCTCTGCTTTTTTATCTTTCAGTCTTAGCTGTTTTTTCTTTTCTCCCTCTATCTAAAGGCATGTCTCTTGTATATGTTTTTTTTTAATACAAATTAATCCTTTTTTTTTCTTTTTTTTATGTCTGGATTATATATAATTAGGTTAACTTAGTTATAGATCAACACCATCAAACTAACCATGTTATAAATTAATCTGGTTGGATTAATATAAGAACTGGTTTAATTTAAAATTTGAATCAAATAAAGTTATAGATTGCAAGTTTTTTAGATTAACTTGTTATTTCTATGGTAGCTGAAAAGATCATAGACATTAATTAAAGGGGTTTTGCATTTAAAAATCCCTACCTCCTTCGCCTCCCGCTAAGGGGAGAAAGAGTGGGGGAAGACTAAGGAAATGAAAATAGTAATAATTGAATTTTATGAGTGTGGTTTGCTTGTATAACCTCCCAAAATTACTCTTTCAATCTACTAAAAACGATTTTGGGAAAAAGAGGAAGAGGGAAATAAAGACTTCAAACTATTAATATTCACCCGAAAGCTTCTTCTATACGCAAAAATGGTTGAAATGCAGATCTCAATTACGTTTTTGGGGGTGCTGTGACTTTTCTTGCATGCGCGGAAGTTGTGTTTATTTTTGTGATTTAATTTTATTTTTTTAAAAAAAATTAAATTTATTTATTTTAAATATTTTTGGATACTTTTATATGTTGATATTAAAAATAAATTTAAAAAAATAAAAAATATATTATTTTTAAAGAATTTCCGAACAAAAAATTATTTGAAAATTTTTTTTTATCATTATTTAACTGAAATAAGAATGTGTTTTTAAAACTATTTAAAAAAATTAATTCTAACACAATGGAAGGTTAAAAAAATTAATTCTAACACATTCCAGCTTTTACAAGGAGAAAAATGTCATCTCTTCAAAGCATAATTTTAAAATCTGATTTGGAAACTGATTTGGAGCAAGGTTTAGGTTTACAAGGTCGAGAAAGTCAATCCAAAATAAAATTAAAAAAATAAATCAAAACAACATCATTTTGATTAGGGGTGATCATTTCCGGTTCGGTTCGGTTTTTCTTCAAAAAAAGCAACCAAACCAAAAAAAAAAAAGAAAAAAAAAAACACCCGAAACCGAACCGGACCCGGCCCAAACCGGCCGGTTCCGGTTCGGTTCCGGTCCGGTTTTTTTAGCCAAAAAACCGGAAAAACCTATATGCATTTTTTTGGGCTTTTTTTGGACCTTTAATGGGCTTTTTAATGGGCTTCTAACAGATTTCTGGTGGGCTTCCAATTAATTTTGCTATTATCTCATTTTCTTTGAAGATTCCAAATATATTTAATTTTTTTACCCTTAAATATTCAATTGTATTAAATTATTATTATCAATCTTATGTTTATTAATTTTTTTGGCCATTAAATATTCATTTATATGAAATTATTAGTGTCAATCTTGTGTTCAATATATTTTTAACTTATTAATATTTTTCTACTTCCGAAAAGTTTAAATAAATAAAACACACTCACAATCACACACCAATAAGTTAAAATCCAAATTACAAATACAAACCATTGCCTTCAAAGGGCTTAAAAAAAAAACAACAAATAACATTATCATAAAACACTCCAAGCCACAAAAAATAAATCTTCATGTGCACATCATCTCAATAAAAAAGCACTTCAAGAGCATTGCACTTTGATTCCTGAAATTCATAATCTAGAATTATAACATGATAAATTAAATCAGAAGATATAAAAATTAAAAAACATATATATTTATACCATACGTTTTCAAATACATGCATCACAAATTCACAATTTGTGAACTAATTATCATCCGTTGCTAAATGCAACTTTCCACCAGATTCTATAAAATAAAATATTAAACATGTTAGAATAAAAATGTGTTAATTAATAAATAATAAAATATATAAATGACGCTGAGTAAACCTTTCCGCTGCACTTTCAGTCTTTTTTGTTGTATGCTTCGCCCAAAAAAGACAGGTCGAATTGAAAATATCTATTATAAAAATTTCACCAGAAAATAAAAATCAACCTATTAGAGTCAATGAATTTGTTAAATAAAAAATTTCATCAGAGTCAATAAAAATCATCACACCATTCAAGTACCAAAAATATAAAGTTATCTCCACACAGCACAACCATCCCTTCCTTTTATATAAATCCATGTATCACAGCTCTTCTTAATTAAATGTTATCCTCACATATTTGCTTCCAAGAGGTCAGTGCACATATCTTCTCAAATAATACAAACTATCAAACAAAATTTGATTCGGGACTTGCCTATGAAACTCAAAACACTAATTCGATTTCTAAATTTGCTAAGAATTTTAAAATCCACTTCAATTCCCTTGAATCTTTACTAACTTTATTCATGCAGAACACAATTGCATCTCAGAAAATTATGCTGCAATTGTTAGAAAATTATGCTGCAATCAAGTGGAAATGCTTGCACCATTCCAACTTAAAGTATAAGTACAACATAATCATTCACTGGCCAACATAAAGATTGACCAACCATATCAATCATAAATTAAATGGCACAAAACAATTATAAAGTATTGTTATGTAGTTCTAATTTCAGTATGACATAAGAAGCAATCTCCTTCGTTAAGAACCTAATGAAGTTCCAGGTTCATCCATATAGACATTAAAAGATGGAATATATAAATCAAACAGGGAAAAAGGTTAAATGAGCTGGTTGGCCAAGAAAAAGAATATTCAACATTCTTGTAACAACAAGAAATGAGGACAGGTAAGGATGTCTGCAGCACAGAACATGACATTAATAAACATGAAGAGAGAAAAGCTAGAGTTTGATCAGCTACAAACATCCAAAATTATCTAGAACTAGGTTCAGAACTAGAATGCAAGCCAAGCTTAGTTCACCTTGTTGACAAATATACCCTCTGATTTCAGCGACGAAGCTCCAAAACACCATGCCAGGTTTCCTTGAATAGAAGCTAAATCCAACAAGAAAGCAGCCTCGTCCAATGCATTCTGCAGACCAAATCAATATGAGCATCAAAACCAGCCCACATGTATTCGATGAGAGTTCTAATCAAAATTTTGGTTCTTGCTTACCGGCTAAAGTGGTACCTGTGCTGCTGCCTTTCCCTTCTTCAAATCCTCTTGCCTACCCTCTTCACTCCCCTTTTCCTTAATGTATTCAATTTGTTCATCCTCCCATTGTGCACTGCCTGCCGCTTCCTGATCAGGATTAACCGAAATCAAGAAAAGGGGAAAATAAGAAGGAAAAGTTAGATCTAAAAGACAACGAGTTCAGATTAAAGAAGGGTCAATACCTGTTTATGCACAGCCTAAAGTCCACCATGGTGATTTTAAAGCAACCCTTGCAGCATCTTCCGATGTACGTCCAGCCCTAAAAGAAAGTAATCAAAAGGATTGATTGAGAAATAACGATGCAAGGCTGGAAATATGTGGAAGCATTCTGGAAAGACTTGTACAAACCTCTGCAAAATCTCTGCCGTAAAAAAACACCTTGCTAAAATCAGCATGAGAGTTTAGCCACTCCTCGGGCCCGTCTCCATTAACATGAGATGCAACCCATTTGAGGGCTGTCCATGAATCATCGTATGCTGCAGGAAGAGGATGCTCAGGTGCTCTTCGGTAGTCTACGGAGACTCCTATGACCTTAGCCTCGGCTACTAGGGTATTAAGGTAGTTATGGCAACCGGGGACGAGAGGACAGGCGAGGGGGCGAGGGGGCGAGGGGGGACAGGGGACTGTGAGTAGTGAGTGAGAGGCTGGGAGGCGAGAGCTCAGAGGATTGAAAATTGAAAGTTTACTGTTTAGGTTAGGTTTAGCGACTTAGCGAGTTAGCGGAGAGAAGAGAGGGGCGCGGCGTGCAACATATTTTTCTATTTATATGAGGGGTTACGGAGCGGACATTTTTTCTTAACCGGTCCGGTTCGGTCCGGTTAACTCGGTTTTTGCACTGCAGAACCGAAAACCGAACCGAACCGGGGTTTTTTCTATATAATCTATTCGGTTCACTCGGTTTTATTATTCGGTTCGGTTTTTTCGGTTAATTTTTTGTCGGTTTTATCGGTTTACTCGGTTTTTCGGTTTTTTTGATCACCCCTAATTTTGATAAAACAAAAATGTTTTCTGATAAAAAAAATCAATGGATTAATGATCAGGTTTTGACGAGATTAGGCTAGATCAACTGAGTCACCGAGTCAACCCGGGTTTTTAATTGGGCTAGCTGAGTTTTTTTCTTTTTTATTCTTAGTTCAACCTAGACTAGTCCGGTCTTGGGTTAACCTACTAGGCCGATCCAAGTTTCAAACATTGATCCAAAGGCCTATTTTCCATGATTAGGGAGAGACATACTTAATTACCGAGTATAATTTTGTCTAATGTTTCTTATAAATAGGGATTTTAGGTTGAGTTCTTGAATTTTTTTTGTCTATGCTTAGGCTCAGTAGTCCTTTACTAATCGTTATAGGGATTTTATATCACAATTGTGGTTAGCCATGACTTATGAGCTATATTGCATTGTCCCATTGATGAATTTATTTTTTTGGGTAAACATTATTTTAGTACTTATGGATTCATCACTATTTCACTTTAATTCATGTAGTTTTAGATCTCTTATATTAATTTTATAGTTTTAGAAACTTTAAATTTTTCTATTGAGTGTTAAATAGCTAACCAAATCCAACAAATATCCACATTTTTTATTATCTTGAATGAGTCTTCTGCACCATAACCCAAACATATTGAAACAAAAATAGAAGAACAAGTAGGGACTAAGAAGAAAATGGCAATAAAAAACACGATTACAAAAAAACAAGAAAGTAGGAGAAGTTAGAGGCACAAGACAGAGAAATGAGAAGAGAAACGGGGAGAGAAAGAAATGCACACCGAGGTCTTACCAAAGCTATAATGATGATATCTCAGTACTATCAGAAAAACCTTGACAAGATAAATCTATAGACATCTTGAAAGACTATCTTTCGAGGTCATAATGGTCCACATGCATTGTCCCAAGACAGCGGGTGACCAACACTTAGTGCATGCATCACTTGTGCCAACCATTAAAAAAATTAAAGGAACATGTTTAGGTTGGCCAGAACAAATTGCCCCTCTTTTTTTTTTTTTTTTCCTCTTGTTTGAACCCCAAAAAATTATTTGGGTCTCCATGAGGCATAGGGACCAATATTATAAATACATGTAATCACCGTGTAAAAACTAACATCTGTACAACAATGACTTGACCACAAGTAATCACACAACAATTTTGGGAACCTTAAACCTACTCCGATGTATTGTCTTGTCCGAAAGCTTTTTATTGGAAGAAGACATTTAATAATAAAATTAAATCAATTATGAATAATCATACATGGAAACTAGTGGATTTGTCTCTTAGAAGTAAACCATTAAGTCATTAGTGCATCTTCAAAGGAAAGATGAAAATTGATGGCATTATCGGTAAATATAAAGTTAGACTTGTTGTTAAAGGTTTTAAATAACAAGAAGATGTGGACTATTTTGGCATATATTTACACGTGTAAAGAATAACTTCCATAAAAATGTTAATAGTCATTTTAGCTATTAATAAGCTTGAAATATATCAAATGGATGGGAAAAAAAAAAACTTTCTTAAAATGGTGACCTTGATAAGGAGGTTTATATGAAACAATATGAGGGGTTTGTTGTTAATGGACAAGAAAAAAAATTTGTAAGCTTGTCAAAGAATTATATGGTTTGAAACAAGCACCTAAACAATGATACGAAAAATTTAACAAGGTTATGTTGTCAAATAAACTTAAAATCAACAAAATTGATAAATGTGCTTAAGTGAAAAACACAAATATATGTTATTATATGTCTCTACATGGAAGATATGTTTATTTTGGGCAATAATGATTTCATAATAAAGTCTACTAAGAAAAAGTTAACTAAATAAGTTTGACATGACAAACTTGAGTATTGTAGATGTCATACCATGAATAAATATTTCTAAGACATTGTCGCACGTCACCCGCGCGGCATTGGCTAGCGATTTTTTTTCGTTAATGCGTTTGATTTGATTGGTTCGTTGGGAGTTGTCACCTAACATTTATTTAAGGGCTACTAGGAAATCCAGATGTACTGGTCTTGTCAGAGATTCGTGGGTAAGGACTGGTTGTGGTTAGGGAAGGTATTAACACCTTTAACATACCCTACCTAAGGTAAGCTACTTTGTGGCTTTGACGTGTTAAAGAAGTTTTAAAAATTTTGTCTTTTCATCGAATATCAAAAATACAACTTACATATAAGTTAATAATTCTTGACCGTGATCCAATCAAAATATTAAATTCTTCTTTAATCTTTGCAATTTTATCATAATAATAAAAACATCCATAAAAAACATACAAACACACTCATACACTTTTACTATATTTTTCTTTTTCTTTTTTTCTTTTTACATCTACACTTCAAAATGCAAATTCAAAACAACTAAGCAAAAATTGCATTACACAATTTCAAATTTACAAAATAACCCCTAAAAATTCCAGAAATTGCAGGGAAGACACTCTGCAACCGCAGGAACAGTGGCGACGCATCTCCTCCATGCGCCGTCGTGAAATCTAGACAGCATGAGAGGGCTGTAATGGCTTCCTCCCCTCTTCAATTTCCTGCTGCCCGTAAGGATGCCATCACCTGCAAATCCAAGAAACGCAACAAATGGCAGTTGATTAAATTATTTTTTTTAGATTTGCTTCTCTCCCTTCTCCTTTTCAGATCTGCTCCTCTCTGCAGATTGTTTTTGTTTCCTCTTCTTCTGTTTTAGATGGCCGGCGGTTGTGGAGGGAGTTGTCAATGGTGGTCGCTGCGTTGACGGTCTTCACTCTTGTTGGTGGCAGCGGTTGTCGGCTTTGCTGCTGTTGTTCGTGGGGCCCTTGCTGCTGTCGTCCATTCAACTGGCTTCGTTGTGGAGAGGAGAGTGTTGGCCATGAGCTGTCATGTGTGGGCTGCTGAATCTCCAGTGAGGACGGTGCTGTTGCAGCTGACGATGAAGACTGTGGGTCTGCAGGGAGAAGCTGTGGTGGAGATGGGAACAAATGTTGAGCAGGGAGGCAAAGATGTTGTGGTATGGTTTGTTTCTCTTTTGTTGAGGGAAGGCTTGGTCGGCTGAAGGAAGAAGAAGCCCAAATCCAAGGGAGGTGTCGCTTCTCTTTTTGTTTGGCCAGGTGGAGAAGATGAAAGGAAAACGGGCCGGGGGGGTGGTTTCTGTGGTTGAAAGAGGAGACGAAAGGCTTCAAGGATGTTGGTTTAGGGAGATGGCAGTGGCGATTGGGGCTACGGTGAGAGAGGGTGGCTGGTTTGTCTCTGAATAGGAGTGTGGTGGCTGGTGGTTTAGTTCCTTTTTTTTATTTTTTCGCTAGAGGGGGGGCGACGCCCCTTTGCTTGAGAAAGATGAGTTTTAGGTTTAGGGTTTTCTTTTGTATTTTTTTTTTGAATGTGCAAATTTTCCTTCCCCTTTATGCAAGTGTTGGAAACTCCTATTTATAGACAAATATGTTGCTAAGTCTCCAAACTTGGTTCCTCAATTTCTTTCTTTTTGTAAATTTGATTTTTGTTAATTTTTTTTGTATTTTTTAAAAATGAGAAATATTAACATCGACTCAATGAGAAAAATCAATGATTTTAAAAATGACACGTGAAAAGTTGTACGCGTTCGAAAAACCTTTGAAAATTTAAATTCTTTTTAGACGATGTTGGAAATTCTAAAAATAATGCAAATATATTAAAAAAAACATATTTTTTGGATTTTCGATGTATTTCGCTATTTTTGGATTTTTTTCTGAAAATTTATCAAAATATGGGTCAAAAATTAGGTAGCAACAGACATCTAATGAATTGGTATTGTCCCAATATCATTATGTTGAGAAAGTTCTCAACAAGTTTTTTAAAATTGACAATAGCATTGTGAAAACATCAATGGAAATAAGGGTCTATCTATCCAAAAATAAAGGAGAGAGAATAGATCAATTAGAACATTGTTTGATAATTACAAGTTTGATGTATCTTATGAGCTACACAAGTGCTTACTCAATTATTTCTAGGACATCTAATGGATTGGTATTGTCCAAATATTATTATGTTGAGAAAGTTCTTGACAAATTTTTTAAATATGATAATAACATTGTGAAAACATCAATGGAAATAAATGTTTATCTGTCTGAAAATAAAGGCGAAGGAATAGACCAATTGAAATATTGCTCGATAATTAGAAGCTTGATGTATCTTATGAATTGTAAAAGTGCTTACTCAATTAGAAAATTGAGTAAATTTACAAGTAATCCAAGTATGGACATTTAAAGATAGTAAAAAGGGTACTCAAGTATTCGAGGTACAATTTAGACCATATGATATATTATATTGGTTACCCAACAATATTAGAAGGGTATATTAATGCTAATTGGATATTAGATACTAAGAATTCAAAATCTATAAGTGGATATTTATTTATATTTGATGGAGTAGTTGTGTCATAAAAATCCTTCAAACAAATATGCATCACTAAATCCATGATGAAATCATAGTTTATTGCTCTTAATAAAGTTGAAAATGAAGTCGAATGAATTTAGAATTTCTTAGAGGATATTCTATATTGGCCAAAACCAGTGCCAACTATTTGTGTCAATTGCGATAATTAGTCTACAATTAGAATGACATAAAATAACATGTATAATGGGAAGTCTAAACATATACCTCACAAACATAATATTGTTAAACATTTGCTCTCAAATGAAATTATTTTCATTGACTATGTAAAGTTAAAGGAAAATATTGCAGATCCGCTAACCAAAGATTTGACGAGAACGCTTGTGTATAATTCATTAAGGGGAATGAGTTTAAAACTTTTAAAAGATGAAAGAGTGTAATGATGGTAATCATACCTAGTGATTGACAATCCAAAGATATAGGTTCAAGTGAAAAACTAAGCCATACAGTATTCTCGGCAGCACTAAGAAATTATTATTTCCTACTTATTCTTATGATGAAATAAGTGCTAGCTGCAACGTGATAAATAGTGAGCTCAACTCTTAATGATTTTCATGTCTTGGTACACCAAGAGTATTATAGCAGAATACTCTTAATGAAAGATCACCTATATGAGTGAGAAATGTGTTTGTTTCTTTAAGAATTTCGATAAAGACTGAATTCTCTAAAGCACTTATAAATTTAAGAGTTATTTAGGGTAAAAAATAAATACAAAAGTGAGAACCACATAAAATCTCTAGGTAGAGAATTATATGAGTACTATTATCTTGGTTTACATAAAAAGCTGAATAGTTCAAAACATCGTGTTTACTATTTAGTCGAGTAAAACTAGTAGTATTTCACTAATGTAGTGAATCTTGAAGGTTTAAAGCCAAAAGCTACATGTTCTAATATAGTAATTTATCAAATTAGTAGTTCTTAATAAATCTTTGCGTCGTTTTAAACTAATGAGATAATTTTCATTCATATGGAGGATTGTTGGATTTTTTTTAATGAATAAATTAAAGGTAAATGGGAAATTAAACTTTAAAGAACCCTTAATGACCTAAGAAATAAGGTGGGTTAGTCTATTTATATCGTTTGAAAATATATAGAGACTAGTGTGCAAATATATTTAGTTTGTCATAACAAGATTATAGTTCAAAAATAGTTAGCATGGATTGGTAATTATCATCACAAAGGCATGGAAAGATTAAAGTTTATACATGTTTAAATCTATAAGCATGTAAAATAATAACTCATGACAAATATGTTATCAACACAAATATAATACTAGCATGAATACTAACTAAGCATATATCCAAACTTACAATTGATACGAATTCAAAGTACTATTATGCATGCTAATAAATTTTTTTATATATAAATAATTTCATTTTGAATTTTTTTTTTAAAAAAATCAAAACAGTTATTTTATATATTTTTTTTTTTTGAATTAACTCAGGTTAATTCGTCTATCATAGATTTCATTTTAACTTTTTTTTTTTTTTAAATGGTTTTATTTAATTTAGATTAACTCGTCTAAACCATAACCTAAACCTTGAGCCAAGTTAACCTTCTCGTCGAGTCTCATAACTATATCCTAAATGTAGTGTATAAAACTAATTAACTATATTTTTTAATTTATTTTTGCTATTTGTTTTTTCTCTTTTCTTATGCGATCCTACGAGAAACTAATAAGTAACTCGGTGTTGAAATTTAGTCCTTGTGGAGGTCGGAACTCGGTTCCTTTAGGCAAGCACTGTCCTAATGGGTTTTTTTTTTTTTTTTTTTTAACTACTGTATCAATTTATGTAATTATTATTATTATTGAACATTGCATTATATTATTAAATTAAATTACGTGTCAACAGAAATTTGATCTTTTCTTTCAAATTTATGGATTCACTCTTTATATAAAAAATAACACGAGTGACCAATCAATATAATAAAGTTATTTTGCCACCATATTTGGAAGGTCAATGTTATATAAGAAAACAAAATGTACAGTTTGTTGTTTATAACAATTTAGAAGAAATCTGGTCAGTACATACCGTATTCTTAAAACATGTTCTTGTCAAGAGATTCCAATCCAACCCTAACATTCATTTATATAATTTGAGAAGTTTTGTACAGTGCATGTTCATCTCCTTGAAGCCACGTTCCTCTCCAAGCGACACCAGATTCGCAAAGATTACAGAAACGTGCTGATGCTTTTATTAATTTGCATCAATCATCTACCATAGTTGTTGTACCTGATTTAGGGATTAATCTGAAAAAAAAACATTGATTATTAAGTTATTGTTGGGTCAATTCACTAGCTACTAGGCAACTTTGGTTAATATTTTATTCAAATCGATGTCTATTTTTTTCCCCCTATTTTCTTGAAATTAATTTAGTTGGATTTGGATTAGATATGGTCAAGTTAACTGCATTACTAAATATATAGTTAGATTAAATAAATCTTACCATATTAATATTTTTTTTCCATTCAATTAGAAACTTGACTTAAAAAAATTCAATACCATACCATGAACTTTGAAAGATGATGAAAAACCAACTTTATTATTATATTGATTGATGATTAGTATCACTCGTAAGTTATGGACAAATATGTACTTGCTTATTAAAAACACTAACGTTCCATTTGTTTTTTCATTAATTGCGGTTAAAAATATTTTTATTCCTACAATAATTTTCAAAGTTGTCTAGTTATGGAACATATTTGTGGAGTTTATATCAAATTATAATAAAACTCGACTTAAAAAAATAACATAAATTTATAGTTTCTTTTTAAATATATAATTTTTTTTTTAAAAAAAGTAAAAATCATCACAATATTAATCATCCATTTGAAAAAGCTATAGTTATAGCTTTGAACCATGGCTTTGGCTTTTAAAAGCTACAAATTATACATACAATTAAGGATAATTATTTTTTGTTAGGTTTAGTTTTTATAAAAAAAAATAATGAAAAAAAAAATTAAGAAAAAAATCGAAACCAATTCAAACCAACTAAATTCGGTTTGGTTTTTTAGGATAAAAACCGGTTCAAACAATTTTGGTTTGATTTTTTTAGTTTGGACTCGGTTTTTCCTTCTTTTTTTTTTTTTCTGTTTTGGGTTCAGTTTGTTTTGATTTTTTCGGTTTCAGACTTATAAAACTGAAATTGAACCAAACCGGTTGGGTTTTTTTAAAATTTTAATCAATTTCATCGGTTTTTTTTTCACGGTTTGATTTTTTTAATTTTTTTTTTGATTTTCTTGGTTTAATTAATTTTTTAGTTTTTTTCTCACCCCTGCATAAAATGAATATAACATTAGCTTTTTTTAAAACAAATTGCATTGACTTCTTTATAAACCCTCCCTCTCTCTCAAGAAAAGCACCAAAAATCCTTTTTTTTTTTTTTTTTTTTGCAGAAGTGAAGAGCAAAGAAGGAGAGATGAGTACAGAGATAAAGAAGGTCGTGGTGATAGAAGGGGGGGTATTGGTGGTTCCTTGCTTAGTCTCTCCAATCCCATGCTGATGTTACCATCCGTATGTGTTTAAGTATTTGATTCTTGCTTTTTATCGTTTCTTGGATTCCCTCTTTATTCCTTTTTGAATAGATTTTTATCAAGTAATCATAGTTTTTTCAAAAATTCCCATTTGCTTCTTTTCAACTTGGTTCATGTGTATTTCATGTTTTAAAACTAACTGAAATGTTACCATAATTACTAAATAGAATTTTATGGATCGGTATTTTTTTTTTTTTTTGTTTGGTTCATTTGAAATTGCTCTTCTCGGGTCAAAGAGTTATGATTTCTTGTTTCTGAATTTAATCAAGCTCTAAGTATAGATATTTATAAATTTGACGAGTTGTTAGTCTATTATCCTTGATGCTTCATGATGGATCAAAAATATTTAATTATAATAAAATTATAAATCAGAGATATTTTGTCTCCGATGAAACTAAAGATAAAAAATATTCTATCCTAATACAATAGAATATTTTGGCGGACTAAGCCAACCTTTTCACTACAAGGAAGAAAAGCATCTAGAGGGCTATAAAAGGGGGGGGGATTATAATTTTGCTAGGTGCAATCTTTTCCTCCAATTTAAAAATGATAATTATATCTTAAAAGAAAAACTCTTATCCAAAAGAATAATTAATTTTTTCTTGAATCAATTTTAATTTAATTATCGATAGAGTTTTAATAGATAAAAAAAAAAGATTTTTACAAGTAACGACAATAATTTATCTACATTTTATATATTTTTTTAAAAAAAGAAATAAATTGTAAGAACTAAAAAATTAATGATTTTATTTTGGGCCCAAGCCCAGCCTCCAAGCCCATGAAATAAAACCTACCTCATCAGAATCCACGCATATGTGCTTCCTTTCAACTCATGAAATGTGTGTTAATGAGGTTATACACCCCTGTATTTCCTTGTTTTCCCCATAAGCAAGTCTATGGATTTGATCATACCAGGAAATTTACCAATCATGGTTCCAAATGAACGTTGTGCTACAGCTTCTTTTCTCCCCGGAGAAAGAATTTCCATTGCTGCACCTGGTTTATACGTGTACATTTTTAGCTCTTTGCCTCCCATCAATAGCTTCAAATTCTTAGCTTTCACTAAAGCATGGTTTTTATTTTATATTGAAAAGATTTATAAAAATATTAAAAGAGCTTTTATGAAATATATAGCTATCTCGTCATTGGAAATCAACAGCAATCTCCCCAGCAAGCTCAACACCACTTGGAGCCCCTCCAACAATAAAGAAATACTGAGCTCACATGTTCTGCTAGGTTGAAAGATCAAACAAGTAGAAAATACAGTGCAATGATTAATATATATATATAGATTTTGGAACTCTGTGCATGTCTTTGTGCGTGTGAGTTTTTTTTTTTTTTACCTGCTTTGAATTCTCCCTGACTTGGCTTCTGAGACAGGGTCCTTGTGGCCTGGCAATGACGAGATAGTCATAGGCAATGGAATGGCCATCTACTGCCATTATTTCTGTTTCTGTAAAGCTAATTGCGGTAGATATTTGAGTGATGCAAATCTTATAATCACTGAAATGTTATTTAATTGTTAATTTTAGGTTCTTTAAAAAAATTAAAAGTTATATAAACTGATCCGGATATCCATAATTATATATGTTGCCATTTGTGAAGTAATCTCTGCGATTGATCATTGATCTCTCCCTCAAATGATGGCTCCACCATGCATCTCAAGCTTCATTAATACTTCTTTTTTATTTCAAATTTATTTCCAGTCACTAAAATGTTATTTAATTGTTAATTTTAGGGTCTTAATAAATTAGTTGAGGTGTATATAAACTGGTCCGAACATTTATAATTGTATATATTGTCATTTGTGAAGTAATCTCTGCGATTGATGATTGATCTCTCCCCTAAATGATGGCTCCACCATGTATCTCAAGCTTGATTAATACTCTTTCCTGATTTCAAATTTATTTCCAATCACTGAAATGTTATTTAATTGTTAATTTTAGGGTCTTAAAAAATTAATTGAGATATATATAAACTGGTCCGGACATCCACAATTCTATATATTGTCACTTGTGAAGTAATCTCTGCGATTAATGACTGATCTCTCCCCAAAATGATGACTCCACCATGCATCTCAAGCTTGATTAATACTCCTTTCTAATTTCAAATTTATTTTCGGGCATTGAAATGTTATTTAATTGTTAATTTTATAAAACATTAATTAAGATGTGTATAAACTGATCCGGACATCCTATATATTGTCATTTGTGAAGTAATCTTTGCGATTGATCACTGATCTCTCTCCCAAATGATGGCTCCACCATGCATCTCAAGCTTCATTAATACTCCTTCCTAATTTCAAATTTATTTCCGGTCACTGAAATGTTATTTAATTGTTAGTTTTAGGGTCTTGATAAATTAGTTGAGGTGTATATAAACTGGTCCGGACACCCATAATTGTATATATTGTCATTTGTGAAGTAATTTTTGCGATTGATCACTGATCTCCCTCCCAAATGATGGCTCCACCATGCATCTCAAGCTTCATTAATACTCCTTCCTGATTTCAAATTTATTTCCGGTCACTGAAATGTTATTTAATTGTTAGTTTTAGGGTCTTGATAAATTAGTTGAGGTGTATATAAACTGGTCCGGACACCCATAATTGTATATATTGTCATTTGTGAAGTAATCTCCGCGATTGATGACTGATCTCTCCCCCAAATGATGGCTCCACCATGTATCTCAAGCTTGATTAATACTCCTTCCTGATTTCAAATTTATTTCCAATCACTGAAATGTTATTTAATTGTTAATTTTAGGGTCTTAAAAAATTAATTGAGATATGTATAAACTGGTCCGGACATCCACAATTCTATATATTGTCACTTGTGAAGTAATCTCTGCGATTAATCACTGATCTCTCCCCAAAATGATGGCTCCACCATGCATCTCAAGCTTGATTAATACTCCTTTCTGATTTCAAATTTATTTTCAGTCATTGAAATGTTATTTAATTGTTAATTTTAGGGTTTTAAAAAATTAATTAAGATGTGTATAAACTGATCCGGACATCCATAATTTTATTTATTGTCATTTGTGAAGTAATCTCTACAATTGATCACTGATCTCTCCCCTAAATGATGGCTCCACCATGCATCTCAAGCTTGATTAATACTCTATCTTGATTTCAAATTTATTTCCAGTCACTAAAATGTTATTTAATTGTTAATTTTAGGGCTCTTGAAAAATTAATTAAAATGTATATAAACTAGTTCAGACAATTATATATATTGTTATTTGTGAAGTAATCTCTGTGATTGATCACTGATCTCTCCCTAAATGATGGCTCCACCATGCATCTCAAGCTTGATTAATACTCCATCCTGATTTCAAATTTATTTCCAGTCACTGAAATGTTATTTAATTGTTAATTTTAGAGCTTTGAAAAATTAATTGAAATGTATATAAACTAGTTCGGACATATGTAATTATATATATTGCCATTTGTAAAGTAATCTCTGTGATTAATCACTGATCTCTCCCTCAAATGATGGCTCTACCATACATCTCAAGCTTTATTAATACTCCTTCCTGATTTCAAATTTATTTCCAGTAAGGACAAGAGATGACAACAACTTAGTAAGAATACTCCCTGATGTAATAATATTCCATGTGTTTTCCTAGTTTCTTGAACTTGAACTAACAGCTAAGGTGGAACCACGCATTTGATCGAGAAAGGAGAGAGTTACCCCCTTAATTTTTACAAGAAATTCATAATATCCCTTATTTATTTTAGAAATTGAAATTTATCCCTCTTCTTTCTAGACATTTTGCCTCATTTTTTGAAATTTGTTCATAAATCCAGGCCATTTGCCATATCTAATACATCACACTATTTTGTATAATAATCCCCATGGTTACTTATTAACCCCGACATCTAAAATTCGGTACAAGCCGTTTTTTTTTAAATTAAGATAATTTTGACTAATGAAATTAGAGTAGATAGACAGATACTGTAATTTAATTGATCCGGTTAATTTTAGGTGAAACTTGATTGAGTCAATTTTAAGAGTTTTTTTTTTATTATTTTTTTTTAAAATTACACAGTTTCATTTTTTTTTTAATTCTAGAACAACAATATTTTATTTAAAAAAAACCATTGAAATAATACTGTTTTGAGATTAAATCAGGTTTAACTTTTTAACCCACAAACCGAGATTCATCAGAGTCTGATAAGGATTATATTTCTTCTTTGTAGGCTTCTCGTGCTTCATAAAAGTTGCTGCTAATGAGGTTTAGATTATCGAATGTTTGGCAATATGATTGTGGTTGTGGTTGTTTTTTAAATAATTTTTTGTATCAAAATACATGTTAATAATTTTTTTTTTTTTAAAAAAAATTATTTTTAACACCAACACATCAAAATAATTTAAAAAACACTAAAAACATATTAATTTAAAGTTAATAAAAAAAAAAAAAATTTTCAAATTTTTTCAAAAACGCTTTTGAAAAGCGCTTTTGAAACGCAGAAACAAACACACTTCACGAAATGCAGCATCATTCTTTCAATTTTTCATTTTTCCAATATTAAATTAGTGTTTAGAAACACAGTTGTACCTGCATTTTTAAAAAATTAATTAATTTTTTGCTAAAAAATTAATTATTTTTGTATATTTTGAATTGTTTTGATGCGCTGTTAATCTCAAAAATAATTTTTAAAAATATATAAAAAAATCATTTCAATGCATTTCAACATGAAAAACATTTTAAAAAAACAACCGCAACCACACTCCCTAAATATTTATAACTTAAGATGGAGTTTATCCAAAATATTATCTCATTTCAACACATCAGATACAAAAAAAAATCAAAAACATTTATTATCATATCAAATTATATGGTCACCACTAAAATGTATTACCTAGTATATTGCCTTTGTGTTAATTTGGATTCATTTTTAAAATTCTGAAAACAATTTTTAAGAACAAGAAACAAAGAGAAATGGCAGAAAAATTAACAATTGAGAACATGAAGAGAAAAAAAAAAATACATATAAGATATACCAACAAGATCATGGCAAGAAAATTTATTATGTTGTTGAATATCTCAAACACCAAAAGTCATCTGGAAGCAGTCGAAGGAATAATTTATTTCTAAAGTCATCGGAGATGCTCGAAATGGTCCCACTCATCGTGTTTTAAATAATTTATTTATTTATTTATGAAGCTCAAAAATGATTTTACTACGTGCAATTTTTTATTTCCAATTGTACCCCCTAAAATATATTTTTATTTCCAATTATAATATTCTCATTATAGTTCCATTACAGTTCTAGTTCTAAATAAACAAGAACTGTACAATAATTATTTCAAATTTCCTAGAAAAAAAAAAAAAAAAAATATTTACAGAATTTTTTTTTAATAATGAACACAAATTAAGGATTGTAAATTGATTCTTCAATATTCAACCTCTTCTACAATTTATTTTTCTATTTTTCACTTTATAAAAAATAGTTGTCATACCTAGTTTGGAACTAACTTAAAAAAACACTTAGATCATTAGATTATTTTGTTAATTAATGGATAAAATTAAATAATTATTTTTATTAACTCGATTAATTTTAAATCGAGTTTAATTAAGTTAATAGGTTAATATTTTGTTTAATTAAATTAAAAATTTAACTTTAATCAAGTTTTAAGTTTTAAGTTTTCTATATCAATACGCTATATTAAACCAAATTTAATTATAATTATATCTAATTTAGTTTGACAAATCAATCCATTAATTTTCGATTCAAAGTTTGTTAAGGTTGAATTTTATTTTAAATTAACTCGAAAGTTAACTTCATCAAACACGGTTAAACTAAGAAAAACCAATCAAATCAGCTCAAGATGTTTTTTTTTTAATTAAAAAACTTTTTTGTATAATTTGAGAATGGATCATGCCTAACTGTGGGTTTGACTACTATTTTACCAAGAGTGATTCCCATTTTCACCAAATCCTCTTCCTCTGTTTTTAGAAGGAAGAAGAGGTCTTTTGCCCATTATTATTATTATTTTTTAAAAAAAAAAACTTGAAGGAAAAAAGAAAAGAAAAAGAAATGCAGATAAGGAACATTCAATGCCCTGACAGCCACCATGACCCGGTAAATATGGAACCAACATTCTAGATTCAACCGTTTTCTGCTTCAGAGAGCAAACCAATTGTAAAACAAGCTCCATTGACCTCTTTCTTTATAAACCCAAGAAAAAGCACCAAAATTATTTCTTGCAGAACTTAAAATCAAAATGGAAGAAATGGGTTCAGAGAAAAGGAGGTTGGTGGTGATTGGAGGAGGTATTGCTGGTTCCTTGCTTGCCAAATCTCTCCAATTTCATGCTGATGTCACCTTTATTGACCCGTATGTGCTCTATTCCTTTTCTTTTATGCCCCTTTATCATTTAATTATGTTTTTTCTTGTTCTTTTTTTCTTATTGCTAAATGTTTATGAACGTTGTTTGTGAGTTATAATTTTTTTTTATGTTGTATGTTTAAATGGGAAGATGTTAGTGAAATTTGGGACAATCCCATGTTTGTTTTGTTGTTGGCGAAATGAAAATTTCAAAGAATGATGTTTAATGTTGTGTTGGGGCAATCCTAGCTTAATAGCAGTAGCAAACTCTTATGAACTACAAGAATACTTTTTTGGGCTGCTGTTGGTTTAAGAAACTAGAATAACTGCCTGTCCTAATTCCTAACTGGAAATAAATTTCGAAACAGGAAGGAGTATTTTGAGATCACATGGGCAAGCTTGAGAACAATGGTGGAGCCATCATTTGGGGAGAGATCAGTGATCAATCATAGAGATTACTACACGAATGGCCGTATTGTTACATCTACTGCAATTGGCATTACTGAAACGGAAGTATTGACAGCAGATGACTTTTCCTTTCCCTATGACTATCTTGTCATTGCCACGGGCCACAGGGATCCTGTCCCGAAAACTAGGATGGAAAGACTTGAGGAATACGTAGCAGGTAAAACTGAACGTTAATTTGTGCCTTATCGAACCCCCCCTGAAACACACACACACAGTTTCATTGTTAAATTCCGTGGACTGCTCGAAAAGTGTGGTTGCGAAACCATATGTTTTATCGTGGTGCTTCTAGTCAGAAGTTTGACTACAAAAGTTTTTAAGGCAAAGTTTGGAAAATGGAGGTTTGGTTATAGCTATTATAATGCATATTCCAAACAAAACTTCATTTTAGCTCTAGGGCTGCTACTGCAACTCCATGTTGAGCAACATCTGGTCAAAGTTTCTTCTTCTAAAGATACTGGTTTTGAATGAGTCCTGCTGAGTCAATTATGTTTATGTTTTCTAATTTATTTAGCCGACCTGTGTTTTGTAATTTAATTCCATTGCATTTTATTTTAGAGAAAAAGGGGAAAGAAAGGAAAAGAAATTCACAACCACATAAAAAGAACATGTTATGATTTTGTCATAAGTGTTATTTCATCTATTTGATCTAAATCCTTCATGGATTATTTAAAACAAAATGGGAGCATATTGTCCCTGAAAAATGTTTCAGCTGCATTTTTCTGTTTGTTTATTTTTTCTTTTTGTTTACACTTGCAGAAAATGAAAAGATTAAGTCTGCTCAGTCTGTTTTGATTGTTGGAGGGGGTCCTACTGGTGTTGAGCTTGCTGGAGAGATTTCTGCTGATTTCCCAGAAAAACATGTTACCCTGGTGCATAGTGGATCAAGGCTGCTGGAATTTATTGGCCCAAAAGCTTCTGATAAGACACTGCAATGGTTGACATCAAAGAGAGTTGATGTGAAATTGGAGCAAAGAGTTGATTTGAACTCTGTTACAGATAGTAATGGTAGCAAAATATATCACACCACAGCTGGAGAAAGTATCAGAGCAGATTGCCATTTCCTATGCACTGGGAAACCACTGGGTTCAGGATGGCTCGAGGGCACTATTTTGAAGAGTAACTTGGATAGTCAGGGAAGGTTGATGGTTGATGAGTATTTGAGGGTCAAAGGTCGAAAAAATATATTCGCAATTGGAGATATTACTGATGTTCCAGTAAGTCTAACCCCATCAATACTTTTCTTTTGGGTTGTTTTTAATTGCTAGGATGCTTTTATTTACCATAAATTATATCACAAATATCTGGAGGCTTGAGTTGATGGGCCTACGGGAAACATAAGAAAAAATTAACTAAATTGAATCAGTCAAGAAAAAGTCCCTTTTAGTATAAAATTTCTTTCACCATTAATTTGAGAAATTTCCTTATTGTTGTCTACTGGTAACTAACCTTGACTGATGGAGTTCAAAAGATCCTAACTGTAACTTGTGCGTTTTTAAAATTGTTTTCAGTAATAAAAATGAGTTTAATGGATGATGAAACCAGTGGATAATATTTGAGGCAGGGACATTACTCTTCTACTCCTTTTGTTTAATTTGGAAATGATGTGCTTTTTTGGCTGAAGGAGGATTCAAAAGCTTGCTTTTATAGTGACCAAAATCAGAGTCCAGTTTAGCTAGGCTGCTTTATGCGCACGGCTGAATGAGAAAATGGCCAGTATATCATATATGACATCAAGTTGTATGGTGATAGTGAATTAGGTAATCGTTGAAGTAAAGAAGACTGAAGTCTAGAGTTCATGTAACTAAAGGAGGAAAGGCGTCTTAGTTTTATATGTTGAGAATGCTTGCAATAACAGGATATAGTCTTTTGCATCTATGGTACTCGATAATCAAACCAATGCTCATTTTTATGAAATGTTATCTAACAGGAAATCAAACAAGGGTACTTGGCGCAAAAACATGCTTTGGTGGCAGCTGGGAATCTGAAGCTATTGATGGCTGGAGGCAAAGAACGAAAGATGTCCTCTTATAAACCAGGTTCAACGACGGCAATTGTTTCGCTGGGCAGAAGGGATGCTGTAGCACAATTTCCATACACAACCCTCATTGGCATTGTTCCTGGTATGATCAAATCCAGAGACTTGTTTGTGGGGAAAACAAGGAAGCAAAGGGGTCTACAACCTCATTAATTTATACGCTTCATGAGTTAAGAAGAAACACATACGGATTGTATCTAATCCTAAAGTGAGCTGAGTTACAATTCACAGCAAGTATAGAGTTTATTGATGTTATAGGTTTTGTGTAAAACTCTTTTTTTTTTAATGGGATTGAGTTGAATTTTGTAATTTTTTGTACATTCGGATGATTAAATTTAAACCTATGTTTCTTATGTCATGCAGATGATACCAAGTCAATTTTTTAATTTTCAACCTCCATTTGATGCAATCCATCCTTGGATAAGATATGATCATGTACATCATTTATTTAAGTGGTCTTAAGGCTAGGTCTGGTCCTTGAAATGGAAGATCGATTTCCTATTTGGGAAGTGAGATTTACCAAATATCTCTCTCTCTCTCTCTCTGTGAGTGGTCAATAGAGCCAAGTGGGTTCCTGACAAAGTAATATAGTCTCTGTAAGACTTACACAGGACCTAATAGTATCTCAAGGTTTTTATTGAAGTTGTAGGTGCAAAGGGCGAAGATGAGTTCACAAATAGGCAATAGTTCTGCAAATGGTCAGTGGAAATCATCAAAGATTTTAGCTTCCTAAGGAATTAATAATCATCAAATGGTTATAAAACATGTGGATTAACTGAGGTAAGGCTAAGGTCTTTATATTTTACAAAATATAAATGTTTTAATAAAAAAATATTAAAAACATTGTTCTTCTCTCAGCTCCCATGTCTCTCTGCCCAATTGTTCTTCTCTCAGCTCCCTTGATTCTCATGTACCATTTCACATACTTAGCAGTTAACAACAATATTTTGAGGTGAAATTACTCTGTTCAACCATTAGCATGAGCTTGTAAGTAGTGAACAATGCCACATTCATTTATGATCAAGCCGTTTGGCAAAACACACATGCTTTACAGATTTTGCTTTGATTTTTGCCTTGTCTAGCCATAACCTTACCTTGAAAATTTGAAATTATATTCAGCATTTGTTGTTTGGTGCAGCAAGGCGGAGGATTGATATCAACTATTCAAGTCAACGGAAGCTCCCATCACTTAAAAGAGGAATGCATGGAGGACATCAAGGATTTGGAAAATGGATTGTCAATATAGGCGAAGGATGTTGACCATGTAAAACCACCAAGAAACTTGGTAGGAGAACTATAATATAGGGATCAGTGATTGTTAAATGTCTTAAATCCTGGAATGGTATAGCGATAAGCTGTGAACTATCCTTAGCTGCTGACCATTTAGGGTGTAAACACTTAATTCTATGTGCCTTATAAATTACAGATAGACTATAGCTTCTCTGACATATATTTTTTACGTGGCATTTATGACATGAAATCCGAAAGCTTTTCCATTCTGGAGTTCTACCTTATCCTTTGTTTACATCAATGCATAGCAATCACCATCCATTCAGCTTTAGGTTCTGCTGGCTTGTTCTTCAAAATCATGTCTGTACGTCATTTACTCGTTCAAGGAAGGTCAGACCCCCTCTGTGACAAGTAAACACAGAGACATCCATTCTTAATCAAGGAAGGTCTCTGTGACATCCTAGTTATTTTTCTTGTTAAATGCATCTCAACATTTAGGATTGTTTTGATAGCATAAGATACTTGGTATGCATAACTTGCAGAAACAAGATTTTACTGCTTCACCAGCTATTTAAAGATCACCCAACTGTTATTTTCCAGAATGATATGTCATTTCTTTTTTTTTTTTTTTTTTTTTGCTTACAAAGATGAACGTGAGATCAAGGCTCCGTTTGTTTGCTGGAAAGTAGTTTTTTTTTGGAAAATAAATTTTGAGAAAAGTAAATTCCAGGAAAGTGAATTCCGAGAAAGTATTTTCTGATGTTTGATAATGATTGGAAAATAAGTTGGAAAACACTTTCCAGTGTTTAGTTATGTCATGGAAAATGAGTTGGAAAATAACTTATTAATATTTTATTTTTCTCAAGTTTATTAAAGATAATGAGGAACAAATCTTACAAATTAAAAAGTTGAATGAGAATGAAATTGAAAAAAATATATAATTTCATAAATTATCTCAAATAAAATATATAATAATAAAAATAATATAGATCAAATCTAAAAAATTAAAAAAAAAAAAGATGAAGAAATTAAAATAATAATAATCAACATTTCATAAATTATTTCAAATAAAATAAGTAACAATCAAAAGAATGAGGACCAAATTTGATAGATAAAAAATTTCAATAAAAATATGATAAGGAAAAAGCAAATAGCAATTATAAAAATAAGGACCAAAGTTAATATAAAAAAAAAAATTTTAAGAGATGAAATGAAAAATAAATATTCAAAACAAAATATATATAGCAATCAAAAGTTTGAGGATCAAATTTGATATAATCAGCAAATAATGACATTTCTAAATTTTTCACAACTTTCGAAAAGTGTTTTCCCCTCAAATTTTTCAGGAAAACACTTTCCTGAAAACCAAGCCAAATTTTCCTTTTACTAGAAAGTGTTTTTCATTTACCAACTTTTCTATTGGCAAACAAACACAAGAAAGTTTGGAAAGTGATTTTTCGGAAACCACTTTCTAGAAAACAAACACATCTAAAGGGAAAGTTTGGCCAACTTGCCATGCATGAAAACAAACACTTTTCTATTGACCAATTTTTTTAATGACAAATAAACACAGGAAAGTTTAGAAAATAATTTTTCAAAAACTACTTTTCATGAAACAAACATACCCAACTAACAGGTTTCGTTCATTGATCAGGATGCATTAAGCAACCTTTTCCAAACCCATCTTGATTCTGTTGTTTTTGTTTCTATGCTGACGTAAAATCCTAGATTTCATGCATGGCACTTCTTTAAACCGGTCATCTTTGTTGTTTGACTATATTTTTAGAGTGGATTCTTATAATTTCAAAAAAAGAAAAAGAAAGACATAGACGTGGATCTTGAGATAGTAACCATACACCACGTAGAACCAACTTTGCTGCTGCATATGATTCCATAAATGATCCCAGTCGGCAAAGGGATGCGTGAATTTTGGCGTTCTGACAGGCGTGATCAATGCACTTGGTCAGATGATATTAGCGTGGTTGGTTCCATGTGAACTGTTGGGTGGAATATTATTACGTGGGGCAACATATAAATACAATAAAGTTTTATATTTTTTTTTATTATAATAGTTGTTTTTTTTTTATTGAAAATATATTAAAATAATTTTTTTATTTTTAAAAATTTATTTCTATATAAACATGTTAAAACAATATAAAAAAATTAATTTAAAATAAAAGTAAATAATATTTTTTTAAAAGAAAAATACTCTTAAAAAACACATGAAAACAAAAAGATGCTAATACCTAACCTTTCTTATATTTCCGATTACCAGAGGAGTGCGATGGAAGACAAGAACAGAAATCAATTTTTTCTTGTCAAGATTTGACATCAAAGAGTTATTTTTTGACTAATATATATCACATTTAAGAAGCCTTGTTTAAGTTTGACATTGCTTAACGCCATCGCTCTTTTTCAGGGTGAGCAGGTTTGGTTTGAAATTAAAAATTTAATTTAATTTAATTTTTATTTTTTAAAATAAAACTTTAGACCGTACTCAAAGTATTTTTAAAATATATAATAATTATTATTTTTAAGTATTTTTTATTCAGAAATATATTAAAATATTATTTTTTATTTTTAAACCAAACATCTTAATTTGATTTGGTTAAATTAACTTAGCTAAAAGGTCAAGTAGTTGGGTTTTTTTAGATATTTTTTTCTGAGCTTGTGTTATTTTTTTCAATTTAAAAGAAATTAATTTAATTTGATTTTGTTAGTTTCTCGAATCTTATATCAAAACCAAAATATATCAATTTTTTTAATTAATTTGTTATTCATTTATTTTGCTTACCTATACCCTTTCAATAATTGGTTGAAAGCTTATTTGTTTATTTATTTATTTTATCATTATTATCATCATTGTTGTTATAAGGTATTTATTGGTTTGAAGATGAATGAGAAATTTAATTTGATGGGGAGGGATTGCAAATTCTTATTACAGAACCTAACATCTTAATGCAACTGGAGAAGTAAATATAACAATTAAATCAAGTAATTAATATGGATTCTCGAAAATCTTTAAGTTTTGCCCCTCAATTACAGACAGCATGCTGTGTTAGGATAAGAGTCAGGAAATTAAGGAGTCTATCCTGCTAGTGAAAATATCACTATATATGTATGCTGCATCCCTCTTATTAGAGGGATGAAAAAAAAAATTAATCCTTTTTTTAGAATAAACTAGCTTTTTGGCCCTCATTGTATTGCAAGTCTTTTTTATTTTTCAGCATAAAAAATTATTAAGACATTAGAAAGTTAAAAATTTGATGCATAATAGTAAAAACACTTTTAAAATATTTAAATGGTGACATATTAAATGATTTTTTTAAAAATAAAATATTAAAATGTAGAATATTAGATCGTGGATTAATAATAACTAACCTATGAAACCTGTGATCTAAAATATGAGATTTTGATAAAACCATGAAATCCACATAAAAAAATTAAAAAAGTTCAATTATAATAAACCAAATATTGAAGGCTAAAAAAAAATTAAAAAAAAATTACCCAAGTAAACTTATATTGATAGTCTGCACGATGCTGCGGACCAGGTCAAATTTTTTCGGATATAAGAAAAACAAAATTAAGGCAACACTAGGATTTTTAAAGAAGTAAAAGAAAATTCAAGACTCAAGTCATTGAGTCAACTAGTTTTAATAAATTTAGTTAATTTAATAATATAAAAAGACAACTTTAATTTGATAACATTAAAAATCAAATAAACTCGAGCAAATCTTCTAAACCCAAATTAATCTTTCAAAATCATAACCCAAGAAATCCCAACCTGAGCTTAATTAAAAAGTTCAATTCTTAACAAATAAAAAAGCCTAAAAAAACGATATCAAATCGTGTTAACTTATTATGTTTATTACCCAAAGTCATTTGAATAGAAACACCAAATTTGAAAAATATCAAAATTTAATTTTTAACTAATCAAATGTCGAATAATAAAATTTTTTTAAAAAAATCAAGCTTACAAAATGATAAAAACTATTAGCAATTATAAGCCAACAAAAGGTTCAAATCTATTTAGGTCAATTTGTCAAACCCACGTGTCTGATTATAAGAACAAGTAACTTGATATAAATGAAAATAAAGAAAATCATAAAACCTATTTTTTTATATAATAAAACTCATATCGTTAGCTTATAAAACCTATGACTTGAGCCATTAGGCTAGAAGCACACACAAAAAAAAAACACAGAGCATAATTAACAAATCAAATATTAAAGGATGAAGTAAAAAAAAAATATCAACCATACAAAAGGATCCAAAAGAAAAATAAGTAATTACATGCCAAAAAAAGTACAAGCCTACTTGAGTTAAATCATCAAATTTATGAGTCATCAAGTCAGGAAATCAAGATAATTTAATAGAAAAAAAATAAAAAAAATTATGAAATCTATCTTGGTAAACAACTATCAATTCTTTCTTATGCACAAGGACTAAAAAAATAAAAGAATTTTTAGATCAAAACAAAAGTAGTTGCAAATTAAAAGTGAGCCATGTATTTTTTTTTGTATATCTTTTAATTTTATATTTTATCATAATTTCAAACTTAAATTCATCTTATCAGGCTAAAAGAAGATTCAGTTGAAAGTAAAAATAGTTGAAATTGAAAAAAAAAAAGTTCCCAAGATGCTTCACCATTAAAAAAAAAAAAAGGACCATAAATCTTTTAGTTTTTTTAGTTAATATTCATTTCATTAGATTCGAGTCGCTTTCAAATGACACTATTCTATTTCGAAGAATTTTCAGTTCTTATGGCCGTGAAGTCTTGACGTCTCAAACCTAGAGGAATAATGGATTTAACTTAGGCTCCAAAAATGATATTACTAAAAAAAAAAAAAAAATCCACCCCCTTTAACTTGGTTTTTTTTTTTTTAAATAATCACATATGTAATTATTGGATGTAATATATTTAATTTTGAAGTCCAAAAATCTAAATTTCATGATTTCATTTGATTTTTTTATTTTTGTATGATTTTGTTTATGTTTTTATATTTGGAAAGTATTTTTAAAAAAATTATTATTTTTTATTTTTTTCTTTGCTTTAAATTAATATTTTTTTAGTTTTTTCAAATCATTTTGATATACTGATATCAAAAATAATTTTTAAAAAATAAAAAATATTATTTTAATATATTTCCGAGTAAAATATACTTTAAAAAAACAACCATAACCATACTCTCAAACATATATACTCCTTACTTTACTCTTAATCTTTGAAATCTCTTAAAATCTTTAAATTTTCAGCTGGAAATTAATACTTATCATCATGAATGGTGTTTTTTTTTACCATATTTAGCTCAAATTCACCATACCCCATGTTTAGATCGTGATTAACGCCATCTTTTACGCCTTGAGTCTCGACAGAGTGACCATGGATCATATGGAGTGAAATAATTAGTGATGTGAAAAATGATAATAACTCCATGCATGCATATATTATTTACGCAATCTTTCACTTTTATGTCAATATAAAAAATCAAACTAATTAAGGATCACAAAATAAATACCATAAAAATACTTTCTATGACATGTTCAAAAGTTGCCTAGGATGCCAAATTACAAATTCAAAAGATAAGCTACGCTTAACCTTTGGAACTGCAGGTTGCAAGATTTTATTAGCTGTGATCACGGATTCAAAGTGATGATTCCTTCTCCGTTCTATCAAGAAAAGAGAAAGTAGCTAACTAAATTAATCTAGTTTTAAATTTGTTTTTAGAAATTACCGGTTTGAGTTCTATAAATATTAAAATTAATAGAGATTTATATGATTATTAATTTTAAACTTATAAAAGTAATCGAAGTAAATGCAAGCTGATCCGAACACCTATATATTAAAAAAAAAAAAGAGAGAGAAAGAGATCCATTCTCATGAACACATGAATAATTCAATGTTTTCCTCCATTAAAAATCACAAAGAGGAGGTTGCTTCCACCTTTTATCTAGCATATGGGGTCTCATGCTCCCTATTTCCTTTCAACCATCCAATATTCTTATGGATCATATGGGGGTATTATGTATTTTACTACAATACCCCCAATGAACACTCATTTCTTAAGAAACCTACAGATAGAATGGGAATAATTTTTTTTAAAAAAATATTAAATCTTATTGATATAGGAATTTGGATTATTTTTTCTTAGAAATACCTCTTAGATAGATTAAACACTCTGCGATAAAAAAGAATCCCTCCAATTATGCAGCAGCAAAGAATAAAGTGAATAAAATAGAATGGCGTTGGCAACCAAAAGACACGACAAAGTCTTGTTTGGCAGTCAAAGGTGGAAGCTTAAAAATGCCTGAACACGAGGAGGCCGCCGCGATCACCAAAACAAAGGGAGGCGATCAATGTGGCGGCCATCATTAGACCACCGCAGTCGAGTCCGCCAAATCTGGCTTGGCCCACTCCTCACCTCATCAATAATAATCCCGAGAGATTTCCAAATCTAAACCATCCCTTACCGACATCACAGGACCTGCATCAGCCCCAGGAAAATCAACCAGGGCCCACATGTAAACATACTTGTATAATTAATTGTTTTAACTGGAGAAATGAAAAAAATATATATTATTGTTTAAATTAGTTTTAGAGTAAATCTTTATATCCAAAACATGTTTTTTTTTTTCTTTTTTTTATATTGAAATAATAACCAAATATTATCTTGTTTTTGTAAAGCTTTAAGATTACATTCTTTGTATTTACTTTGTGCGTTAAAAGTATTTTAATATATTTTTAAGATATTATTTCCAAATTTGAATCCAATAAATTAGAGAAAGATTTTAATATGGACAGTAATTATCATTATCCTGATAATCCAAAATGCCTTTCCTTTCCTTTTATCATTCAACTGGATTTTGTGATGACACATTTCTTCTTTACAATAATATAATATAAATTATTTTCTTCTTCCCTTATTAACAATAATATAATATAAATTATTATGACTTACAAAGTTAAGAAAAGATAGATAGAAGAGAGAGGGGTTGGGGAGAGAGACACAGTCGTTGGGGTGCACTCCTTGAACTTTTAGGGTTTGAGTGTTCAAAGATTTAGTTAAACAAAAACCTTAAAAGTACTATATGATGATCTGCATGTTCCTGTCTTTGTCTCCACCTCTGTTAGTCGCAATTTCCTCTTCTAGGTCCTCTCCAATCTCCTTCAAAATCTCATCCTTTCCAACTTTCACTTCTTGTTCTTCAAAAACTTTGATATAAATCTTTTTTCCTGCATCTGGGTCTTGTTGTTTACACCCTTTTATGGTCATTGACACGTGAAAGTCCTAGTTTTTATGTGGGATTTTAAGGTACATTGGGAGGGTTAGTTTCATTCTTTTGGTATGTTGATTTGGTAATAGGCGGTGAAAGTATGAAGCTTTGCAACCTGTTGTTTTTTTTGTTGTTGTTGGGTTGTGTCACATTGGGGTATAGTGTTACAGATCCTAATGACCTTAAGATCTTGTTAGATTTCCAGAAGGGGTTGGAGAATCCAGAGCTTCTCAAATGGCCTGCCAATGGTGATGATCCTTGTGGCCCTCCTTTATGGCCTCATGTTTTTTGTTCTGATGGCAGAGTCACACAAATTCAGGTCCAAAGTATGGGTCTTAAAGGACCCCTCCCGCAAAATTTTAACCAGCTCTCAAAGCTTTACAATATAGGCCTCCAGAGAAACAATTTCACTGGAAAACTCCCCACCTTTAAAGGATTATCTGAATTAGAATTTGCTTTCTTGGATTACAATAATTTTGATACAATCCCATCTGATTTCTTTGTTGGACTTAGTAGCTTAAGGGTTTTGGCTTTGGATAGCAATCCTTTGAATGAGAGTACTGGATGGTCTCTTCCCAGTGAGTTAGCAGATTCTGTTCAGTTAACAAATCTTTCAGCGTCTTCAAGCAATTTGGCTGGTTCATTGCCTGATTTTCTTGGCAGCATGCAATCTCTTAGTAATCTAAGACTTTCTTATAATAGATTATCTGGTGAAATTCCTGCGAGTTTTGAGAAATCTTTGATGTCTACTCTGCTGTTGAATAATCAAGAAGGAGGTGGCATGAGTGGTCCGATTGATGTTATTGCAAGCATGACATCACTGTCCCAACTATGGCTTCATGGGAATTCTTTCACTGGAACAATACCTGAGAACATTGGGGATTTGTCTTTGTTGAGAGATCTTAATCTCAACGGGAATAAGCTCGTTGGTTTGGTTCCTCAGAGCTTGGCAGATATGCCGCTGGATAATTTGGACTTGAGCAATAATCAACTGATGGGTCCAGTGCCGAATTTCAAGGCTGGTAAGGTTTCTTATGAATCCAATCCTTTTTGTCAATCTAAACCTGGTGTGGAATGTGCCCCAGAAGTTAATGCCCTTTTGGACTTTCTTGGTGGTGTGAATTATCCTTCAATCCTTACTTCTCAGTGGTCTGGTAATGATCCATGTCAAGGATCATGGTTGGGATTGAATTGTGATTCTAAGTCAAAGGTTTCTGTCATAAATCTGCTTAGGCATAATCTTACTGGCACTCTTAGTCCATCAATTGCAAGATTAGATTCACTGATTGAAATTGATCTTGGAGGAAACAGTATAAAGGGCACAATTCCTAGCAATTTCACGAATTTGAACTCTCTGAGATTGTTGGATGTTAGTGGAAACAACCTTGGTCCTCCATTGCCCAAGTTTCGGAATAGTGTGAAGCTTGTTGTTGATGGAAATCCTCTTCTGGATGGTGGGAATCAGACGCACCAACCCCCCTCCTCTGCTAGCAGCCCTCCTGCAGTGAGTTTTACTCCACCAGAGAATCCTCCACGAGGCAGTGCACCGCCTTCGCCATCCACTATGCCTTTCAGTCCACCTTCTCCAACATCAATCTCGAACACAAATCAAAGAACCAAACTGGTAACTGTGGGTGGAATTTTTGCCGGTTCATTGTTGACTATCGTGTTGATTGCTTTGTGTCTATATTGTTGCTTTAAGAAGAGAAAGGAGGCCTCAAATCCTCCTAGTTCCATTGTGGTTCATCCTAGAGATCCGTCTGATCCAGAAAATATTGTTAAGATTGCATTTTCCAATAACACCATCAGAAGCTTGTCCACTCAAACCGGAATTAGTTCCGTCAGTAATACCAGTAATCTGACAGAAAATTCTTCTTTGGTTGAGTCTGGAAATGTGGCTATATCTGTCCAAGTTCTTCGCAAGGTGACAGATAACTTTGCCCAAAAGAATCAGCTTGGCTCTGGTGGATTTGGCATTGTCTACAAGGGTGAATTGGAAGATGGGACAAAAATAGCTGTCAAGAGAATGGAGGCCGGGGTGATGGGCAGTAAAGCTGGGGATGAGTTTCAGGCTGAGATTGCCGTTCTTTCTAAAGTACGGCATCGACATCTGGTTTCTCTCCTAGGGTATTCTATTGAAGGCAACGAGAGACTTCTTGTTTATGAATACATGCCTCAAGGTGCTTTAAGTATGCATCTTTTTCATTGGAAGAAACTGAACTTGGAACCTCTATCTTGGATGAGAAGATTGAGCATTGCACTGGATGTTGCGAGGGGGGTGGAATATCTTCATAGTTTGGCTCGACAGACATTTATTCACCGAGATCTCAAATCATCTAACATTCTTCTAGGTGATGATTTTCACGCAAAGGTTTCTGATTTTGGGCTGGTGAAACTTGCTCCGGACAGAGAACATTCTGTTGCGACAAGACTAGCTGGAACCTTTGGTTACCTTGCACCTGAATATGCTGGTAAGTGTATTCCAAATTCCCCTTTCAAACTCTTATTCCTGGTATAGAAGAACAAGGATTATTTAGAAAGATAAAAAAGGCTAATTTAACTGAAGCTACGGAGAATTGCATGGTTCAGTAAGATTTTTCTTGCTTTCCAGTTGTGCCTCATTTGTTCAACAAAAATAGTCTTGGTTAAAACATCTACTGTGAAATGCCAATAGTTATTTCTTTTGTCCCCCTTGTAAGTTCTTGGCTATGATGCAGAGTTACGGACAAGCTTATTTCCAGTACATCACGTTGGTTATTGATATCCTTCTTAGTGTAATGAGCTTATTCAACCATGTTATTGATAAGAATGCGGTGATAATGTTAATGATATGCAGAAAAGAAATGTATGTTGCACGAATGATCAGATAGTTATTGAACAATTTGAGGGCTAAAATTAAAAATTGTAAGCATGTTACACTGTAGAATTGTCTTATAAATTTGCAGAACTTTGGTCTTCAATCATTCGCTGTGATTGGTGGTTTTTTGGGATTCAATTTCCAAGACAACATCAACAACTAGAATCCTCAATTGACTGCAGCACTTACTATTCTTTGTCCGTGTCACAGTTATGGGGAAGATAACAACTAAAGTTGACGTGTTCAGTTATGGAGTGGTATTGATGGAACTTTTGACCGGGTTAACAGCCCTCGATGAGGAGCGCCCTGAGGAAAGCCGATACTTGGCTGAGTGGTTTTGGCGAATCAAGTCAAGCAAAGAGAAGCTTATGGCTGCCATTGACCCAGCTCTTAACGTCAATGACGAGACTTTTGAGAGCATCTCCAGCATAGCTGAATTGGCTGGGCATTGCACTTCAAGGGATCCAAACCACCGGCCTGATATGGGTCATGCAGTGAATGTGTTGGTGCCACTTGTTGAGAAATGGAAACCAGTTAATGACGAATCCGAGGACTTCTATGGCATTGACTACAGCCAGCCACTTCCCGAGATGTTAAAAGTTTGGCAGGATGCTGACAGCACTGGGCTAAGCAATACCAGTCTTAGTGACAGCAAGGGCAGTATTCCAGCCAGACCAGCTGGGTTTGCCGAGTCCTCGACATCAAATGATGGTCGTTAGATGGAGGTAACTCCTAAGCACTGAACTAGAGCTTTAAGTTTTATCAAGTTGGTGTCAGTTGCTCTATTTTCTGCTACGCTTAATAGAATCACGCATTTTCTTTTGTTTATTTGCACACAGTAAATACAAGGTTAAGAGTCAACCACACAGCAAGCTTCTGGGATTTGTCATTCGAGTTCTTGGTGTAGATAGATAGTTGTTATCTTCACTTTTGCACTTTGGTATCCTTAATACAGAATTTGCTTGTTACTTCAGCCATTTCTGTAAAGAATTCAAGGTCATTTGCTATTTATGTTCCTTGATTCATGTCATCGTTGCATCTTCTTGATTGTTTTGGATCAGACACTGCGTTATCATGTTAATCTCGCTGCCCAAGTGCCTCCATTTTCCAACAGAAATTCGAAGGACACCTTCTGAGATGAATCTTAGTACTAATTATGTGGTAGGTTCACATTGTGGCCAATAACCCTTAATTTGGTGGCTAGTTTTTGAGAAACATCGTTGTTCTCGTCACTCATCGGCAAATATGGCAGCCCTTGTATGCTGTGGCTTGTCTTTCCTACCAAAGGAGTGGAAATTTTGGACTGAATTGAAGAACTTGACAAAATACCGTTAATTCATATCATTAGCATAATGATGATTTATTAATTAATTGAGATCTTATTTAATCAAGATATTATTTAAATTCCAAATTCAAGTTGGGATCCAATAAAAATATTATTTAATCAAGTTTATTAATTTATAATGTTGGATTTTAAATCTCAGCTTGAAAACTGGAATATTAATAATATTCCCCTCTTTTACTGTAAATCATATCGTTGATTGTCAATCTTGATACATGATGATGAAATCATCGAATGGAAATAATTTATACAAATACATTAAAATTATAACACCTTGGAAAGCGCAAACTAATATATGCTCTGATGAAGGATTTTTCTCTTTAACTCAAATGACAAAATGTAGTATTTAGAAAGTTTGAATCATATATATTTGTCATACTAAAATCTACCCACAAGCCCTTATAAAATAAATTTTGTTCAATCCTGAAAAGGAGTAAATAACTGGTCCATGTTTCATTACAATCTTGTTTTTCATAAAGTCACTAGTTCAAGTCTTAGAAAGTTCAAGGCCACTATAAGTTTACATGGTTCGTTAATTTTAGAGTGGAAATTATCGAGTGTGCGCAACTGGCCTAGACATTTATGTTAATAAAAAAAAAAATTGTTCACTAAAATCAAGAAAAGGATTTGATTGAAAATATATTAATACATTAAGATACGATTGCAAAGCAAAAAAATAGATAGGAGGTCTAATCAAGACTCACCCTACTTTCTTAGCAACCCGCTAAATGAAAGGCTAAGAATCCAGTCTCTCTCTCTCTATCTATCTCGTAACGGTAATTTGACAAAATGACAGCGCTTCCCGCCCTCATATCCACCACGACCAACACAACAACCACCACTCTTCCTCAACATCCCAACACCATACAACCACCGCACACTACCCGTCATCAAGACAAAACCCGAACCATTAACCGCGACTCGAAAAAACCCAATCTTTCCCTCAAACAAATATCTAATAAAACCTCAATAGACCCCGTTGTTTCATGGACCTCTTCACTTTCCCGTTATTGCCGCAACGGGCAGTTTGCACCCACCAGCCGACCTCTCACTTCACTCAAATGCGTCTCTTAGAAATCGACCCCAATCATGTCACGTTCATTACTCTTCTCTCTGGCTGTGCAGATCTTTCGCATCACAAGGAAAATCTCTTCCCCTTTACTTCATGCCTTACACTGCGAAAACTGGGCTTGGGATACGTGTAATTTGATGGTGGGCACAACCTGTTGATATACGCATAAGTGCGGTCTGTGTGAGATTGTCTAGTTTGTGTTTTGATGAGCTAAAAGTGAAAATCGTTTTCTTGGAATACGATGAATTGATGGTTTATGAGGAATGGAAGATAAGGAGGCGATTGAGGTGTTCGATGAAATGCCTGAGAGACGGTGTGATATCTTGGACTGTGTTGATTAATGGGTTTGTTAAAATGGGGTTCTTTTGAGGGAAGCTCTTGAAGTGGTTTAGAAAAATGCAGGTTTCTAAAGTAGAGCCTGATCGCGTGACCGTTGTTACAGTTCTGTCCGCGGTGGTCCAATTTTGGGAGCACTGTTTAGGCCTGTGGGTGCATCGATAATGCTTTGAAAAAAGGGTTTAGGGACCAATGTTTAAGAGAAGGTAATTCTCTGATTGATTTGTATTCTCGATGCGGGGCCATCGAATTAGCTCGTCAAGTGTTTGAGAAAATGGAGAGAAGAACTTTGGGTTTCTTGGAATTCGATTATTGGGGGTTAGCCTGCTAATGGGTTTACCGAGGAAGCTTTGGAGCATTTTGATTTGATGCAGAAACAAAGGGCTCGACGCCACAATGATGGTCAGTTTCACTGGAGCCTCACTGCTTGCAGCCATACTGTTTGGTTGATGAAGGGCGAATACTTTTGATATCATGGAGAGAGTGCACAAGATCTCTCCTAGAATTGAGCATTATGGGTGCATAGTGGATCTTTACAGCCGAGCAGGGAGATTAGAAGATGCAATGAGTGTAGTACAAAATATGCCAATGAAGCCACCATGAAGTGTTGTGTGTAGGGTCATTATTGGCTGCTTGTAGGACTCGTAGGGGGATTTGAATTAGCTGAAAGGTTAATGAACTATCTTGTCCATTTGGATCCTGGAGCCGATTCAAACTATGTATTACTCTCCAATATATATGCAGGCAGTATGGGAAGGTGGGATGGTGCATGCAGCAGAGAATGACAATAAAGCTCTTGGAATACAGAAGAAGCCAGGATTTAGCTCAATTGGATTGGATGTGAGACATTCACGCAGTTTTGTGGCTGTAATATAAATCTCATGATAAAGCAGAGGATATATATTCGATGTTAGAGCTTCTGTCCTTTGATCAAGCATTGTGTGGTTATGTTCCTGAAGCCATGGCTAAGGATATGCTAGGAAATGGCTGAAGGTAGCAGTATGAGATGAAAAAAATACATGCAATTCTCAATTGTTAAGACTATTGCCTTCTTTCTTTGATGTTACTATTACCTCCCTTACTGAGTGGCATTGCTTTTGATCAAATGGAAGTCAATGCTTGAAAATGGATGGTTATAATTAAACGGATACTTTGCTAGCTAGCAAATAAACACAGTGCTGTTCACCATCTTATTCTCCAAGGAGGTCACCAGATCGCACACTCATCTTACTGTCTTCAAACGCTTGAAGGTGTGCTCAACTTTCTACTGCCTCTGTTATGTGATCTTTTATTGCATTAAACACCAGAGATGAGGCTTTTGCTGTAAAAGTTGCCTGGAGCCATCAAAAGTACGCAGCACAGACATTGCTCCGTTTTTAAGAGAAACGTGACCAGAAGGTTTACTACATGATTTGTTTTTTGCATGTATTTTTAAAAATATTTCACTTCAGTGACTCAGTTGTAATTTCTATTTCATTTGTGAATATAATTCCTTTGAAATTTCCAAGAACTATACCTAAAACGTACACAAATACCACCCCTCCACTTGTATCATTTCTGCCCCGTTTGTTCCCTTTATTCCTTAAATCTTAGGCAGTGTTAGAAAGCAATCTACAAACAAAAGCCATTTTGAGCAATCGGCTCTATAGGAAACACATTGCTATGTAACAGGGAGAAATCAATAATTAAACATTTTAATAGTTTTCGATCCAGCTTTGATGATGATTTGAAGATCGTTTTAATATTGGCATTGTAGCAGGTATGGCTCTGTGGACTCGTTTCTACGATGGCTGGGACATGAATGGCCATTTCCTAGAACAGAGATGATCTACTTCGCTCAGGATTCTTGGTGTTTCACAGAAAAAATGCAGAGGAAGAGTTTGGGCTCTCTTTTTTTGGTCAACGTGGCTGGCAAAGGAATGATTTAATCTTTAACGATGTTGCACCAGAATGCGATAGTGATCTGCTCCAATGGGGAAGCCGATGGTTTTTTTTCAGGGGATCAAAATTTAACACATTAATACATGTAAATGTTTTTTACATATAGTATATCAATAAAGTATATGATTGAGTTCAAAAACAATATCAAGTTTGTATACTTTGAATAAAAAAATTGAATTGGAAGTTTTTTTTTTTTTTTTTAACACGTTAAATTGGCGACATATAACTGTTTTTTTAATACATTCAAATTGGAAGTATTAACATCATTTAAATTAAATTGATATATCAGTACGAGTCCTAATTAACAGATCGCCAGGTTAATTGGGCCGAGCTGGTTCGTATATTTCAGGGAGAAGAAGAAGATGAGAAGGTGGCATCATGTGATAGGAGTTTCTAGGGTTGATGATCATAATTTTCCTTGGGTAATCTTATCAGATGGTACTGATATTTGTTTGCATTGGAATATATATGATTTGCTTCAAGTTCAAACGGTATTCCTTTCATTAACAAATATTGCAGCAGAAAAAAAAGAAAAAACTCGAGCCTGTTTTGGATTGGGAAGAATTATCTGCAAGAGTTGAAGTTGAAACATTGATGGGTTCTCGGGAAGCCAGGTATGTCGGGAATACCTAGAAACATAGAGACATGAAATTGAAAAAAAAAAAACCATAAAATAAGCAAATTAAGAAGTGAATCAAAAATTGTTACATCTTGGATTCACATATAAATATCAATAACCTACAAAAAAAACAAATCATAAATGGGGTATTTGACATTAAAAATAAATAATACTAGGGATAAACATTGAAACAAAATTTAATTATAATAATGAATAATAATAATATAATCAAAACGAATGAAAACTAAAATTGATATAAAAATCAAATAAATCAAATGATGAGAGATGAGATTGAAAGAAAAAAATAAAAAACACAACAAAAACAAATTAAAATTAAAATAATAATGATCAAATTAAATATAAAAATTAAATGCAAATCAAAATCGAATTATAAAGAATGAATTAAAAAAAACATAAAAACAACAAACAAGTAAAGAATAAGTGAATAAAATAAAATTAGATATAAAAAGAACAAATGGGTAGGACACCCTTAAACTTTTTCATGAGAAAAGAAAGTAAGTACACACAAAAATTCAATGTAGCAACTGTCTTAATTAAACTTGAGCCTGTGGCTTGATCTGTAATCTGATTTTCTTGGACATTTTGCCACATCAATTGTTGGCTATTTTATTATCTAATATACTATATCATTTATATATATATATATAAAAAAAAAAACGAAAAACCGCTGCCCTAATCATCTTTTTGACCATATTTATTAAACCAAGCTAAGTTTTGGAGATAATATTTGATGTAAGATTTAATTCAAGCAGCAGTTTACTTTTAAACTGTATGGAATTAACTAATTAAATATGAGTACCAATAAGTTTACTAATTGACCGCAAGTGATCAAATCTTGACGAGGCTGTCATTTAAAACAAAAATAATAAAAACAATATTTCAGTTTTTTCTTTTTTAATTTTTATTCAAAATACAATGTCATTTATTATTATAAAATTAATAGACTCCACACAACTCTCAGTCTCTCATATAATTTGATCTGTTTAACTTGCAACTCTCCCATGTTTTAGGCTGTTCTGTTATTATGTTTTTAGATGATGTTTGGAATTGTATTCTAAAATATCTGCTTGGGCAAAAAAATTAAAAATTTTGTATTTTTTAAATTGTTTGATGGATTGAAAATATTAAAAATAAATTAAAACATATATTATTATTTTAATATTTTTAAAATAAAAATAATTATACAATTACTATGTACTTAAGAAACTTCGTTAGTACAGGAGTTTCGCGGAGTAATTATATGTATGTGGCTTCAACGTGGTTGATGGCCATTAAATAGAAAAATATTCGAAGGTAGTGGTTTTCATGTTTTAAATCCTTAATCTTTCCTATGTTGATCGATCTGTGGCTTGCGGAAAGGAATGATTTCACCGTGTCATTCACGAAACGAGCAAGTGTCGTCAATCACCATCACATCTCCCCATGAAGTGAAATGCTCGAGTTAGTTATTGCAGGGTCGTATACGGTAACAGCCTACACCTTCTGTTTGATTCTATTCCATTCCCTATCGCAAAGTCAGGAAATTGCTAAAGCCCTGTACCTACAAATAGTCATTCTTGACCCGACACTGCCGCCGGATTCAGCCTAAGCCTGTGTTGACTTCGACACTTGCCGTCCGGATTCAGCCCCTGGAGAATACAGCTCTTACAGTGACGTTATTCACCACCAGTTCCCGTTTCCTTTTTCAAACTTCGTATTAGTAAAATATCACATCCACACTGTGTTTTTGCATGTCAAGCCTTAAAACGACGTCAGTGTGATGATATTTTCAGGTTGTAAGAAAAATAGGGCTCAAGTGGGGGGTTGCCTCCAATCACAAATTTATGTCATGTTTTTTTTTTTTTTTTTTTTTATAAATCAATTAATTTTTTTTTAAAATTAATTTTTTTTAGTTTTTTTCAATTTTTTTGATATGCTGATTTTCAAAAATAATTTTTTTCAAAATAAATAAATATTATTTTAATAGATTTCCAATCAAAAAAATATTTTGAGAAGCAACTGCTACCTCTATCCCAAACATCATTCGTTCTTTTGTCATTAAGTTTTTAATTTTGGATTTTGGTAGTATTATTTTTTAAAACATTATATTTTTTATTTTTACATTTAAAATTTTTTGATATTTTAATGATTTCAATGCAATTGATTTTAAAAATAAGAAATATTATTTTAATATATTTTCAAGTAAAAACCTATAGAATGATTTATGACTTTATTGATGTGACTCCAGAAAATGATATTATCTGCTCCGACGGTGAAGTCGATGGTTTAATTTTCCAAGGGAATACAATTTAACATAATACTTATTAACCTTTTTTAACACAAAATATAAGTATGTCATATAAAAATACATGATAGTTTCAGAAAACAATATCAAGCTTGTATATTTTAATAAAAAAATGAATTGGAAGTGATTCTTTTTTTAATATATCAAATTAGTGGACACACCACACATATATATTTTGAGAACAATAGACAAATAAAAATATCAAGAAATAAAAAAGGTTGTACACTTGAAGGAACTCTAAGCAATGCAAAGACAAAATTAGTGGGCATCTTAGATTATGTAATAAATCTCACCTTCTCATGAAAATAACAAACGAAAAAAAATATATCGGTTAGGGAAAGGACAAGCTCTATTGAGTTCAATCTAGAAGAAGTACTCAATCTTATTGGTATAACTACATTTTGAATTCTATTCTTTTTATTATTTTTAGGTATATAAAAATTCTTTTAAGAACTCACCATATTTCCATCAACTTTAACACACGCATATAATCATGAATATTTTTCCTTTTAAAATATAATGTTTAGGAATATTTTTTCTCTTTTAATATTATTAGAGAAATATTACACTTTACCTCATTTTTATTAAAAGACTCATCATTAGAGAGTCCTTTAAGTTCGTTAAAGAAAACCTTTTACAGGTATCTATCTCTAGCTACCGGCGACTGGAAAAAATAGAATAGATTGTCAAAACTAAGAGATTAACCGATTATCTAAGATATAAATCCTGCCTTCAAATTATTTAGATTTTTTGAGACATCATTAATTATAAAAAAGAAGAATAAAAATGAACATGTTTTAAAAATACAAGTTATTCACTAACCCAATCCAAGTTAGATTCCAAGTTTACAAGAAGTGGGATCCTAATTAAATTAACGGGTCATGGGAAGTGCATGATATGGTATCATTGAAATTATAGGAGTTTTCAAATAGATAAATTAAGCTGTGAGATCAATGAAAAAATAAAAATAAAAGATGGTGGGGGCATTATATATGTTACCGAATTTCTAGATTTGCTTTGGAAAATTGCGGGCCTAGAGGAGGCAATGGCCCTCTCCTCTCCTGCACCAATGGAGCCGCTGTAATTCATCTTTTTCTTGGGTTATGTTATGCTTTTTTATTTTTTTTTTTTTATGTTTTAAAAATATTTTTTTAAAAAATTAAATTTATTTTAAATTAATATATTTTTTGATGTTTTTAGATGATTTTTGATATATTAATATAAAAAATAATTTTTAAAAATAAAAAAAATATTATTAATAATATATTCTAAAATAAAAAATATTATTTTAATATTTATATCTTGTGGTTTTATTTTTTCATAGAGATGCGTTGATCTCTGATATGAAATGAAAGGAATGACTTCACTGGTATCAGGTATTATTCCAGAGCGTGAGATCGCTATCTTATCTCTACATTTTACATGCTTTTTAAAATGTTTTGTAAATTATTTTTTTAATAAAAAAATATTTTTTAAAAATATTTTTAATATATTTATATTAAAAATAAAAAAATATATTATTATAATATATTATTAATTAAAAATATAATATATTAAAACGCATGGAGATTTCACTATGGCCATAAATTTAGTTCCCTATTCACTATAATAGTGGATTGATGTCTATAATATGTCCTTTGTTAAAAAAAAAATAAAAATTATGCATTATTTTTTATGAACCGTAAAATAAAAAAAATAACCCTAATAAGAATTATAATAATAAATTGTATCAGGCAGGGATATATTGGTATTTTTTATTTTTTTTATATACAATTAAATTACAATTATACCTTTAGATCCACATAATTTAATGAATTGGAAGTTAGAGGTATTAGAAGTTTTTAAGCTCCAGTATTTTTTATTAAGTGTTGGTTTAACATGAGGGTAGTGCAAGTAATTTACCATTAAAATTATATTTTTAATTAGAAAAAGCTATTGTACATGCTCCAATAAAGTGAGAGATGTTGTGTCTTAGGGTAGCTCATGCGGCGTTTTTTATTGATAAAAAATGAGATTATGTTATATAATATAATTCTATATCATCACTTTTTCACAAAGAGAACGCGTGAAATTCAAATATTTTTAAGGTTTATAACTGGTGTGTTTTTTTTTTTTTTCTTTCATTTCTTTTTTATCCTAAATAAATACATTTAAAGTGCTTGGATATGAATATTATTATTAGACCACGTTACTTGGTTCAATGGTTCAACAAAGAGGTGAACGAAGATTTAAAAATTAATGTTTAAGAATAATATTAAAATATTTATTATATTTTTAACCATATTTTAATAATTAATATTAATCCAGTACGGATCACTGACAATATAATAGTATATTTTAAAATTGATGTGGTACAGAAGCTCGAGGTTAGTTATTGCAGGGTCGTATCTGGTACACCCTATTCTGTCGATTCTATTCCATTCCCATCAGAGTCAGTAGATATGCTAAGCCTGTGACCTTCAAATAGTCATGCTTGACTTTGACACTGCCGTCCGAACTTAGCCCCGAAAATATCACATCTTTTTGTAAAATATCTCTTACAGTGATGTAATTTCCAGCTGTTTCTTACCTTTTCTCTTTTCGAACTTCATATTTGTAAAATATCACATCTACGCTGTCGTTTTGCATGTGTCAAGCCTTGAACTTACGTCTGTGTTGATGAGCTTTCAGGCTGTTGAAAAATAGGGCTCAAATGGGGCTGCACTTCATCAATTTTAATTCTTTTTTTCGAACTTCATATGGTATTGTTACTGTCTATCATAACCATACATTTATAATTATCTAGTTAATTAACACTTTCTATAGTTTGACTTAAACACCATTAAAATCTTAGTAAAAAAAAAAAAGACTTATAATAATTTGCAACTTCTTTAAATCTATTTTTCAAACCACCAGACATAAACTTTATAACATCCCCAACTTTTAATTACACATTATTGTTTATAATCCACCATGATTAAATGTAGAACTAAGGATTTTTTTTTGTTCTTATATCATTCATGAATTCATTAGATCAAATCTTAACATAATATTTTTAATTTTGTTAAAATTTTGGTAAAATTTCCTCTATTTTTAATATTCTCAAGTGTGGATATCCTTTATCATTCACAATTATTACAACTCAAACATATAAATTAATTATTCTGGATCATTTTCATTTTCAACTTGGTCATCATGGCATGTATAACTAAGATGCAAGAGAATAGTATATTCCCATTTAAAAGTAAAGAGTGATATTCAATGATATTACTACATGCTTATAAGATTAAAATATTACATGCTATTAAGATTCAAATTCAAATCCACACGTAAAGGCATTTTCAAAATTATAATATATGAAAAGTTGCAAAAATTCCTACTACAACCTTAAATACTAATCGAAGCACAAAAATAGTTTACTACTTGGGACGAACGTGAAATGATTCAAAAATCAAAATTTAATTATTTAATGAGAAATATCCTTTAATGACCAATGTAACAAAACAAAATTATTTATTTATTTTTATCTTTTTGATTTCTTTCTTCGTAGCAACATAATATAAGGATGAACTCTTTATTCAATATATAGAATACCTAAAAAGTATACGGTTTACATAGTGTTATTATTTTTCATTATTGTCATTTAAACCTTTAAATAACTTATTATCCCGGTCATCAGATACCCTAATGTCTCCAGGATCACCTAGGTGCTAGGCAAATTTAATCTTGATTGTTAGATTCATTGACAACTCTAGTACCACTCAAGGTACTATTTCTCTCTGCTTTTATTTTTTCCTTTTTGTTTTCAATATCACCCTCAACTTAGATATACATCAAGAGTTTATCTTCAACTAACATTAAAAAATATAATATAAAAATATGGAGGTGGAGGATAACACCTCTCTGGTTCCTATGCTTGTACAATCACTCATGACTGTTTCTCTTACCCGACAATTCCCTATGTACCATTATGATTACGATTATTATTAGAAATGTAACCATTAACCACATTTCAATTGCTTTCTCATTAAAATATTAACAAGGAAAACTTTTAAAATTCCATATACATATACATTTCCTTTATGTTTATGATCATTCTCTTAGTTTCCATATTAGGAATATCTGTTAACAACAATTCCAAGCAACATAAAAATATTGTAAAATCTTGATCGGTTTAGTCTACCAAACCCCGGAACACTATTTGATATTTTAATTATATTTAGAGTTATAAAAATTATATTTTAGACGTGGTTAGTCTTTTCAAAAAGCTAATACATAAGACTACAACTTGCATGACTAAGCAACATCTAATTCTGTCATTTACCCACCAAAAATAGTTTGTAACTATAGCATACCCAATAAGCCCTATGAAAACTAGTTTGACATTCATTTATTATTTATCCATAATAAAAGTTTTATAACTCCAAAGTAAGTAATGCTAGTTTTTTTTTTTTTTTTTTTTTTTTTTTTTTTTTTTAAAGTTAACACTTCAATTTATAACTTTTATGCAGAAACATATTTCAAACTTCCTCATTTACTTGTCCTAACTCCTGCTACAACTCAAGTGATGAACTGTTAAAATTTCAGCTTAAATGTATAAGATATAACCAAAACAGTTTCATGTATTCTTTCATCATTTATAGTAACCACCTTCACCCTACATGCATTGTAACATTATTTGTACAAAAGTCTCTCATAATCAACTTACTCCTATTCATACTTTTATCGAAATGGCCTATTATAGAAGAAAAATGTAATTCATTTAATCTTCTAACACACTCAATTCTTGTGAACTCAATTCAAACAAGAATTTAACAACTTACGTCCCCTTCCCTTTAAATCCTTCTCTTGGCTGAAATCTTATGGCTAAGGAAAGTGACTCTTAAATTCTCAATTTTAGGGATTTACTTATTATTTAACTTTCTAATACATCACACATCATCTTTAAATACAATTTCCCTGATAATTTCATCAAACAAACTCATTTTTTTTAATTTCTTTCCCCATGGTTGAACCTTAACAAGTGATAATAAAAGGTTTTCTTTTCAATTTTCTCTAAATTGGATCATCACCCATTTAAGGATCATGTATCTAAGCATTATTCAAACACTACATTAAACATTTAATTAACTATTCATTCAAATTCATATTCCATAATGCATTTTCTAATAAAAATGTATCATCACATAACATACATATAATTAAAGCTTAGATTAAAGCTTCTCATCTCTTAAAAAAAAAAAAAAAAAATTGAAGGAGAGAGAATTGAAAACAAGGTTTCCTTCCCTCCTAATTTTTCCTCCCAAACCTGCCATTTTCCATGTCAAATATTCCTCTGGAATTTATTTGTTTTTGCTAGCTTAATCTCCTCCTAATCTATTCTTATCCACTAGTGTTCATGTGCTCATTTTTAATTTTATCCATGTGGACTACATTGCCAATCCCTTTAATAATCATGTATTTTTTGTTTAACCGGTATATATCCTGTCTCATCAACCCAACTAATTTTAATCTAACATATTTTATTTTATTTTATTATTAGCATGAAAAATCCCTCAGTTTAATTTAATCTATTCTATTTCCAAATCAAAATTTTAATACTTACAAACTAAAAAAATTCTAAGTAATGGTTTGCACCCCTCACATATATAATTTATGTGATGATTGACATTACAATCTAATTTTATTTTTAAAAAATTAAATTTTATTTTATCTTCAATTTTTTTTTATACTCTTTCAATGTTTTGATGTGTTAATTTTTTTTAAAATATTAAATAAAAAAAATATTTTAATATATTTTTAAATAAATAATATTATAATTGTAACAATCACGTGATAACTAAGATCAAACTTCGACCAACTTCTGAATATTTACACGAGTAGGAGACACAAGTATCCTTCTTCAGAGATCAAAATGGTCAAACAATTTAAAAAAATTATACAATCCAGATTTCTTTTTACTGTCCTTGATGCAGGCATTGAAGCGAAGTATTTGTCTGGACAATCAGGAAACAGAAAAAGAGCATAAATGCACTAGTTCAACACATATATTTTGCATTAACATAGGAGTTCACAACTGCATATAAACAGAGATCAAGCATTGATCTTACTTCCAAAAATAACAGCAGTACAGGTAAAACATTGTTTCTTAGAGGATAGACAAAAGGCTGTATCAGTCTAGATACAGAGCAGATGCAAAAGATCTATTGTTGGCCTAAACATAACAAGTTACTAGTGCTAAATTAGCTATAGTTTTTGCTTGGTGCAGTCACGGTGTTCTTGGCTTCTTGGGGCTCCCGCCATTGTGATGCAAAGGATCTGGGCCTGAAGGCGCTGCCCTTAACTCTCGAACCTCCAACTTCTCTCCATTTCCAGTGCCGCCAGTTGATCCACGGACACCACCCGTCAAGACGACCACCACCTGGTCCCATGGAAATTAAACAATAATACTGTAGTTAGCTCAAATAACAATACTAACACAACAGAGAAGCCCATAAACAAGAATTACGAATTATAAAAAGCAAAGTAAACCCCAACCTTTCTGCTTTTGATTTCCACAGGAGATACCGCCTCACCATAAATGCACCTCTGACCAGTACTGCATCCTGCTAAACAGGCAAGAAAACATTTTCAGCTGTTTATTGGAGCTAGCTCATGCATTAGTTTTTACTTAACATGGCCCAATTCTTACTAAACAAACCATGCAATGAGAGAGATGGGGAGAGATTCAGACCACCATAAGATTCTTCCATGATCATGAAGAGCAAGACTAGAACTAGCATGAGAGAGTAAAACTTGGAAGGACATGCCATTTCTGTGGAAACCTTGGAAAAGTTTGAGGAAAGGCAACCTTTGAGAACCCAAACCCCACAGAGACAGGAAAGTGGATGCGTGTCTAAACAATCGAGAGTGAGAACCGATTTATAGAGTTTCAAAATAAGAAGCTTTTCAAGTTGAAACTGATAACAAATGATGACCCATGCAGCCATTCTTGGAGAAATTATTAGGGAAGCCATTAAAGATCCTCGCCCTATATATTCCATGATGGAAATTCGTCTGAGGGCGCCGTCTTCAATTACCGTCACTACCAACGTCACTGTGCTTATCACCTGCCAAACTAATTAAATCAGAAATGATCCGTTTGGTATTCTAGCTGTGATTATTTCTCTTAAATCCACAAAACATTCTTTTAAAATTGTGAATTTGAATTTAGTTTTTAATATAAATTCATTTTATAACTTGAACAAAACTAAGAAATAATTAAATATTATTTTTATCTTTAGAGTATAAAGATATTATTATTGTCCTTGTGCTGTATGATGTTCTTATTGATTACTATGACGTCATAATTATTAGATTGGTGTTATTTCCGTTTTTAATTTGTAATATCACTCCATATTTTTAATAGTCAGTGGACATAACCTTTTTCCATGATTTGATTTAAAAGAAACATAATTAGCTTATAAAATATCTTCTAATGATAAATATAATCAATAATCCAAGATTTTTAAAAATAATCACCGCTGCAACAACTTAGAGAAATAACAAATTAAAATTAAAAAAAGAGATACCCTCTTGACCACCAAATCAATGATTTAAAGTTAGTTTAAATGATTTAATTAACAATTGATATTTCTAAGCATTTTGAACAAATTATAATTCTATTTGCGACAAATTAAATATTTTCCTTCAGCTCTCTTTTAAAAATCACACACTCCCACTAGCATTATTGCTAGTATCAAAGGGTTGAAGCAATTACTTGAAGTGAAGTAGAGACCCATAAGAAACTCTCTGGGCTCTACATCCAGAGACTCATGACGCGAAGGGTGAGTAAATTAGGCCGAGGCCTAATCCACAGAGCGCGTGGATATCAAACTCCGACACTAATCCTCCTGTGATCAAAATTAATGACGTGATTTTGTGCTTCCATTCTTGAAATTGGCTTCACTGTTACCTGGTGATGCAAATGGGGTTGCTCAAGAGACACTGCAGGTTCCACGCTCTTGAATTGAGCCATAGAAGCTAATTCTTGTATAGCATCTGAAACTTTCTCGATGATTTCGACAAGCAAAGCAACTCTAGCTGCTGGGATTATACTTGTTTTTGTGTTTTAAAAGTATTTTTTTTTTAAATAACATAATTTTTTAAGTATATATTTTTTAAATTTAATAACTATGTACTTGAAAGTTAACCCATCTAAATTAACCTGAGCTTGAAAAAAGACTCCCTAACAGAGATTAAATTCAGCTGATTCCATTGGACCAAATTCGGATGGTTTCCTGCGGTTTCCATTAAAGCCCAAACTCACAACCTGTTAGGCTGCTACCATGAATTTGACTGAAATCATAGACGATGGACCAAAGTACTAGGCACATATTTTTTAGCCGCAGGAAGCCACTTCCATTTTCCTTGTCACACTTAGGCCCATAAACAGTCCGTCGAGCATAAACATGGTGTGAATTTTATTAAAGAAATAATCAAGATAAATATTTTTTTTATTTTAATAATTGATAATAGAAAGAAATTAAGGAAATAAAAAATTCAAGATCATAGTTTTTAGATCCGGCTCGATTCCAGGTCCAGGTTCTGGATTTTGACCGGGTCACCTAGGTTAATTCTTCTTCTTCTTTCTTTTTTTAAAAAAATCAAAACGACGTCATTTTAGGTAAAAAAAAAAATAAAAGTCAACGGAGTTGCAACCGGATTTTTGACCGGGTCGGTTAGCCGGGTTTTTTCTTAAACCCGGCCCGGTTCTAGCTCCGACTCGATTCGTCAGGCCTGAACCGGGTTTCAAAACTATAACCCAAAATAATAAAAAATTATTTCTATCATCTAATCAAAGAAAATTATCAAAAATTTTATATAATATATTTTATTCTATTTTATTACATGTCTTGTTATATACCATATAAGATAACATGACCGCGCACTGCTGCGGGTTTATAAAATAAATGTACTTGATAATATTGTATTTGTGAATCAGCACTAGATAAATAATAGAAACTAAAGGTATGATTGAGAAAATATTTCATGAACGAAAAAAAAAAAAAACTTGTGTTGGTGATCACAAACTTAGAGACTGAATAAAATGATTTGTAGCAATTTATAGTGTTTTGTGAGGAAAGATACAGTGCTTTTGCCATATGATTTAACTTTTTAGTTAATAAAAAGCATAAAAAAATTACAAAGCTAAATTCTCTACTAACTTAATATTAAAAAAAAAAACCAACAAAGATAATTTTGGAAGGAAAAAAAACCCATGAGGAAAAAACATTGTAGCAATTGACAATGTTTTGTGAAGAAAACTATAGTGCTTTCCCCAATAAAATAAAATAAAAAAATCATTTAAGAGAAATATTATAGCAAGATCTACGGTATTTTGTGAGAAAAACTACAATACTTTTCCTCATATGATTTATCTTTATTGTAATTATAATTCTTAACCAAATCAATATTAAAAAAAAAAAATCAATAAAGATAATTTTGGAAAAAAATCATATGAAAAAAACACTACAACAATTCACAGTGTTTTAAAGAAAATAAAATTAAAAAGGTAAATTCTTAATCAGCTCAATATTAAAAAAAAATCGACAAAGATAATTTTAGAAAAACAATAACAAAACAAACACCAAAAAAAGGAAAAAAAAATCATTTTGGAAACACTATAGCAATTCATAGTGTTTTATGATGAAAGCTACAGTGCTTCTTCCTCACATGATTTAGCCTTATTTGTAATGACTTGTAATTGTAATTTTCAAACAACTCAATATTAAAAAAATAAAATTGACAAAGATAATTTGGAGAAAATTATAAGAGAAAAAAAAACCATGCAGAGAGATACTGTAGCAATCCACAATGTTTTATGAGGAAAGCTACAGTTCTTTCCCCACATGATTAAGCTTTATTACAAAGTTAAATTCTAATCAACTCAATATTAAAAAAAATAAAATCAATGAAAATAATTTTGAAAAAAAATATTACAAAAAAAGAAAACACAAAAGAAACTGGAAAAAAACCATGTGAGAAAAAACTGTATCAATCCATAGTATTTTGTGAGGAAAAACTTGTATTTAGTTGTAATTGCAATTCTTAACAAGCTTAATATTTAAAAAATAAAATTGACAAAAATAATTTTAGAAAAAAAAATAACAAAAACAGAAAAAAAATCATGTGAAAAAAAACACTATAGCAATCTACAGTAATTTTTGAGGAAAGTTATAGTGTTTTCCTCAAATATTATAACTGTAATTTTAAATAGTTCAATATTAAAAAATAAAATAAAAAAAATAATTTCAGAGAAAATCATAAAAAAAACTATGCAGAGAAACTTTGTAGCAATCAACAATGTTTTAAAGAAAAAAAATTACAAAACTAAATTCTCAATCAGCTCAATATTAAAAAAAAAATTCGACAAATATAATTTTAAAAAATAAAAATAAAATAAAAAAACTATGTGGAAAAACACCGCAACAATTCATAATATTTTAAAGAAAAAAATTACAAAGCAAAATTTTAATCAACTCAATATTTAAAAAATAAAAGCAACAAAAATAATTTTAGAAAAAAAAATAAATGCAAAAAGAAAAAGAAAAAATAGGAAAGTTAAAAAAAAATAGTAATTTTGGAAAAAAAATGAAAAAAAAGAAGAAAAATTGAAAAAAATGCAAAAAAAAAAAAAAGAAAAAAAAATGTACTGTTAATTACTATTGTAATCCACAGTATATTATATATATAGGGAACAGTGACCATTTAGAATATTGTATAATAAGATCTCTATAAATTGAATGTAAAATAAATATTAAAATCGGCAATCAATATCATTCTCGTTATTTTCTCTCTTATTTTACTTTTATGCAAACCATAATCATGGTAGAATCAACCTCTATCGTCCAAAACAAAAAACAAAAGATAGACCAGTGATGCCTAGAGGTAGCTAGGATTTGACTACACCCATTCTTTGGCTCTAAGATTATTAAATCCAAGAAATTATATTTTAAAAGAAATTGTTTAATAATCGAACGCCCTAAGAACATCCCCATTCACCGTTCTTTAAATTATTCAAGGGTAGGAAGCCGACGAGCCTAACTTCGACCTTTCCCATTCTTTAAAAAATGCTCGATCTCATCCTACGAGCTTAAACTGAAAACGAAAAATTAATTAATTAATTAATTATTCGAGGGTTCTGGACTAAACTTATGGCATTCGTCACCTTTAAACGTACTTGCTCGTTTTTTATTTTTTCAGTTTTTAAAATTTGCTTGATGGCTCAATTCAAGTAAAGCAAAAATAATTATCAATTTCTTTAATGCATATAATACTCCATGATCTCATCCTGAAATGTGAAACTTCCAGCATATTCGAAAGAAGTTTGGTTTTCCAATATTTAACCAATGAAACCCACTTTAATTTTTTTTTTTGTTTATTTAATATTATGATAGTTTATAAGGTGGCAGCTTGGAAAAATAGATTTATAAAAACTATATTATTATTATTTTTGTAATAAAGATTATAAAACAAAGATTTTAACGAGATCCATGATGTGTGTCGACTAAAATATTTTTAAAATTATAATTATAATAAAATACAATCTTAATTCATACCTTATCAAATTATCAAAGCGAGCCCTTAGAGCGCAACTCTTGATGATAATTGTGCATTACATGCACTATTTGTCTTTCCTTCCCTATATTGCATATTTTTGTTGTCTAGGTTGAGTATTTTGTATCAAGCATTATGAGTTATTATGATTATTTTTAAAGTATTTTTCACTCAAAAAATATGTTAATAATATATTTTTTTAAAAAATTTATTTTTAAGATTAGCATATCAAAATGATTTGAAAATATTAAAAAAAATATATAATTTTTTAAAATTTAACTTTTTATAAAAACACTTTTAAAACACAATGCTAAACAAATTTCGATCAAGATGGTATAAAAAGACTGGTAAGATCTTGAGCTATATAATAAAAGTATCCCTATTAATATTATCATGACTGAAGTTCATTAAAGAAAGTTATTGGATATACAAGTGTTATGGTTATGCCAATTGTTTTTTTTTTTTTTTTCAAGTTCTTTGAAAATAAAAAAATACATATATATATATATATATATATATATATATATAATAATTCTTCACCATAAGTTAGGAATGATCTTGTTTTGTTCGTGTAATTTTCTTAGATTTATTTATTTTATTACAAAATATAAGACTAATAAGATTTTGAAAAATCTTAATTCAATAAACACAATTCCAATTTTTCATGGATTTTTTTATAATAAATAAGAAAATTAGAGATAAAAATTACATAATTGTTTTGTGAAGAATAGGATAACAAGTCAAGTGAAATCCACTGAAATAAGAAACAAGAGATTATGGAAAGAAAAGGAAGCTCTAACAAGAATATTACAGAAATGATCAAGTAATGAATTAATTTCGATGAACTATAACTCAACTCATCGAGTTCGAACCTCTGTTTCATAATCTAAAAGATAAAAATAATAATAGATTAATCCATTAACTAAGCCCCATGATTCCAAGAAGCATGCCCGGGCATGAAGAAGAGAAGAAAATCATATAATCCTATTCACAACATGAATATGAAATTCTACAAATAACACTACTAGTAAATTAATAAAATACAAACAGAAAAATCAACAAAAAAATTTTGTTAGTATATTACAATGATCTTTTACTGATAAAATTTTCCATTTCTATATCCATCAGAAAATACTGATTGAAAAATTCTCGTTGTATATACCGAGAGAATAATAGAGAGTATTACAGTAAGATTAAAAAAAACAAATTATATTGTGACATAATATGTTTACCAACAAAATGACCGAAAGATTTACTCACCGAATAATTTTTTTGGAATGTCATCAATGATATTTAATTTATAACTTCATGATCGATCCTTCTATCCTCCTCCCTCATTTCTCATTCTTTCTTATGCATTTTGTTTTTTACAACAAATGGTTACCCCTCTCCTCTTCCCCAATTTCAACACAATTCAACTTCCAACAATAAATTTAACCACCACAATACTTACTTTGTTAGCATTCATGTTCTGATTCAAATTTTATTGAGGATTCTTCACTTTAAATAAGTAATCTATTTTTTTTTTATTTGAATCAATTTTAAAATTTTGATTTTTTTTGCATATTCTTTTGTAGTATATTTATTTTATTTGAGTGTTTAGTTGTTTTATAGTTTTTTCTCATACAAATTTATTGTATGGATTTATGATTTGTACATGTTAGGATTTGTTTTAGATTTTGTAAAATTATATTTGTGTGTAAATTGATAAAACTTATGTCAAATTTTTGATTTAGGTGTTTTGTGATAAAATAAATAAATAATAGCTTATGTAATGAGTCCATTTTATATTTTGTCAATTTTATTGTAGAGTTGAAATTTTCGGTAAATGTGTAAAGATTTTAATTTTTGTACATAATTGATATTAAATAATTAAGAGTACTATTAAAATAGATAGAATAAGTTTGAGCTAAATCAATATTTTTGCAAATTATTTAGTTAACATTGTTAATTAAATACATGTTGTCATCATTATTTTATTTAGATTTGATATACATATTGGATGATCATTCATCGACGTATAAAGATTCATTTGAAGGGTTACATATGATGAATTATTGTAATGGGGTTCATGATCTTATTAATTACACACTATATAATCAGAGAAATATTAGTGGAGGGGGTATTACATGTCCATGTAAAAGGTGTTAAAATAAAAAGTTTCTCGATCTAGATATTGTAACGATGCATCTTCCATAAAAAAGGTTTGTGAAGAAATACCTATGTTGGTATACACATATAGAACCATATATTCTTCATGATATTATAATAGAAAGGATGATTGGGTCAACTTCTAGTTTTAGCAACATGCATGAAGTTGTAGATGACAATAATAATCCTTATATGAATATGGTTATGGATGTGATGAAAATAAATCAGGGTCATACCGATCAATGTCTAATTATAGTGAAGAACCTAATGCAAACATGACTATGTTTTTTGATCTTTTAAAAGATTCTAATGAACCATTATGAGATTATTTCACAAATCATAGTAAATTATCAGTCGTTGCACAAGTGTTTAACATTAAATCAGATTATGGGTTGAGTGAGGCCCGTTATAACAAAATTATTGAATGAACGAGAAGTATTTTACTTGAAAGAACAAGATGAAAGAGAACTTTTATACTGCTAAATCGATGATGAAACCCCTCGATCTAATATATCAGAAAATTAACATGTGTCTAAACTTTTGCATGTTGTACTACCTTGAAAATACAGAGGTGACCAAGTGCAAAACATGTAGGCATTATCATTATAAACCTATGACTAGCAGAGAAAGACTTTTATCGCATACATAAAACTTAAATACTTTCTAATCACACCTAGTCTACAGAGGTTGTTCATGTTATCAGAAACTGCTAAACATATGACTTGACACCAATCATACCAATCACCAATCATATGACTTGACACCAATCAGGCTAGAATAAATATAACTTTGTTTTGCATTTTGCTAGTGGACATGCCTCGAATATATCAAGGTTGGTGAATTTGGAGGATTACATATTGTATGGAATGAAGAGTCATGATTTCCACATGTTTATGCAAACACTCGTTTCATTAACTTACCAGGATTTATTGACAAAGAGGATATGAGATGCATTCAAGGAAATTAGTCATTTCTTTAGAGATTTATGCTTCAATAAGTTGCAGACATAACACATGGAGAGACTTGAAATGAATATTGTCAATTCAACATGCAAATTTGAGATGATATTCCCTCCATCGTTTTTTGACTTGATGGAGCATTTACCCATATTTTTACCGTTTAAGGCAAAAGTTAGAGGCCTAGTTCAATATAGATGGATGTGTTCATTCGAGAGGGTAGGGTTTGCACCTACATCTTAATTAAAATTTTATTGTTTTTTTTTGCATATTTGTAAATACTCATTTAATTCCATGCAAGTACTTGTTCAACCTTAAGAGAAAAGTAAAAAAACAAGGCACATGCTGAGGTTTCAATATGTGAGGCCTATATTATTGAAGATATCTCAATATTTATCTTGTATTATTTCGAGTCTCAAATGAGAACAAGAATCAACCGTGTTCCAAGATATGAAAATGATAGGGAAGTGCATTTGAGAAAAAACTTGTCTTTCATCATTTTTCTTTATTTTTTGGGTTTATTAACATTGCCTTTTCTTTTTCTTGTTTATATTTTAATTAAGACCCGGAATAAAGCACTCCATTAAGGTTAAAAAAATATTCATTCCTTTTTCTTTTGTATTTTTTTGTCATTATTTTTGTTCAATTTTGTGTTCTTGGCAATTTTATCAATTAATAAATTACATGAATTTTAGTTGTTATTGAAATAATTTTTGCATTATTTTGTTCAATTTTAGTTATTTTTTTTTTTCAAATTTGTTGTTCAATTTCAATCAAATGTGTAGGATTAATTTTAAATATGATTTTGTATTTATTCCATTTAGAATAAATATTTCTAAATTTAGAATTAAAAATATTATTACTTAGAAATAATTGTGTTTAATTTTAGTTGTTATTGTGCAATAAGTTTTTCATTATTTTGTTGAATTTTAGTTGTTTTTTTTTTCAATTTTGTTGTTCAATTTCAATTAAATGTGTAGAATTAATTTTATTTATTAGTTTGAATTTTTTTAAATTTAGAATAATTTGATGTAAAATGATGATTAAAAATATTATCACGTAGAAAATAAAATTTTTCTACAAAATTGAATTATGATAAATTGCTAGAAGAAATTGAATAAAATCTGTGTATTTGTAAATTTAAAATTTTTTGGATAGTCTCTCGTATATGAGACATGCTGCCTATTTATTTTTTAAGAAATATGAATAATTTAATTTCTTTTATTTGTTAATTTGTTTAGATGCTAGGGAAAGTCTATTGGATATTACTAGGACAAGATCACTGCAAGTTTCTTTAGCAACGATACTTGTCATAGCCCAATTTTGGATTATTCTCCAAAATTCACTTTTTTTTTCCCTTCAAAATAAAAGTAAAAAAATAAAATAAAGGTTGGAAATGTGGAGAAAGAAGGTCAGGGAATATAGCTTCAATTTTAGAGGAAATGCAAAGCCTAATTGTACTCCTATTATGCCAAAAAAATGCAGCAACAATGTAAATTCAAGGTCAAATTAAATGATTATTGGATGAATTTTCATAAAAATTAAATCCAAGGATATAATTAAATTTTTAATAGGCTAACTTGATTTAATCATGGGCCAAATTAAAATTTAATTATGTTTAAGAATTAATTTGGATCAAATTAAAGGATTTAATTAAGTGTAAGGACTTAATTATACTTTAAAAGGGTCAAATTAATTTTATTTGGGGTTTAATTGGTGAAAAATTAAGTTTGGGAGCCTAGTTTGGGTTTAATTGAGAATATTGGAATTTTAAGAGACCAAATTTAATTTTTACCAAGTTAATTGATTGAAATCAAGGGCAAAATCACAAGAAAATTGAAGTTTTGGGGTCAATTAGAGGTTAAATTGACAAAATTAGCAGCCTTGGACCAATCTGCAAAATACGCCAAACTTTAGGGTCTTAATTGACAAAAATCGAGAGTGAAATTGAAGAAATTGAAAGCTTAATGGTCAATTAGAGGTCAAATTGCATAAATCCGAGACCAAGGATCTAATTGTAATAGGCGCGTAACTTTGTTGTTCAAATTGAAAATTTTTTAGGGGCTTAATCGCATTAAATTGAAAGTTTAGGTTCAATTAGGGAAACAATTGCACGCCATTGTAAGCTGGAGGACTAAATTGAAGATTAGTAAAAATCCCTAATTTAATCCAAAACGACCCGTTTTGTATATATATATATATATATATAAAGGACTAGACGACGCATCGTCTTGTCACTGTTGATTGTCTTCCTTGATTTTGCCCGAGAATGTTGCCCGGGTGGCTACTTTTCAGGTGCATTTAATGCATTATTTCTCCATCAAATCTAACAAAACATGGACGCAAATGATCCCCTGCGGTTTCTTTACAAACCTAAGTGAACAATTTAGTTTGAATGGCAACAAAACGACGCCAGCCTAAATAGGCCAACTCAGGTAGCTATATGTAAGGCTTTATATGTTCTTAATAACATTACAAGTAATGGACATTCACTCATCTTACATCATATTATTAGGGAGGCCGTGGATTCATGCAGCTGGAGCAGTGACTTCTTCACTACACCAATGTTTAAAGTATATCATGAATGGAATTGTTGATAATTATCAAAGCTGAAGAGATAGTTTCCATGATAAAAAATGTAGCCATACCCTTAATTGAAGCGAAAGACTGTAGAGATGGGAATATTCATGCATTTTGAATTGTAAATACAGAATGGGTTCCTGAAGGTGCAGTGTTGAGAAAGCTTAGAATCCTTGAAGCAACAAAAATGGTTGCCAAATGCTTTCTGAAGAATAGGGCTCCTTTCTAATATAATCCTGAGACTGGACCGATAAAGCTAAAGAGTGTGGATCAAAGATTTGGGCTTGGATATAAGCCCAAGAAAGATGATTAGAAACAGGGTGGCCGTATTAGAAAGGAGGCAAGAATGACAAGGATTGAAGGAAGATAGCCATAAAAAGGAGGAATTTATCATCCTACCACTCCAAATATCTTTCCTAAAGGCTACAAAAGTGATTAGATCCGGCATACTAGATCTCCATATCAGTACACTAGAGAGCCAAAAGAAAAACAGATAGAGGAAGCGGATTTGGAAGTGAAGGATGAAGTTTTATCACAGCTTTCCATTCATACCATTGATGAACCCCTTGTAAGATTTTTTGTGCGAAGATTGGCTGAAGGAGATAGAGATTGCTCCTATTGTGTTTAAAAAGTAATTGCTCTTGTTTGATTATATTCGGATTTGTTTTGCTTTGTTTTGACTTATGCTGATCTTGTTAGTAATTTAGCTCATTATACCACAAGATTTTCTATGTTAACTAAGCACTTTTGTTTTAATGAGATCATGCATTTTCTTGTGTCCAATATGTTCCTTCATCCTTTTATCTTTTCACGAATCACACTTACATGAGCACACCTTGCACTTTTAGGAATCTTGAAAGTTCTATCGATTCACAAAATCACTACACTAAGAATAATTGGCCAAACTTTGATAATATGGTTACAATGGGTGATGAAGAATGAGATGAAGAAGATATAAAAGAATTTACTAGGTTGTTAGAAAACTCTGAGAAGTCCCGGGAACCTGCTAGTGAGAAACTAGAACTCATCAACTTGGGAAATAAGCAAGAAAAGAAGGAATTAAAGATTGACATCCTTCTAAAAACTAAAGAAAGAAACAATCTAGTCCCTCTTTTACATGAGTATGGATATGTTTTTGCTTGGACTTATGAAGGTATGCTTGGTCTAGATATTGAAGCAAACCAGTTAAGCAGAAAACCAAGCGAATGTGCTCGGACATGTTGCTCAAGGTAAAGACTGAGATAAAAAAAAAACAGTGGGATGTAGGATTTCTAGATGTGTTCCAATATCCTCAATGGGTAGTTGTCGCCCAAAAAAGGATGACAATATCCAGGTATGTGTGGACTATAGAGATTTGAATAAGGCGAGCCCAAAAGATGGTTTTCCTTTACCTCATATAGACATTTTAGTTGATAATGCTGCAAGAAATGCTATGTATTCTTTTATGGATGGATTCTCTGGTTACAACCAGATAAGAATGGTAGTAGAAGACAAAGAGAAGACCACCTTTGTCATACCTTGGGGAACATTCGGCTATAAAGTAATGCCATTCGGATTGAAGAATGTTGGTTATCCTATTCCATGATATGATGCACCAAGAAATGGAGGTTTATGTGGATGACATACTTGTAAAATCAAAGAAGAAAGAAGATTATGTGGAAGTATTAAGGAGATTATTTGAAAGGTTGCAAAAATACCAGTTAAATTTGAATCCTATAAAATGCTAATTCGGGGTAAAAACAAGAAAATTTTTGGGCTTCATAGTAAGTGATCGAGGAATAGAAGTTGATTATGATAAAGCCATTCAGGAGATGCATGCACCTAAGAAAGAAAAGGAAGTAAGAATTTTCCTTGGGCGCCTAAATTACATAACTCAGTTTATATCTCAGCTGACAGTGACCTATGAACCAATTTTTTGTTTGCTTAGAAAGAAAAATCGTAGAGTATGGGACAATGGTTGTCAGGAAGCCTTTGAAAAAATAAAGAGGTACTTGCAAAATCCACCACTGCTAGTACCTCCAATACCGGGGAGGCCTTTGATCCTGTATTTGATAGTAATAGAAACAATTATGAGCTGTGTGCAGAGAGAACATGACGAGTCAGGAAATAAAAGAGCAAGCTATTTACTATTTGAGTAAAAAAATCAATGACTGTGAGTCGAGATATACAACAATTGAAAGGTTGTGCTGTGCTTTGGTTTGGAGTGTGAAAAGACTCAGGCAGTATATGTTGTACTACACAACCTGGTTAATTTTAAAATTAGATCTGCTCAAGTATATCTATGAAAAGCCTTTCCTGTCAAGTAGAATAGCAAGATAGCAAGTGTTGTTGGCAGAATATTACATTGTCTTTATGACAAGAAAAGTTGTAAAAGGAAGCGTAATTGTTGATCATCTTGCAGATCATGCCATGGAAAACTACGATTGTAACAACCCGGCTTTCCAAGCCCAAATCAACAGTAATTTTTTTATTTATATTTAAAACACATGGTGCCGGTAATTAGGGAACTTGAAGTTTCACATCATCAAACTACAATCCATACAATCAACATTTCATTTAAAAGTGAATCTTACACAAACACATAATATTAAAGTTGCATGATTTGAAGATCATATTAAAAGAATATATACATAGTCATGAGTTTGCATTCCTATCTCACTAATAGACATCACCTTTTTAAACAAAAAGGATCTAGTAAAAGTTATACATTCAGTACATTGATCCATACAAAATACATTGTGATATAGAATGCATCTACATGATTCCTTGCAAAAATAGGTTCCCGTGTATCGGGTTTCCTAAACATCTCATTGGTGTGACGTCCCTGCAGTAGTATAAAACATTTAAGAGGATGAAAATACTTAATAATAATAATAATTGTACTAACGGTTTGGCCGTTAAATAAAGCATTAACATTTATAATTTATTATGTAGTTGATATAACAACTAGTAATACAATTAGATGCACAAGTTTTCGAATTGACACTAGCCGAAGCTAATCATTCTTTTGTCCCGGCCATCCATTCGGATGCCATTAGCCGAAGCTAATCAGTCCATCATCCCGGCCATCCATTCGGATGCCATTAGCCAAAGTTAATCATTCTTTGTCCCGGGCATCCGTTCGGATGCCATTAGCCGAAGGTAATCAGTCCTTTCTCCCGGCCATCCACTTGGACGCCATTAGCTGAAGCTAATCATTTTTTTTTGTTCCGGCCATCCATTCGGGTGCCATTAGCCGAAGCTAATCATTCTTTTCTCCCGGCCATCCACTCGGACGCCATTAGCCAAAGCTAATCATTCTTTGTTCCGGCCATCCGTTCGGACGCCATTAGCCGAAGCTAATCATTCATTTGTCCCGGCCATCCACTCGGATGCCATTAGCCGAAGCTAATCAATCCATCATCCCGACCATCCATACGGATGCCATTAGCCGAAGCTAATCAACCTTTAATCAACATTTAAGCGTTCGACAATCTAATATCGGTTCTAACAATATGGTAATACTCAAGTTAAATATTTCAATATTCAACGTATGAAAAGGGAAGGTGCAAGTCACCTACCTGGAATAGAAGCTCTATTTGTACTCCCCTGCTGCTGCTGTTGTTGTTGCCCCACGCTTGTGGTCCCTCCTGAAATTCACAGGTTTATCCCATAAGTTCTTCTCACTCACGAATATGTTTTATTATAAACATATCAACAACCAATAAGTCTTTCTTTCAGTCATCATTTCTATATACATATATTTGAACTATTTCTACGTAAAATCCGAACTGTTACTGTCTCGTTTTTGAACTGTTACTGTCTCATTTTTGAACTGTTACTGTTTTGAACTGTTACTGTCTCATTTTTTTGAACTGTTACTGTCTTGAACTGTTACTGTCTCATTTTTGAACTGTTACTATCTAGACATTTTTGAACTGTCACTGTCTCATTTGGTGACCCAGAACGGGAGTTCTATAACTCCAAATTGAGCAAGACCAATTTCATTAATTAGCCAACATTCAAAACTACAATTTCTATAAGGAATATGATCCTAATTCTTTCATCCTCCTACCCGAAATCTCTTGAAAATCAAGAGATGAAACTGTCCAGATTCGTCAGCCTTTCCATTTACACACAACACAAGAAGTTCTTTAATTTAGTAACTCATACTTTTTCCTCAATTTAAGTCTAAGAACTAAAATCTATGATTTAACATCCAGTCATCAATTCAAAATCAACTTGTAAAGACTCATAAAAACAGGTTTAGAATACCTTACTTTCAGCACACAACATCACAACAGAACACATTAATTTCAGCACAACAACATCACAGCAGAACATATTAATTTTAGCATAAAATCTTTCAATAAATTCCAGCAGAACACACATACATGCAAGCTGGCCCACCCCATTGTTAGAGCCAGCCCTCTATCATGATTTGTTATTTCCATTTTATTTATTTGTTAGATGTTCTAAAATTGGCTTTATTTCACTTTTGTTTGCTTGTTCTCTTATTTAATTTCAGCTTCCTTCACAGCTGGCTTAGGTCTTAGATCAATTCTTTTCTTAGGATTTTTCTTCTTCATTTTCGTTTTTGATCTTAAGGGGGAGAGGAAGAGAGTTTCATGACCCATACCTTCTGAATTTAACTAAGTTTGAGGAAGGTTTGACACTATTCTTTTCTCTTCAGCTGCTGGTTCTCCTCCTTCTTCCTCCTCTCACGTTTTCCAGCTCTCTTTTTCCTCTCCTCTATGCCGCTGCCCACTCCTCTCTCAAGGTCTCATCTCTCCCTCATAAGTTCACAAAGTCATCTCTACTGGTTTGATTCACGTTTTTGTTGTGAAAGGGGAAGGAAAGAATGACATGCAGCTGCTGGTTTGGGAAGAAGATGGATCATTCTCTCTCCTCTCCTTGTATTTATACTCCCCATCAAAAGAAATGGGTTGTTTGGGGGTTGGTTTAGATGTATCCTTATCCTTGTTTTGGTTTATCTAAAACCGGTTTTTTTTTTCTTTGGTGATTACAACGAGCCTTTAAACTTGACCTTCTAGATGAAGATGTGATAGTAATCGAGAATGGAGGTAGGGGAAGCGATCAACAGACCCTTTACTTTGATGGTACAGTAAATGTATCAGGAAATGGGGTAGGAGTAGTAGTAATTTCACCAGAAAATAAGCAATATCCTGTTTCAACAAGGTTACTGTTTGAATGTATCAATAATACGACCGAGTATAAAGCCTGCATCATTGGCATGGAAGCTGCTTTAGAACTTAAAGCCAATAAGCTTGAGGTCTTCAGGGATTCTTTACTAATTATCTGTCAAGTCAAAGGTATGTGGCAAACCAAGGATGATAAATTGAAGTTATATCAAAATTATCTTTTGAAGTTAGCCAATGAATTATCATCCAGAAAATGTTGTTCATCTATAAGGATTGGCATGAGATGCTCCCATACGTACTTCATGTGTACCGTACCATAATTAGAACTTTTACGAATGCAACCCCATATTCTTTAGTATATGGAATGGAGGCAGTTATGCCCTTAGAAGTAGAAATCCCATAACCACGGATCCTGAAGGATACAGATCTGGACGAATTAGAATAGGCAAGGTTAAGATTTGAGCAGCTAAACTTGATCGATGAAAGAAGACTAGCAGCTATTTGCCATCACCAGTTATACCAAAGCAGAATAGCAAAAGATTACAACAAGTAGGTTAAACCAAGGGTGTTTAAGAAGGGGGATTTGGTGTTAAGGAAGATCTCACTAGCATCAGGAGATGATCAAAGTAAGAAGGCACCAAACTACGAAGGGCCATATATGGTGAAAAAGGCTTTTTCTGGAAGGGCTTTAATTCTAACTAATATGAATGAAAAGGATCTACCTAGACCTGTAAACTCAGATGTTGTAAAGAAGTACTATGCTTGATGTATTTATCTTTATCAATCAATAAAATTGAAGTTTGCAGAAGATTTCTTTAGTGTGTTTCCTCTAAAAAGCTATGCATGATCTCATGTTTTCACAAGGATTTTTAGGAAATCAAATTTTAAATAAAAAAAAAAATCAAAGTTCTAACAAACAAGTTCTGAAAATTCAAGTGATATCTTAACACCTATAAAACCTGAAATACAACCCAAATGCTATGAAATGACTTCAAAGTTGAGTTTTGGTTGCATGAATAATGAGAAACCATTTTGCATATTTGCATGAGAGAAAGCAAAGCTTGCCAATTCTGAATGCATGCATTTGAAATGAAGAAAGCCATATTTGATTATCCTTTCACAAATTCTAAAAAATCCCTTGTAGTCCTTTTTTTGAGTCTAATGCATTTTTCTTGAAAAATAACTTTGGCTAGAATCACACCTTACAATGGGGGGCATGAAAAATCCTCAATTATTAAAAGTTCTCAAACAACGCTAGAGGGCATATGAAAAAGTCTCATTGTTTAAAGGTGCCAAAACAAAGTTGGAGGACATGAAAAGTACAAAGAGTCAAAAAGATTTAAGCATCCCATAAATATTACTAACACGATGATGCTTAAAACCAAATGAAAAAAAGCCCAAACCTAAGGGGGCACTATTTTGCAAATCAATTCTAAGGCCTAGAAAATTCAAGAACCAAAAGAAGAGGTCGGTAAATAAGCACTAGTGATCTTTAGTTTTAAAGTCCCTTAAACACCTTTTGAGCCTATAAATATCCTTTTTTCATAACCTAGAGCCAAAGCCTATATTACGTGCTTAATCAAGCCCTTTCTGATCAAAGGTAAGCAATTTGGATCAATAGGTAATGCTTTTCCATGCGAAACAAGTTATTATTCATGCAATCAAAATGAATACTTTGAAAACTGGTTCTTTGAAACCCTTAGATTGGATCTTGAACCCTTTTTAACCAACAAAACATCACTTCACATTTTCATAAAAAACAACACTTATATAAGCTTATCCATGAGAATTGCTTGAATTTTTCAGAACAAGTTTGTTTTTAAATAAACATCAAAATGATTTTTTTAGAATAACTTTGAAATTCCAAAAGTTCACTGTAAAAAAAACTCCTTATAAATAACCAAATCTTCTTTCACATAACCTTGTCCCTAAAGAAAACACCAAACAAATACTTGTGAGCATGATCAAACTGAGGGGAAATCCAGCAAAACATATAAGGTTGGCTCTATGATTTCCTTTTTAAGAAAACAGGAGATATGGTGATCCTTTAGATAGAAGTTTATAGGCAAAAAAGTATGCTCTTGTCATATCATTCCTAGAGGTTAAGATCACAAGATGTGGCTCGAGTAAGCAAGAGCGAGAAAGCTATCAAAGCTTACTATCAGAGACTCAAACTTTTAGGAAAATGAAAACTCCATGAAGAACAAGTCCACAAGGTGATTAGAGTAAGCCAGAGTAGAAAAGCCACCAAAGCTTACTTTAGAGACTCAAATTTTCAAGATGGAAAATTAGTGAAGAAAGGGGACCTAAATTTCATAGGTAAGTATACATGCATCTTGATCATAATGCATTACTATCACCTTTAGCAAATTAGTGTCCCATTATCATAACGTATTACCTCTTGTGTAGTATGTTTTTCTAACCCTATCTCTTTTTAAGTGGGCCCTTTATCCCTCAGCTCTTGATATTGCGCTTCATAACCTTATCTCCATTTCAAATGCAACTTTGAGCCATAATCTCTCAAATGGTGCATTTCCTGACCCTATCTCTTTTCAAGAGAGCCTTCGAGCCTTTGACCATCTCAGCTAATGCTCTTTATAGCCCTACCTCCTTCCATTTGATTGTGTCTTTGAACCCTCAACCATCTCAGCTAATGTGCTTTATAGCCCTACCTCCTTCCATTTGAGTGTGTCTTCGTACCCTCGGCCATCTTAGCTAGTGCGCTTCACAAACATACCTCTTTCCTTTTTAATGTGTCTTTGAGCCCTCAACCTTCTAAAATAATGCACTGTACAATTTTATCTCTTTCCTTTGAGTGTGTCATCGAGCCCTTTTTCAAACCTTTTAGTCTTTCCTCTAAGTGTGCTTTCTAGCCCTCACTTCAAATAGTTCCATAAGGATTTATCATCTCTTGATATGACAAGTCCGTTATCTCTCATTCCTTTTTTGTCTTTACAAAGCTTACTATTTAAAGTCTTTTATAAAACCAGTGTTTTAAAACCCGGACCGGCCTGGGACCCGGCTAACCTAGGCTTGGGATTGGTACAGGTGGACCCGAGACCCGGTCAACCCGGGTGAGACCCAGTCAATTTTTTTTTATATTGCCAATTATTAAATGACGTCGTTTTGGCCTTTTAAAAGGCCAAAACGCTAAAAACTGAAGACAAGAAGAACAAAGCAATATCAGTTCCAAAACAAAACTTACAATTTGCAAACCTAATTGAAACCCATCTGATCATAGAGGACATCATGGCATAGGAGCTGTTGCACGTCAAATATTAACAGTGAATAATAACAAGTTATTCCCAATAATATTTTGGATATTCATCCCTTTGAGATTTCTTTATCCAAATATTAACGGTGAATAATAAATGAATTCCCCCTAAAATAAGATTTTTGTATTTTTTGGAATATTGGCCAATACCCTTTGGAGTTTTACAAACATGTTGTAAAATCCAGAAATGCAAGAAAATAATTTTTTTGTTGTGTTTAAGAAATCCATGCGAAAACACATTTTTGAAAGTTCAAATATTTGTTAAGACATTAAAAAAAACATGTTAGGGTATTGACCGTATGCAACACACAAAAACATTTTTTTATATTTTTTTTGTAAAAAAAAACACAAGCATCACAGTTAATCGCAATTAAAGACAAGAAACCATGTGAATATATTCTCAAAGTTTGAAAGACTTACCTGCGAGGTAGCGGCTGGAGGCGAAGTGTGTGGCGACAATGCGTGGCTGTTGTGGTTTGGAGGTTAGCTCTTGGTTTGTTTGGTTGGCGACAGGGAAAAGAGAGTGCAGGGGAGCTTTGTCGGCTGAAAGGAGAAGGAAGAGGGCTTCCTTGGGCGGTGGCTCTTTTTTTTTCAAAGGAGGGTGTGCAGCCGGCTGGCTTAAAAGAGATGGGTTTAGGGTTTTGTGGATGCCCTAATTTTTCTGTCTTCAAATTGCTCTCCTCCAAATTCTCTTTTCTTTTTTTATTATGATTGGAGGTTCACTTATATAGAAAATCTCTATATGTGCTATTCAAGAAAATATTGCAATAATTATTGCAGAGATTGTCTTCTATAACCAGCACTAACAAATCCCATATATATGGTATTTTATATTGCATTGATTATTTTCTATAACCAGCACGAATCAAATCATATATTTATGGTATTTTATATTGCAATAATTATTTTCCATAACTAGTACAAATCAAATCATATATCTATGATATTTTATATTGTAGTGATTATTTTTCATAACCAGCACAAATCAAACCAAATTATTTATGATTTTGTAATTACCTCCTTGACATATTGCTTCCTTAATATTAGCCATGATGCTCTAGGTTATCGCCACATGTAAATTCTTATTATTGTTTTTTTTTTTTTGAAAAATTTATCAAAACATAGGTCAAAAATTGGGTAGCACAAAATTTTTAGGGGCGACCTGCCCTTTTGATTGGGTTAAACTAAGATCCCATCTGGCAATCTCCTTTAACTCGAAGCAAAGTCGGTGTGTGGCTCAGTCAACCTGAAATCCCATTTGGCGATTTCCTTTAACCAAAGCTAAACTATGTATGTGGTTGGATTAACCTGAGATCCCATCTAGCGATCTCCTTTAACCACAACCAATATAAAAATATGTGTGATCTCATTATGATGGGTGACCTACCCAAAATGAAAGATGATCTCATTATAACGGGTGACCTACCCAAGTGGAAAAGAGGATGAGTGGTCTCATTCTTATGGGTGACCTACCCAGGGGGAAGAATGACCTCATTATAATGGGTGACCTACCCAGGTAAAAAAAAAGATGGAGAATGGTCTTATTCTAATGGGTGACCTACCTAGAAAAAATGGTGGTCTCATTCTTATGGGTGACCTACCCAGGGGGGAGAATGACCTCATTATAATGGGTGACCTACCCAGGTAAAAAAAAGATGGAGAATGGTCTCATTCTAATTGGTGACCTACTTAGAAAAAAAAATGATGGTCTCATTGTGTTGGGTGACTTACCCAAGTGGAAAGGGGGAAGAGTGGTCTCATTCTTATGGGTGACCTACCCAGGGGAAGAATGGCCTCATTATAAAGGGTGACCTACCCAGGTAAAAAAAAGATGGAGAATGGTCTCATTCTAATGGGTGACCTACCCAAATATAAGATGGTCTCATTATGACGGGTGACCTACCCAAATGGAAGATGATGGTCTTATTATGATGGGTGACCTACCCAGATGTAAGATAAAAGGTTTCTAGAAAGGGGTCTCAATATCTGGAGACCTACCTATTGTAAAAAAATTTTAGAACAACTCCATGTTTTTTTTTTTTTGAAAAACTCCATGCTTTTTTTTCTTCTAGGAAATAGTCTCAATATCGGGTGACCAGCCCCTCTAAAATTCTTAGAAAACTCCATGTTTTTCTAAGAAACGGTTTCAATATCAAGTGACCTGTCCATCTTAAAATTCTTAAAAAACTCCATGCTTTTCTAAGAAATGGTCTCAATATCAGGTAAATAAAGAAACAATGCAAATTCAAGGTCAAATTAAATGATTATTGGATGAATTTGCATGAAAAGTAAGTCCAGGGTATAATAAAATTTTTAATAGGCTAATTTGATTTAATCATGGGTCAAATTAAAATTTAATTATGTTTAAGAATTAATTTGGATCCAAATGAAGGATTTAATTAAATGCAAGTACTTAATTATACTTTAAAAGGGTCAAATTAATTTTATTTGGGGTTTAATTGGTGAAAAATTAAGTTTGAGAGCCTAATTTGGGTTTAATTGAGAACATTGGAATTTTAAGAGACCAAATTTAATTTTTCCTTGTTAATTGATTGAATCAGAGGAAAAATCACAAGAAAATTGAAGTATTGTGGTCAATTAGGGGTTAAATTGATAAAATTAGCAGCCAAGGACCAATTTACAAAATGCGCCAAACTTTAGGGGCTCAATTAATAAAAATCAGGGATGAAATTGAAGAAATTGAAAGTTTAATGGTCAATTAGAGGTTAAATTGCATAAATCCGAGACCAAGGATCAAATTGTAATAGACGTATAACTTCATTGTTCAAAATTAAAATTTGTCAAGGGCTTAATTGCATTATGTTAAAAGATTAGGGTCAATTAGGGATACAATTGTATGCCATTGTAAGCTAGAGGACTAAATTGAAGATCAATAAAAATCCATAATTCAATCCAAAATGACGTCATATATATATATAGGCCAGACGACACTGCTTATTAACTTCCTAGATTTTGCTCAAGAATGCTGCCTGGGTAGCTTCTTTTGAGGTGTATTTAATGCTTCATTTCTCCATCAAATCTAACAAAATGTGCACGCAAGTGATTCCCTATAATTGCGCTATAACCCCAAGTGAACAGTTCAATCTGAATAGGCCAACTCAACTAGCTTTTTTTTGCAGATTTGACAACTCACGATGCACACTTTGAGCCAACGGTTAAGATCCTTCCTAACCGAATCAAAGGTTCAAAATTTTTCCTTGTGTAAACAAGATTACCCTCTTCAATCCCCTATAAATAGGGGTGGATTTCATGCCCTAGGGGAGGAGAAAAATCAAATGAAAGTTGGCCGAAAACTAGCCTTCCTTGCTTAGGTTTCCTGCAACCGGTCCTCTCTCTTCTTTTTCTCTCCACTGTGACCTTCATCACCGGTCTTCTCACCATCATTTCCACCACAAGAAGCCATCAAACCATCTCATGTGGTGGTTGCAGTGTTTCTCTCTCTTCTCTGCAAAACTTTGCTTCTCTGCCACCGTGACCCCAGTAACATTAAGCACCTTGTCCAAAAGCTTTTGTCCTTCCTAACAGAAGCTAGGGCAGCAACTCTTTACTCAGCCACTCCATCAGTTCTAATTGTGAGCTTCCCCTCTCCTTTACAACCCTTTGCTTCTTCTTTCAGCTGCAACTAGAGCCAATTACCGACCTCGCCACCTCAAGTCGTACCGTGCTCCACCAATCAGGCCCCCAAATCCCTAAATTTCAGGTAAGCCTCCCTCCTCTCTTCTTCTTCTTCCTCCCTTTTCTGCTACCACTGCATGCAAACAGTGGAACATGAATTTTAATTCATGTTCCACTGTTCATACACTCAATTATGAACAATGCAACTGAATTATAATTCACGTTGCATTATTCATACAACTTAGTCACTGGGTTGTGTCAGTGACTAAGTTACTTTGGGTTGGACGTTTCTTAGCCCAACATAGTTGGCCGGGCCGGGTCTAGCCCTACCCCTAAAAAGAAAGAAAAAAGATCTATTGAGTTGGGATTGGCCCATACCAACATTCCTGGGGTCGGCCTAGTTAGTTGGGCCGACCCAACCCATGTATATTTAGTGTGCGTGTGTGTGTGTGTGTGTATATTATAATATTTTAAAAAAAACATCCAAAAAAATCATTTCAAAAAATTGTGATTTTCTCAAATATTTTCTACCAATTTTGCATAATATTGAGTTGTATATTTACACTGTAAAATACAAATCAGGTATTAAAATACCCGGTTTTCTTCGAAATATTTTGAAAAAATTCAAAACATTTTCCCTGTAAAAAAAAAAAAAAATTTTATTTTCATGCATGCAGCCAAATCCTAAACATTTTTCATGCATATTTTCATTAAAAAATTACATTTTTCTCATATTTTGAAAATCCAAAAAATTGATATCATAACCAGTTTATGATCATCCATAAGGGTTTGATCAAAATATCAAAGACCTTTTTCCAATCTTTTTTTAAGATCTAGATGTAGACTTTAATATTTGTGGGGTGTAAAATTACACAATAAAGTATACCCTCAAGTATAAAAGATATAAGGTGTAAAAATACATTGCTAAAATTCACACTTTAGAATGATTATGATTTAACTTAATAAGGTAGAGACTTTTTGATGAAGAAAAATCTACCTTGAACTTTAGAAAAGACTAACAAATAGAAACCCGACCTAGAAAAACAATCAAACAACAATGCAACTTATCTTAGGTAGGATGCACTGGAGGTGATGTGCTTTCCTATATTGTGAGGATTGATTGGGAGAATCACGTTGCAATTAGGTAAGATTGAATTCAAGATAAATTTTTTATTCCAAATATTAAAATTTTATTTTTCATTTACTAACAAATAGTTAATTTGTACTATATGGGTTGCATGATTTTTTGTACAAGGCGCGAAAAAAAAAATGGAAAAGAAAGAAAGCTTTCATGTGTACCTGCTAGTTGCCCCCGTGGTCTCGGCGATTACCAGAGTTCGGCTTAATTTTAGATTTATTATATTTGAATGTACAAATGTTTAAATTTATAATAAATATTTGATTTTTATTCTGATTTATTTGATTTTAATTATTTTTCTACTTCTGTTCAATATATATATTTTTAGAATATTACTAATAGGGTCATTGACGACATAACTTCATCGGTATATTCCAGAGAGTTGTAAAAGAATTACCGCAAAATACCACTACTACTATTAATGCACTGATGGAATTACATATGACATTCTATTAATGATATGTTATATTTACTGATGGATATATTGATGAAATAAAGTGGGTAATTTTTTTTTGGCATATTTTGTCCGTCTGTAAATCCATCGATATATTTATTACTGATGGATATACTGACAAAATAAAGTAGGTAATTTTTTTTGGACATATTTTGTCCGTCTGTAAATTCATCGATATATTTATTACTGACGGACTCATCAACAATTCATAAATTACCGATGAGAGTTTTTTTGATGGATTGGTTTTGATTGTGAATCTATCATTAATATATATACCAACAAACAACTAGTTTAAATATCAATATAAATTTTCATCGATAAAACTATTAAATATAAGCTAAGTAAGCCCAATACCTCCTTCTCAATTCAAATCTCCAAGCTATTAACTACTTAATTCACTGTTTTTGTTTCTTGTAGCTGGGGAAGGTTTAATTGCTATGTCGTGAGATTTTCCAAATCTTATTAGTAAACTATGGAACTTCAAAGAATGACGGCACCAAATTAAATAAATGGAAACAAAATGGTCAGACAATGGTAGAGATCTAAGTCAACATGCTTTTAATAAAAGAGTGGCGCCAAGGCAAAAAGATAAAACAAATTACTTACTTTATGGTGCTCTCAACATAATTTAATTAATATAAACACTAAATTCTGCATAGAGTCCACACTATGAATATTAATATGCTGTTGGTTTAAGTAAATTTGGAGATGCTGATGCATGTTTCTTTCTTAGAAATCAACAGAAAGCATGAAAGCTGTCTGAGGTAGCCTTCATAATTAAATATTTCTTGACAAGTACAAGAAATCCAACCGTAGCAAAGATGATGGAACTACTAAGATATGTTGTACTATTTATTAAGTTATACATGCTCCTACAAATATTTGAAGAGCTGGTTCTAATTTCTCAACCCTATGGTGCACCAAACAAACAAGATTATTTATTTATTTAGCAACCAAATGGAGGTCCTAAGGAAAACAACTCAAATCCCACGTTTTGTTTTTTGGCCTTTCGCTGCTTACCACTTGTTCATGTTCATTTTGTGTGGTTAGAGTGAATCCTGCATAAACCTTTTATTCTAAGTTAACGTTTTTGGCAATTACCATGCTATACGTCTTCATTTCTTCTCTATAGTATTCTATATAAGAAGGTATTTTTCTCTCGTAAAACCAGTTGAAAGTTTTCTGTGGGCAGATTAAGAGATAAATTCAATCACAGTACAGTAGTAGTTCATGGAGAAGTCTTAAACCTTGTTAGCTGTTAAAGAACTAATTTTACTCAATAGTTTAAACTGTTAAGTGAAGTTTCGAGATATAAGTTATATTATTCTGTAACATTTCCCTCAAATAAAAGTCATTTGGGCTTGAAACTTGTATAGGCTCATACTACAGTAACCCAATAGTTTAAACTGTTAAGTGAGGTTTCAATATATATATGATTTATATTATTCTCTAACACATTCTCTTAAGTGAAAGCCCTTTGGATTTGAAACTTGTACAAACCCATACTATAATGTGTTTAATTTTTATCACATAAATGAAAATAGTGAGATTCGAACTCGTGACCGCTCGATCATCAAAGGTCTGATACTATATTAAAGAACCAATTCAACTTAATAATTTAAATTGTTAAGTGAGGTCTCAACATATGATTTATATTATTTTCTAACAATAACACACTTTTCTTCTCGTAGCCTTAAAATATAAAACTAAAGGCTCAAATCAAACTCCCAACATGTGGGATACTCATCACCATTCTCATACTCTACAAAAAAAAGCACATTACTTTACATCTAATGCAATTTTAGGTATCACTATTCATGTTGTCTATGATCTATTATGGGTATGGATTTTGAAATGTCAGTAACAACTATGTGACATAATCTCATGATGGACAAACCTAGCATAGTGGAAGTCTGATATGAGTAAAAAAAAAAAAATCTACAAAACAAAGATATTAAGCGATGTTGTTTTCTTGGGTGTAAAAATAATTAGCGACGCCATAGGAAATTTCTTGACAATGTCATTGCGAACAACGACTAACCTTTAAACTTCATGACCCAATTATTTATGTAGGCTGAGCATCAAATTAAGTATGTGCGAGTTGTCATGAAGTGACTAGCTAAAAGCAAACATGGATGACTAATAAAAATATAGAATAATTAAAAAAATCAGTATGACAAGATTAATTTTTTTTTTTAATTTTGATACAGAGATATAACAAATCACCATAATTTTAATGCAAAAATCACAACCTAAGTTATGGGCACGATCACAATGTGCTAACTCGGTTGATTAATTGTCTTTTTTTGTTCCCAACCATTATTCTCTCTCTTGATAGGCCTTTATTAGGATTGGGTCGGATAGAATCCATGCTTAAATTCAAGAATTAATTAAGAACAAAATTGAAAGAAAAGGGTTTGGATTTATGTGAGATGAAATTCAGGACTAAATTGATTGGTGCTCATAAAATTAGAAACCAAAGTGAAAGAATAGTAAAAAAAAGTTATATGGTGCATCTCAAACAAGCACAAGCATGTGAACTTTATTGAGACATATGTAGGGTCCTCCCATCTTTAAAAGTGGTCTTTTTTGGTGTCTTTGAAAGCATCCTATCGTGTTCTTTCATTCTAGCCAACGCGTGTTAATTTGTTAGTCGAAGTCCAATTTTTTTTTCCTTTTTTTTTTTTCTCTCTCTCTTCCGCTTAAAATATGCAAGTTTTTATTCTTCTTTCCTTTGAGGGACTTTTTTTTTTTCTTTTGTAAATGATCAATTATAGTCTCTTGATTTTTGATCTCTTGAAAAACAAAAAACCTAAACAATATTTCACAAATTCAAGCCAAAGAAAAATAGCAAATGATGTTTATTTCCCCTTGAAAACTAATATCAAGCTCATAGAAAAAAAATCATTAATTCCAATCATGAATAAAATAAATATGGAAGGATAAAAATGAGGAAAAAGTTTAAGGGGAAAAAAAAAAATTAGCATTGTGTGAATTTACATTACTAATAAATCTATTGCAACAGTTGTTGCAACAATGATTGACCCTTTCGCTTTAGTTTTTCTTAATAAATACTAGTTGAAACCTTGTTTTCAATCAATGTTAAATTGACCTAGATTTCTTTCCTTGATCTAATTATTGCTTTGTGAAAAATTTTAAATTTTATCGATTAGTTTAGACAGACATGTTAATTTTATATAATATTCTCATATCATATAATGCAATCCACCCATCTTATTTAATTAGTTTTTTTTTTAATTATATGTATTTATTTAACAAAAATCTATGAAAAATAAATTGTGTATCACTTTTCTATAATTTAAATAGTCTTTTACTAGACTTAATGACTTAACATTCATGAGTTTAAATTTTACTTTTTTATTTTATGTACAAGATAATGGTATATTTTTACAAGTTTCAACCTTAAAAAATTGCTACTGGAAAAGATTTGTTAGATATTTATATAAAGCACAAATAGTTAAAAGTGAATGGACTTTATAAACAAAAATTAAAATACATTTCTTACTAGAATTTGAAGGGACCATTGCTCCACGTAAGCCTTGGACTTACAAAATGCTCAAGTGCAAGAAGATGATTGTCACATCATGATGAATGTGAGATTCTTGAAAGTTGAAGGGGGAAAACAAAAATAAATTGACTTGCCATTTAATAATTAAAAAAAATTAGAAATTCTAAAATAAATATTGGTTACAATGATTCAAGTATGGGGTTAAATATGCTTAAGGAAGGTGGACACCACCATTACCATATTATTTCAAATGAAATGTTACCTTTTTTATGTGTTTTTTTTAAATTACTTTATGTCTGCTATTAACTGTATTTTCTTATTTTTTAGCTTATATTTTATGATATTTATTTTGTAAAAGGGATGTTGAAAGCTTGTTGAAATATCTGATGTTAATCCCTAAAAAAAAAAGATTTTATCAATGTGGGAATTTCAAAAAAAGGTTTTGATGTTAATCATTAAAAATAGAAGATTTTATTGAATTTGGAGTTTTAGTAAATAAAACTTATGTTACTCCTTAAAAATAGGATATTTCATTGAAATAGAAGTTTTAACAAAATTGAAACGTTAATCCCTAAAAATAGAAGATTTTATTGAAATAGAAGTTCTAATAAAACTTTGTGATGTTAATATCTAAAATTAGGAGATTTCATTGAATTTGGAATTTTAATGAAAAAATCTTAACATTAATCCCTAAAATAAAAGATTTTGTCACTTTGAAAAAAAAGACTTTGATTTCTTTAAAAACAAATACTAGATTAGACTAATCTTAGGTTTTTGAAATTGTTTTGGAATGTCGACCCATAAAAATTGTTTTAATGCAAGTCAAATCTTAATGAGTTTTATAAATAAGTTATAAAACATACTATGAAAACAAGCAATTTGGTGGAAAAAAAAACATTGTTTTCTCTTTTCTTCTTTTATAAATAAGGACATGAAAATGCAAAATGAAAATATTGAAATGACACAATAATTAACAAACTTGCATGAATATGAAATAGATGCAAGATGTTTTTTTAGGAGACTTTAGTCAAAACGTATAGAATTTTAAACATTTTTTTTTTTAGCATGAATATAAAGACAAGGATAACTACAACAAGCAAATGAAGAAAAACCCAGGATAACAATTTAATCCCAAGAATTAATGATCTTAAGTGTATATTATTTATTCATGCATCATCCAAATAAGCAAAACACACATGTCATGATTTTTTCTCATAATCAAGAAGCATGCAATATTTGAGCTGAAATCTTGTCCATGCATCATCATCTAAAAACAAAGCACATTGCAAAACCCTAATCTTATCATTCCATGTCTAGGTTACAAGCAAACCTAAAAACAAGTTTTGATTTATATTTCACACATTTGTTTTTAAATCAATATCATCACATTTATTCTTCTATTTTTTTTTTTTTTAATTTTTAAGATAAGAAACATGCAAAACCTAAATAACACACAAACAAACCCTAAAAAGAAGAAAGGGAGTTGTAACTTACCTCAAGGATGGTTTCAATAGAGTTGGGAGGAGTTGTGGAGGCTCATAGTGGTTGTCACAATAGCTTATTGGTGTTTGAGAGGTATTTCGAGCATCTTTCTCTCTATAGACTAGGGTTTTCTCTTTCTCTTTGGTTTGTGTTTCTTTTTATCTTTTTTCTTCTCTTCATTTTCTTCCTCTCTTACTCCTTTCTCTAATTGGAACTCATTGGTTCAGTGACCTAGAAACCAACCTTTCCCCATTTACCATATTCATATTTTTGATGTTTTAGTTTGATTTTCCTCTCTTTTTCTTTATTTTCTTTCTCTCCTTACTGCTTTCTCCCTTCTGGACAAGTTTGTTTAAACTCACACCAACCTTACCCACTACCTCTCTCTCAAAGTCATATTTTCTCTCTCTAGACTTCTCTCTTATTTCTTACCATGCCCCTCTATTTATAGGTATGGAGGAAGGTCCTAGAATCTTTCTAAGTGGAACAAATATGTTTTTTGATTTTCATGAGCCAATCTTAGCCATCTAACATTTTTATACAACATGTTTGGGAGAGCTACTTTAGCACATGTTTTCTACCACCATAAAGAGGCAAGCAGGTCTTTGACTAAAGATAAAGTACAAGTGTAGGGGGTAATGACATGTCTCTTGACATTTAATGTTAACACGAGAGAGAGAGAGAGAGACAGAGAGAGAGAGAGAGAGAGAGAGAGAGAGAGAGAGAGAGAGAGAGAGAGAGAGAGAGAGAGAGAGAGAGAGAGAGAGAGAGAGAGAGAGAGAGAGAGAGAGAGAGAGAGAGAGATAATGGTCTAAAGTAGCTCTGAAAACCTATAATAAGAAGAAGAAAAAAAGAAAATAAAGACATATATGTGCGAGGGTTTGAAGACAATCTCTTCCATGCAAAACAACATTGTTTAGGCACCTTACACTCATTCTTTTAGTAAGAGATGATGTTGTGCACCATTTTACTTAAGTTTATTTTATATTTATTTAATCTTTTTTGTTTACAATTTAGTCCTCATACTTCTAATTCCTTCATATTCAGTTAATTTGGGTTGATTTTCTAAGATTTATTTCAATTAAACCTTTGATAACATTCAAAACTGTCCTACAATATTGGTGCCTTTTACAATTTAGTACATGGATTTTTAATTTGTTTATTTTTAGACAAAAATTCTCAATTTTTCTTTAATTACATCCCTAATTGAATCAGTAGAATCCCCAAATTCTAGTGCCTATTCTATTTTGGTCTTTGATCCTTTAATTCTTCTAATATTGGTCAAATGGACTCTAAACTTTATTTTTATTTTCTTTTCAATTACACCATTGATTGAATTAATAGGATCCCTAGATTTCAGTGTCTCTTCTATTTTGGTCACTAGTCTTCTAATTCTTCTAATTTTAAGCAAATTAACTCCAAATTTCATTTTTCTCTTAAAGTAAGTCCCTAATTGAATTAATTGGAATTCCGAACCTTTCCATTTCTTTCATTTTGGTCTTTGGCTTGTAAATGTAGCTATTTTTTTTCATTTAATTCTAATTTTCTCCTCAATTAGGCTATCAATTTAATTAATTGGACTTCTAAACTTTGCTATCTTTTCCATTTTGATCATTGGTCTTTCAATTCTTTTGATTATGACCGATTTAATCTTTTTTATTTTTATTTTTTATTCAATAAAACCCCAAATTCCATGCATGCATAATTTTCTGACCAACTATTATTTAAATTATTGCCCATTTGCAACCCAGATTGTATTTTATTTTGGAAACATTTTTCTTTGACAATTTTTTTTGTTTGAAAATGGTTTTGAAGACATTTTCTCTTAAAATTGAGGGTGTAAAAATTTGTTTTTGACAATGATGTTGATGGACTTTTTTGTTGACAATGACACAGTAATTTCATAAATATATCTACAAATCATCGAGTTCTTGTTAGTCTTTCTTTTTGCCAAAATATCTTTCTGGAGGCTCTACGAGGGTAACCAAGGGCAAATTCTTTTTATCAGCACATTAAATATCTTATCGCTTCATATATAATATTGTTGTTTGGTATCCTTATGTGCATGTCAGAACCCCAATCAAAGACACGTCAGCACAACATGATGCATGAAGAACAGAGGAGCATCTTGAACTTGGTCACTTTACATGTATAATCTTGGCTTGCTCATAGCTAGCTCATTGTTCTGCTAAGAATGAAAGTGATAAGAAGATTTTCAAGCAAATTGATAACTTTGCTTTGGGCTTAAGGTTGTTATTAATGGCTGATGTGCCATGTATTCTGTCTTTGCCAAAACGACAAGTAAATAAAAAATACAAGTTACCCAAAAATGGCTGAAAAGATTGATATTTTCCTTATCCTGAAAGAAGAGGGCAATTATTTTGTTCCAAAAAAAGATAATACAAACTGGAATACAAATTACCCCTATATTTACACTCCCATCCTTTGCTTGCTAGCCTTTGATGTTGAAGAATTCTCACTTGGTGGGGAAGGCAGAGTTAATTCCCTGACATTGATGCCAACATCGGGGCCATTGACTAACTTTTTTATACTCTGATTTTGTCCTGAATGCAACTTTTTTGGTGATAGAGTTGGCTCTACACTCTTAAATTGGGCTTTGGAAGCAAGTTCATATATGGATTCAGCAATTTTTTCAGTGCATGTGACCACGTCAATAAGTAATGAAGCTACCGTAACCCCTGGTATAACTTTCAGCAGGTCAATGTCTTCCCATATGCCTGATTTGAGTAAAGATTTGATATTTTTGGCAGCAGATTTTGCATTTTCAATGTGGGAATCTGCAGAAGATGGCGGCACCATTATTTTGATTGCCAATGCAAGTTCCTTTAGTGCTTTTCCAGATTCTAAGCTCGTATTTGTGCATGCTTCCTGAATTATGCTACCAACTTCTGATGATGGCTGCAAGAATAAGCAGAAAATATTTAGAGATAAGCATGTGACGAATCACCTGAGTGCTTCTTAGCATACATGTTCCTAATTGGTATTCATTTTTTTATTATTTTTTTCATTTTATTCGTTTTTTTATTGTCATTTTGATGACATTAATGGATCTATGCCGAAGGCTTAAAGTAGCTTATCACATTGTATGTAGACATCAAAGATGAGATAGCTGCCAGGGAGCTAATTTCCTTTCTTATACCTGAATGTCAGCATTTAAGCATCCATTCAATGCTTCAATTCGGTAGGCACATTCTCGAGTCAGAGTCCCAACTTTCTGGTATAGTTTCCATGGATGTCGAAATAGGAACCGACCATGACCTGGCTCCCATGCAGCAAAATTTGCCTGGAAGGCATCAAAAATATTATCAGAAAAAAATCCAAGTAAATAGGTAAAGGAAGAGGAGCTTGGGGGTGGGGGGATGAGAGATACACACACACCAAGGATTCTTCACTATTTTTTGAATTGAGAACACTTTTGTATCCTTCCAAAAATTTCTTGTCGTCTTTGCTCTCTTCACCCCCTGTTCTTTTGAAGTATTCATCACCAAATCCTGTAAATTTTACGTCATCTTAGTAAGTTTTTGAGCATCTGCATGTTGAAAGCTAGTTAAAAAGGAATTAACAATTGGAATGAATGCATCCAATACTTGATTGGTACCACGACTCAGTGCACTGCTTTGTTGGGGGCATACATACCTTCTAAGGAGTTGCCAAGCTTTTCAATGTTGAGAGCGATCAGATTGTGAAGATCTTCACCAGCCCACACAGGGAAAACCACAATAGAAACGATGACACAAGCAGCAGCACCTATGATGATGGTTGATAATCTTTTCTGTGCTATGTCTAATATTTGATCTTCTCGAAAACCAGATACCGTTATCATAGAGAAGGTCATATTGAATATTAACATCCCATAATCATATCTTGCTTTAATTTTCGGAAAGAACCTCAAAAATGTTGATATAGCAGCTGCAATAAAAAAACAGAATAATTTTGAATATACGAGTACTTTTTTCCTGTTCTTTTAATAGGAAGGATCATGTAATTCTTTTGTGTGCATGCGCGGTTGTAGATACCTTGTAGAAAGACAAGGAACACAAGTATTATAGGTTCTCCAATACGTCCAAAGAGTTTTGCTAGGTAATGGGCTCCCATACCTAGTCCACCAGCCAGAAGTGTTGCAATTACTCTATTCAATCCTCTTCCAAGAGTAGCCCCTGAAAATTTATTTGTCAAAAATCATGAAAGGGCATTCTTGCTGTACTTTTAAAAAGGTCAGAGACTTACCCACGGAGAATTCAAAGACCAGGACAACAGTCATAACAGCCCATACGGCATCGAAACCAAAATAAATGTAAACTGGGTAAGGGTAGTAGAGTACTGTTGATACCAATGTAAGTGCTAATCCTACTTTTAGTGAATGAAAAACTCTTCTTGGATCTTCTTGTGCAAGCTTCTTTATATTCCTAGCCATACCAACCATTTTAGCTTTGAACTTCACAGGCAAGGCCTTGAGCCACCAGCGTCCTTGAGTGAAAAACCTAGCTTTGTCACCGCTTCCAGACGCAACCTTCATGGCTGAATGAGTTGGGCAAGTTCGCATGAACTGAGAAAGATCAAAGAGAGCAAAGAATAAAGAGAGTTGGCCAAGAAAGATGCTTGAGGAGGCACTCTACATGCTCTTCTAATTTATAAGAAGAAAAGGGCATCTTTTTGACACATAATTAATATGCCATAGAAGTTTATGACGATGTTTTGATGTTTCCTTTATATATACACGCACGTACACATGAGATCTCACCTCAAAGGTTCCATAAGCTATTCAAAGAGCTGTTTTTTTAATCAAATTTCTTAATCATAACAAACGTTTGTCATAATATAAAATATGAACAATCAATTCATGAAATAAATTGAAAAATGAAAAACAATTGTATAAGCTTTTTGTCACCACTTCTTTGAAAATTGTTAATCATGAAATCATCACAATTACAATTCAAGAATTCTTTTTCCTACTTAAACTATTTTGCATCTTGAAAAAAGAATTGGATTTTTTACCTAGAATTGTACAGGGGTTTTCTCATGGAATACATTAAAAAAATTAGAGTTAATGCGAAGTTAATGCTTTGGGGTGTTTTAATATTTAGAAAAAAGTATGTTCTTTTCTCCAATGATACATACTCTTCCTTCTTTAACTTTTATTTTATTATAGAAACTTTGAAAAATATAAAACAAATTGAAATATATTTTTAGTTGTTGAGGGCAAAATGATATTTAGAACTTGTTTGGGAGCGTAACTCGCTCACTGTGTGTTTGTTGAAAATATTTTTTAAAAACATTATTTAAAATTAATTTTTTTGATATTTTTAAATCAATTTGCTAATGTACTAATGTTAAAAATAAAATTTTAAAAATAAAAAATATTATTTTTTATATTATTAAACAAAAACATATTTTAAAAAATAGTTACTAATACAATATCAAATAGTATCATATAATCAAGTTTTGATAAAAAAAATAAAAAAATATATATATTTGATAATTTTTACATGAATGTATTAAAAAAAAAAACTAATATAAAGCTTGCACGCTACCACAAAAAAACTTCATAGAATCTATTTTCTAATTAATTATGTATTATAAAAGATATTCATCTAATTGTTTTATATTTAAATATGCAGATATGTAAACCCTTATGTAAACATAAGGCTGAAAGTGGTATGATTTCAATGAGTGATGGAAACCAAGATTAGAAATAATAGATAAATAATGATATATAATGGAAGGGATGACCTTCATAAAATGAATTTTGGATTAGAATTTATAAGGACAGAGAAACTAGTAATGTGTTTTGATGGATAAAATAATGAGAAAAATGACAAAATGTTTCTAAGAAATAAGTGAGGTAATAAAGAATACATGATAATAAAGGATAGTGCAATGAAAAGGGTAAGACTGAAGGTGCAAGCATCGATTAAAAATCAGCGATGTTATTTTGAAACGGTAATAAGCCTATTAAATAAAAAAAGATGAAAATTCTAAAATGAATATATTCAAAAAATAATAAAATGACCTTAAAGGTTTAGAAGGAAAATTGATATGATTTTATGTGAAGATTGAACAAGAAAATTTGGATCGTTGATAAAAAAAGTCATGAACTAACCAATTTTACATTAGGAAGCAGAGCTCTCAATCCAATAATCGAATCGAGATGAAATTTTGCATGATGTCTATTAATATATTTTCATACCTTGGTTAAATATGTCATCTCAATCGGAGTTCGGTAAAGACTAGTGATTTAAGTAGAAATAAACCTTATATGAAAAATAAAATAAAATACATAAAGGCATAAATAAAAGACAAAATTATAATTAGGGGAAAAGGTTCCTATAAAACTGCAAAGAGGCCACCAGTTCAAAAAAAAAAAAAGAAGGTGAGATACAATAGAGAAAATTCGAATAAAGAGAGAAGTGTAGATTTTAGAGAAACCAATAATGCTCTAGTGCCCATATCTTTGGAATCCACTGTTGGATCATGTTGAGTTTTGCATATATTTTTCTTCTCACACTTCTCTACTAACTGAATGGAGGGATTGGAAAGAACATAATCCATGTGAAAGAAATCATCATCGAAAATTTCCTGGAAAACAAAAGAAAATACACCTACATGGCAGTTTGGTCACCGGCCAGTTTCTCTCTCTTCCACCGTTGGTTCATGCTCATTCTTGGATATGTTGTGCGCCTAGATGTTGCTTTCATTCTGGATGGTGGAGATAGGAATCTCATTCTCCGACAAGGTTTCGTGCATGTTGAACAGTAGCCCGTCCATTTTCATGTTAGCTCAGTTTTATTCAGATTTAGGGAGATCTAACTGTTGGATCAATATGCTTTTGAGATATATTGTGCACAACTCTATGATGTATAGTCTGTCTGTTTGGTTTAAAACAATAATCAAAGGTTGATGACTTATTGATTTTTGAATCAATTACTAGTTTTGGCAAAATTTAGTAAGCTTGATTAATACATGTTTTGATGAAATTAGAATTGTGTGGGTGTAGGGTTTATGGAAGATGTAATTGTAAAATATTTTCTTATTAGTATTGTTATAGATTAATTGTGTATTCTTTATATGAGGGGAAAAATGATTATTGTGTAAGAATAGGAAGGAACATTGCTATATGAACATATTGATTGAATAAAAAGCTAACTTGTTGGTTGTGTGTTATGAATGGGGTGGAACCATAAAGAAATTGAAATGAATGAAATTTGAAAAATAAAACATATTTAAAGTTAGCCATAACTATTTTTGGCAAATTGGTTAGTTAATGAATATTGTCATGGATTCCGACTAGTAGGGTGAAATTATTGTTGTTATAATGATCTAAGAATATTAATTGTTAAGGTTTGTCACATATGTTTAATCGCATGAGGAGAAAGCGAAAGAAAATAAATGGTCATCATTTTGTGGTATTAGTAATGCTAAACAAGGATAATAACATATATAGTGTGTGTAAAAACTAAATAAATAATAATAATAATAGGATAAATCCCAAAGGGATGAGTTTACTTATTTTGGCCTAATCTTGCTATATTGTAGAGGTAGGGAAATTGTTTGAATGTTTTGCTTTAGAATTGATTTGAATTTGTGATTTAATGATGCCAAATGACATTGGATAATGTTGTTTTTGCATTAAAATAAGTTGGAAGTTGAAAAGGATTTTCAAGGGATGAAAATCCTCATTGCCCAAAATTTTAGCTCTAAAGGAAAGGCTACTGTGATTGTTGATTTTGAGCCTGAAAACAAAATAATTTGGAGTTGGCTTCTTCATAAAAGTTGTATTTTTATGTTTTAGCCTTTCATAGAGATAAATCACGCCCAAAACTGAGTTTTACAGCTTTAGTTATGATTAAAACACTAGACAGTATTCTGGGTTGGTTAAGCTAAATTGATTGGAATTAGACAATTTTTAATATTTAATTGGAATTGTTGTTGAGTGATGATTTTGATAACAAAATTATAAGAATGAATATAAACATGAAAATGGGTAAGAGTATGAGATCCTAAAGAAATTCATTGTGATTGGTTTGAGACTACTAGTTGAATGAAAATTAAATAAACTTGTGATGTTGTTTGTAATCCTTGGTGGTAGAGAGGTAGCTGTGGGGATTGGAAAATTGCACGGAGTGGAAGCACATGAACATACTCTAGGTAGGTGCATCTCACCTTGTCTTTTTAATGTGTAAACTTATTGATAAATTTTACAATTTATTGTTTTATTGCTTGGATAATATTGGAATGAATATAAATACCTTGCGTGCTTTGATCTGTATCGACTAGTTATAATATAATTGAAATGGATACGAGTATCTTACATACATTGATATGTATCAAACTTATGATGACATTGTTGGAATGAATAAGAGTACCATGCGTGCAACGATATACCTCCATTAGTTAGGTTGATATTTGAACAAATATGAGTATCTTGCGTGCATTGTTATGTATCAAATTAATTTTTGTTATTATTAGGATAAATACAATTACCTTACATTGATAGACATTGAATTTGTCATGATAACCTTGGAATAGATGTAATTATCTTACATAACTCGGTATGGATTGGGTATGCACAATGACTTAGAGATAAGGGGCGAAATGATAGATAATTGGTCATCATAATGTCGGCGGCTAAGAATATATTACAATGATACTTGACAATGCGATGAGGGTGACCAAGGTTATGTGAATGATGCTTAGTGGTCGTAGTGTCGATAACTAAGTTTGGTGTGAATTATACTTAGTAACCGTGGTTACAATGAATATGACATTAAAATTGAAAGTGTATTGTGATTTTGTCGAAAACTTAGGACCTCTTAATATAAGGGAGACTCAGCTGAAATTTTAGTGGAACCTATATATCTAAAAAAAAAATTACCTGAAAATTTTCAATGTATCGTTAAAAAAGGATGTTGAAATTTGAGGTTGTTACAACTATACAAAAAGAGAGCTTTTTTAATAATATATATAAAAAATGGTTTAAGCTTAATTGAAATAAATTAAAAATTTAATGTCATTTAATTGAATCATATCCTAAATATATTTGTAGTTATTTTATTCAAAAAAATTATAAATAAAATATATATAAAAAAAGAGCTTTATTAAATAGAGAAAGGTAGGCTAGAGTGGATTTGTAAGGCCAAGCTCGCAAGTCTGGTCCTCTTTTTATTTTATTTTTTGTTAATCAAGTGAATGAAATTTCATCATTTTAATTTTTTTCTCTAAAAACATTGTTTCATTTAATTATTATTTTTTTCAAATATAACTGATGACATGTTATCTACAAGTTGACTTTCCAACCACCTTAAGTTACTAGAAAATCAAGATTTGACTTTTATAATCTAAAAACCCTATTTTGACTATTTTTTTCAATTGAAAAAACTTAAGAAACACCCTAAAGACATCGATAAACTCAAATCTATTCTTTAATCGACATTGAATTTGTAAAAAAAATAATTAATCTGAATCTTAAAAATCTCTTACGTCCCAATCTATTTTTTTGACAAGATAAAGGCTAAAAAAACACTTGAATGAACTGATTTCGTAAAATTGAACATGTTGATATCAAAATCTTTTCTTTAAAAATTTTTTTTTGGATTGTGGCAAATCAAGAAGTTTCTCTATCTTTAACAATTTTCCAACTACTTTTTTTTCTCTCATCTCTTAAACTTAAAAAGTGAAAAATAAAAAAAATAATGTTTTAGATCAAAACTAAAATTCTAAAAACAAAAGGGACTTAATATGAGACAAAAAAAAAACGAGTAAAAAAGTACTTTTTTTCCATGAATTTGAGATTGGTCAAGCAATCTTATTACGTTTTCAATTTGGTATCTTTTCTTTTAATTGTGCCTCTTTACTACAAATTCAAATTGTATTTTACTAAATTAGTCTTCGATAAAATTTTTAAATCAAATAAGAACCTATAAATATTATAGCATATAAGGATAAAGACCATAAACTCACAAAATATCTAAATTAGTTGACAAGGATGCAATTACAAAAAAGAGTTTAATGACCATAACTAAAAAAATAAAATAAATTTTGTTACTATTGTAATCCATAATAAAAGTTAAAAGCATGTATAGTGATAAAATCTATGGTAAAACCGCCATCTTCTTTATTTTTCCTAGAAATTATAATTATAATTGTAATACTTTAGGCTTTAAGTTAAACTTTCTCCATGGTTGCAATTTAAAAATACAAAGCTATTTTCTTTGTAATTTAGCGTTTGTCTCTATACACTTGCTTTCTTTATATATAACCCTATTTTTAGAATGCTTAAATTGTTTTAATTGAATAGTCATTTTTTCTATTTAATATGAGGAAGGAGAATAGTGTAAAAACACCAATAGATCTAGTTCTAAGAAAGCCATACTAAATTGAACTTATTATTCTTTTTGTTTTTTAAAAAAATTATTTTATTTTATTTAAGTCAACAAACTATTCCATATATAAATATTATTTAAATTCCTCGAAATAAGACAACAAACTCCATTTTCTTTAAGTGTGTGATGTGTTTATCTCTCCATCAATTAACAAAGGTAGTGCTTTTACTACAAACCACCTCACAAATCTCTTTTAAATTTAATAGTTTTTTTTTCTCTTTGATTCTTTTGTTTTTCTAATTTTATGTTTTAACATTTTATTTTATTAAAAATTAAACTTCATAATTTATTGTGGTTTACTTTATACGTGGTTAGCTTGGTTTCATAACTAGTGTCTCAGTTTTAGCGAATTAATTATGTTAACTCGAGTTTTTTTTGTCAATTTTTGGCATTTGTTTTTTAATTCTATCATTCAACATTGAGTTGATAAGAAATTAAGTTTCATGATTTATTTTGGTTTGCTTTTCATGAGGTTATCTTGGTCCCATGACTTGAGTCGCGAGTTTAATGAGTTAACCTAGTTGACTCGAGTTTTTTTATCCTTTTGTTTTTGGTATTTTTTTTTTAATTTCATCCTTCAGAATTAGGTTGCTTAGGAATGATGCTTCATGATTTATTTTTTTTTTTTCTTTCTATAAGGTTATCCTAATCTTATAACTCAGGTCATATGTTTTGTAGGTTAACAATTTCTATTGTGTCCTGTTTCTAGATTGATTTTTTTCAATTTTATAATTCAACAATTGATTTGAGTTTTATAATTTGTTTTGATTTGTTTTCTATAAAGTTATCACAGTCTCATGATCTTGATCACGAGTTTAGCAGGTTAACATGGGTTGAATCAAGGAATTTTTTATGTTTACTTTCTATTAGATTATCTTGGTCTCATGAACTAGGTTATGAATTTAGTAGATTAACCAATGTTGATTTTTTTTTTAATTATTTTTTTTCATTTTCATTCTTCAACACTAGGTTGATTGTAATGGAGCTTTATAATTTATTTTAATTTTATTTATATGGGGGTTATCATGGTCTTATGCTTCACGTCGTGAATTTTGCAGGTTAACCAAGTTGGCCCAAATCAATCTAATATGTTGCCTTTTCAATATTATTTTTTTAAAATTTATCTTGAATTTTTTTGAGTCAAACCATTTTTACTAATCATTTGGGCTACTTTTGGACCCATCAAGTCAATCAAGTCACATTGAATCAACCTCCGTATAATGTAAGAAAAAATTACTAGAAAAACTTTAGCAATGCTTGGATGATCCTTTTGTATGTTAAAAAAAAATTGATATGACTCACATTGTAGTGCTTGCCAACCATCTAGAAATTTCTATATAGGATCAAACCCTATGCGTGCAACAAAGGTCCTTATTATAAAAAAAAACATATTTAAATTTTTAGAACTTTACTTACATCTTATTTAAATTATAAGATAATCTAAGTATGCCAAACATATAAACATAGTAGAAAATTAATAGGATACACACCTCCTTCCATGATTGATTAAGTGTTACAACAATTGTTTGGGAATCTCAGTGCCATCAAGAATAAAAAGTCTTCAAATTTATGCCAAAACTTTTGGGTTTCTTTGTGTAGATGGAAGACACATACTTTTCATTAACCTCTCTTTGACTAGATTAAGGACCTTTTATATATAACTTGATTTTACAACTTCATCCATCATAAATGTTTTTAGCTCACTATATAGTCTAATGGGCTCTAAGTTTTTATTGTCACTTAATTTAAAATCTACATGACATATAGACTACCTTAAAAAATATTTTTCTAACATTCTCCCACTTGGTCTATATAACAAAACTTGAAAAGTGATAATATCTTTTTAGATTTTAAAATATCTAGTGAATGGAAACACTCACACTTAAATCAAGAATACAATAATCATACCGGTCACATTTTATAATCATGTACTTCCTTCCATGTATTACAATACTTTGCTTCCTTAGAATAAAGCACTTAATGAGAAAATAAACTTTATGAATGAATTTCTAATAAGTCATTTGGGTCCAACTTTATATATCTCAATAGATATAGAAAATAATATTTTATGTGCACAAATCATCAATTTAGTCTCCAAGAATAACATAACAATTGTCTAGACGATTAACTAAAAGAAAATAAAGTTAAATATCAAATGGGTTAGCTAGACCCGTACGATCCACATGACCTATACACTATTTTGCCAACAATGCTTGAGTTATGAGATCTACAATCATCAACTCAGTGTTAATATTCCCAGTGAGCACTTCATGTTCCTTCACTTTTCCTCTCACAATAAGATACTTTATGTCAATATGCTTGTTTCGGCTTCCATTCTTATTATTCTTAGAGAAAAAAACTATAACCAGATAATCATAATATATATTTATTGGTCTTGATATGGAATCGACAACTTTAAAACAAGAAATAAAATTTCTTAACTGGATCACCTATATTGTTGCTTCATAATATGCAATGAATTCTACTTCTATAGTAGATGAGTCAACAATGGTTTGCTTAGTACTTCTCCAAAATACAACTCCTTTAGCAAAAAGAAAAATGTAACCAGAAGTAAATTTTCTTATGTCTATATAGCTAGTAAAACCCGAGCCTAAATAACCAATCACCTCAAAGTGATTAGTGTGTTTGGAAGTCAACTTGTAATCCTTGGTTCCTTATATGTACCTAATGACTTTCTTAGCAATTTTTCAATGGTCCATTCCTAGATTACTCTAGAACCTTCCCAATATTCCTACTACAAATACCGAGGTAGGTCTTGTATAGACTTGTGTATACATTAAACTATCAATTACAGATGCATAGGAAATGTTACTCATCTGCTATTTTCCAATGTATTTTGTGGGAATTGATTGTGGTTAAATTTCTACCTTTTCATAATGGGTGCTACTGAAGGTGCATAATTTGACACCTTGAATGTTTCCAAAACGTTTTCAATATAAGCCTTTCAAGATAATTCTAATATCATTTTAGACTTGTCTTTGTAAATCTCTATGCCAATGAGATAAGAGACTTCATCAAAATATTTCATATCAAAATTTTGAGAATAAATTGTTTTATGTCATGTAGCAAACCCGAATCACTACTTGCAATAAAACTATCATCTACATATAGGAAAAAGAAGTTATATTTGCTCCCACTACTCTTAAGGTAAATATATTGATCAACAATGTTCTTAATAAAACCATATAAGACTATAACATTATGAAATTTAATATATCACTATTAGGAGGTCTGCTTTAGTTCATATATAGATTTCATTAGCTTACAAAGCAAGTGACTATGTGCGTCATCACAAAAACCTTCAGGCTAATTCATAAATATCTCTTCATCCAAATTTCCATTCTTTTGACATCCATCTAATATAGCTCTAAATCAAAATGAGCTACTAATACCATTATTATTCTAAATGAATCCTATTTAGAAAATGGAGAGAAGGTTTCATGATAATCTATGACTTCCTTTTTAGTATAACCCTAGCAACATGTCTAGTTTTATATTACTCAATATTACCAGAAACATCTCTCTTGTTTTTATAATCCTATTTACAGCCCACAATTTTAAATCCTTCAAGTACTTCGATGAGGTCACAAACTTGATTTTAAGACATAGAATTCATTTCTTTCTTCATGGCATTATACTATGGAGCAGAGTTTTATCCATTCATAGCTTGTAAAAATGAACTTTGATCATCATTAGGTACAACATCAAAGTCAGAACCTTGAAGATATACAACATAGTCATTAGAAATATCGTGTCTCCTTGTTCTTGAAGATCTCCCCAATTCAATTTTCTCATGTAGGTTTACTTCATTAAAAACTAGTTGGTCTTGAATTGGTTATTGCTTAAAATTCTATAAATGAAATTTATGAACAATCATTTGTTGTTTATCTTTACACAACTAAGTTAAATCTTGTATTTTCTCAAATTCTATCATTCTAGGAAAATCACTCCCACTGAAATTAAGATACTCAAGGAATGTAGAATTTCTTGCCTCCACTACTCTTGTCCTATGAGAAGGACAATAAAGGTTATATCCTTTAGAGTTCATTGCATAACCAATGAAATAACCACTAGTTGTTCTTGAGCCAATTTATTTAGTTGAGGATTATAAATCTTTACCTCAACAAAACAACCACATATACATATATGATTTAAACTGGGCTTTCATCCTTTCCATAATTCAAAAGGTGTCTGAACAAAACTTGGATGAAATCCTATTTAAAATGGACCTGACATTTTTCATTTTTCTGTGTACTTACCATAATACTCCTCATCTCTATCTAACCTTACAATATTTATAGTCTTTTTTCCCCCTGTACCTCAACTTATAGGTCTTAAAAGTATCAAGTGCTTCACTCTTATTAAATAAGAGATAAAGATACATAAATCCAGTATGGTAATTAGAAAATAAGATAAAATATCTCTAACCATTCGAACATGGAGTATTAAATAGTGCATATATGTTAGTATGTATGACTTCTAAAATTTTCGAGCTTCTTGACAAGATCAAAGAGTTGATGTTTTATCCCAAGTGTAGGAGTGTCAAAGTAATAAATAACTCGGTAAGATCGGGGTCGAACCACAGGGAGCTGAACTATATAAATTATAAATAATAATATGAACAACAACAACAACGATGATGGTGGTGGTGGTGGTGGTGACGAGTTAAATAGGACTTTGAGATGTAAGATAAATGTGAAGATTAAACAATGATAAAAACAAATGTCAAGGTTAGAGGATCCATTACTAGTATTAGAGATAAGTAACGTATAAACTCTTTACAAATTATCAATATGATCATATTAATCATCCTATTTACGTAACACCATACTTATACATTTTATCAGGTATTCATGATGTTAACTTATGTTGACAACAAATCAAGTTCCTCTCATAACAACGATGTCGGCCGAAGACTATGAAGGATCAAGTATTTGAAGTACCAAGTGTTATACAACACAAATCTAGATTAACCATTTAACAAGAAAGGTATTAAGAATTAATAAGATAAAAATGATAAGACATGTTAATAGCAAGTTGTTTAGGATATAAGTATTAAAGTCCATATTGAGTTTATATTATACTTATTCGAACACCATTAGTGAAACCTTTTCACCTTGACATAATTAACTTAGCTAGACATTATGAAGAAGAAAAACATAAATAAACAATTTAAGAACATAAACATGATATAAGTTAACTAAGTATAGTAAAAGAAATGAAAAGCATGAACAAGAGATTAATGAAAGCAAAACTTAAGCATTACAAAAATATAAAGAGAGAGAACAAGAACATGATCTTGATTTGAAAAACAAGATGCCTAAATGAATGACAAATGCCTCCTTTTATAGGCTAAAATTCGGAACTATTCATTTGGTAATTGATTATTGATATGGTGGCCAACTATTAATTTAGTGGATTTGGTGAACAAAAGCACTCAAGCATTTTGGTTGGATGAAATGACATTGATGCAATCATAATTTGGCAAAGTGTTCTGCATGAAAGTTGTTGGATATTGTCTTTTCCTTCCCCCTACCAAATTTCAGAGCATCTGGATCACTATAGATCGAGAGATGTCTAAAATACTAAGTAGTGCTGCTGGTGGACGTGGTAGATAGCCCTCAAGCTCTTGTCTAGATGAAATGTCATTGCTACCATTAGAATTTGAGCATGTCTTCTACATGAAAGTTGTTGGAAATTGTATTTTCCTTCCACCCATCAAATTGCACATCATTTGGCCTTTTAAAACTACAGATATGGGAAAATTCAGAGTAGTGTTTGGGCTAGATTGTAGGATAGATTCTGACTTCTCTTTTGTGGCCAAACTTTGAATTTGAAAACGGCAGATTTGGGTGTTTTCCTATTCATGAAAGTTGTAGACCTATTTCTTATCTTTCCAGCCATATAAACCAAACTGAAATCTAAGATCTATAGCTCTAGATATGAGCTAATGACTGAACAATGTTTGAATTTGAATTGAATCGGCATCTCCTTCCTAAGCTTAGCATTTTCTTTGTCCTTTCACTTCCAATAGTTAATCACAACAATCAATCCTTTGAATTGTGAGATATACCTGCATTTAAAATGAGCATTTACCATAAATTAAAGGTATCTTATATTATTAGACTTGTTATTATAAAACATGTTTTAGTTAATGAGTTATTAATACTTCAAGTGCAAAATAATGATATAAAACCTTCATAAAATTGCACTTTTAAGTACTAATCACCCCCCCCAACTAGCTTATTACTAGTCCCTAGTAATCAAAGCGTTAAAATACAAAAACAATTTGCAAGTTCCACAATACAAGACATTCATCATTCAACTTCCATTAATCTATCCAAGTAAACAAACTCTCATTAAATTTATATATATCTGCTTCATACTGTTGAAACAAGATATTAATAAACCTTCTTTTTTTATGTTCTTAATGTATGAAAACATAGATGATGGGGCTTTTATTAGAAGAAAACAATATTCTGTTCTAATGATTAAGGTTAACTTCTTTGGGGCTTTTTTCCTTTTCTTTTTCTTTTTTTATATATATATAACTTAAAACACAATTCTTTAATCCATGTCATGAGCTTTCAGCTAATGACTTCCAAACCAGGTGGTCTTAGGACATTAGGTGTTGAGACACCCCTTCGAGCTTAATAAGTCGGGTTGCAGATACTAATACGTAAATAGTGCAATATTTGATTCCCTTAAGCTTTTCTCATCAATCCATGTAACAAGTGTTGGGCCAATAGCTCCCAAGTTAGTTGACTTTTGGGTATTAGGTGTTAAAACACCCCTTCGGGCTTAATTGCTTAGGTTAGGAAGGCTACAAAACCAAACTTATCTACGTTTATATTTATTTATTTAATTACATTTATTATTATTATTTTTTTTTTTGCAAATTATATACTATTCCTTTCCTTTAGTTCTTACCTTTAACAAAAAGAATATAAATAATATAATAATCCAATATGCAACCCACAATCATATGTTAAAGTGTGTGTGTGAAAATGAAGATTTAAGAATACTTGTTAAATGAATATATGAGCATTAGCAATTGATAATAATGAGAGAGTTTGTAAATATGAATATTTCAAGAAGTATTCTGATAGACCTTTAACAATGTTTACTAAGATGCGTCTCAAGAGTTACTTTAACAAAAGAACTCTTTAACTTTTTCATCTTAGTAACAACGGTTTTGAAAATAAAAAACACAGTTAGTTAATTTTTCTTTAAGTATCAACTACTACCCTTTCCCCACAACCAAAACGAGACATTGTCCTCAATATCCTAAGGTAGAAAGATAAAGTATAGAAGACATCACCTAAAACAACGAACACTGATAAACCTGAAACACACTTAAACAAGTATAAGAAATAACAAAACAAAATAATAAAACAAAAAGACATAAGGTTTCACAAACGAAGGCTCAAATCCAATCTAAGCTTTTTACGGCTTTCCATATTTGACCAATTTATGTGACTCATGGAGGGATCAATTATAGGGATGAAAGATTGTAGTTGGTTAATCAATTGTTTAGCAGTAGCAGAAGAGATTATGATTCCTCATGTCGAAGATGTTAGAGATCCCTGTTCCATAGCTTGATCAAGAAAAGACAACAATGTATCATAAAAACAGTTAACATTTAACAAACCTATAGGTTTATGGTGAATGTGAAGTTGGGCTTAAGAGGAAATATGAAAGATCTCTTCCAATGTGCCTAGACCACCAAGTAAGGCAATAAAGGCATCAACATGTTTAAACATTGTATTCAGTCGATTAGACATTGTAGAGAACTATAGTTCCTCTCCAACTATGTTTCCAATTATGTCCCCTTTGGCTAAAGCTTTTGGAACGGTACCCAAAACTTAACTACCTTCTAAGAATGCAGCTATTGACACACCCCCTATTAACCTAAGGTTGCCTCCTCCATACACTAAATGAATCTTTCGCTTAGCTAGTACCTGACCAAGATGATTTGCTGATTCTAAAAACTCCTTTTTCTCTCTCAGGATTGGATCCACTGAAATCACAAATATTTCTTATTTGATGACTTGAGGAACCTGCCGTTTCTACACACTTCAATAGCTGGTGAATGTGTGGGTTAAGAAGAAATGAAGGGAAGGAAGAGAAGATTTTATAGATGAGAAATTGAAAATGCAATCATACCACCTATATGTAGGCCATCTAGAGTCTCTCTCTCTCTCTCTCAGCTTTTTTTTTTTTTTTTAAACATGTGCATGTACAAGTTAAAAACATGTGTATGTACAAGTACTAATGATTATGGCTCACATCTTCCCTTGATTTTACATCCAAGAATGGCTTAAACACCCTCTATGGGTTGGGGACAAGCTTCCCATCCAGTTTTCTTAAAAACTGGCAAACAGGGTCTGTTTTAGTTAGATTCCCAAGATTATGTCGAGCATGTTCTTTATGGAATTGTGGCCTTAAATCATGAATTGCATGATGCACATATCCATTAAGGTTTGTCTCAAGAGTCAATATAAGATTATGTAAAGACTCCTTACTCGGGCCATCCTTAATGAACTGTATTTTATCTTCACGGTTCATGGATACCATTCCTAAAGAACGACATTTTGCATTATAAGTCTATCTGGCACATCTGTTACAGGCTTTCAGTCGTTTTGCATGGCGTTTCTTTGTAAAAGTGCTTTTACCTATTCCAGGCATGTATAAAATGAAAGAATTGGAGGACTCACCTGATATTCAAACCTTTACTTCAATTAGCCAGCGAATATCTTCAGGAATTCCATGTTTATTAACAATCTCAACCTTTCACACCTAGTACGATAAATTTTTGCAATCATATTTTAAGGCAAAGCGGGAAAATACTTTTTCAAATTTTCAAGAGTGGTGTCCATTTTTTTTTAGATGAGAAGTGGAAAAGAGATGCAAAGAAAAGAGAAGGAACAAGAATTGAACAAATATATACATAGATATCAGTTATCATGGGAAACTGAAAGAACCAACTTAAAAGTCACGGAGTACCTTTATCCGCCATTTGACCGGGGTGAGAGAAACTAGCAAAACAAAAGTCACACAAAAAAGAAACATAAAAACAATGTGAGAAAAAGAATCTCAATCAATGACTTCCAGTTTTAAAACAATTCGACCCTTTCCTGTGAGTTCTTCTAGGTCAAAGAAAGAGGACAAAGAAAAAGAGATTTTAGAGATTTTCAAGAAAGTAGAACTCAGCATTCCTTTGCTTGATGCTATCAAGCAAATTCCCAAGTATGCCAATTTTTTGAAGGGGTTGTGTACTTCTAAGAGAGCTTTCAAATCAAAAGGTCATGAAATGGTAAGTATGGGTCAAATCGAAAGGTCATGAAATGGTAAGTATGGGTGAAGTTGTATCTGTTGTTGTTAAAAGGAATATGCCTTTGAAGCAAAAAGATCCGGTGCGTTTACTATCCCATGTGTTATTGGTAATGCGAGTTTCAAAAGGGCCTTGTGCAATTTAGGTGCATCCATTAGTGTTATGCCTAAATATGTTTATGATTCTCTTAGTCTTGAGCTTTTGAATAAAACTAGCATTGTAATACAACTTGCAGATCGTAGTTTTGTTTACCCACTTGGTGTGATAGAAGATGTCCTAGTCAAGATTGATAGTTTGGTCATTCCATGCGACTTTTATATTCTTGATATGGAACATGATTATTGTGATTCATCAAACAACACTCCTATATTGTTTGAGAGACCATTCTTGAAAACTGCCAATACAAAGATTGATTGTGGTAAGGATACTTTGTCTATGGAGGTAGGAGATGAAAAAATTGAATTTAATTTTCATGATGCAATGACATATCCTTATAGCAATGTTTATTCTATCACATGTTATGACCAAGTTGATAAGTGTGTGCAACAAGTTTGTGGTTTTGATAGTGAGGATGGATTAAGCGTAACTTTGAGCTATGACTATGATTTTACCAAGATAGAAGAGATGAAGAGGCATATATGTGTACCCCAAAACATACATGAATCAGCATTGGCTTTGCAAGCTTTGCAAACTGTTCCCAATGATGCAAGAGTCATTCACCCTATCACGGACAGTGATTGGGTGGCGTCTATCCTTTTGGTGCCCAAAAAGATTGGAATTACGTTGGAAGAGATTCAAAATGATGCTTATGAGAATGCCATGATTTATAAAGAAAAGACTAAAAGACTCCATGACCAAATGATTACAAGAAAAGAGTTTAATGTTGGAGAAAAAGTCCTTCTTTATCATTCGCGTTTGAAACTTTTTCCTGGAAAGTTGCGCTCTCATTGGATTGGACCCTTTGTTGTTTCTAATATTTTTCCTTATGGTGCAGTTGAAATTACAAGTTTAGAAACCAATAAAGTACTTAAGGTCAATGGGCATTGCTTGAAACCTTTCTATGAAGGTTGGACGGTAGAACTCATCGCTTTTGCAGAGTTAGCTAAACCAATCTATGAAGAATGAGCATGCAACATGTTAAGCCAATGACATAAAACAAAATCGTTTATTGAGAGGCAACCCAGCATAAAAAAAAAACAGATTTGCTTTCTTTTTCCCTTATCTTTTATTTTTCGCATTTTACTTTTGTCATTCTCCTATAGTCCTTTTCTTTTATTTCAACATTGAGGACAATGTTGTATTTTAATTGTGGGGGTTCTGGGAGAATGTTGGTTTTCTTATTTTGATTTTCTGTTGTTAAAAAAAAAAAACAAATTTCTATGTTTGATCTTTTGAACTCCTATTAGTTTATGAGATTGTGAGTATTACATATGAGAATTAATTGAGATAGATGGAGATATGAATCGAATGAAGGAGCGTGCATGTAGGTTGTAAGGTTTAATTGGTTTAGGGACTAACTTTGAGAATATGCCATGTTGACTTTATAGTGTTATACCAATGCAAGCTTTTGAGCCTTCAACATTATATTCTTTGATTGTGCATTCTTTCAATGATATGTATCTCTAGAACTTACTTCATATCTTGTTGAGATTACATTCGCATTACACATATAAATGAAGATGATAAAGGCATTAGGAATTTTAACCACTTGATCCAAAAAGCCAACCTAAAGCATATTATCCTTAGTGAGCCTCTTTTGAGCTTGTTTATCTTTTCTTTGCTTTATCCATGTATAAGCCTTAACTTTATATATGTTTTCTTTTTTCCCTGGCCAAGGATAAGTAGAGCATATACTTGTGATATTTCATGGAATTATGGTTGGAAATTATGTGAAAAGAAAGAATAAGTGATGCTTGATGAAAAGATGGGCAAAGTTGTGAAAAAGAAAAAGAAAAGGAAAAGGAAAAGGAAAAGAAAAAAAAAAGAAAAAAAAATGTTCCTTTATGTTCTTAAGATTTTATGTTGAAAAAGCTTGAAATCAAAAGAAGTTTAGCACTGGTGATTAAAGATGGAAAATTTATGTGCTTTGATGGAATATCTTATTTGAAATATTATTTTTTAGAATACTCTACTTGCTTTGGTTTGAACCTTTTCTTTTACTCTCTTTTACCTCACCTTAACCTTAGCCCTATTACAACCAGAAAATAAGACCTTTTGATTCATGCATTGTTTGTAATATGTTGGTAATGGAGATGGGATTAAAGAGCAAGCTTATGGTAGAACATATTCATTGATTGAATTTGAGAGATTTAAACACATAAGCCCTAAACACGTGAGTGTTGGAGTGTATATCAATGAGAGGACCTATCACTTTGGCATGGCATAGATTTTATTTAAATCCCGATGATTAATTGAGTTTTGAAGTTTGCATGTAAATAAATTCATGAAAACTTATACTCTTTATCCTTCTTAATTGTGTTCTTGTTTATAATGCATATATTCTTGGATATTGATGGAAGATTAGGAGATTATTCATAGTGATTTGATTTTATTTAACTTCAATTTGATTTTACCTATCCTTTCTCGAGGACGAGCAAGAGCTAAGTGTGGGGGTATTTGATGCAACCATATTATTTGATAGTTTCACCCACATTTAACTAGTGTTTTGCCTATGTTTTATATATAAAATGCCTTGATATTCTTTGTTTTATGTTTTGAAGGCACTTTTGGATGAAAGATGCAAAAAGGAGTAAATTGAAGGTAATTGGCAGATTTGATGTTCAGTCGATGTTTTGTGTAGAGCGTGAGCTCTAAAGGTCGAAATGAAGTGATTCTAGTGGCATTAAAAAGATAACATCCATACCTTTCTAGACATCTAAGGCAAGACAATAAAATAAGGAAGAGCATGGAAATCGCAGCTTTCAAAGTCAAATCTCGCAATCTGCCAGTGTTAACCTTCGGTCATTCCGACTTGAATATCTAGAGCTACAAAAGTCCAATTGATGAAAACTCAATTGTTTTGGATTTCTGACTCAAAGGACTATAAACGCTCCAAATTTCAGCCAAAAACGATGTCATATGAAGGAGATATGATTTTTCAAAGATGATAACTGAATTCTGCCAGCAAACAGGTTTTGTGAAGAAACGAGTCCAAATTACGTTCCGAAGCATCTAAACCAACATCCAAGTTTTTATTTCAGCAATTTAGCTCCTTTAAGTCAAAGTTTGAAGATTTCATGCAAAGCTGTTTCTTCTTTTTTAGGAAATTAGTTATTGAACTACTTAAATGTAAACTGTCTACTTAAAGGAGGACTGTTTTGTAAAATAGAGATTAGGATTTCCTAGAATATAAAAAGAATGAGAGAAGAGAAGGGAGCCAGCCACCCAAGAGAAGAAAAAAGCCCCCCTACTTTAAGAAACCCTAAATCATGCATTCTTCCATGTTTTTGATTAGTTGTTCAACAAACATGCAAGGCTAAACTCATTTTCTTGGTTACAAGGACACGGAAACCTTCGGATTTCAAGAACTGTGAGATCTATTTTATCTTTTCTTTTCAGTTTATATGATGAATATGTTTGTTTTCCTATGCTTATTTTTCCTATGATTGTTTATTTTAATTGCTAGAGCGGACTCTAAGTTATTATTGTAGATAATTTATTGCTAAGTTTGATATCAAAACCGGAGTTGTGGTATATGAACTTATGAAGCAACTGAGTTTAATAATTGTAGCGGATCTACGTTATTAATCTTAGGAAGAATATTCAATCAAAGAAAACATGGACTGCGAACAGTTATGTTTTCTTGATTAATAAACTTATCTAGTTCTTAAGGCTGCCATTGAATTAAATTATTAGTGCGGACACTGTGGTTGTTTGATGTTTAGGGTTAGTTATACGGCGGATCCGTTAACTAACCAATGTTAAGAAGAGATAACTATTCAAAATATAAATTGATGTTTCATTTCCATGATCAGTTTTGATTTTTATAGGTGGATATGTGCTTGCGACCAAGGTTTGTTCTCTTGATAATTTTCTGATTTTATTAAATTTCATTTGATAGTTTTCTATTTTCTTTTGCTTTAGCCTAGATAACGTCCACACGCCCCCAAATTACATATCATCTAGCATAAAAATCAGACTTTAACCTTCCTTGTAGGATCAATCCCTTGCTTGCTCTATACTATCTTGTGTGTTATGTTTGAAGCTAGGGTAATTAATTTGTGCGACCGCGACGTCGCAACAGTTATACATACCTCTACTAGATGTATGAGGTTGAGTCTTACCTGGTGCCTCATAAGTACCTGTAGTGTCTTAATTTTGAGCATTTTCAACTAGCAAGTCTAGGTGCTCCATTGCTTTATCAGGGTCTATATCTTTTAAAGTTCCATTGCACATCAATTCCATCATTTGCCTATCTTTAGGTGTTAACTCTTCATAAAAATGTGAAACCAATCTCCATGTTTCAAAACCATGATGAGGGCAAGTATTAAGCAAGTCTCGATACTTATCCCAACATTGGTAAAATGTTTTTCTTGGTTTTTAAGTGAAAGTGGTGTTTTGTCTTTTGAAAAAGTTTGTTATGTGAGGTGGAAAAAACTTTTTTAAAAATTGTTGTTGCATTTCATCCCAAGCATGAATATATCCTAACCTAATATTTTGTAGCCATGATTTACCTTTATCTTTTAATGAAAAATAAAAAAGTTTTAATCTGATGGTATTCATGCTACAATTTAAGTCATTATAGTTGTTACAGACTTCTTCAAATTCTCTCAAATGCAAGTATGTATTTTCTAGATCTAAGCCATGAAAAGAAGGTAAAATTTTAATAATGCCCGGCTTAAAATTAAAGTGAGATGCATTAGGAGGGAAAATTATACATGAGGGTGTACTTGTTCTTGTAGGATTCATGTGGCCTCTAAGTGTTCTAACTTGGTTATTCTCATTATAAAGTGACTAGTTATCTTCTTCGACCATTTTTTTTTTAAATGATGAGGATACCCTACAAAATTTACCACTTAATGTAGGTGACCAAACTCTCATGCACGTGTAGGAAGAAAATAAAAGGAAGAAGGAAACAAAACAAAAGAAACAAAAGTTAGATATAAGAAAAGTGAAAAGTGAAAAGTGAAAAGTGAAAATAAAATAAATATTATAATTTATACAAGAATTTACCTCCCCGGCAAGACTGGGGTCGAACCACAGGGAGGTGAACTATATAAATTATAAAGAACAACAACAATAACAACAACAACAACGATGATGATGATGGTGGTGGTGGTGATGAATTATTGTGGATTTTGTTTATATTTTTTTCTAGTCACAACATCCGTGTTATAATTTATTGTGGATTTTGTTTATCTTTTTTTTAATTTTAACATTAAAATGTAAATTTTATTATTATTTAATGTTTTTTTAGTATATGTATTTTGTTAGTGTATGTACATGTTTTATTGTTTTTTTCTCAAACAAACTTGTAGTATGAATGTATAATTTTGTACTTGTTATGGTTTGTTTTAGATTTAATAAAATTGTATTTATTTGTAAATTATTGAAACTTATGTTTAATTATTGAATTAGATGTGTTGTGATGAAATAAATAATAGCTTGTTTAACGAGTTCGTTTTAATTTTTATCAATGCTATTGCGGAGTTGTAATTTTTGTAAATTTTTATATGTATAAATTTGTATGGACATTGATAATTGATAATGAGTATTTAAGAGAACTTTTAATTAGTTTGGTGGATAATCTTGAGTTAAGCCAATATTTTTGCAAATTTATTTACTTAACATAGTTAATTAATACATGTTGTCATCATTATTTTATAGAGGTTCGATAAAAGTCATGGATGATTGTTCATGAATGTATCGAGATTCACCACAAGGATTGTGGAGGATGGATTATTGTAATGGGGTTCAGGGTTTCATTAATTTTGCAACATCTATTTTGATAAATTTTATTAGAGGTGATATTAGGTGTCCATGCAAGAAGTGTAAAAATAAAAAATATCTACATCTAGATGTTGTAACGATGCATCTTCTACACAAGAAGTTCATGGAGGATTACCAGCATTGGTATGCACATGGAGATCTATTTGTTCATAATGAGAGCATGGTTGGGTCAACTGTAGTGCTAGCAACGTGTATGAAGTTGTAAATGACAACAGTAATACTTACAAGAATATGGTTATGGATGCAATGAGAATGGATGATGTAACAATATTATTTGATAGTTTTACCCACATTTACCTAGTATTTTGCCTATGTTTTATACATAAAATGCCTTCATATTCTTTGTTTTATGTTTTGAAAGCACTTTTGGATGTAAAATTAAAAAGGAAGTAAATTGAAGATAATTGACAGATTTGACCTTCAATTAATGTTTTTTTACAGAGCTTCAGCTCTAGAGGTCGAAATAAAGTCATTCCAGTGGAATTAGAAAGCTAACATCCATACCTTTATGTACATATATGGAAAGAAAAATAGAAAGAGAAAGAGCATGGAGATTGAAGCCTTCAAAGACAAATCTTGCAATCTGCTAGTGTTGCCCTTCGACCATTCCAACTTGAACATCTTGAGCTATAAAAGTCCAATTGATGCAAACTCAATTTTGTTGGATTCCTTACTCGAAGACCTATTAGCCTACAAAATGTTAGCAGAAAAAAGCTTATATGAGAGAGATATGAGTTTTCTAAGATGCCATATGAATTTTGCAAGCAGACAGATTTTGTAAAAAAACAAGTCCAAATTACTTCCCAAAGCATCCAAATTGATATCCAAGTTTTTATTTCAGCAATTTAACTCTTATAAGTCAAAGTTTGAGCATTTTATTCAAGGCTATTTCTCCTTTTTTAGAAAAAGTGTTATTGAACTACTTCAATGTAAATTGTCTACTTAGATAAGGACTATTTTGTAAGAAAGAGATATTAGGGTTTCCTATCAAATAAAAAAAAAAAGAGAAATGAAGAGGGCGATCAGCCAAGAGAAAAAAAAAAGCCTCTTTCCTCCACAAACCTGAATTCATGCATTCTTCTTTCTTTGTGATTAGTTGTTCAACAGACATGCAAGGCTAAATTCTTTTTCTTGGTTGCATGGACACGAAAACCTTCGGATTTCAAGAACTATGAGATTTATTTTACCTTTTCTTTTTAGTTTATATGATGAATGAATATGTTTGTTCTCCTATGCTTATTTCCTATTATTGTTTATGTTAATTGCTAGAGTGGACTCTAAGTTATTATTTTGAACAATCTATTGCTAAGTTTGCTATCAAAACCAGAGTTAAGGTTTATAAACTTGTGAAGCAAATGAGATTAATAATTATAGCAGATCCAGATTAGTAATCTTAGGGGGAACATTTGATCGATCAAATCAAACATGGACTGTGGACAATTATGTTGTATGGATTAATCAACTAATCTAGTTCTTAAGGTTGTCATTGAATTAAATTACTAGTGTGGATACTGTGGTTGTTTGATGGTTATGATAAGTTATATAACGGATTTGTTAACTAATCAACATAAGAAAAGATAAATATTTAGAGTAGAAATTGACATTTTGTTTCTATGATTATTTTTTATTTTTGTAGGTGGATGTGTACTTGCGACCAGGATTTGTTTTTCTTGATAAATTTTGGTTTTCTTTGATTTAACATTGATTGTTTCTTTTTATTTACTATAGCATACTGACACGACCAAAAGATTGATGTTTTTTTTCAAGTGCAGGAGTGTCAAAATAATAAATAACCAGGCAAAACTAGGGTCAAACCACAAGGAGGTTAACTATATAAACTATAATAATAATAATAATAATAATAATAATAATAATAATAAGTTAAAGAGGACTTTGAGATGTAAGATTAATGTGAGGATTCAACAATACTAAAAACAAATGTCAATGTTAGAGGATTCACTAATAGTATTAGAAATAAGTATAGTATAAACTCTTTTTATTAATCAACTAGAAACCATACACAAAGGAGATTCCAATCGGATGATTTATCCTTAATAGTTCATTATAAATTTTTAACATGATCATATTAATTATCTTATTTAAGTAACACCAAACTTTTAAATATTGTGAGGAATTCATGATGCTAACTTATGTTAACAACAAATCAAGTTCCTTTCATAGCAAATCTGTAAGTTATACCATACGGTTGGCTATGAAAGTGCCAAACATTTGCTGTACCAAGTGTGTTATTTAACACAAATCTAGATTAACCATTTAACAAGCAAGGTATTAAAAATTAGTAAGATAAAAACATAAGACATGTTAAAAACAAACTTTCTTGGATATAAACATTAAAGTCTGTCGCAGGGCGCAAGCGACGCGACGTCATCTAGCAACGGTGGAGGCTCTTTGTCATGCCTCTTGTTTGAGGTGTGGTGTGTCAGAAATTTTTTTGGATTTAATAATGTTGTACGGCGGCGCGACGATCGTCCACCCTCAAGAAAAAAAATGGAATATGGTTTTATTCCTGGCAAATGTGTAGAGACAAGGAATTCTTGTCTCCTATCAGTGAAAAATTTGAATGGGAGTCGCCACCTAGTATTCTGGTCACTAGGAACCTTAACTGGTCTTAAAGATCGGGTACAGAGACTGGTTGCATAAAGGGAAGGTATTAACACTCCAACTACGCCCTACCTAAGGTAAGTTGCATTGTTTTGTCTGATAAAATCTAAAGTCTAGTTGTGGTTTCTAATTGTTGGTCTGTTTACGGTTTAAGAAAAGTCTTTTTCTGTAAGGAGATCCTTATCTTATGGAGTAAAAACCTAACTATTCTAAGTCGTCAAAAGAAAATATCTTTTTAATATCGGGAATACGTTTTACATATAAATTCATAATCCCTAATACTAAAATCAAACAAAATAAAATTTTTTGTTGTTTTTTAAATTTTGGCAAATGTTCACTTGACTTTAATAAACTGGTTATTAAAGCCAAAATGCATGCTAAAACATTGTGTTTTTTTTTTGGTGTATGAAAAATACAATATAATTTTTTAGCTTTGAGACACTTGGCCGTATGCACAAAAACATTTTTACTCTTTTTTCACATTTTTTTGTATTTTCAGAAGTTTTGACACAAAACCGGGTATTTTAATACCAAATTTGAACTTTTACGACATAAAAATACTACTTGATATTAATCAAAATGACATAAAAACTATGTAGAAAAATTATAAAATGCTGAAACAAATATATTTTTTAATTTTTTCTCTTTGAAATGGGTCAGGTCAGGCCCAAATGCATGGGCTGGGCTCAACCCAGCCCGTGTGAACAGTGTCGTCCACTGTTCACATGCTACGTGAACAATGGAGGCTGGCAACAGAGAAGAAGCAGGAGAAAGAAGAAGAAGGGCTGACCAGCGGTGGGTTCTGTCGTTGGCGGAGTTACTAGAGGCGATAGGCAACAACGTTGGTGGCGGCGATGGTGGTTCGCGGTGGCCGGCGGTGCTGCTTTTCTTCTCCCTCTCTCTCCTCTATTTTTCGTTCTCCTCTACTTCTCTCTGTTTTTCTTTTTCTTTCAGCTTTCCCCCTCTCTTTTCTCTTCTTTCTCTTCTCTTCTCTTCCCTCTCTCTTATGTTCTCGCTCCTCTCTCGGTTCTCCTTTTTGTCTCTCAATCCCCCCTGTATTTATAGGAAAACAGGGGAGGGAGACATGGCTGGGGCGGCCACTGTGCTGCCGCCCCTTCACCGTCCCTTCAACACATGGAAAGTGGTTTATGTCGGCGTCTTTTTGAAGTCAACGGGGGGAGGGAAGTCGGTGCGAAATAGAAGAGAAAAGAAAATCTTCTTCTCCCCTGTTCTCTGCGTGTCCAGGGGAAGAAGATGATGGTGCCGTTCAAAACGGCACCATTTCGGGCTTTTTTTTTTTTTTGGCAACAGTGCATGAAACGGCGCCGTTTCGGGCTTCTTTTTTTTTGGGCTCCCCTGTATTGTTATTTGATTGTTTTTTCTAATTCCGGTTTCTATTTGTTGGTCTCTTTTAAGGTTCAAAGCAAATCTCTCTTCATGAGAGAGTCTCTATCTTATTGGGTTAAATCCTAATCATTTTAAAGTCTGAATTTTAGCATCGCATTTTTACACCTTGTATCTTTAATACCTGAGGATGTACTTATCGTGTAATTTTACAACCCATAAATATTAAAGTCTACCTCTGGATCCTAAAAAAAAAAAATTGGAAAAAGATTTTTAACATGTTGGTCAAATTTTTACGATATCCATTTTTGGATTTTTTTAAACATGAAAAAAATGCAATTTTTTTTTTTTGAAAAATATGCTTGGAAAATTTTTAGAGTTTGGCCGTATGCAACAAAATATATATTTTTTCTTTTTGAAAATGTTTTGAATTTTTTTAGAAATGTTTTGGAGAAAACCAGTATTTTAATACCGGATTTGTATTTTACAATGTAAATATACAACCCAATATTATGCAAAATTAGTAGAAAAAATATTCGAGAAAATCATATTTTTTTAAAATGATGTTGGGATTTTTTATTTTTTAAATTATTATAATACACACCCACACACATATAAATATATATAATTCACGTCCTGCATGAACAGTAGGACGTGAATTATAATTCACGCCTACTTCTCCCATAGGAAGAAGAAGAAGATGAAGGGGAAAGGGAGAGAGGGCAGACAACTTGGCGTCGTGGTGGCTGCTGTCATCGGTCTGGTTGAGAACGGTGGAAGAGTTGGTGGCCGGCGGTTGGAGCTAGTTGCAAGTCATGATGGGAAGAAGAAAAGTTGCAAAGGAGAGAGAAACGCTGGAAGGAGAAGAGAAAGAAGATCATGGTGGTTGCTTGGTGGTAGAAACAGTGGCTGAGGCTGTGACAGAGATGCTAGTTGGCGGTAGAGGAAGCAAAAGAAAACGAAAAAAAAAACACGCAAAAGGGGCTGCAGCGAGGAGAGAGAAACTGACAGTGTCTCTTGGTGGTCGGTTGTTGGTTGCGTTGGCTTCCTGTGGTGGAAATAATGGTGGGAAGATCGATGATGAGGGTGGTGGTGGCTGAAGGCCACGGTGGAGAGAGAAAGAAAGAAGAAATGTGCAGAAACTAGAAGAAAAACATGTTTTTTGGTTGACTTTGGACCCGATTTTCATCTCCCCCAGGCCATGAAATCCACCTCTATTTATAGGCGGTGGAAGAGGGAAATCTTGTCTACATTGGGGAAAAATTTCAGCCATTGATTCAGTTGGAAAGAATCCCAACCACTGACTCAAAGTAGGTATCATGTGTTGCAATTTTGCAAACAAAAGCTGACTGAGTAAGCCTCTTTAGGCTATTACCAGTGCTAATATATTGTCATTTAGCCTGAATAGGTCACATGGGGTTGCAGAGAAAGTGCAGAGGATCATTTTTGTATAAGATTTGTCAAATTTGGTGGATATTAAGTACATAGTTGCAAAGTAGTCAACTCGACCAGCTTTTTCAGAGAGAAAAAAAAGAAGATAATGAACAGTGATGAAATATGTTTTTGGCCATAGTTTGGATAAGACCAGTTTGGGTGGCTTTCCTGTAACGAATTGTACTCGACATACCTCTTTATTTGGTGCTTCCATCATAGACACCTCCTCACCTATTGCTTTCTCGATTTGTAGCAATCCACGACTCATCATTTACATCACTTTTTTTGTGAAAGCCTTCACACTGGCTAATCACATGGTCTTCCATGCTATAATGTTTACAACACTTCTCGCCACCCTTTTTGTACCTTGCATCTACCATCATTTGGTAGATCCTATCCATTGACACCTTCAAGATTTTTTAGTGTTATGTTTCTAACAGTTATGGTAAGGCAGTTGTAGGGGTGCCAAAGGTACAGGGGCTACTTGTCTGATACTTAGTAGTTTTTTGTACATTTCATTCAGGGGTAACGACAATGAGGGCAATTATTCTTGGGTTCTTTGGTAGTTCTTTTTAGGGAAACTTTTAACTTGGTTTTTTACTTGGTGGTTTTGGGGTTCAGGTTTTCTGGTTGGGATTGAGAAGTTGAAATTGGTGTTGGCAATTTGGGATGGAAAGGGGTGGAGTGCTATATCTTTGTAATTGGCCTTTCTTGCTTTTATAGCTACTTTCGATATGATCAATCTCCCTCTTTTTTACTCCAAAACCCTTTTTTTCCATAGGTGCAGAGATTCTCCCACTCTTTACTCCTTGCTCTATTCGCTCTGTTACTGCGACGACATTAGTGAATTGTTGAGCCAAACTACCAATCACGTGTTCCTAGTATGGCACTTTTAGCGTGTTAGCAAAAAAAGTAACCATTTCCTTTTCTAGGAGTGGAGGATGTACTTATGCTGCCAAATCTCTCCATCTCTGGGCATACTCCCTTATACTCTCTTGGTCTCCTTTCTCCAGATTAGATAGACTGGTTCTATCTGGAGCAATATTCGTGTTATATTTGTATTATTTAATGAAAGCATCTATGAGATCCATCAATGTATGAATCCTGATATTATCTAACCTTATGTACCAACTCAATGCTGCTCCACTCAAGCTGTCTTGGAAGAAGTGCATCAGTAGCTTCTCATCATGCACTACTTCTGCCATTTTATTGTAATAGGATTTAAGATGGGTAACAGGGCACTAGGTTCTAGTATATTTGATAGATTCAGGAACTCAAAATTTCTTTGGTACCACCACATTAGGGACCAGACATATTTCTACAGCTCGTACTGGGTCATATAAGTCTACTCCTTCAATGGCCTTAATCCTAGCCTCTAGTGCTACCATCTTGTCTTGATCAATGTCATCAAATGGCTTGGTTTTGTGGGACTCATTAGCGAATGCATCTGCGATTGCAGGTGTTGGTGCTGGTGTTGTTAACTGCATAAATGCTGGATTGTGCTGGGGCTCCTGTGCTTGTTCTCCTATTATTTCTTCAAGTTGATTTACTAGGAAAGTGGTAGGTCTAGTGGAAGGGCCTTCACCAGAGGTATTCCTTAGTGCTTGCTCGAGTAAGCTGGTGAGGCGAGCCACACTAACCTTTAGAGAATCCAATTCTTCTTGGAAGTGAGCTTCACGATAAGCACACTCTTCATCTTCCACGTTCCTTGCTCGAAGTCGAGTGTTGTAGACTCTTTGGGGACCTATATTTTGACCTGGTGTATGCATGTGTGTTATAATGAATGAATGTATGAATATGGATGCAAATGAAAAAGATGCATGTATAAGGATTAAAGAGCTAATCCATGACTTTCTTTGTAAAATATAGGTAGAATCTGAAGTCTGATATAGTCAAAGAGGTTTTACCCAAGTCCTTTGATTGATTGAATTCCTTACACATTACAAAAGTTCAAAAGTAGGCTTAGGCCTATACAGATGGTTCATACAAGATTTGAACCATCTTTTCCAACTGCTGAATTTGTTTTTTGACCCTTTGTAATTCTTCTTTCTCCATATCAAGCTTAGCTACCTTGGTGTTTAGCTGTACATCAAGGCTGCCGATATAATACTGCCATTCTTCAAATTGTTCTTGCATCTTCTTTGCCTCTTCCTCTCGAGACTCAAGCTCGGCTTGTATCACAGGAACTCGGTTTCTCATATCATTTATTTTGTTGAGGTATTCCTTTATGTCTAACTCAGCTATCCTCCTTACTTCTCTCTCATCGTCAGCCTGTACCTAATACCAAGTTCTTAAGCTTTTTTCTTCTTCAATAGTGAGATCAGCTAATCTGTTCTTCTCTCTTTCAGCTTCCCATTTTAATTTATACTAGTCCTTTTCTTTCTTCAGAGAAGCTTTGTCTCTTTATCATCAGGCTTTCTACTTTTTGAGGCCCTTTTAAGAGTCACCAATTCTTGCTCCACCATTACATGTTTATTTACCAACTCATCATACTTGACCTTTCCCTCTTCTAGTTGCTTATTCGTTTCGTGCTGGTTCCTCCATAACTTAACAATTTGCTCATCTTTTTCCCTCAATTGCTGATCTAGAGAGGCTTTCATCTCTTCTTCTTTTAAAAGTTAGTTTTCCAGGAATTTTTGATGATTTTTGCTATTGCTGAGCTCAATCCTCAACTTATCCAACTCTTCTTGGATATCTTCCTCGTTGTTATCCCTTTTTATTTTTAGCTTCAATGTCACATATGGCTTATCTTGGGCTCTTCTTTGCTCCTTTGTCTCTTGAAGTATCTTAGATGAGCCACCACTCCTCCATATTGAGTATGTAAGGCTAAGAGCATCTCCAATGCAAAAAGCTAAATTGAGGAGCTAAATTAATAAAATGGCTTTTTAAATAGTATAAATATAGCTTTTTTTATTATGTGCATTCCAATGGTAAAAAGCTATTTAAAAAGGCCATTTATATTTTAATATATTTCATGTTAAATTCATTTTTATATAATTATATAACTAATTTAGATATTTTATATATAATATAATTATGATGTTATTAATTATAATTAATATGAGTAATTTATAAAAATAATATAAAATTTAATGAAATAATATGAAAGTTAAAAGATATAATTTTAAAATTAAACTTAAAATTTATTTATATGAATATTTTTAATTTTTTAGTTTTATATGTTACTGTTAAAAAAATTAATTTTTTAAAAGTAAATTCAAATTCAAACTTTGAAAAAAGCCGTCAATATTTCATGTGAAAGTCTACTATTACTGTCCAATTTCCAACTGTTACTATCAAATTTTGAACTGTTACTGTCCAATTTTGAACTATTACAGTCTGACTTTGAACTGTTATTGTCTGACTTTAAACTGTTATTGTTTGACTTCCAACTTTTACTCTCTGACTTTGAACCGTTACTGTCTGACTTCAACCTATTATTGTTTCACTTCCAACTGTTACTGTCTGACTTTGAACTGTTACTGTCTGACATAAAATAACAAAGAAATAAAAATCATCACGAATATCAAATTAACAACAAAAGATCTACAAAATCAAGAGATATTAAAGAGAAAATATAAAAAGCTTTTAAATAAACATACCTTTTAACTTTAGCTAATTAACACAACCGATGTTATTAATTAACCAGAGAATAATTTATTCTTGTTTTTCTAAATTTGAGAGAAGAGTGAGGCACAATACAAGATTTTTTTTTATATAAAAAAACAAGTTTCTTTCCTTGCTTTTAAAGAAAAAAAAAACTCTATTGACCAACGACTATAAAAATAGTTATTGGCAACGTTAATTCCATTTTAGCTATTTCTACAGAAACCTGTAGAAATAGCTCTTCCCAAATTGAATAGCCATTTTGGCTTCTCTTTTGCATGATGCATTGGAATGGTAAAATAAAGAAACAAAAGTTAAAAGGACACATTTTTAAATTTGCCTCTTCATTTGCCTCTCTAGTTGGAGATGCTCTAACTAAGATCTCTTTTTGATGCTCTTCCTTATAGACCAAAACAGGTCGCGTCTAGTCATTTTTTATGGCATCTAGCATATCTAAAGAGCTAGCTTCTTTAAATAGACCAGTATATTCGACTAACCACCAAGTTCTTGGCACGTATTGTACTCATATAACCAATTAGGCCAATCAATGGAACCCATGCTTTGTCACCACAACTCATGAGATAAGATGAGCCGCCGCTTACCCAAGGAGCTTTCCATCTAAAATTACTTTGGGGAAGTGCTTGATATTTCTTTACCCATGCCTTTTCATCCAAATCACTCCACTCTTCAGTTAGCACCAACTAAAAAGGCCTCATGTTAAACCACCAAAAATTATTGAAGACTTCTTTTGACATTTCCAAATGACTAACTATCCATATGAATAAGAGAGGAACACAACATCTCATCGCCCCTTTCCCATGCAGCCTGCAATGATTTAGAGAGTTTCAACTAAGATAGCTGAAGTATGGTTATTCTTTGTCTGTTCAAATTCAAGGAAAGTGTTAGCATCTTCAATGCTAATAATTCCAGTGGCTTCCGAAGGGAACAGAACCAACCCAAAGATGGCGAATGCAATTATTTGATATCTTTCTTCACCTAACTTCCCTTTTTCTTTTTCCATCTTCAATTTATTCTCGATCATTTTCCATTTGAACCCTTCATTGGATGTCCTGTATCGATCCACTTAGTCCAAATGTAGAAGTTTTGCAATCGCTGCGGCTGTACTCTCAATTCTCTGCCTGAAGTACACTTTGTAAGGGTCATTCAGGAAACTCAAGATCTAGGTAATTCTTCAAGAGTAGGGGTCATATCAATATCCCCAAAGGTGAAACATCTGTAGCTTGGATCCCAGAAATGCATCAAGGCTTTGAGTGTTGAAATCTGAATAGGAATTCTTATTAGATGGACGATTCCTCGATACTTGTTCTCAAACAGATTTTCATCTATATATCCCTGAATTTTTTTAAAAAAAATTAGAAATATTTTGGAGAAAACCAGTATTTTAATACCAGATTTGTATTTTACAATGTAAATATACAACCCGATATTATGCAAAATTAGTAGAAAAAATATGCGAGAAAATCACATTTTTTTAAAATGATTTTGGGATTTTTTATTTTTTGATTTTTTAAAATATTATAATACACACCCACACACATATAAATATATATAATTCATGTCTTGCATGAACAGTAGGACGTGAATTATAATTCACGCCTATTGTTCACGCAGGAAGAAGAAGAAGAAATAGAAGAAGGGGAAGGGGAGAGAGGGCGAACAACCTGGCATGGTGGTGGCTACTGTCACTGGTCTGGCTGAGGACGGTGGAAGAGTTGGTGGCTAGTAGTTGGAGCTGGTTGTAGGTCATGGTGGGAAGAAGAAAAGTTGGAAAGGAGAGAGAAATGTTGGAAGGAGAAGAGAAAGAAGATCACGGTGGCTGCTTGGTGGCCGGTTGGTGGTAGAAACGGTGGCTGAGGTTGTGATAGAGATGGTGGCCGGTTGGTGGTAGAAACGGTGGCTGAGGCTGTGATAGAGATGGTGGCCGGTGGCAGAGGAAGTAAAAGAAGAAGAAGAAAAACACGCTGGCGGGGTTGCAGCAAGGAGAGAGAAACCAATGGTGGCTCTTGGTGGTCGACTGGTGGTTGCGTTGGCTTCCTGTGGTGGAGATGATGGTAGGAAGACTGGTGATGAGGGTGGTGATGGTTGAAGGACACGGTGGAGAGAAAGAAAGAAGAAATGTGCAGAAACCGAAAGAAAAACTAGTTTTTTGGCTGACTTTGGACCCGATTCTCTCCTCCCCTAGGCCATCAAATCCACCTTTATTTATAGGCAGTGGAAGAGGGAAATCTTGTCTATATTTGGGAAAAAAATTCAACCCTTGATTTAGTTGGGAAGAATCCCAACCACTAGCTCAAAGTAGGTATCATGTGTTGCAATTTTGCAGACAAAAGCTGACTGGGTAGGCCTCTTTAGGCTGTCACCAGTGCTAATATATTGTAATTTAGCCTGAATGGGTCACATGGGGTTACAGAGAAAGTGTAGAGGATTATTTTCGTATAAGATTTGTCAAATTTGGTGTATATTAGGTACATTAAATGTAGCTGCAAAGTAGTCAACTGGACTAGTTTTTTCAGAGAAAAAAAAGAAAATGAACAGTGATGAAATATGTTTTTGGCCAAAGTTCATTTCAGTCCTTTCTCTTTCAATTGCTTTCAATTGAACCCTAATTGGCCCTAAAATTTTTTTATTTAATGTGATTAAGCCCTTAATTTCAATCAATTATCTTGGTAAAAATTAAATTTGATCTCTTAAAATTCCAATCTTCTCAATTAAGTTCAAATTAGGCTCCCAAACTTAATTTTTCACCAATTAAGCTCAAAATAAAATTAATTTGACCCATTTAAAGTATAATTAAGTCCTTGCACTTAATTAAATCCTTCAATTGGACATAAATTAGTTCTTAAACATAATGAAAATTTTAATTTGGCCCATGATTAAATCAAATTGGCCTATTAAAAATTTAATTATGTCTTTGGACTTAATTTTTATGCAAATTCGTCCAATAATCGTTTAATTTGACCTTGAATTTGCATTTTTTTTCTTCATTTTTGGGCATAATATAGTACAATTAGGCCTTGAATTTCCTTTAAAATTATAGCTTGATTCCTTGATTTGCTTTCTCCACGTTACCAGCCTTTATTATTATTTTTTATTTTTATTTTCAAAATGAAAAATGATTTTTTTTTGGAGTAACCCAGAATTGGGTTATGACAAAGTCTATATTGAGCTTATATTATATTTATCCTAACACCATTAGTGAAACCTTTTCACCTGGACATAATGAACTTAGCTAAATATAATGAAGAAGATAAACATAAATAAACAATATAAGAACATAAGTATAGTAAAGGAAATGAAAAGCATAAACAAGAGATTAAGGAAAATATAACATAAAATAAAACTTAAACATTACAAAAATATAAAGAAAGAAATAAAGAGCATGATCTTGATCTAAACAACCAAGATGATTAAATGCATGAAAAATGCCTCCTTTTATAGGCCAAAATTTGGAACCAAGAGTATGACTAATTGTTGAGTGGGTGACCACATCTTGACTTGCTGACAATCTTTATTTTCTTGTTTGAACAAAGCGTCATTGCTAACGTTAGAATTTGAACAGATTTATGTCATGAAATTTCTAGGAAATTGTCTCAGCTTTCTAACAAAAAAGGAATAGGCGTATTTGGACTTCTAGAACTTGAGATATAGGTTGAACACTGAACAGTGTCTAGGCTGCAGGACAAATTCAGACTTCTCCTTTGTTGCTACAATTTGAACTTGAAAATGACCTTTTTGAATCTTGCACTCCCATGAAAGTTTTAGGCCTGTGTCTTAACTTTCCATCCATATAGAGTAGGCCTAAATCCAAGTTCTACAGCTCCAGTTATGATCCACTAACCGAATGGTTTTCCAGTTTAGACTAAACCAACATCTATTTTCTAAGCTTAGCCCTCTCTTTGTCTTCTTAATTTTAATAGTTAAACTCGTCAAACAATCCATTGATTAATGTGATAGACCTACATTTAAGATGAACATTTACCATAAATTAAAGGTATCTTATATTAATAGATATGTTATTATAAAACATGCTCTAGCTAAGGAGTTATTGATACTTCAAGTGAAAAATGATGATATAAAACCTTGATAAAAATACATTTTTAAGTACTAAGCACATACCATAGTTAACTCTACAACCCCCTAGTTGCATATCATATAGCATAAAAATCTGAACTAAACCTTCCTCGTGGGATCGACCCCTTGCTTGCTTTATACTATCTTGTTTATTTAAGGTAGGATAATTAATTTGTGTGACTGCGACATCATAACAATGGATCAAGGTAATGCAAGACAATGTCCAATTATAAAAGAAGAACCTAATGCAAACGCGGCCAAGTTGTTTGATCTGTTGAAAGATATTGATGAACCATTATAGGATGGTTGCACGAATCATAGTAAATTTTCAGCCGTTGCACAAGTGTTCACCATCAAGTTGGATTGTAGGTTAAGTGAGGCCGGTTATGATAAAATTATTAAATGAGCAAGAAGAATTTTACGTGAAGAGAACAAACTAAAAGATAACTTATATGCTACTAAATCCATGATGAAACCCCTCATTTTAGGATACCATAAAATTAACATATGCCCTAACATCTGTATGCTATACTACCTTGAAAATCCTGAGCTGACCGAGTGCATGACATGTAGGCATTCCTGTTACAAACCCAGAATCGGCATGGAAAAGACTCTCATGGCATATAAAAAACTTAGATACTTCCCAATCACACTTAGACTGCAAAGGTCATTTATGTCACCAAGGACTTCTAAGCACATAACATGACAACAATCACATGATGGAGTGATTGTGCATCCTCCTGACGCCAAAGCATGGAAACACTTTAACAACGTGCATCCTCACTTTTTAGCTGAATCAAGGAATATGCGTCTCGGGTTGTGTACAAATGGATTCAACCCATTCAAGTAATTTGTTGCTCCTTATTCTTATTAGCTAGTCATACTTACTGTTTACAACTTGCCAACGGGGATGTGTATGAGACCGGAGTTCATGTTTTTATCTATGGTGATACCTAGTCCAAACTGTTCGGACTAGAATATAGATGTTTGTCTTCCACCATTGATTGATGAATTGACGCAGTTGTAGTCCTCTGAAGCTTTGACTTATAATATATCAAGAAAACAAAATTTTCTTATGAGGGCAACTTTGATATGGACTATCAATGATTTTTTAGCTTATGGAATGGTTTCTGGTTGGAGCATGCATGGAAAACTAGTATGTCCATACTGCATGGAAAACAACAAGGTATTCACACTAACAAACAGAGGTAAAGCTTCTTTTTGTTTTATTGCCACTGTCGTTTCTTACCAACAAATCACAAGTATAGAAAGAATAGAAATGATTTTTTTGTTAGCAGAGTTGAAAAAAATTTTGCACCCCCGCATCTTTCTGGTGAAGAATTGCATGACGTTGTATTAGAGTACGATGACAATTTGGTAAGAAGAAGTTTTTTAGGTTTTGTTTGACCCACAACTGGGTAAAGCGAAGTATTTTCTGGGAGCTTCCTTATTGGAAGACCAATCTCCTCTATTATAACTTTGAAGTCATGCATATAGAAAAGAACGTGTTTAAAAACATTTTCAACACTATCATGGATGTGAAGGGGAAAACAAAAGACAACATCAAGGCTCTAATGGATATAGCATTGTTCTTTAACTGTAAAAATATAGAGTTGGTTTTTGAAGGGTCATAGGTCATAAAACCCAAAGCAACCTTCGTGTTATAGAAAAATACACAACTACTAGTCTACCAATGGCTTATAAGTCTGTGTTTTCCCGATTGGCATGCCTCCAACCTATTAAGGTCAGTTAATATAGAGGAATGCAGATTGTATGGAATGAAGAGCCATGACTGCCACATCTTTATGCAAACACTCATTTCATTAACTTATCGTGATTTGTTTTCAAAGGGGATATGGGATACACTCACAACGATTAGTCATTTCTTCATAAATATATGCTCCAACAAGTTGTAGACAAATCACATTAAGCGGCTTGCAATGAATATCCTTGAGACAATATGCAAACTTGAGATGATATTCCCTCCATCATTTTCTGACTCGATGAAGTATCTACCTATACATTTATCGTATGAGGCAAAAGTTGAAGGACCAGTCCAATATAGATGGATGTATCCATTTGAGAGGTTAGATATTACAAATACAATGTAATTCATAAAGTATTTTCATTGTTTTTCTTAATTGAAAAATATTTGCTTAATTCCATGAAGGTACTTGTTCAATCTTAAAAAAAAAAGGGTTAAGAATAAGGTGTTTGTTGAGGCTTCGATATGTGAGGCCTATATTGTTGAGGAGATCTCATCATTTATCTCGTACTATTTCAAACCTCATTTAAAAACGAGAATCAATCGCATTTCACGGTATGATGATGGTGGTGAAGTGTCTTTTAGTGGGAACTTGTCAATATTCTCCAATCCTAAATGACCCACACCTAAAAATGCCATAAGGGGAAGATATTTGTCTGAAATAGAGTTCAAACAAGCATATAATTATGTTCTATTTAACTGTGATAAGTTGAGACCTTTTATTTAGTAAGTATATATATTACTTAAACTTTGTGAAAAATGTACTATTTATATATTGTAATATCATAAACTCATATAATTTTGAAAACCTTGTAGGCAACATCGACAATATTTACTGTCCAATAATTCACAGTTGACCGAATCCCAAATCTTTTGATTATAAGATGAACAATTTTCCATGTGGTTCAAAACACATATAAGTACTATCACAAACTCATTATCTCTTGATATACAACGTATATCAAATGGGAAGGAGTGCTATTATTTCATTGTTTTTACTAAGTCTAGGTCCTGAAAGAAAAGTTAAGTGCTACAATGGGTATTTTGTCAATGAATATGTGACACTACCAAGAGCTTGATGTCTTCTTCCAAGTGCAGGAGTGTCGAAGTAATAAATAACCCAGCAAAACCGGGGTCGAACCACAGGGAGGTTAACTATATAAATTATAAATAACAACAACAACAACAATGGTAATAATAATAATAATATAATAATAATAATAATAATAATAATACTAATACTAATACTAACACTAATAATAACAATAATAGTAGTAGTAGTAGTAGTAATGATGATATTAATAAATAGTAATAGTAATAATAAAGAGAGCTTTGAGATTTAAGATTGATGTAAGGATTAAACAATAATAAAAACAAATGTCAAGGTTAGAGGATCCATTAATGGTACTTCAAATAAGTATAGTATAAACTCTTATTACTCAAACCGGAAACCACACACAAAGGAGGTTCCAATAAGATTATAATTGTTAACATGATTACATTAATTATCTTATTCGAGTAATATCAATACTTGTAAATATTATCAGGTATTCATGGTGATAACTTATGTTAACAACAAATTAAGTTCATTTCATAGCACATGTGACACGACCAAAAGCTTGATGTCTTCTCCCAAGTGCAGGAGTGTCGAAGTAATAAATAAACCCGGCAAGACTGGGTCGAACCACAGAGAGGTTAATTGTATAAATTATAAATAACAAGACAACAACAACAACAACAACAACAACAACAATAACAATAATAGTAATAATAATAATAATAATAATAATACTCAGTACGTGGCGTTGTTACACCTGAGAATGATCTAAAAGATCGGGTCATAGGTTTCCAGCCTATATACTGAGTTTATGAACAAATAATAATAATAATAATAATAGTAAAGAAGAGAAGGAAGAAATTAATGAGAACTTGAGTTGGAAGATTAATGTAAGGATTAAACAATGATAAAAACAAATGCCAAGGTTAAATGATCCACTAATGGTACTTCAAACAAGTATAGTATAAACTCTTATTACTCAATTGGAAACCACACATAAAGGAGGTTCTAATCAGATTATAAATTGTTAACATGATTACATTAGTTATCTTATTCGAATAAAGCTAATACTTGTAAATGTTGGCAAGCATTCATGATTATAACTTATGTTAACAACAAATCAAGTTCTTTTCATAGCTCAGGTGTCGGTTATACCATACAGTATGGGCTATGAAAGTACCAAGTATTTGTTGTACCAAGTGTTATACAACATAAATCTAGATTAACCATTTAACAAGCAAAGTATTAAAAGTGAACAAGATAACAAATATAAAACATGTTAGTATCCAACATTAAGGTCCATGTTAAGTTTATATTATACTTATTCTTACACCATTAGTGTACCCTTTTCACCTTGACATAATTAACTTAGCCAAACATAATGAAAGAAAGAAACATAGATGAACAAGATAAGAACATAAATGAGAAAGAAGTTAACTAAGTAAAGAAAAGGAAATGAAGTGCATAAACTTGATATTAATGAAAGCAAAACATAAGCAATACAAAGAGAGAAAGAAAGAACATGATCTTGATTTGGAAACCAAGATGCCTCAATACATGGTAAGTGCCTCCTTTTATAGGCCAAAATTTGGAACTATTGATTTGTTAATTAATTGATGAGTGGGTGGCCACATCTTGACTTGGTGACAATTCTTATCTTCTTGTCTGAACAAGATGTCATTGCTAATGTCATAATTTGCCCAGAATCCTCAGGAATGTTCTAGGAAATTGTCTCAGCTTTCCAACAAAAAAAAGATGAGGTCATTTGGACTTCTAGAACTCAAATATGGGTTTGAACACTAAATAGTGTCTAGGCTGTAGGACAGCTTCGGAATTCTTCGTTGTTCCTTCAGTTTGGACTTCAAAACGGCCTTTTTATGTTCAAAATGTTTAAGGTGAACTTCCTTGGGTTGGGATTATTATTATTATTACTTTTTTTTTCTTCTTTTTTATTTTATTTATATACACATACAACTTAAAACACAATGTATTTTTAACCCATGTAACGAGTTTTAGGCTAATGACTCCAGACCAGTTGGTCTTAGGGCATTAGGTGTTGAGACATCCTACGAGCTTAACAACTCGGGTTGCAGATACTGATACGTAGATAGTGCAATGTTGATTCCCTTAAGCTTTTCTCCTTAACCCATGTAACAAGCTTTGGGCCAATAGCTCCCAAGTCAGTTGACTTTAGGGTATTAGGTGTTAAAACACCCCTTCGGGCTTAATTGTTTAGGTTAGGGAGGCTACGAAACCAAACTTATCTACGTTTTTATTATCATCAATATTATCAATTTTTTTTTTTTTGCAAATATATTACTATCCCTTTCCCTTAGTTGTTACCTTCAACAAAAGAATATAAATAATGTAATAATCCAATGTGCAACCCACAATCATATGTTGAAGTGTGTGTGTGAAAATGAAGGTTTAATAATACTTGTTAAATGAGTATAGGAGCAGAATTAAGTGATAACAATGCGAGAATTTGTAAACCTGAATATTTCAAGAAGTACTCTAATAGGCCTTGTTATGAATATTGCAAATAACCATTAGAAAATTTTTACTAAGATGCGTCTCAAGAATAATTCCTCTTTACTCTGCCATCCTAGTAATAACAGTTTTGCCAAATGGTTTTTAAAAAAAAACAAAAACAGTTAGTTAGTTAGTTTTTTTTAAAAAAAACTACTACCCTCTCCCCCTAACCAAAACGAGACATTGTCCTCAATGTCCTAAGGTAGAAAGATAGAGTATAGAAGACATCACCTGAAACAGCGAACAATGATAAACCTGAAACACACTTAAATAAATATAAGAAGTAACAAAACAAAATAATATGCTATTAATAAAACCACAAGACACAAGGTTTCACAGATGAAGGCTCAAATCTAATCTAAGCTTTTTACGGCTTTTCTTAGTTGACCAATCTAGGCGACTCATGCAGGGATCAATGACAGGGATGAAAGATTGTAGTTGGTCAATCAATTGTTCAGGAGTAGCAGCAGAGATTATGATTTGTCGTGCCGAAGATGTTAGAAATTCTTGTTCCACAGCTTGATCAAGGAAAGACAACAACGTATCATAAAAACCATTAACATTTAACAAACCTATAGGTTTATGGTGAATGTGCAGTTGGGCCCAAGATGAAATATGAAAGATCTCTTCCAATGTGCCCAGACCACCTGGTAAGGCAATAAAGGCATCAGCATGGCTAAACATGGCGTTCAGTCGATCAGACATTGTTGGGACCTGTAATTCCTCTCCAATTGTTTTTCCAATGATGTCCCCATTTGTTAAAGCTTTGGGGACAACCCCCAAAACTTGGTTGCCTCCTAAAAATGCAGCCATTGACACACCTCCCATTAACCCAAGGCTGCCTCCCCTATACACTAAATGAATCTTTTTCTCAGCTAGTACCCGACCAAGATGATTTGCTGATTCTAAAAACTCTTTTTCTTTCCCAGGGCTGGATCCACCGAAAACACAAATATTTCTTATGTGATGACTTGAGGAACCTGCCATTTCTACACACTTCTATATTTGATGAATGTATGGGATTAGTAGAAATGAAGGGAAGGAAGAGAAGAATTTATAGATGAAAAAGTGAAAATGCAATCATACCACCTATATGTAGGCCAGCTGTAGTCTCACACTCTCTCTCTTTATTTATTTATTTTGACAAAGCATGTATGTACAGGTAGTTGTGATTGTGGCTCACATCTTCCCTTGGTTTTACGTCCAAGAACGACTTAAACGCCCTCTATGGGTCGGGGATAGGCTTCCCATCCAGTTTTCTTAAAAGCTGGCAAACAGGGTCTTTTTTAGTCAGATTCCCAAGACTAAGTCGATCATGTTCTTTATGAAAATTGGGTCATAAGTCATGAAATGCACAATGCACATTGCCACCAGGATATGTTGCAAAAGTCAATAGAAGATTATCTAAAGATTCCTTATGTTTTGAAATAAATCCTGACTTTTGACAATTTTCACAAGCTTTGCAGAACACATGTGTGTCTTTGAACATGGTGGGCCAATAGAATCCAGAAATGACTCCCACATGCCTCAGAATGACAAAGTTTAATGACACTACTTACCTCATTGTCGGGAATGCATCTTTGAAATATTTGATCAGGACAATTTTTGAATAAGGGTCATCCACATAAAAGTTCTTCACTTCGTTCAAAAACTTTCCTTTGTCTTCGGTACTCCAGTGAGCTGGCAAATCTCCTAAAGGAAGAAAATTGATATTTTTAGCAAACCAAGGCATTGAACTAAGAGAAAGTAAGGATTCGTCAGGAGAGTAATCATCGATTGGTGGGATGTTAGATGTCAAATCTATTGTCACTTTTGACAAAAGATCAGCATCAATATTTTTGGTGCCTTTTTCATCCGTGATTTCTTCCTAAGAATAAATCATTTGCAAATCTTCATATTCATCCAACTCAATTTTACTCAAAGTAGATTCAAGTTGATCATGAACTAATTCTTCAATATGATCTACTTCTTGTAAATCATTATCATCTCCAGGTTGCTTGCAAATATTGAAAATATTCATCTCCAATGTCATGTTTCCAAAAGATAACTTCATGAGTCCATTCCTACAATTAATCAATGCATTAGAAGTTGCAAGAAATGGACGTCCTAAAATAATAGGAAATGAATTACATGCTTCAACAGGTTGCGTATCCAAGACAATAAAATCCACAGGATAAATGAATTTATCGACTTGTACTAACACATCTTCAATTATTCCTCTAGGCACTTTTACAGATCTATCGACAAGTAAAAGAGTTACAGAAGTTGGTTTTAACTCACCTAGATTGAGACTTTGAAAAACTGAATATGGAAGTAAATTCACACTAGCTCCAAGATCAAGTAAGGCTCTTTCAATTTTATGTTCTCCAATAAAGCAAGAAATTGTAGGACAACCAGGGTCTTTATATTTCAAAGCATTATTGTTCTGAAGAATGACACTTACTTGTTCGGCTAAAAAGGCTTTCTTTTTCACATTCAGTTTTCTCTTCATAGTGCACAGATCTTTCAAAAATTTAGCATAGGAAGGAACCTGTTTAATAGCATCCAACAAAGGTATATTGATCCTTACCTGTTTGAAAGTTTCAAAGATTTCAGAGTTGTGATTGACTTTTCTTTGTTTGGTCATGGCATGAGGAAATGGAAGTGCTGGCGGGGAATCAGTCTTTTCTTTGCAATGTTCAGGTTCAACCCCTTCCTTACCCTCAGAGATAGACTCATCATCTTTCTCACAAGGTTCAAGAATGGGTTTTTCAATAACCTTACCACTACGAAGAGTGATGACTGATTTGACTTGATCCATGTGTTGGCTTCAAAACTACTCACATTTGCATTGTATTGCCCCTTTGGATTTTGTTGTGGTTGAGAAGGAAACTTACCTTTCTCTTGGAAACTAAGAGCAAATGTTAATTTTGCAAGAGCATCTTTAAAATCGGTCATGCTTTGAGCAAGTTGAGTGTTGATTGTCTCCTGCTTTTCAATGAATGCATGCAATGTTTCCTCAAAATTTCTTCTAGGAGGTGGAGCATAAGGAGGTGCATATCCATGAGAATTTTGGAAATTATGGTGTGCTTGAAACGATGGCTGTGAAGTTTGTGCATTGTTGCTATCACTCTTCCAACTAAAATTTGGGTGATTTCTCCAACCAGGGTTATACGTTTGGGAGTATGGGTTATGGTTGGGTCTTTGGAAACTGTTTAAAGCATGGGCTTGTTCATGGAGGCATTCCTTAAAAGAAGGCAAAGTTGGACAATCATTTATTGAGTGTTCCTTGGTTTCACAGATTTGACACACAATTTCTTGAACAGATTTTAATTTACCACTCTTTTTCAATTCAAGTGCTTCGACTTTTCTAGCTAAAGATGCAAACTTGGCTTGGAGGTCATGATCTTCCCTAAGGTTATGCATACCTCCACTAGATGTATGAGGTTGAGTTTTACTTAGTGCCTCATAAGTACCTGTGGTGTCCCAATTTTGAGCATTTTCGGCTAGCAAGTCTAGGTACTCCATTGCTTCATTAGGGTCTTTATCTTCGAAAGTTCCATTGCACATCAATTCAATCATTTGCCTATCTCTAGGTGTTAAACCTTCATAAAAATATGAAACCAATCTCCATGTTTCAAAACCACGATGAGGGCAAGTATTAAGCAAATCTCGATACCTATCCCAACATTGGTAAAATGTTTCTCCTGGTTTTTGAGTGAAAGTGATGATTTGTCTTTTGAAAGAGTTTGTTATGTGAGACGGAAAAAACTTCTTTAAAAATTGTTGTTGCATTTCATCCCAAGCACGAATGGATCCTGATCTCAAATTTTGTAGCCATGTTTTAGCTTTATCTTTTAATGAGAAAGGAAAAAGCTTTAATCGAATGGTGTTCATGCTACAATTTGAGTCATTATATGTATTACAGACCTCCTCAAATTCCCTTAAATGCAAGTATGGATTTTCTAAGTCTAAGTCATGAAAAGATGGTAAAAGTTGAATAATGCCTGTCTTAAAATTAAAATGAGATGCATCAGGAGGGAAAACTATGCATGAGGGTGCACTTGTTCTTGTGGGATTCATGTGGTCTCTAAGTGTTCTCATACGATTATTCTCATTATTCTCATTATGAAGCGATTGATTATCTTTTTCGGCCATATTTTCTGAAAATGATGAGGATACCCTATAAAGTCGACCACTTAATGTACGTGACCAAACTCTCATGCACGTGTAAGAAGAGAATAAAAGGAAGAAAAGAAAAGAGAAGAAAAAGAAAACAAAAGAAAACAAAAACAAAAGTTAGATAAAATGAAAAGTGAAGAGAGAAAATAAATTAAATATTATAATTTATACAAGAATTTACCTCCCCGGCAACGGCGCCAAAAACTTGACACGACCAAAAGCTTGATGTCTTCTCCCAAGTGCAGGAGTGTCGAAGTAATAAATAACCCGGCAAGACCGGGGTCGAACCACAGAGAGGTTAATTGTATAAATTATAAACAACAACAACAACAACAACAACAATAATAACAAGATGCCTCAATACATGGTAAGTGCCTCCTTTTATAGGCCAAAATTTGGAACTATTGATTTGTTAATTAATTGATGAGTAGGTGGCCACATCTTAACTTGGTGACAATTCTTATCTTCTTGTCTGAACAAGACGTCATTGCTAACATCATAATTTGCCCAGAATCCTCAGGAATGTTCTAGGAAATTGTCTCAGCTTTCCAACAAAAAAAAAGATGAGGTCATTTCGACTTCTAGAACTCAAGATATAGGCTGAACACTAAATAGTGTCTGGGCTGCAGGACAGCTTCGGACTTCTTCATTGTTCCTTTAGTTTAGACTTCAAAACGGCCTTTTTAAATCTTGGGCTCCCCATGAAAGTTGTAGGCCTTTGTCTTACCTTTCCATCCATATAAAATGGACCTAAATCCAAGATCTAGAGCTCCAGATATGATCCAATTACCGAGCAATGTTCCGGTTTGGACTACACCGACATCTCTTTTCTAAGTTTGGCCATCTCTTTGTCCTTTCACTTTCAATACTTAAACTCATCAATCAATCTTTTTATTTATGTGATAGGCCTGCATTTAAGATGAGCATTTACCATAAATTAAAGTATCTTATAGTATCAAACTCGTTATTATAAAACATGCTTTAGTTAAGGAGTTATTGATACTTCAAGTGCAAAATGATGATATAAAACCTTGATAAACATGCACTTTTAAGTACTAATCAATAGGTGTAGGTTATACCATATGGTTGAGCTATGAAAGTGCCAAGCATTTGTTATACCAAGGGTTGTTCAACACAAATCTAGATTAACCATTTAACAAGTAAGGTATTAAGAGTGAGCAAAATAATAAATATAAAACATGTTGGTATCAAGCATTAAAGTCCATGTTGAGTTTATATTATACTTATTCTTACACCATTAGTGTAACCTTTTCACCTTGACATAATAGATTTAGTAAAACGCCTTTTATAGGCCAAAATTTGAAATTATTGATTTGATGAATAATTGTTAAGTGGGTGGCCACATCTTGACTTGGTGAAAATCCTTATCTTCTTGTCTGAATAAAACGTCATTGCTAACATCAGAACTTGATCCACCATTACCATGAAAGTTCTAGGAAATTATATTAGCTTTCCAGGAAAAAAAAAATTGAGGTCATTTGGACTTCTACAACTCGAGATATAGGCTGAACACTGAACAATGTCCGGGCTGCAGGAAAGATTCGAACTTCTTCATTGTTGCTATAATTTGGACTTGAAAACGACCTTTTTAAATCCTGGCCTCCACATGAAAGTTGTAGGCCTATATCTTACCAAATCTGTGTAAAAATTTGAGATCATTTGGACATCTAGAAATCAAGATATGACTCAATTATCGAACAGTGTTACAGTTTGGACTGCACCAACATCTCTTTTCTAAGCTTCACCCTATCTTTATCTTCATAATTTTAGTAGTTGAATTCATCAATCAATCCTTTGATTTATGTGATAGGCCTGCATTTAAGATGAACTTTTACCATATATTAAGGTATCTTATAGTATTAGACTTGTTATTATAAAACATGCTTTAGTTAAGGAGTTATTGATACTTCTAGTGCAAAATGATGATATAAAACCTTGATAAACATGCACTTTTAAGTACTAATCAATACGTGTTTCATACTGAAGAATACAGCCATGAAAGAAAGACATATAACAGTGGTGTTTGTGTTCGACTTGTAATGAGTTTGAAGTTAACTGCTATGGTAAATTAAAAGAGGTTATTGAATTGCAATATCATTAGGAGAAAAATATAGTGTTTTTATTTAAATGTTATTGGTATGACACCACTAAAAGAGGAATCAAAGTAGATCTTCACTATGGTCTGGTTGAAATCAACTCAAAATCTAGACTCAGCAACGTAAACAATATCTTTATTTTCGCAAAGCAATGCTAACAAGTTTATTACACACAACCCCTTCCTTTAGAAAGGATCGATCAAGAGTTAATTGGTTATCCATTTTAAAAATAAAACAAAGAGATCATGTCAAGGTTGTTTAGGATGAGAATGAAAACACAAGTGTACGAGATGAAGTCTTTCAAAATAGTGAATTAGTTAAACCATATTGAGTTACTCCTTCGATTGACTTAGAAGAAAATTTAAATTTTCATTTTTTCGATGATAGTCTTGTTGATGTTGATGCAGAGGAGTTGAAAGTTGTTCTGAGCTCTTGCGGACAAGCACATGTCGATGATGATGATGATAATGATGATATCCACATTGAAGATTGTGATGGAGCTAATGATGATTCAATAGATGAAGAAGAAGAAAATTTTGACTAATTATCATAACACAAAAGTGTAAAGAATTTTTTATAATGTAATATTATGGATGAAATTTTGTAGCATGAAATATTTATTTTATAATTGTTCACTATTGTTATTGTTTTGTGCGGGTAGTTTGCAATTTAAGTGTTTGCAGAAAGAATAAATAGACAATACAAACACAATTTATCATGCATTGTGCACATCACCAACGAATTTACAGACGGACTAAGTTTGTCAGTATTTTAGAGAGAGTTTTAAAATATTTACCGTATATGCCACAATCATGGACATCCCTACAAATGGAATGAGGTCGTCGGTATTTCATAAAGAGTTTTAATTTTTTTACTACATATGTCATAATCACCGATGTCTCTACAGAGAGAATGAGTTCATCAGTATTTCACAGAGAGTTGTATTTACTGCATATGCCACAGTCACCGACGTCTCTATAGATGAAATGAGTCCGTCGGAATTTTCTAGAGGATGGGAACAATTCACCTCCTATGTCAGTGAAGTCCTCTGAATCACCAACGAAATGTGAATTCCAAAGCGCGGGTAATTATTGCATCTCTAGCCGTGTGTATTTATTTCACCTTACCAACGGATTGTGAAAATTCTAAAGGGTTCTTTAAAAATTTGAGTGTGAAATTTAAAATTTTAAAGTGAATTCACCGATGGAATCACCAAGAGAATAATTAAAAATAATATTATTTAATAGTTTGTCAGTAAGGTTGTCGAAAAAAATGGCAATATAACTCTTGTTTTTTTTCTCATAATCTTTATCTTCATCTTAATGATTTTCTTTTTTTCATCTTTTTTTTGTTTTTTTTTTTTTTGTATTGTACGTAGATAAAGTCTAGAAATAAACACACTATTAACACAAGCATTTTTCATTCCTAAAATCTATAGTTTTTTTTTTAAAAAATTTGTTGTCTATTTTATTGTTTGTATTGCTATAATAATTGAATATTTTGTTGATTTTTAATTGTTATTGTTGATTTTGCCTTGTAAATGTTAATTGAATATATAGCATTAAATTTAATTATTTTATCTCAATTTTACTCTATTATTGCATAATAGAGTGTTTGATTGTTTCCATGAATTTTTAATTGTTATTGATGAATTTAAATAGATGTTAGTTGAATATATAATTAAATTTCATTTTTTTTCTTTAATTTTTTTGTTAAATTTATATAGATGTCAAGTTATATATAGAATTTGTTTTCTTTGTTTTATGGTTAGAAACATTTTATTATCATTCTGAAACTGAGATGAAATTGAAAAATATGAAATTTCTAGTATAAATGAAATAAAATCAACTGGTTTGTGCCATATATATTGTCAATATTTGCAGGTTTGAAAAATTTGGGTAGTTTCTAGTATAGGGGAGGTGCTGCCATTTTTTTTTTAAATAATCGAATTTGATTATGTAATTATTCGTTTAATTTGTGTAGATGTGTAAAATAAAATCAACAACATGTCGTGAGCATATGGTTGTAGCTAGTTTTTTTAGAGTAAGGATGACTTGTCCTTAGTTACTGATCAAGAAGAGACATTTGCGCCAACTTGTGATGCTGCCTCTTTCAGTACGGTTCCACAGCGCAAAAGCGGTGTGCCTTCACACTAGGGTCAATTCACCTGCAAGTACGAGGCACATCGAAAGGATGACCTTTCAATATAAGTTTGTTTTGATTTGGTTTTGGGGTTTTTTTTTTTATAACATAATTTGTGAACAACTAATTATTATTTTATTAATTAATTTATTTATAGGTTCACAAACATTGAGGCCACTTGAGTAATAACATTGATGTTTAAATCATCGATGGAGATTCTATTATTTCAATGGAGTCAGGTTTCCAAACATCCTAATTGGATACCTTATATCGATGCATGGTTTCAAAGATTTAAGGTTGGTGTTAACTTCTAATTTTATTTATTTTTACTAAATTTTTATTTTTATTTTTATTTTTAATAAATTATTTATTCATAGAACAAATTCGAGTGGTATAGCGTGCATGACAATGTTGCGAGAATGGTGTGGGAGAATCATTCAGTAATTAGGTAACTTCAAAAACAATACGATACTTTTTTTAAAAAAATATATATGTTTTAAAATCTAATTTGTCATTAACTCATATAAAATTCATTGATAGAAGTATGTTTCATAATTTTTGGTATGAAGTGCAGAAAAAAGCAAAAAAATACACAAGAGATAACAATCTACAAGGCTAGAATGACGTGAAGGTTTGGAGGGATTTCAGACCGCCATACATCCTAGATGATATATGGCCGCAATATATTTAGCATATGACGTTTGAGCGATCACATGACGCTCATAGTCTAGTGCCAACAATCAAAATAGGCAAATTCATGGTTCGGTGACCACGTATACTGGCGTCTCCGTTCTGTTCACTGCACATGTGAAGCGGATGGTAAGATTAATTTTAATGAAATCTATCATTAATTAATTTGTTGTTATTTGTAAATATATTTAACTTGCAACATTTTTATTCTTACAGGCTACGTCTCTTGGATGTGACAGAGCTCATTGAAGATGTTTGTGGAGACTGCACGTTTGTAGTGAAGACTGCCAAAGAGGGGTGAAATAGTTCATCGACAACCCACGCTCAACATTTCATGGTATGTTCGTTCAACCATTTTATTTCATATGTTATTATTTTCTTAAATTGCATATGATGCTTTCTTTTTAAATTTTCAAGAGACATATAATAGCCGAATGAGGGAGAGATACGAGGACGATCCTTCGTCCCACTCGAATTTCAATCTGATTTTGTGGATGGAGGTAAGATTGTCTAGTGGACCCGATAAAAATTAGGTGTACGAATTCTCCAACACTACGGCCGATAACTTACGAGCGACCCGTAATGTCTTAACCATTGGGAGCTTCCAATCAATGTCGAGCACCCAGTTTGAGGAGATCGTGGCCTTGAAACAACATGTAGCTGATCTCACCCAACAATATCAGCAACTCTTAGCGGATTATGAACAACCCCATCAGATCGTCATGTGCATGAGATCATAGATGGATGGGGCGTGTGTGCCCTTTTTTTTGCTGTATGGTTATGGGAACGACCAGCCTCCTCCTCCTCATCCGCCATTGTTCTAGTTCAATTTTTTGTTTTTTGAAAACACTCTAAAATTGTAATGAATATATGGATGAATATTATTTTATTTATTTTTAATATTTTATTTGCTTAATTGGTTTTTTTTACTACTATTATATACAGATTTATATTATTTATTCTACACAATTTTATTTTTAAAAAAATATTTTTTAAATTAGAATTGATGGATTTACATATGGAATTATGCCGTCGGTATTTTACAAAGAGTTGTAAGATATAAATCTGATTTTTTTTTTCCATAGAAAATATGAAAAACAATAAGAGTCTCATTTATTTTCTTTCATAATATATCTATCTAAATTCATGAAGTAAATGTTTGGAGTACCATAAAATTCAGACATCCAAATTATATAAGAAAAGTGTTATTATCCAATACAGTAAATATAACTATGTAGTGGCCCATCACTATTGTCCCTGAAAAGGATATAAGAAGTGCCTTGCTACTTGGCCCTTCACTTTTCCGGACAACCAAATATTTTTGTTTCTTAGACTTTCAACTAGTTCTCAAAATTCCTAAGAAATTACTAGATTGTGTACTTCTGCAAAACCTTCCAATATTTTAGAAAGTGTAGAAATAAAGAAAAAGGTTTTTATTATATATATATATATATATATATATATATATATTGCATGTTTTTAACTTTTTTTTTTATGCATTAGAATCTCACGCACAAATCTATTAAGGTTCATGCTATGTAATATGAGAATTTCCAATGGAACTTCAAAGCCAACCTGCCCGAGCTAGCTTCCTGTATTACTTACCCTGATATATATGATTCTTAACATCAGCCATCGTCTCTAATTTTATCCTACACAGCCAGTGATAGACTCGGGAATACTGGCACCATATTAAATATATGAAATCAAAATGGCTAGACAATTAATTTAATATTTGATATTTTAATGGTCGAGACCTAAGTGGAATGTTAACAGGTTTTTGATTAAAAAGTGAAGCCCAAGGCAAAAAGATGAAATAAATTACTTACTTTATAGTGCTCGCTACATGACTTAACAAACTGATCGATCCACAATATAATTAAATTCTGCATAGAGTCCACGCCATGAATATTAATATGCTGTTGATTTAAGTAAATTTGGAAGTGCTAGCTGATGCATGTTTCTTTCTTGGAAAGCAACAGAAGGCGAGCCTTTCATAATTAAATATATATATCTTGACAGGTACAAGAAGTCAAAGCCCATAAAAGTTGGTGAACTACTATGATAAGTTGGGTTATTTATTAAAGTGATACATGCTCCTACAAATCTTAGAAAAGTCGGTTCTAATTTCTCAACCATTTATGGGGTACGTAAAAAAAAAAGGGGGGGCAGGGGGGATTATTTATTTATTTATTTAGCGACCAAATGCAGGTCCTAGTGGAAAACAACTCAAATCCCACCTTTTGTTTCGCCTTTGCCTTTTGCTGTTTACCACTTGTTCATGTTCATTTTGTGTGGTTAGTGTGAATTCTGAAGGAACCTTTTATCCTTAGAAATCTGTGCATTTGCAGGCAAATAAGACATGGGACATGAACTCCTCTCCTAGTTAACGTTTCTGGCAATTACCATGCTGTACGTCTTCATTTATTCTCTAAGGTTGTCTATGTAAGAAGGTATGTTTCTCTTATAAAACCAGATGATAGTTTTCTGTGGGCAGATTAAGAGATAAATTGAATCGCTTTACAGTAGTTGAAATCTTGTTTTGTGAAAATTTCCAAATATAAAAAGAAAGGTTCGAATCAAACTTCTAACAAGTGGGATACTCATAATTGACGTTCTCATACCCTACAAAAGAGGCACATTACCCTACAAATGAGGCAGCATGTTGAAATCTTGCTCTATGAAAATTTCCAAATCTTATCAATTAGTCTTGACGGACATGGTAATTGGACATAATATTTGCATATCATATATATACCCACGCATCTTAATTAATTAGTTATTTTTTGTTTTAATTATACGGGTTTCCTTAAAATAATTTATAAGACATGAATTTTATATCACTTTTCTATAACTAGAATAGTTATTTAATATGATATTCAATATTTAATAACCAAACATTTAAGAGTTTAAATCTTATTATTCTTGTTTTTTGTAATTAAAATAGTGAAATCAAGAATAAGATAATGATAATTTTATTTAAAAATCAAATTCAAAAGCTTTCATGATTGGTTAAATATTTAAAGTTAAAAAAACTAAAAAAGTTACAAAACTTTTCCTCCTAGAACTTGAAGGGACACTTGCTTGATGCAAGCCTTGGATTTACAGAATGCTCGAGTGCAACAAGATGATTCTGATGGACGGACCTTGTTGTTGATAATGATAAAGTTCTTACAGAAATATTTCTACAAATTTTGAGTTCTTGTTAGTCTTTCTTTTTGTCAAAGTACATCTAAGGACAAATTCTTTGTATCAGCACATTAAATCTCATATCCCTTCATATATATTTAAACGTGTAAACGTTGGAATATTTTAAAGCACATAATATCGGAGTTTGGGAATCCTTTTTTCCATTTCATGCACCCCAATCAAAGATATGTTAGCACAACATGATGGATGAAGAACAAAAGAGCATATATCTTGACCTCAGTCACTTTGTCCATTTCATGCACCCCAATCAAAGATATGTTAGCACAACATGATGGATGAAGAACAAAAGAGCATTTATCTTGACCTCAGTCACTTTATATGTATAACCTTGGCTGGCTCTTAGCTAGCTCATTGTTCTGCTATGAAAGAAAGAGATAAAAAGCTTTCAAGCAAATTGATCACTTTGCTTGGGGCTTAAGGTTGTTATTAATGGCTGATGTGCCATATATTCTGTATTTACCAAAATGACAAGTAAATAAAGAATATAAGTTGCCCATATATGGCTGAAGAATGGTATTTTTCTTATCCTGAAGAAAAGACATTTATTCTTACCAAAAAAAAAAAAGATGATATAAATTGAAATACATGGTTCAGGATATTTCTGCCATATTTCTTATTATAGTTACATTCATTTTGATAATACCCTATACATAATATGATAGTCACATATTTTTACACTTCCATCCTTTGCTTGCTAGCGTTTGGTGCTGAAGAACTCTCACTTGGTGGGGAAGGCAGAGTTGATTCACCGACATTGATGACAACATGGGAGCAATTGACCATCTGAACTGATTTTACACTCTGAATTTGTCCTGAATGCAACTTTTCTGTTGATAGAGTTGGCTCTACACTCTTAAATTGGGCTTTGGAGGCAAGTTCATGTATGGATTCAGCAATTTTTTCAGTGCATGTGACCACATCAATAAGTATTGAAGCTAATGTAACCCCTGGTATAACTTTCAGCAGGTCAATGTCTTCCCATATGCCTGATTTGAGTAAAGATTTGAGGTTTTTGGCAGCAGATTTTGCATTTTCAATGTGGGAATCTGCAGAAGATGGCTGCACCATTTTTTTTGATTGCCAATGCAAGTTCCTTTAGTGCTTTTCCAGATTCTATGCTCAAATTTGTGCATGCTTCCTGAATTATGCTACCAACTTCTGATGATGCCTGCAAGAATAAGCAGAAAATATTTAGAGATAAGCATGTGACGAATCACCTGAGTGCTTCTTAGCATACATGTTCCTAATTGGTATTCATTTTTTTATTACTTAACCCATACATAAGAGCTTCAACTTTACTCATTTTGATGACAATGGATCTATGTCTAAGGCTTAAAGTAGCTTATCACATTGTATGTAGACATCAAAGATGAGATAGCTGCCAGGGAGCTAATTTCCTTTCTTATACCTGAATGTCAGCATTTACGCATCCATTCAATGCTTCTATTCGGTAGGCACATTCTCGAGCCAGAGTCCCAACTTTCAGGTATAGTTTCCATGGATGTCGAAATGGGAACCGACCATGACCTGGCTCCCATGATGCAAAATTTGCCTGGAAGGCATAAAAAATATTATCAGAAAAAAAATCCAAGTAAATAGGTAAAGGAAGAGGAGCTTGGGGGTGGGGGGGTGAGAGATACACACACACCAAGGATTCTTCACTATTTTTTGAATTGAGAACACTTTTGTATCCATCCAAAAATTTCTTGTCGTCTTTGCTCTCTTCACCCCCTGTTCTTTTGAAGTATTCATCACCAAATCCTGTAAATTTTACGTCATCTTAGTAAGTTTTTGAGCATCTGCATGTTGAAATCTAGTTAAAAAGGAACAGCTGGAATGAATGTATCCAGTACTTGATTGGTACTACGACTCAGTGCACTGCTTTGTTGGGGACATACATACCTTCTAAGGAGTTGCCAAGCTTTTCAATGTTGAGAGCGATCAGATTGTGAAGATCTTCACCAGCCCACACAGGGCAAACAACAGTAGAAATGATGACACAAGCAGAACCACCTATGCTGATGGTTGATAATCTTTTCTGAGCGAACTCTAATATTTCATCGTCTCGATAACCAGATACCGATATCAAAGAGAAGGTCAATATGAATATTAGCATCCCATAATCATATCTCGATTTAATTTTCGGAAAGAACCTTAAAAATGTTGATATTGTAGCTGCAAACAAAAAACAGAATAATTTTGAATACATGAGTACCTTTTCATGTAACAGTAAGGATCAATATAGTATTAACTTTGAGGAGCAATAATTTTTATTTTGTGTGCATGCATGGTTAAAGATACCTTGTAGAAAGACAAAGAACCCAAGTAGTATGGGTTCTCCAATATGTCCAGAGAGGTTTGCTAGGTGATGTGCTCCAATACCTAGTCCACCAGCCATTAGCGTTGCCATTCCTCTATTCAATCCCTTTCCAAGAGTAGCCCCTGAAAATTAATTTGTCAAAAATCATGAAAGAGAAATTCTATTTTATTTTTAAAATGTCAGAGACTTACCCACAGAGAATTCAAAGACAACAACAACAGTCATGATAGCCCACATTGCAGTGACACCAAAATTACTGTAAAGTGGCTGACAGTAGTAGAACGTTGATACCAATGTAAGTGCAAGCCCTACTTTTAGTGAATGAATAACTCTTCTTGGATCATCTTGTCCAAGTTTCCTTATGTTCCTAACCATAGCAACCATGTTAGCTTTGAACTTCACAGGCAAGGCCTTGAGCCACCTGCGTCCTTGAGTGAAAAACCCAGCTTTGTCACCGCTTCCAGACCCAGCATCCATGGCTAAATGAGGGTAGGAAAGTTCGCATGAACTGAGAAAGATCAACAAGAGCAAAGAATAAAGAGTGTTGGCCAAGAAAGATGCTTGAGGAGGGACTCTACATGCTTCTAATTTATAAGAAGAAAATGGCATCTTAGTGGCACATAAAATATGTAATAGAAGTTTATGACCATCTTTCGATGTTTCCTTTATGTGCATGCAAGGACAAAAGAGATTTCACCGAAAAGGTTGAAAAACGGCAAGGTGATCTCAGTAGTGACTTGTAGCTGTACATAAGATGTTGACATGAACTAAAAGCTACAAGTCTCATTTCTCATGAAGTTGAAGTCCCATCTCCGTTCTCACTGAGATTCATGTAAAATAAACACGGCAGTCGTGATTCTTGACTAGCCAGGTAGGGTTTGAAGTTAATTACATGGATTGTCACATGCCCGAAGTAGTAGGGCGACTTTTCGAAGTCCATTTGTGAATGATCGTTTCTAAATTCTGCTATATTTCTTTTCCTTCTCTCTTTGTGATTGATATGTATAAGCTTTTGTCACCCCTTTATTCAAAATTGTTAATGAAATCATTACATTTCAAGGACCGGACCCTTTTTCCTACTTAAACTAGCTAGTTTGCGTCTTGGGAAAGGAATAGGGTTTCGTACTTGGAATCGTACAAGGGTTTTATCGAGGGATACACAAATCATTTCAAAAAATTGATGAATGTATTTAATAATATAAATTAAGATTTATATATGCCAATAAATATAAAAACTTTTGTTAAAATTAACTAAAAACTAAGTTGAAAAATTAAAAAATAGATACAAATTAAAATGTCAAATCTTTTGTTGTAAAAAACTCTTCAAAATCTATTTTATATAATTATATGGTGATAAAAAAAAATACATTAGCAAGATATGAAGAGAATTTTTCATCAAATTCTCCTTTTGTGATTCATGTAATTTTTTGTTTTTCTACCAAAATAAGTGCTTTTTTAATAACAAGCATAGATCATTTGATAAAAACTAACAACATTTAAAAAAATATATATTTATTATAACTATAATGATTTGAAATTTATTTTCTTAGAATATTCCCCCCCCCACACACACACACACACATATATATATATATATAAAAGCCTACATAATAGGTTCACATACAATAATTAACAAAATAATTGCCAACATTCCTATAATCTGATTTCAAAATAAATGTGAAACTGAATAATGTCTAATGAAATAATATCTTACATATAGTTTTATTTCTTTAATTATAATTAATTTTGATTAAACTTTAAGAGATCATAAAAAAATCATGAAAAGCTATAAAAAAGAGCATTACTAATATTACAATATTATTTGAAATAAATTAAAGTATAAATAGAATTTAATGAAATAAAATCCTAAATATTATTATTTTTAATTTATTTTAACTAATTTTAAAAAAATATATAAAACAAATTATATAAAAGCTTAGGCTCCTAATCCAGCCTATGTAGGCTAGCTCTTAGCCCAAAACAAAGAAAGGCAATTGTGAGTGCACCTCGAAGGCTAGATTTGTATTGTTCATCTAATTTTTTATTTTACAAAACATAAAAGATAATGTGACACTTGTTATGACAAATGCAATAAAAAACATGTCGTTTACTGGTTGACTTTCCATCCATCTTAGTCGAGGTTTTGATTTTTATAACCTAAAAAACTTATTTTGACTTTTTTTTTTTTTTTATCATTTGAAGACTCTAAAGAAATACTAATACTTTTATAAATTCATTTCTAGTATTAAATTGACATTAAAATGATAAAAAAAAATAACTAGAATCCTAAGAATTTTCCAAGTTTTAATTTTTTTTTCTAGCAAAATGAATCTTCAAAAAGACTATAATATAAATCATCTTATTAAATGAAACTCATTTACATCAAGATTGTATTTTTTTTAATTGTTAGAATGTGATCAACAAATAACTTTCTTTCTCTTCAATCATTTTTCAACATCTCTCGACCCCCCCCCCACCTAGGAATTGAGAAATGAATAAAATAAATTTTGAATCAAAACTAATTGAATAAGAAATTAGAGAAAATAAATGAACCAAAAAGTATTTTTTTAACATGAATTTAAGATTGGCCACTTTGTTTTTTTTTTTATTATTATTATTTCCAGTTTGGTTTGATTTCTTTTAATTGTTCCTCTTTACTACAAAACAGCTCACAAAAGAATACAATTAAAAAAAAAGTAATAGTAAAATCATCAATCTCTTTTAGTTTTATTTGTAATTGTAATAGCGTAGGTTTCAAATTACTTTTTCTTTGTGAACTATAAATGTAGAGCTTTTATTATTGCAATTGAAAAATAAAAAGCTCATCTCATTAAATTAGATTTCAATAAAGTTTTAGAATCTAGTAAAAACCTATGAATATCTTTAACACACAAAGATAAGAGATTTTCAACTCATAAAACAACTCACAAAAGAATACAATTAAAAAAAAGTCATAGTAAAATCATCAATCTCTTTTAGTTTTATTTGTAATTGTAATAGCGTAGGTTTCAAATTACTTTTTCTTTGTGAACTATAAATGTAGAGCTTTTATTATTGCAATTGAAAAATAAAAAGCTCATCTCACTAAATTAGCTTTCAATAAAGTTTTAGAATCTAGTAAAAACCTATGAATATCTATAACACACAAAGATAAGAGATTTTCAACTCATAAAACAACTCACAAAAGAATACAATTAAAAAAAGTAATAGTAAAATCATCAATCTCTTTTAGTTTTATTTGTAATTATAATAGCGTAGGTTTCAAATTACTTTTTCTTTGCGAACTATGAATGTAGAGCTTTTATTATTGCAATTGACAAATAAAAAGCTCATCTCATTAAATTAGCTTTCAATAAAGTTTTAGAATCTAGTAAAAACCTATGAATATCTATAACACACAAAGATAAGAGATTTTGAAATCATAAAACAGCTCACAAAAGAATACAATTAAAAAAAAGTCATAGTAAAATCATCAATCTCTTTTAGTTTTATTTGCAATTGTAAAAGCGTAGGTTTCAAATTACTTTTTCTTTGTGAATTATAAATATAGAGCTTTTATTATTGCAATTGAAAAATACAAAGCTCATCTCATTAAATTAGCTTTCAATAAAGTTTTAGAATCTAGTAAAAACCTATTAATATCTATAGCACACAAAGTTAAGAGATTTTCAACTCATAAAACAGCTCACAAAAGAATACAATTAAAAAAAAGTAATAGTAAAATCATCAATCTCTTTTAGTTTTATTTGTAATTGTGATAGCGTAGGTTTCAAATTAGTTTTTCTTTGTGAACTATAAATGTAGAGCTTTTATTATTGCAATTGAAAAATAAAAAGCTCATCTCACTAAATTAGCTTTCAATAAAGTTTTAGAATCTAGTAAAAACCTATGAATATCTAAAACACACAAAGATAAGAGATTTTCAACTCATAAAACAGCTCATAAAAGAATACAATTAAAAAAAGTCATAGTAAAATCATCAATCTCTTTTAGTTTTATTTGTAATTGTAATCGCGTAGGTTTCAAATTACTTTTTCTTTGTGAACTATAAATGTAGAGCTTTTATTATTGCAATTGAAAAATACAAAGCTCATCTCATTAAATTAGCTTTCAATAAAGTTTTAGAATCTAGTAAAAACCTATGAATATCTATAACACACAAAGATAAGAAATTTTCAACTCATAAAACAGCTCACAAAAGAATACAATTAAAAAAAAGTCATAGTAAAATCATCAATCACTTTTAGTTTTATTTGTAATTGTAATAGCGTAGGTTTCAAATTACTTTTTCTTTGTGAACTATAAATGTAGAGCTTTTATTATTGCAATTGACAAATAAAAAGCTCATCTCATTAAATTAGCTTTCAATAAAGTTTTAGAATCTAGTAAAAACCTATTAATATCTATAGCACACAAAGATAAGAGATTTTCAACTCATAAAACAAGCTCATAAAAGAATACAATTAAAAAAAAGTCATAGTAAAATCATCAATCTCTTTTAGTTTTATTTGTAATTGTAATAGCGTAGGTTTCAAATTACTTTTTCTTTGTGAACTATAAATGTAGAGCTTTTATTATTGCAATTGAAAAATACAAAGCTCATCTCATTAAATTAGCTTTCAATAAAGTTTTAGAATCTAGTAAAAACCTATGAATATCTATAACAGACAAAGATAAGAGATTTTGAAATCATAAAATAGCTCACAAAAGAATACAATTAAAAAAAAGTCATAGTAAAATCATCAATCTCTTTTAGTTTTATTTGTAATTGTAATAGCGTAGGTTTCAAATTACTTTTTCTTTGTGAACTATAAATGTAGAGCTTTTATTATTGCAATTGAAAAATATAAAGCTCATCTCATTAAATTAGCTTTCAATAAAGTTTTAGAATCTAGTAAAAACCTATGAATATCTATAACACACAAAGATAAGAGATTTTCAACTCATAAAACAGCTCACAAAAGAATACAATTAAAAAAAAGTCATAGTAAAATCATCAATCTCTTTTAGTTTTATTTGTAATTGTAATAGCGTAGGTTTCAAATTACTTTTTCTTTGTGAACTATAAATGTAGAGCTTTTATTATTGCAATTGAAAAATACAAAGCTCATCTCATTAAATTAGCTTTCAATAAAGTTTTAGAATCTAGTAAAAACCTATGAATATCTTTCATACACAAAGATAAAAGATTTTGAAATCATAAAATAGCTCACAAAAGAATACAATTAAAAAAAAGTCATAGTAAAATCATCAATCTCTTTTAGTTTTATTTGTAATTGTAATAGCATAGGTTTCAAATTACTTTTTCTTTGTGAACTATAAATGTAGAGCTTTTATTATTGCAATTGAAAAATATAAAGCTCATCTCATTAAATTAGCTTTCAATAAAGTTTTAGAATCTAGTAAAAACCTATGAATATCTATAACACACAAAGATAAGAGATTTTCAACTCATAAAACAGCTCACAAAAGAATACAATTAAAAAAAGTCATAGTAAAATCATCAATCTCTTTTAGTTTTATTTGTAATTGTAAAATCGTAGGTTTCAAATTACTTTTTCTTTGTAAACTATAAATGTAGAGCTTTTATTATTGCAATTGAAAAATACAAAGCTCATATCATTAAATTAGCTTTCAATAAAGTTTTAGAATCTAGTAAAAACCTATGAATATCTATAACACACAAAGATAAGAAATTTTCAACTCATAAAACAGCTCACAAAAGAATACAATTAAAAAAAAGTCATAGTAAAATCATCAATCACTTTTAGTTTTATTTGTAATTGTAATAGCGTAGGTTTCAAATTACTTTTTCTTTGTGAACTATAAATGTAGTGCTTTTATTATTGCAATTGACAAATAAAAAGCTCACCTCATTAAATTAGCTTTCAATAAAGTTTTAGAATCTAGTAAAAACCTATTAATATCTATAGCACACAAAGATAAGAGATTTTCAACTCATAAAACAGCTCATAAAAGAATACAATTAAAAAAAGTCATAGTAAAATCATCAATCTCTTTTAGTTTTATTTGTAATTGTAATAGCGTAGGTTTCAAATTACTTTTTCTTTGTGAACTATAAATGTAGAGCTTTTATTATTGCAATTGAAAAATACAAAGCTCATCTCATTAAATTAGCTTTCAATAAAGTTTTAGAATCTAGTAAAAACTTATGAATATCTATAACACACAAAGATAAGAGATTTTGAAATCATAAAATAGCTCACAAAAGAATACAATTAAAAAAAAGTCATAGTAAAATCATCAATCTCTTTTAGTTTTATTTGTAATTGTAATAGCATAGGTTTCAAATTACTTTTTCTTTGTGAACTATAAATGTAGAGCTTTTATTATTGCAATTGAAAAATACAAAGCTCATCTCATTAAATTAGCTTTCAATAAAGTTTTAGAATCTAGTAAAAACCTATGAATATCTTTAACACACAAAGATAAAAGATTTTCAACTCCTAAAACAGCTCACAAAAGAATACAATTAAAAAAAAGTAAAAGTAAAATCATCAATCTCTTTTAGTTTTATTTGTAATTGTAATAGCATAGGTTTCAAATTAGTTTTTCTTTATGAACTATAAATGTAGAGCTTTTATTATTGCAATTGAAAAATACAAAGCTCATCTCATTGTAATTTAGAATTTCTCTTCGAACACTTTCTTTCTTTATATATAACCCTATTTTTTGCATGTTTAATTTTTTTATTTGAATATTCATTTTTATGTTTAAATTGTGGAAGGGAGCAGGGAGCATAGTGCATAAACATCACTAAATCTATGAGAGCTATATTAAATTGAACTTATTATTCTTTCAGTTTAAAAAGAATTTTATTTTTATATATATATTTTTAAATTTATAAACTTTTCCTTAATTTTTTGCAATTCATTTACTCTAACTTTTAGTCTTGTTTACCTTTAAGTGTGTGATATCGTCATCACGCCAAAATTTCTATCTAAAGCTAATTTAAGGTGAATGAGGTCTAGGGCAAAACTATAAATAAAGGCTTTTTAAAATATTTAAGAAATATTTTTTTAGTATTTTTTATGTATGTCTGACAAATGAGACCTTGACAATCTAAAATTTTGTACATGGAGCCTTTTATTAAATGAGAGCAATTTTCATTTCATAAAATACAATTAACAAATATACTTTATTTATTATTGGGATATTTTGTTGAGTGGGAACCATAAGTCATTGCTGAAATGGTCCTTAATTTAAATCGACCTTGCTACTATTTAGGTATGTAGCTTGAATTTCTGACAATTTAAAAAAACTTCTCATTAGATGTAAATTCATACTTCACTTTTGTGTTATTTAAATTTCTAATGACTCACTAATATAAGAAAAGGATAGAATCGATCATGGAGTCTCTCTTTGGATTAGGAAACTTTGATAACATTCATAAGTTGTTCATAAGTGACAAAATTATGCACTAAAAAAAGACTTTTTTTCCTATTTAAACTAGTTTCCATCTTGAAAATGAATTCATTTTTTTCCTTATAAATAATTAATTTTTTCAAATATAAAGCTTTTTTTTTTTAATGAAAACAACTCATTAATAATAATAATAATAATAATAATAATTACAATCATATTTTCACATGGAAAACATAGATCGGGCTTCAAATTATAATCTCTTTATAAATGCAAAGCTCCTATTTTGATTTTAAAACTTTTCTATAACAAAAAGTATCCTATTATTATAATCTTTTCATCAAACTCATACATATTTTTCTTAATACAATTTATATTGCTTTATTTTTCATCTTATATTTTTTTTATAATTTAACTTTTTTTTTCTTAAACCTTATTCGTTTTATTAGCCTTTCTTGTTAAAAAAGTTAAAAAAAAAAAAAGCCTTTGTACTTTATTTATTTTGTCTATATACATAAAAACATTAACTATCTTTAGGTATGTTTGTGACTTAACTTATTATTACTTGATTGCAAATGTAGATTTCTCACAAGTTATATCTTAAATAAATCTTCTTTGTAAAATAAACTAACTTGTGTCTTAACCCAATTTCTACCTTTTCTTCAAAAAAAAAATCCAAAAATAACAAAACAAAATTTAAAAAATAATTTATGATATATTTTCAACATCTTTTGGAAAAAATTCAAAATCTAACAATTTGTTTTCAATGTGTTCATGTATGAACCTATTCATTTCAAAATCTTTGATATTTTTTTTTCATTGAGTTGACATTAATGTTGTTTTTATAAATAAAAAATAAAAATAATAATAAAAAGAGAGATAAAATGGACCAAAAACACGTTTCCAATAACCCTACACTACCATTCCAAGCACATTTTTTACCCATCTTCCCTTTAAAGCCCTTTACAAACTCCTATAAGAAGACCTGACAAATCAACTAAACTTATTAGTTAGTGAGATGCATGGGTTTGCCAAATATTTGTCCTTTTCTGAGCCCCTCATTTTGTGCTAAGCTTAAGATGAAAAAAAAATATACTCTTATGTTCTTAAAAGGACACACCTTATAATAAACCAAAACCTACATATTGCAGCCTTAAAATCATTGAAAAACAAGCTAAAAAGACAAATCCCTAAGCTAGTTTGGTTCAAAGGTGGAGATGAATAGTTTGGGAGTTAAAAAATAAGATAAATTTATCTCAATGAAACCTCGAGCTTCTTGCTTTGAAACCTTAAGAAACAGAAGGTCATCTTATCACGTACCTTCACCAATTTCAATCTTGTATGTATAAAAGATCAAATTACTAGTTTCCCTAAAGATAAACCTTTAGAGAGTTGCAAGAAAGTCAAAAAAATTTGTTTTAAAGCTTACATCGAATAAATTTATGCTTTAAAATACAATAATCAAACTTTCAGGATGCTTATTTGATCCATGGATAACCTGATTTTGAGGCGACACTTGCTTTTTATCCTTACAGTGTCAATTGTCAACCAATACACATGAAAGTTGAATCTTAATGTTAAATGACATGTCTTAGGATCACGAAAAAAAAAAAAAAAACATTCAAAATTATATCTTCATAATATATTTGCGACAATTAAAATTAAATGAATATGATCTTTGAAATTTATGATTTGGTTCAAATAAAAAATGATTTTCATGCAAAAACAGTTATTGACGGAGTTTATAAAGTTCTTGACAATGTTGACACTTCTTATAGGTATTCATTGGAATATTGAGCAGTTAGGTGGCAATGTTGTGAACCCTATAAGGTAATGGATAAATTTATATTAGTTTAGGGTAAGGAGTCCATTGTAACCAGTAATCAAATTATGGTTTAATGAACATCAAAACCATGAACGATACCTGGTGATGATAGTATGAGTGTCTTTTGATGATTATTGAAAGAATGAGAAGAGTTAGATCAACTAGAAGTAATTTTATTTGAAAGAATCAATAGCTAAATCAATTGGGAGTATATCAAGTCAAAGGGCTAACTTCAATTACAAAAGGTAGTTTCATCCATTCTATATAGCTAGTGAAAATTTCCAATAGTGAGACAATGAGCAATTTTATTTATAATGATAGTTTAAGCTCATGTTTTGTTAATGATGACAAATGAAAGGGTACTAGATGATCCATTCAAATTGATTAGCAAGACATAAAGCTTTCAATAAATAAATGGGTCAAGGTGTCCATGTGAAATTGTAAATACGCCACAAATTCAAGATGAGTTGCAAGAAAAAGGGACATATACTTTTAAATAGGTAAAGATATATGTTATCTAATCCCCTTTTCCATTGCATTGTATAATGTTTTTGCAGAAAAAGTCTTTTAAAAACACAAATAAAACCCTTATATAAGAACCTAACAAGGTTTTAAGCCTAACAAATCTCTAGTTGATTAAAAATCAAACAAGGTTTTAACAAAGAAAAAGTCCAGAAACACTCTAGTAAATAAAGACTCAGTATGGTTCTAAGCCTAATAAGGATCTAATTGATTAAAAAACCTAATAAGGTTTTAATATTAAAAAAAAGTTTAGCAGGACTGACACGGCCAAAAGATTGATGTCTTCTTCCAAGTGCATGAGTGTCGAAGTAATAAATAACTCGGCAAGACCGAGGTTGAACCACAGGGAAGTGAACTATATAAAATTATAAACAACAAATGAAAAGGAGTTGAAGAGAACTTTTAAGATGTGATATTGATGTGAGTATTAATCAAAGATAAAAACAATTGTCAAGGTTAGAGGATCAACTAATACTATTAGAAATAATTATAGTATAAACTCTTTTAATTATCAACGAAAAACCATACACAAAGGAGGTTTAAATCAGATAATTTATCCTTAATAGTTCATTATAAAATTTAACATGATCATTTTAATTATCTTATTTTAGTAACACCATACTTTTAAATATTGTCAGGAATGCATGATGTTAACTTATGTTAACAGCAAATCAAGTTCATTGCATAGCACAAGTGTAGGTTATATCATACAGTTGGCTATGAAAGTGTCAAGCATTTGTTGTACCAAGTGTTATACAACACAAATCTAGATTAACCATTTAACAAGTAATATATTAAGAATTAATAAGATAAAAAGATAAAACATGTTAATAGCAAACTTTCTTGGATATAAGCATTGAAGTCCATATTGAGTTTATATTATACATATCCTAACACAATTAGTGAAACATTTTCACCTTGACATATTAAACTTAGCTAAACATTATGAAGAAGAGAAACATAAATAAACAAGATAAGAACATAATTATATAAGTATAGTAAATGAAATGAAAGGCATAAACAAGATATTAATGAAACTATAACATGAAATAAAACTAGAACATTAAAACTATAAAGAAAAAAAGGAAGTAAGGAAATGATCTTGATATGAAAACCAAGATGCCTAAATGCATGACAAATGCCTCCTTTTATAGGCCAAAATTTAGAACTATTGATTTGATGGCTAATTGTTGAGTGGGTGGCCACATCTTAACTTGGTGACAATCCTTATCTTCTCATCTGAACAAAATGTCATTAATAACATCAGAATTTAAACAGATAATCATCATAAAAGTTATGGGAAATTGTCTCGTCTTTCCAACAAAAAATGAATCGGTGCATTTGGACTTTTAGAACTCAAGATATGGGCTAAACACTAAACAATGTATAGGTTATAGGACAAATTCTGACTTCTCTGTTGTTGCTACAATTTGAATTTGAAAACAGCCTTTTTGAATCTTGGACTCTTTATTAAAGTTTTAGGCCCACGTCTTAGCTTTTCATCCATACAAATCAAACCTAAATCCAAGTCCTACAGCTTCAATTATGATCCAATAACGGAATAGTGTTCCAGTTTGGACTGAACCAACATCTCTTTTCTAAGCTTAGCCCTCTCTTTGTCTTCTCAATTTTAGTAATTAAACTCATCAATCAATCCTTTGATTTATGTGATAGGCCTGCATTTAAGATGAATATTTACCATAAATTAAAGATATCTTATTTTATTAGTCATGTTATTATAAAACATGCTCTAGTTAAGGAGTTATTGATACTTCAAGTGCAAAATGATGATATAAAACATTGATAAAAATGCATTTTTAAGTACTAATCAGTTATGGTTGGTTGTTTATTGAGGCTGTTATGAGATAGGTCACAACATTTGATGAAGAGGAATGTGTTGATGTATTGGGTTTGAAGGAGAAGGAATTAAGGACAAATAAAGATTATATCCTATACAATGCTCTATTTGATTAAAACACTAATAAGGTTTTAACCAAAAAAAAGAGTCCTAGACTCTAACAAATAAGAACCCAACAAAGTTGTGAGCCAAACAAGGCTATAGTTCATTAAAAACCCAACAAATTTTTAATAATGAGAAAATTCAATAAGACTCTAGAGAAATAAGAACCTAACAACGTTCCATTTGATGATAAGAAATCCAATATGTATAATCATAAGAAAATTTAGAAGGTGGTCCACATTAGAAAAGAAAGGTAAGGCATCTCATTGGAAAAATCCAAGATATTATTAAAAAAAAATCATCATTGATTAAAATTAATCATTTCACTTGTGAAAATCCTAGATATGTTTCATAATGGGTGGGTCACCTGATCACAAACTATAGGCAGGTCGCCTAAACACAGACCATGGGCAGGTCATCCAATACAGATCACATGTAGGTCACCCAAACACATACCATGGTCAAGTTAGTCGATCACAAACCACATGTAGGTTATCTAAACATAGACCATTTGTAAAAAAAATCCTAGATATTTTTCACCCAATAGACAAATCACCTAAACATAGATCACAAGTAGGTCACCCGATCATAGACTACGGGTAGGTTACCCAAACACAAACCGTTCATGAAAAATACTAGATATTTTTCACATAACAAACAGGTTGCCTGAATAATAATAATATTTTTGAAAACAAAGAGAAAACCCTTTATTTTCAAACATTTATAAGAATAACCATCTCTTGATTTGTTAATACCAAAACTCTTAGTGGATTTTTCTCTTAACCTAAGAAGGCTTTCACACTATTTCTTTTCTTTATATACTTACCTTCTAAAGTCTCTTATAAGACTCTATACAATAAGTATTGTAAAGAGATGGCAAATATCATAATCAAAACTTGACCTTTTATTTCAAAGATTTTTTTTAAAAATCCAAAAATAGCAAAACAAAACAACAAAAAGTCTAAAAATGTATTTTTGACACATTTGCATCATTTTCAATGTCTTTTTGAAAGAATCCAAAATTAAAAAATTTTGTCCATTTTTTATTTTCTTATTTTTTTTTATTTTTTTAAAAGGCAACATCAATGTTAACTCGATAAAAAAAAATAACAAAAGATTTTGAAATGAACAGGTTAATATATATATATATATATATATATTAACCTGTTCATTTTAAAATCTTTTGTTATTTTTTTTTTATCGAGTTAACATTGATGTTGCCTTTTAAAAAAATAAAAAGACAAAAATAAAAAAATGGACAAAATCCTATAATTTTCACACCATTATGTATAATTTCTCCAAAAAGAAAAAAAAAAAACATAGCAATCCCTCTCACCCACAACTACCTATTATCTCTTCTCTTGTCCTTAATTCCTTCTCCTCCAAACCCAATAGATCAACACATTCCTCTTCATCAAATGTTGTGACCTATCACACAACAGCCTCAATAAACAACCAACCATAATTGATTAGTACTTAAAAGTATATTTTTATTAAGGTTTTATATCATCATTTTGCACTTAAAGTATCAATAAGTCCTTACCTAGAGCATGTTTTATAATATCATATCTAATAATATAAGATACCTTTAATTTATGGTAAATATTCATCTTAAATGCAGGACTATCACATAAATAAAAGGATTGATTGATGAATTTAACAACTAAAATTAAGAAGACAAGGAGAGAGCTAAGCTTAGAAAAGAGATGCTGGTTCAGTCCAAACTAGAACACTGTTAAGTCATTAGGTCATATCTGGAGCTGTAGATCTTGGATTTCAGTTTGGTTTATATGGCTAGAAATCTAAGACATAGGCCTAAAATTTTCATGAGGAGTCCAAGATTCAAAAAGACCATTTTCAAGTTCAAATTGTAACAACAACGAAGAAGTCGGAATCTATCCTACAACCCAGACACTATTCAGTGTTCAGCCCATATCTCGAGTTCTAGAAGTCCAAATGCACCGATTCTTTTTTTAGATGAAAATCTAAGACAATTTTCTATAACTTTCATGAAGAGAATCTGTTCAAATTCTAACGTTAGCAATGATGTTTTTGTCAGATAAGAAGATAAGGATTGTTACCAAGTCAAGAGGTGGCCAACCACTCAACAATTAGTCATCAAATCAATAGTTCTGAATTTTGGCCTATAAAATGAGGTTTTTACCATGTGTTTAGGTATTTTGGTTATTTAGATCAAGATCTTGCTCTTGCTCTCTTTCTTTGTATTTTTGTAATGTTCAAATTTTATTTCATTTTATATTTTTCTTAATCTCTTGTTTATGCTTTTCATTTTCTTTACTATACTTATATAATTATGTTCTTATCTTGTTTATTTATGTTTCTTCTCTTCATTATGTTTAGCTAAGTTTATTATGTCAAGGTTAAAAGATTTCACTAATGGTGTTAGGATAAGTATAATATAAGCTCAATATGGACTTCAATGCTTATATCCTAAACAACTTGCTATTAACATGTCTTATCATTTTTATCTTATTAATTCTTAATACCTTACTTGTTAAATGGTTAATCTAGATTTGTATTGTATAAAACTTGGTACAACAAATGCTTAACACTTTCATAGCCAACCGTATGGTATAACCTACACCTGTACTACGAAAGGAACTTGATCTGTTGGTAACATAAGTTAGCATCATGAATTCTTAACAATATTTAAAAACTTGGTGTTACTTAAATAAGATGATTAATATGATCATGTTAATAATTTATAATGATCTATTAATGACAAATCATCCGATTGGAACCTCCTTTGTATGTGGTTTCTAGTTGAGTAATAAAAATAGTTTATATTATATTTATTTGAAATATTATTAAGGGATCGTCTAACCTTGACAACTGTTTTTATCATTGTTTAATCTTCACATTAATCTTACATCTCAAAGTCCTTTTTAACTCATCATCATCATCATCATCGTTGTGATTGTAGGGTATACAAGTAAATTATTGAAAAGAGGATGTATGTGTGTATGTTTCTTTGCATAATTTTTATTTTTTTTTAGCATATGTTAGAAAAAAAAATAGATTAGAAAAAAATTAACTTCATGTTTAACTTAAAACTAGTTAATGGTTTGAATTCCTTGTTTTAACTTACATTATGGTTAAGTTTCTCCAAAAATTCATGTTTAATAAAAAAATATGAAAGCAAAAAAAAAAAAGAAAAAAGAAAAAATATATATATTGCATGATTTAACATTTCTTGAAAATACCAAAACTTAAACAACAAATAGTTTTTTATATTTTGATTGCATAATTAACTTAATAACAAGTTAATTAAGCTTATTAGGAACTTGGTCTAAATTAAATACCACAAAAATGTTTATTTTTAATATTTTAGGATTTATGAACTTATATGTTAGACATATTTCTAACATTAAACAATGACAAATTAAGTATATAATAAATAAAAACCCGCAAACTCTTTCTCCTTTTGTTTACTCCTAATATTTAAGAATTATGAACTTATATGTAATATGTGTTGCCGATATTAAAAGAAATAAAAATAAAATAACATATTAATTCACTTTAGAAGAGCTAGGCTTGACATATAAAGTAATGATTCACTTTATTGAGTTATGTTCGCTTCAATCAATAAATAGATCAATAATTAGTAAAACACAACATGACCTTAATAATAATGAAACAAATGAACAATGCATATTACTTTAGGTAGGGTGTATTAAAAGTGATTTTGTTCTATATACACAACCAGTCCTCTTATCCAAACTCTATAAACCAATTAGGTTTTACAGTGATAAAAAAACACTAAATACTAACTCCAAATCTTTAAATCCTAAAGGACTAGAATTTCTTATTCTTGTCACACCCAAATCAGATCCAGAAAAACAATCTTCATGATGCCATACATGTGCGATGATTTGCTAGCCGAGGCCTACATTTCCAAAAAAAAAACAATTATTTATGGCAAAACATTTTGTTATTATTTTCATGTAAGGCCGTTGGAAACAAAATAATTTTTTTTAACATAAATGACACATGAAAAAAGACTAAATAATATTTTTATTTTTTTAATTTATTTATGAAGAATACAAAAAATATATTTTCTTGTAAACCTTATTTCTAATGGATTATCGATGAAAAATAAATTAATTTTTTTTAATTTAGTAATTATTGGTAATATTGTTGGGAATAATGAACAAAACTATTTTTGTTATTTCTTTTATTTGAAAATTTATTTCTAAAATACTTAAAAATTTTATTTATTTAGTAATAATTTAAAACAAATTCAGTTTTTTGAATTTCTTTTCTAGTTTTTACATTGGGAAGTGTAATTAAAAAAAATCAAATTAGAAAATAACTACAAAATAAATATACATAAATGGTTATTTTTCCTCGGAAACTTAAGTGTTCCATGCAAAAGTTTTCCCAATTTTTTTTGTTCTCCGTAAAATTGCAGCTAAAAAATAAAAACCTATATTTTATTTTAATAATATTGTAATCTAAACTCGGTTGAGCCAATAGATTTTTTTTTTTCAGAACAATGTTATTATGAAAAAAAACTAAAACCACATCGTTTCCGGATTTTTGTTTTAGAAGCTTTAGTTGATCTAAATTGAATCTTATAATGACAATATTTAATGGTTTTTTTTTTATATTGTTTTCAATCTTTACTCTTTCTTTTTTCTAAATTTCTTATTTTAGAAGTCTTTTCTTTTTTCCTCTTTATTGCCTCAACCATCCATCTTTCGTTCCTATTATTTTTGCAATTGCCGTATCCTTTTTTATTAAAGTATAAATGGAGAGAGAAAGAAAAGAAGAGATAAAAGAAGCAAGGGAGGTCGTATCGGTACAAATCAAATCAAAAGTAAAAGCAGATCCTTGAAGTACAACGAGCATTATTTTGAATGTATTTCCTCCGCTGCCTATTCCTTTAAACCCTTTTATTCTATCCCATTTTCTGTTCCATCCCCGTGCATGGTTATAAATTTTATGTCATGGTCCCAAACCCACGTCTCTGCAATTGTGGCAACTTTCTTGCTTTTGATTGATGGTGATCGAGCAACGAGAACAAAACCAACTAGCTAGACATTTATAACATGTAAATTCGACCGGAATATGTTCTTGCTTCACGATCAACTTTCATCCTTGAACTTCTTGTGGAACAAACAACTTTACAGCACAAATCCCTCTTGCTTCTGGTAGTTTATGAAATACAACTTTTTACTTGGTATTGGATTCGAGAACATTAATATATCGAAAACTGTCAGCTTGAATTTAGATTTTGTAATGAATTGGAATATCCTCCAAGTATCATGCCATATCAAAATATTTTAGATTTCATCGGCCGACACCCGTCTAGCTAGGCTCATAGTGACAACTCTCATTCATTTCGGTCCCTTTGCTTGCTTTAATAATTACTGATTTCTAACTTTAATCTCCTAATTATTAACTCTATGAAATAAGATAGTGTCCACTAAAGAAAACAATGAGTAATTTCTTTTGAATGACTATACCAGGGATGACTTTTATCTCATTGGAGAGATAAACCATAAAAACTGGTTAGTATGTTTTCATTGATCATGTGCCCCTGGTTCTATGTAGCCACACATTCACATCCTTTCACTGCCATATCAACCCGAATTAATTTGCAAGAATTACCTAAATTAATTTGCAGTGGTGAATTAAAAAAGAAAAAGAAAAGAAAGAACGATGATACAATGAACAGAGAAAGAGAAAGAAGAAAAGAAAGAACGAAGTGTAATAATTATATTCACACTGTCAATCTCCCTTTCATCTTGGTCCATATCATTCCTATGAGTCAACAGGCATCAGACATGTTTCACGTCCACCAAAAGTACTAAACTATTAGAGACAAGAGGGAGGGGGAGAGAGAGAGAGGGAGGGAGGGAGGGAGAAGGAGGGCGGCCGGTTGAGAAATTTGAACCCAGTTACTTGAACTTAATTTTCAAAGCTGGAGACGCTAGAACGTGACATGAACTTGTGTCAATAGCTTACATTGAAAATAAATAAATAAATATATTATTTTTAATATGGTATATTATTAATTTAATGGGTTGATTAGGTGATTTAGAGGCTGTTTGTTTGGAAGGCTGTAGTTGCTTTTAAAGCAAACCGCAGCCTTGGTGACAAAGAACCACAATTTATTTTTGACGGGGCCAGTGCAATTCACGTTTACAATGCAGGTTTTGCCGAAGCACGTCTTGGCTGCTTTTCTCCTTCATTATTTATTTTTTTTAAGTGAACATTGAGAGTAAATTTATAAAAACTGGTTAATATGTTTTCATTGATCATGTGCCCCTGGTTCTATGTAGCCACACATTCACATCCTTTCACTGCCATCAACCCGAATTAATTTGCAAGAATTACCTAAATTAATTTGCAGTGGTGAATTAAAAAAGAAAAAGAAAAGAAAGAACGATGATACAATGAACAGAGAAAGAGAAAGAAGAAAAGAAAGAACGAAGTGTAATAATTATATTCACACTGTCACTCTCCCTTTCATCTTGGTCCATATCATTCCTATGAGTCAACAGGCATCAAAGATGTTTCACATCCACCAGAAGTACTAAACTATTAGAGACAAGAGAGAGAGAGAGAGAGAGAGAGGAGGAGGGCGAAGGAGGGCGGCCGGTTGTGAAATTTGAAACTTAATTTTCAAAGCTGGAGACGCTAGAACGTGGCATGAACTCGTGTCAATAGCTTACATTGAAAATAAATAAATATATATATTATTTTTAATATGATATATCATTAATTTAATGGGTTGATTAGGTGATTTAGAGGCTGTTTGTTTACAAGGCTTTAGTTGCTTTTAAAGCAAACCGCAGCCTTGGTGACAAAGAACCACAATTTATTTTTGGCGGGGCCAGTGCAATTCACGTTTACAATGCAGGTTTTGCCGAAGCACGTCTTGGCTGCTTTTCTCCTTCATTATTTATTTTTTTAAGTGAACATTGAGAGTAAATTTATAAAAACTGGTTAATATGTTTTCATTGATCATGTGCCCCTGGTTCTATGTAGCCACACATTCACATCCTTTCACTGCCATCAACCCCAATTAATTTGCAAGAATTACCTAAATTAATTTGCAGTGGTGAATTAAAAAAGAAAAAGAAAAGAAAGAACGATGATACAATGAACAGAGAAAGAGAAAGAAGAAAAGAAAGAACGAAGTGTGATAATTATGTTCACACTGTCACTCTCCCTTTCATCTTGGTCCATATCATTCCTATGAGTCAACAAGCATCAAAGATGTTTCACATCCACCAAAAGTACTAAACTATTAGAGAGAAGAGAGAGAGAGAGAGAGAGAGAGAGAGAGAGAGAGAAGAGAGGGCGAAGGACGGCGGCCGGTTGTGAAATTTGAAACTTAATTTTCAAAGCTGGAGACGCTAGAACGTGGTATGAACTTGTGTCAATAGCTTACATTGAAAATAAATATATTATTTTTAATATGATATATCATTAATTTAATGGGTTGATTTGGTGATTTAGTGTATATATTTTAGATCAATCCAGATTGATCCTCTTGACCTGTAAATCAAGTCTTGCTTCGAATCAACCTTTAGATATTTGAGTTTTATAACAATGCTAAAAATGGGCTAGCATGTTACTTGAATTAGTACTAGATCACACCATGGGTAAAAATAATTTGTTTTTAACATAAAAAATATCTAGGTATTATTAATTAACGTGTTTTCTAAGAGAAAAAAATCATGATTTCAAAACCCAACACTGGGCAATATTTTTTAAAAATATTGAGAGAGTGATATATTAGATGATATATATTTTTTTTTTTTAATATTAAAGGTGGTAGTATATTAAATTAACCTAGATCAACCTAATTAGTTAAACAATCAAAACCATGCATTGAGTAATAAAACTGTAATAATCTTATAAAGCAAATGGAAATAAATTATAAAATTTAATTTTTAATTCATCATAAAGATAAAATTAAAATCCAATTGAAAGCTTAAATGAACCTGAATTAACCTATCAAACTTGCAATCCAGATCATACACTCTATTAGATTTTATTAATTTTTTATTTTAAAATTTATTTTTTATTTAATTATATTACAATTAAACATGTAACTCTTTTTGTATAAAAAAGATTAAAAAAAAACAATTGAAAGAGGTGCTTGGGATTGAAATAACAAAAAACAAGTCTAATTCTTTTATTTTAATTTATTTAAATAACATAATTATAAAATTCTACCAGGCTTGATATGTTGATCGGAGTTGTAGAAATGGTATGTAACTCTCACATTAGAATTAGTCTCACGGTCTCAAGCCCTCTGGTATTGCCACCATCTCCTCCATCTTGGGTAGCGTTCTTAATTTGTGGTGTTTGATGTTTTATGTAGTGCTTTGAACTTTGATTCATTTTGCTAGCTAGAAATAACTTGTTTTTTAAATTATTGCAAGCCTGATTGGGATAGTATCTACTGTTTTCTGGGCGACAAGTCTTCACGAGAATTTTTTTTTTTTTTTTTTTTTTTTTTTTTTTTTTTTTTCTGTTTTCTGGGCGACAAGTCTTCACGAGAATTTTGCTTACACAGGTAATGACTTTTGACTCAGACTCCGAGAATTGATAGAATCCAACTATACGCCGAACACTGACTCTTTGACGAAGACCACAACAAGGTTTTTCAAAGTGAAATGTCGACGGTTCATCCTTAGGAAAACAAGGAAGACCAAGAATTGGAGGAGTCATAAGAGACCACAAAAGGTCATTTCACCTGCAATTTTTCAACAACAAGAAGGATCAAGAAATCTGACGAAGTAGAAGTCTTGCAGTCAAGAAAGCTACTGAGATCAATCCAGTTTCCATACCACAGAGGATGCGGAGTTTGTTTAAGTCCATCAATCAGCTTGGGAAGGGTCTAAAATCAGTGGTTTTCAAGCAAACCATGCATGATGGAATAAAACGAGGTAGCAGATAATTACGCAATAATAACAAAGCTTAGGTTGTGTTTGGGTAATGTGTTTGTACTTCGTTTGAAAGTGTTGTTCAAAACACATTTTGCCAGAATCATTTGGAAAGCATCAAATTTTTCAGCCCAAATACACTTTTACAAAAACATTTGCATTGCATTATTAAACACACATAGTTCATGAATCTGTAGCTTGGCTTTAACTAGTTAAGATAATTCAGAGAAATAGGTTTGTATGCATAATGATAGGTGCTTACAATTGTAGTCGTCATCATTTATATTTATATACTTAGGGTTGTGTAAAATAATAATAATAATAATATAATGGAATGCACTACCCATGATAACAACACTATATAAGATAGATACATATATAAGGCATGTACAAATACAAGGTAATTGTCATAGCAAACACATTTCTATATAAGCTTTCTAAAGCTGAAGGTGAAGACTCCACAAGAAACTTAGACCAAAGATAAGCAAAGAAAGCATAAGGAAGTGGTTTAGCTAGAATGTCAGCTAGCTAATCCTTTAAAGAGATGAACTGAAAATGAATCTTCATCTTAGCAACACTATTGTGAATGAAATGATAGCCAATCTTAACATGTTTAGTACAAGTATTAAAAATTAGATTTACATATAAATAGGTAGCTCTTAAATTATCACACCACAATGTAGTAATAGTAGGATAGAGAAGCTGAATTTTAACAATAAAAAGCGAATCCTTAAATCTCAATAGTACCATGAAGGACTAAGCAACAATTTGTTATTTCCCAAACTTCCATGAAACAAGAGTATTATCTAGATACACAAGATAACCCCACCAATAAATTTACAGTCATCAACACAGCTTGCTTAATTAGCATTTGTGAAGCCACAAAAAGAAAAGGATGAACCTCAAGTAATGTGTAAATCATATGAAGTTGTAGCCTGAAGATAATGCAAGATATTTTTAGTAGCTACCCAATGATCCCTAATAAGAGCATCCATGAACAAACACACCTTATTCATGACATAACATATATTAGGCATGGTAAAAAGTAAAATATTGTAGAGCACCAATAATTTGTCTAAACCGAGTGAAATCAGAGTATAAAGCACCAAACACCATGGACAATTTTGAGAAGGGACATGATTGAGTATCAACTAGTTGACAAGACATCTATGCTCGGTAAAGAATATGAAGGGCATACTTGTGTTGACTAGGCAAGATACCCATGGAGAGAGACTTTACCTTTGTTATAACCCTATTTTTAAAAAAAAAATTATAAAAAACCAAAAAATAGCAAAAACAAAATAAAAAAAATATATATTCTTGATGTATTTGCATATATATTTTTGGTATTTTTAGTGTTTTTCAAAAGGATTCAAAATTTAAAAATTTATTTTCAATGCGTTCATATATTAACATGTCAATTTCAAAATCATTGATTAATTTTTCTAATTGAATTGATGTTGACATTGTCTTTTTCAAAAATAACAAATGGAAAAATGGACTTAATCATTCAAATTGAAAGTTGAAGGACCAAATTGAACTAAGTAGAAAAGGTTGGAAATTCAATTGCAACAATGAAGGGCCTAATTGAAGAAAACAATGAGAATGTAGGATCAAATTAAAGAAAGATATTGAAGAATGTAGGAAAACTTGCATAATAAATAAGTTCAAGGACTTAATTGAACTCTTGATGAGCCTAATTGATTTAATCTAGGGTTTAATGAAAGCAAAATTAAACTAAAAAGTCAATTTGGCTAAAATTAGAATAATTATTTAAGTTCAGGAATTTACTGAAACTTTTAATGGCTTTAATTGGTTTAATTAAGGACTTAATTGAATAAAAAATAAAGTTTACAGAGCTAATTTAGATCAATTCAGATTCAAAGATTAGAGACATGATAGAAACTTGAAAAAGCTAAATTAATGTAATCAGGAGCTTAATTGGAAGTATAATTAATAGCTCCCTCTAGTAGTAGCCATCCTCCTGAAACCATCCAATTCGCATCCTTACAACTTACAAACTTCCAATCCCTTCTTGATTTCTTCAAACCTTAACTCATCTTCCCATTCCATCAATCAACTCCCCCATCAATAGTAATGACAAGTTCTCCTCCACACAAGAAAGCCCAACACAATGGCAACACCAATGACAACCTTAACCACCGACTCATTACTCTCCCATCTTTGAACTCGAGAAGAAGGGAATAAAAATAGGTATAATCAATTGTTTGTTATGTGTTTTTTTTTAGGTAGTGGTAAGATTCTTCATGGAAAAGAAGACAAAGCATCTCCTAATCCACCATATTTCCCTCTTTAATGGTGATGGCGCATGGTTCCACGTATTGGCATGGCAGTGGCACGAGGAGAACACACACTCCCACTGTTCATGCAATCTCAAAATCTTCTAGTATGGTTCTTGAGATTCCAACAACTTCTCCATATTATTTTGTTATTTGAAAGGTTTATTTTGCAAATTTTAGATGTTTAATGTGTGTGTTTGAATTATTGGTAAATTTTGAATTTTAGGTTGTTCGTAAGCATGCAATTGTAGTGTGTGAGTAAAACAATAGTAAGAAAATAATGTGTGTGTTGCATTATTTTATTTTATTTTATTAGTATGTGTTAAATAAATCGTAAAAAAAGATTAAAAAAAAATTTAATTAAACAAATGTTTTAATTGCATATGGCAAAGTTTTGTCCAAAAAATCATAGTTTGCATTTTAAAAAAAAACAATTATTTTCATGATTTAGCATTTCTAAATATATATATATATATAAAAACATAGTTTTATATTTTTGCATGCATCATCGAATTAATAAAAAGCTTATGAAGTCTATTGGGGGGGGGGAGACCTGATTCTAAAAATATTATTTTGTCTAGTCTTATACATGTGTCTAAAATGCCTTTTCAAATAAAAGCAAAATGACAAACTTGCCATGTAAATAAAACCATCCTTTCTCACCTTTCAACTTGAGAAAATACAAACTTACATGTGTGTGTGTATATATATATATATATATATTTATTTATTTATTTATTTTACTTCTTTTAGTATCGTATACACATGTAAGTTTGTATATATGGTTAGGCCTTAGAATGGTTAAGGTAGACCTGTAAAGCCATGATCCACTCTGCTAGGGTGGATCTATTTTAACTAATAGACAAACCAACAGTTAGAAACACAGAACATTTGCTTAGTAATGAAGCAATAAACAATGTAACTTACCTTAAATATGGTGTAGTATGGGTAATACATCCTTCCTATACACAACCGGTTCCTTTAACTAGACTTTGAAGACCAGTTAAGGTTTCTAGTGACCAAAATATTAGGTGTTGACTCCAAACCTTTTAACTGATAACGTACAAGAATTTATTGTTCTTTCAACCCATCATAAAAAATACTAATTTAGGAGGATGATCGCTGTGACACCGCATATATGTGATAAAATGACTACTACACTAAGAAAATCTTGTAGATTAAGCTTCATTTGTTATTTGATTGTTGTGTTATATTTTTTTTAGTATGTATATTTATACTTTAAATTTTATTGCTTTTTGTTTATCTTTTTGTATTATAAACATGCTTTCTTTTTAATGCTTTAATTTTTTTTATATATTGCACATGCATTGTATATTGGATATGGATTAATGCCCCATGTATCACCTACTTTAATTTTTGAAAGCATACACAAACTTCTAGGTTAGGTGGAGGATTAAAACATGCATTCTTTTTTATGCATTAATTTTTTATATATTGCACATGCATTGTATATTGGATATGGATTAATGTCTCATGTATCACCTACTTTAATTTTTTAAAGCACATACAAGCTTCTAGCTTAGGTGGAGGATTAATAGTTTGTCCTATGTGATGCGAACCTCGTGATCACGTGGTCACGCAACCCACAATAAAGATTGAGATCTGATCCTGGAAAGCCAAAATAAGTCTAATAGGAGTGTGATATAATGGAAACCTGCCCCAAGGCACCAACACTATTGGAATGAGTAGAATGACGCCACGAAGCCAGTTAATCTTCGATAAGTCAGATTCAGTTCGTTCAAGAACTGAAGAATACAAGAATCACTCTCACACGTTAAAACTGAAAAATTCAGAATAATAATCATTAAAGCTCCCGAAATTTTGGCTTACATGAGTTTAAATAGTTCTTGAAAAATTAACCCTAATGGACCTCTTATGTGGACTTATATGAGGCCCACTCAAAATTGGCTCAAAACCCTAAACTGAAAAGCCCATAACCTGATCCAAACAAGCCTTGGACCCTAGCTCAAAACAAAGTTTTAATTAAGCCCAAACATTAAAGAAAATAATAAAAATACCACCAGCTCTTCTTTCCTTGTATAGGTAGGATGAATAAGGAATCCTTGTAAGAAACGAATTCTAAAACATTAATGAATCACTGCCACACTTGTTGTAGATTAAATTGCAGCTCATTAAAGATCCTTGTGGAACTAGGAAATTCCCAAAACCGACAACCACATCCTTGTAGGAAAAGTATCCTAACCAATTAGAAAGTCCACAAGTCAAATGGAAGTAAATAACAAAATCCGTACAGCCTCCATTGACCAGTATTGCGGTTCCTTCCCGAACTCTGATTGACCTGAATTTTTAACCCAGGGTAGTAAAACATGTTTGGAGAGTCCACATAAAATTTTAGCCCAATCCAATGGTTATATTGAGAATTATGATTGTTGCCGTAAACCTGAATTGTTGCACTTTTTACGCCAAAATCTGAATCTGACCTTACTTGGGTAGTATCATAGGGCTGAACCATATCATTCCCTCCCTCTTCAAGAAGATTCACCCTTGAATCTTGAGTAAGATTAAATCTTGAGTTAGATTGAGTAGGATTAATGATATGGTTCAGCCCTATGATACGACCCAAGTAAGGTCAGATTCAGATTTTGGCGTAAAAAGCACAACAGTCCAGGTTTACGGCAATAATCATACTTCTCAATCTGACTGTTGGATCGGGCTAATATTTTATGTGGACTCTCCAAACATGTTTTACTACCTTGGGTTAAAAATTCAGGTCAATTGCAGTTCAGGAAGAAACCGCAATACTGGTCAACGGAGGCTGTACGAATTTTGTTATTTACTTCCATTTGACTTGTGGACTTCCTATTTGGTTAGGATTCTTTTCCTACAAGGATGTGGCAGCTGGTTTTGGGAATTTCCTAGTTCCATAAGGATCTTTAATGAGCTGCAATATAATCTACAAGTGTGGCAGTGATTCATTAATGTTTCAGAATCCTTTTCTTATAAAGATTCCTTATTCATCCTAGCTACACAAGGAAAGAAGGGCTAGTGGTATTTAATGATAGATGACACGACCAAAAGCTTGATGTCTCTTCCCAAGTGCAGGAGTGTCGAAGTAATAAATAACCCGGCAAGACCGGGGTCGAACCACAGAGAGGTTAATTGTATAAATTATAAATAACAAGACAACAACAACAACAACAACAACAACAATAATAATACTCAGTACGTGGCGTTGTTATACCTGAGAATGATCTAAAGATCGGGTCACAGGTTTCCAGCCTATATACTGACTTTATGAAAAGATCAAAGATATATATTATATAATATAAACAGAATATAAATAATAATAATAATAATAATGATAATAATAATAATAACAGAAGATGAAGAAATTAATGAGAACTTTGAGATAAAAGATTAACGTAAGGATTAAACAATGATAAAAACAAATGTCAAGGTTAGAGGATCCACTAATGGTACTTCAAACAAGTATAATATAAACTCTTATTACTCAATTGGAAACCACACATAAAGGAGGTTCCAATCAGATTATAAATTGTTAACATGATTACATTAATTATCTTATTCGAATAAAGCTAATACTTGTAAATGTTGGCAGGCATTCATGATTATAACTTATGTTAACAACAAATCAAGTTCCTTTCATAGCTCAGGTGTCGGTTAAACCATACAGTATGGGCTATGAAAGTGCCAAGTATTTGTTGTACCAAGTGTTACACAACATAAATCTAGATTAACCATTTAACAAGCAAAGTATTAAAGTGAACAAGATAACAAATATAAAACATGTTAGTATCCAACGTTAAGGTCCATGTTAAGTTTATATTATACTTGTTCTTACACCATTAGTGTACCCTTTTCACCTTGACATAATTAACTTAGCTAGACATAATAAAAGAAAGAAACATAAATGAGCAAGACAAGAACATAAATGAGAAAGAAGTTAACTAGACAAAGGAAAGGAAATGAAGTGCATAAACTTGATATTAATGAAAGCAAAACATAAGCAATACAAAGAGAGAAAGCAAGAGCATGATCTTGATCTGGAAACCAAGATGCCTCAATACATGGTAAGTGCCTCCTTTTATAGGCCAAAATTTGGAACTATTGATTTGTTGACTAATTGATGAGTGGGTGGCCACATCTTGACTAGATAACAATCCTTATCTTCTTGTCTGATCAAGACGTCATTGATAACATCATAATTTGCCTAGAATCCTCAAGAATGTTCTAGGAAATTGTCTCAGCTTTCCAACAAAAAAAAGATGAGGTCATTTGGACTTCTAGAACTCAAGATATGGGCTGAACACTAAATAGTGTTTGGGCTGCAGGACAGCTTCGGACTTCTTCGTTGTTCCTTCAATTTGGACTTCAAAACGACCTTTTCAAATCTTGGGCTCCTCATGAAAGTTGTAGGCCTTTGTCTTACCTTTCCATCCATATAAAGTGGACCTAAATCCGAAATCTAGAGCTCCAGATATGATCCAATTACCGAGCAATGTTCCGGTTTGGACTGCACCGACATCTTTTTTCTAAGTTTGGCCATCTCTTTGTCCTTTAACTTTCAATGCTTAAACTCATCAATCAATCCTTTTATTTATGTGATAGTCCTGCATTTAAAATGAGCATTTACCATAAATTAAGGTATCTTATAATATCAAACTTGTTATTATAAAACATGCTTTAGTTAAGGAGTTATTGATACTTCAAGTGCAAAATGATGATATAAAACCTTGATAAACATGCACTTTTAAGTATTAATCACACCCCCCAACCAGCTTATTACTAGTCCCTAGTAATCTAAAGCGTTAAAATAGAGAAACAATTTGCAAGTTCCACAAAGCAAGGCATTCATCATTCAACTTCCATTAATCTATCCAGATAAACAAACTCTCATTAAATTTATATTCCTGCTTCATACTTCGTAAACAAGATATTAATAAACCTTCTTTTTGTGTGCTCAATGAAAACATAGATGATGGGGCTTTTGTTGGAAGAAAACAATATTATGTTCAAATGTTTAAGGTGAACTTCCTTGGGTTGGGATTATTATTTTTTTCTTCTTCTTCTTCTTTTTTTTCTTCTTTTTTTTTCTTTTTATTTATATACACATACAACTTAAAACACAATGTATCTTTAACCCGTGTAACGAGTTTTAGGCTAATGACTCCCAGACCAGTTGATCTTAGGGCATTAGGTGTTGAGACACCCCTACGAGCTTAACAACTCGGGTTGCAGATACTGATACGTAGATAGTGCAATGTTTGATTCCCTTAAGCTTTTCTCCTTAACCCATGTAACAAGCTTTGGGCCAATAGCTCCCAAGTCAGTTGACTTTAGGGTATTAGGTGTTAAAACACCCCTTCGGGCTTAATTGCTTAGGTTAGGGAGGCTACGAAACCAAACTTATCCACGTTTTATTATCATCAATACTATCTTTTTTTTTTTTTTTTTTTTTTTTTTTTTTTTTTTTTTTTGAAATTATATACTATCCTTTTCCCTTAGTTGTTACCTTCAACAAAAGAACATAATTAATGTAATAATCCAATGTGCAACCCACAATCATATGTTAAAGTGTGTGTGTGAAAATGAAGGTTTAATAATACTTGTTAAATGAGTATAAAAGCAGAATCAAGTGATAACAATGTGAGAGTTTGTAAACCTGAATATTTCAAGAAGTATTATGATAGACCTTGGTAATGAAACTTACTAAGATGCGTCTCTAGAGTCAATAAAATTGATTCCATACTCTGCCATCCTAATAAACAATTTTGTCAAATGGTTTTAATAATAGCAAAAACAGTTAGCAAGTTAGTATTTTTTTTTTATTATTATTTTTTTTTTTACTACTACCCTCTCCCCCCAACCAAAACGAGACATTGTCCTCAATGTTCGAAGGTAGAAAGATAGAGTATAGAAGACATCACCTGAAACAGCGAACAATGACAAACCTGAAACACACTTAAACAAACATAAGAAGTAACAAAACAAAATAATATGCTATTAATAAAACCAAAAGACACAAGGTTTCACAGATGAAGGCTCAAATCTAATCTAAGCTTTTTACGGCTTTCCTTAGTTGACCAATCTAGACGACTCATGCAGGGATCAATGACAGGGATGAAAGATTGTAGTTGGTCAATCAATTGTTCAGCAGTAGCAGCAGAGATTATGATTCGTCGTGCCGAAGATGTTAGAAATTCCTGTTCCACAGCTTGATCAAGGAAAGACAGCAACTTATCATAAAAACCATTAACATTTAACAAACCTATGGGTTTATGGTGAATGTGCAGTTGGGCCCAGGATGAAATATGAAAGATCTCTTCCAATGTGCCCAGACCACCTGGTAAGGCAATGAAGGCATCAACATGGTTAAACATGGTATTCAGTCGGTCAGACATTGTTGGGACCTGTAGTTCTTCTCCAATTGTTTTTCCAATGATGTCCCCATTTGCTAAAGCTTTGGGGACAACCCCCAAAACTTGACTGCCTCCTAAAAATGCAGCCATTGACACACCTCCCATTAACCCAAGGCTACCTCCCCCATACACTAAATGAATCTTTCTCTCAGCTAGTACCCGGCCAAGATGATTTGCTGATTCTAAAAACTCTTTTTCTTTCCCAGAACTGGATCCACCGAAAACACAAATATTTCTTATATGATGACTTGAGGAACCTGCCATTTCTACACACTTCTATATTTGATGAATATATGGGATGAGTAGAAATGAAGGGAAGGAAGAGAAGAATTTATAGATGAAAAAGTGAAAATGCAATCATACCACCTATATGTAGGCCAGCTGTAGTCTCACAAACTCTCTCTCTTTATTAATTATTTATTTTGAAAAAGCATGTATGTACAGGTAGTTGTGATTGTGGCTCACATCTTCCCTTGGTTTTACGTCCAAGAACGGCTTAAACGCCCTCTATGGGTCGGGGATAGGCTTCCCATCCAGTTTTCTTAAAAACTGGCAAACAGGGTCTTTTTTAGTCAGATTCCCAAGACTAAGTCGATCATGTTCTTTATGGAATTGTGGCCATAAATCATGAATTACACGATGTACATCTCCACTAGGATGCGTCTCAAGGGTCAACAAAAGATTATCTAAAGACCCCTTACTCAGGCCATCCTTAATGAATTGTATCTTATCTTCACGGTTTACAGATACCATTCCTAAAGAACGACATGTTGCATTACAAGTCCATCTGGCACATCTGTGACAGACTTTCAGTCGTTTTGCACGACGTTTCTTTGCAAAAGTGCTTTTACCTGTTCCAGGCATGTGTGAAAATGAAAGAATTGGATGACTCACCTGATAATCGAACCTTTGCTTCAATTAACCAACGGATATCTTCAGGAATTCCATGATTCATTAACAACCTCAATCTTGCACACCTAGCACGGTAAATTTTATTAATCGCATTTGGAGGCAAAGCGGGAAAATACCTTTTCAACTTTTCAAGAGTGGTGTCCATTTTCAAAAGAGAATTAGAGAAGCGATTCAAAGAAGGAAGAAAGAGCTAAGAATTATACAAACATATACAGATATCAGTTATTTGGGAAACTGAAAAAAAAACCGACTTAAGTCACGGAGTACCGTTATCCGCCATTTGACCGGGGTGAAAGAGAGACTAGCAAAAACAAGAAAACACAAAACAATGTGAGAAAAAGAATCAATCTTTATATACAGGATCACTCAATTCAATAGAGTCATTTTCAACCGAAAAATTATCAAAATAAACTTTCAAACGATGCCCATTTACCTTGAAAACATCGCCATTCTTTGGATTCTCAATATCACAGGCCCCATATGGATGCACATGTTTCACAATAAAAGGACCGCTCCATCTTGTTCTTAGTTTTCCAGGAAATAAATGGAGTCGAGAATTATAAAGCAAGACTTTTTGACCAACATTGAATGTTTTTCTCAGTATTTTCTTGTCATGAAACTCTTTAATTCTTGCTTTATGAATTTTTGAATTGTCATATGCATCATTTCTTATTTCCTCAAGCTCATTTATTTGCAATTTTCGCAGCTGACTAGCATCATCAAGGCTTGAATTGAAAGCTTTAATAGCCCAATAAGCTTTATGTTCAATTTCCACAGGCAAGTGACAAGGTTTTCCATAGACTAGTCTATAAGGTGACATACCTAATGATGTTTTTATAAGCAGTTCGATAAGCCCAAAGTGCATCATTAAGTCTTAAAGACCAGTCTTTCCTATTAGGGTTCACTGTTTTCTCCAAGATCTGTTTGATCTCCCTATTAGCAAGCTCTACTTGTCCACTTGTCTGAGGGTGATAAGGGGTGGCAACTTTATGTGTGATTCCATATTTCTTCATTAAAGACTCAAATGGCTTGTTGCAAAAGTGTGTTCCACCGTCACTTATCATGGCTCGAGGGATTCCAAATCGACTTAAAATGTTTTCTTTCAAAAAACTTTATCACTATTTTGTGATCATTGGTTCGACTTGGAATCGCCTCTATCCATTTTGAAAACATAATCTACTGCGACCAATATATACAAGAAACCAAATGATGGAGGAAATGGACCCATGAAATCTATACCCCAACAATCAAAGATCTCAATGACAAGAATAGGATTTAAAGGCATCATGTGACGTTTCGAAATAGATCCCAACTTTTGACAATTTTCACAAATCTTACAGAATGCATGTGAGTCTTTGAACATGGTGGCCAATAGAATCCACTTTGTAAGATTTTTGCAGTTGTCTTTCTTGATGAGAAATGACCCCCACATGCCTCAGAATGACAAAATTTAATGACACTACTTACCTCATTGTCAGGAATGCATCTTCGAAATATTTGATCAGGACAATATTTGAATAAATAAGGGTCATCCCAATAAAAGTTTTTTACTTCGTTCAAGAACTTTCTTTTGTCTTGGGTACTCCAATGAGCTGGCAATTGTCCTGAAACAAGAAAATTAACAATATTAGCAAACCAAGGCATCGTAGAGACAGAAAATAAAGATTCATCAGGAAAGTAGTCATCGATTGGTGTAATGTCAGATCTCGAATCGGTTGTCAATCTTGACAAATGATCCGCGACAACATTTTCGGTGCCTTTCTTGTCTTTGATTGTGATATCAAATTCTTGAAGTAACAAAATCCACCGCACCAATCTAGCCTTAGAATCTTTCTTAGAGAGAAGATATTTCAATGCTGCATGATCACTAAAAACAACAACAGGTGAGCCAACAAGATAAGATCTGAACTTGTCACATGCAAATACTACTGCAAGTAATTCTTTTTCAGTGGTAGTGTAATTCATTTGAGCACTATTTAAAGTTTTACTTGCATAGTAAATCACATAAGGTTTCTTATCTTTCCTTTGTCCCAAGACAGCACCCACGGCATAATCACTAGCGTCACACATTATTTCAAAAGGTAATGACCAATCAGGAGGTTGAATGACAGGAGCAGAAGTAAGCAAGTTTTTAAGTTTAACAAAGGCTTCCTCACAATGTTCAGTCCATTCAAAAATATTATCCTTTGTTAGAAGGTTACTCAAGGGCTTAGATATTACACTAAAATCTTTGATGAACCTTCTGTAAAAACCAGCATGTCCTAAGAATGATCTAACATCTTTAACAGATTTTGGTGTTGGTAAGTTGGCAATTAACTCGATTTTAGATTTGTCAACCTCAATTCCTTTCGATGAAACAATGTGACCAAGTACAATGCCGTTTGTTACCATAAAGTGACATTTTTCCCAATTCAGTACAAGATTCTTCTCTTCACACCTGCTCAAAACCTTTTCTAAGTTAGTCAAACAATCATCAAATGAATCACCAAAAACAGAAAAATCATCCATAAAAATTTCAAGAAAACGTTCAACCATATCACTGAATATGCTAAGCATGCATCTTTGAAACGTGGCTGGTGCATTACATAATCCAAAAGGCATCCTTCGATATGCAAAAGTACCAAATGGACATGTGAAAGTAGTCTTCTCTTGATCTTCCAATGCAATTTCAATTTGATTGTAACCTGAATAACCATCTAGGAAACAATAAAATTCATGACCTGCAACTCTTTCTAGGATTTTGGTCCATGAAAGGTAAAGGGAAATGATCTTTTCTAGTCATTGAATTAAGTTTCCTATAGTCAATGCACATGCGCCAACCCGTAACAGTCCTAGTTGGAATTAACTCATTTTTCTCATTTGTTATCACAGTGACTCCAGACTTTTTGGGTACAACTTGGGTAGGACTTACCCATTTGCTGTCAGAAATAGGATAAATGATTCCATTATCTAGAAGCTTAATGACTTCATTTTTTCACTACTTCTTTCATATTAGGATTAAGCCTTCGTTGCATTTCTCTAGAGGGTTTAGCATTTTCCTCCAAATAAATCCTGTGTGTGCAAATCAAAGGGCTAATTCCTTTTATGTCAGCTATGGTCCATCCTAATGCATTTTTGTGCATTTTCAAAGTCTGTAATAACTTACCTTCTTGATGCGCATTAAGTTTGGACGAGATTTATTACCGGAAAAGTTTCATTTTCTCCCAAAAATGAGTATTTGAGATTAAATGGTAACGGCTTCAATTCAGGTTTTGGTGGTTGAACACTTGAAGGTATGGGCTCAATTGATCGTGGTGGCAATTCTTCAATTTGTGGTCTCCAATTGCATGCCTTTGATTCCTGAAAGTAGACCATTTGCAAATCATCAGATTCATCAATCTCAGTTTCACTAGAAGTGGTTTGAAATTGATCATGAACTAATTTTTCAATAAAGTCTACTTCCTGTAAATCATTATCATCTCCAGGTTGCTTGTAAATGTTGAAAAATATTCATTTCCAATGTCATGTTTCCAAATGATAGCTTCATCAATCCATTCCTACAATTAATCAATGCATTAGAAGTGGCAAGAAATGGACGTCCTAAAATGACAGGAATTGAATTACATGCTTCAACAGGTTGCGTGTCCAAGACAACAAAATCCACAGGATAAATGAATTTATCAACTTGTACCAACACATCTTCAATTATTCCTCTAGGAACTTTTACAGATCTATCGGCGAGTAAAAGAGTTACAGAGGTTGGTTTTAACTCACCTAGATTGAGACTCTGAAAACTGAATATGGAAGTAAATTCACACTAGCTCCAAGATCAAGTAAGGCTCTTTCAATTTTATGTTCTCCAATAAAGCAAGAAATTGTAGGACAACCAGGGTCTTTATATATTTCAAAGCATTATTGTTCTGAAGAATGGCACTTACTTGTTCGGCTAAAAAGGCTTTCTTTTTCACATTCAATTTTCTCTTCACAGTGCACAGATCTTTCAAAAATTTAGCATAGGAAGGAACCTGTTTAATAGCATCCAACAAAGGTATATTGATCCTTACCTGTTTGAAAATTTCAAAGATTTCAGAGTTGTGACTAACTTTCCTTTGTTTGATCATGGCATGAGGAAATGGAAGTGCTGGCGGGGAATCAGCCTTTTCTTTGCAATGTTCAGGTTCAACCCCTTCCTTACCCTCAGAGATAGACTCATCATCTTTCTCACAAGGTTCAAGAATAGGTTTTTCAATAACCTTACCACTACGAAGAGTGATGACTGATTTGACTTGATCCATGTGTTGGCTTCCAGAACTACTTGCATTTGCATTGTATTGCCCCTTTGGATTTTGCTGTGGTTGAGAAGGAAACTTACCTTTTTCTTGGAAACTGAGAGCAGATGTTAATTTTGCAAGAGCATCTTTAAAAATCGGTCATGCTTTGAGCAAGTTGAGTGTTGATTGTCTCCTGCTTTTCAATGAATGCATGCAATGTTTCCTCAAAATTTCTTCTAGGAGGTGGAGCATAAGGAGGTGCATATCCATGAGAATTTTTGGAAATTATGGTGTGCTTGAAACGGTGGATGTGAAGTTTGTGCATTGTTGCTATCACTCTTCCAACTAAAATTTGGGTGATTTCTCCAACCAGGGTTATATGTTTGTGAGTATGGGTTATGGTTGGGTCTTTGGAAACTGTTTAAAGCATGGGCTTGTTCATGGAGGCATTCCTTGAAAGAAGGCAAAGTTGGACAATCATTGGTTGCATGCTCATTTGTTTCACAGATTTGACACACAATGTCTTGAACAGATTTTAATTGACCACTCTTTTTTAATTCTAGTGCCTCGACTTTTCTAGCTAAAGATGCAAACTTGGCTTGGAGGTCATGATCTTCCCTAAGGTTGTGCATACCCCCACTAGATGTATGAGGTTGAGTTTTACCTGGTGCCTCATAAGTACCTGTGGTGTCCCAATTTTGAGCATTTTCGGCTAGCAAGTCTAGGTACTCCATTGCTTCATTAGGGTCTTTATCTTCAAAGGTTCCATTGCACATCAATTCAACCATTTGCCTATCTCTAGGTGTTAAACCTTCATAAAAATGTGAAACCAATCTCCATGTTTCAAAACCATGATGTGGGCAAGTATTAAGCAAATCTCGATACCTATCCCAACATTGGTAAAATGTTTCTCCTGGCTTTTGAGTGAAAGTGATGATTTGTCTTTTGAAAGAGTTTGTTCTATGAGATGGAAAAAACTTCTTTAAAAATTGTTGTTGCATATCATCCCAAGCACGAATGGATCCTGGTCTCAAATTTTGTAGCCATGTTTTAGCTTTATCTTTTAATGAAAAAGGAAAAAGCTTTAATCGAATGGTGTTCATGCTACAATTTGAGTCATTATAGGTATTACAGACCTCCTCAAATTCCCTTAAATGCAAGTATGGATTTTCTAAGTCTAAGCCATGAAAAGATGGTAAAAGTTGAATAATGCCTGGCTTAAAATTAAAATGAGATGCATCAGGAGGGAAAACTATGCATGAGGGTGCACTTGTTCTTGTGGGATTCATGTGGTCTCTAAGTGTTCTCATACGGTTATTCTCATTATGAAGTGATTGATTATCTTCTTCGGCCATATTTTCTGAAAATGATGAGGATACCCTACAAAGTCTACCACTTAATGTACGTGACCAAACTCTCATGCACGTGTAAGAAGAGAATAAAAGCAAGAAAAGAAAATAAAAGAAAAAGAAACAAAACAAAACAAAGGAAACAAAAATAGATAAAATGAAAAGTGAAAAGAGAAAATAAATTAAATATTATAATTTATACAAGAATTTACCTCCCCGGCAACGGCGCCAAAAACTTGACACGACCAAAAGCTTGATGTCTCTTCCCAAGTGCAGGAGTGTCGAAGTAATAAATAACCCGGCAAGACCGGGGTCGAACCACAGAGAGGTTAATTGTATAAATTATAAATAACAAGACAACAACAACAACAACAACAACAACAATAATAATACTCAGTACGTGGCGTTGTTATACCTGAGAATGATCTAAAGATCGGGTCACAGGTTTCCAGCCTATATACTGACTTTATGAAAAGATCAAAGATATATATTATATAATATAAACAGAATATAAATAATAATAATAATAATAATAATAATAATAATAATAACAGAAGATGAAGAAATTAATGAGAACTTTGAGATAAAAGATTAACGTAAGGATTAAACAATGATAAAAACAAATGTCAAGGTTAGAGGATCCACTAATGGTACTTCAAACAAGTATAATATAAACTCTTATTACTCAATTGGAAACCACACATAAAGGAGGTTCCAATCAGATTATAAATTGTTAACATGATTACATTAATTATCTTATTCGAATAAAGCTAATACTTGTAAATGTTGGCAGGCATTCATGATTATAACTTATGTTAACAACAAATCAAGTTCCTTTCATAGCTCAGGTGTCGGTTAAACCATACAGTATGGGCTATGAAAGTGCCAAGTATTTGTTGTACCAAGTGTTACACAACATAAATCTAGATTAACCATTTAACAAGCAAAGTATTAAAGTGAACAAGATAACAAATATAAAACATGTTAGTATCCAACGTTAAGGTCCATGTTAAGTTTATATTATACTTGTTCTTACACCATTAGTGTACCCTTTTCACCTTGACATAATTAACTTAGCTAGACATAATAAAAGAAAGAAACATAAATGAGCAAGACAAGAACATAAATGAGAAAGAAGTTAACTAGACAAAGGAAAGGAAATGAAGTGCATAAACTTGATATTAATGAAAGCAAAACATAAGCAATACAAAGAGAGAAAGCAAGAGCATGATCTTGATCTGGAAACCAAGATGCCTCAATACATGGTAAGTGCCTCCTTTTATAGGCCAAAATTTGGAACTATTGATTTGTTGACTAATTGATGAGTGGGTGGCCACATCTTGACTAGATAACAATCCTTATCTTCTTGTCTGATCAAGACGTCATTGATAACATCATAATTTGCCTAGAATCCTCAAGAATGTTCTAGGAAATTGTCTCAGCTTTCCAACAAAAAAAAGATGAGGTCATTTGGACTTCTAGAACTCAAGATATGGGCTGAACACTAAATAGTGTTTGGGCTGCAGGACAGCTTCGGACTTCTTCGTTGTTCCTTCAATTTGGACTTCAAAACGACCTTTTCAAATCTTGGGCTCCTCATGAAAGTTGTAGGCCTTTGTCTTACCTTTCCATCCATATAAAGTGGACCTAAATCCGAAATCTAGAGCTCCAGATATGATCCAATTACCGAGCAATGTTCCGGTTTGGACTGCACCGACATCTTTTTTCTAAGTTTGGCCATCTCTTTGTCCTTTAACTTTCAATGCTTAAACTCATCAATCAATCCTTTTATTTATGTGATAGTCCTGCATTTAAAATGAGCATTTACCATAAATTAAGGTATCTTATAATATCAAACTTGTTATTATAAAACATGCTTTAGTTAAGGAGTTATTGATACTTCAAGTGCAAAATGATGATATAAAACCTTGATAAACATGCACTTTTAAGTATTAATCAATAGATTAGTTATTTTTATTATTTTCTTTAATGTTTGGGCTTAATTAAAACTTTGTTTTGAGCTAGGGTCCAAGGCTTGTTTGGATCAGGTTATGGGCTTTTTAGTTTAGGGTTTTGGGCCAATTTTGAGTGGCCCTCATATAAGTCCACATAAGGGGTCCATTAAGGTTAATTTTTTCAAGAACTATTTAAACTCATGTAAGCCAAAATTTCGGCAGCTTTGATGATTATTATTCTGAATTTTTCAGTTTTAACGTGTGAGAGTGATTCTTTCATTCTTCAGTTCTTGAACGAACTGAATCTGACTTATCGAAGATTAACTGGCTTCGTGGTGTCATTCTACTCATTTCAATAGTGTTAGTGCCTTGGAACACGTTTTCATTGTGTCACACTCTTATCAGACCTCTTTCGGCTTTCTAGGATCAGATCTCAATCTTGATTGTGGATTGCGTGACCACATGATCACGAGGTTCGCATCACTATGACTATTAGTCAGGGTTCAAATTTGTTAAATACCCAACTCATATGTGAGTGCCTACTTGGTACTAGTGAGTATACATGCTTTTAACTATTCTTTGCAATGCCCCCATACTATCTTTATAAAAACCATCACTGGGTAGATCTAAGATCTTTTTAAGACTAGGTAAAAAACATACTCATGCTCACTTAATGAATAGAATCTATCCTTAGGTTGTATATGTCATATGTAAATTGCATCAAGGAAAGCCTGACATGTAACATCTTGGATTTTAGGACTTTTTAGTTGTTGATGGTTGTCATATAAATTCTGTAAGAGTCTAGATAATTACAAATTGACTAAGATAAATATGAATTCCCTTGTTGGTGTAATAATGACATCAAATGACAATCATTTTTCAACCCTGAAGGGTGAATTTGTATTTAATTTACCTTTATTTTCACCTACAATCTCATATTTGTTTTGCAATATTGCATATTTTTCATTTGAAGGAGAAATATAGGCATACCCCTAAACGTCAACCCCTACAAAGATCTATAAGAAGCAAATTAGAGAGTTCAACATGGACAAAGCAAGATGACTATTTGAAAATAGAGATGGCTTAGTTAATTGATCTATTAGGATGAACCTTTTGCTCTGAAAGCAAGCCCCCATATATGAAAGCCAATACTGAGAAGTTTACTATGTATATGCCTCTTAGCCCTCTTTACACCCTCATTAAAAGATTGTTTCTAATACTTATTTGGTTAATCAAAGTTCATAATTTTTTTCTTTTTACGCCATAAGTTCATCAAAGGCTCCTGCTGTTCTACCTCTGAATTCACTACAAATTGCTACAAACCATATACACCAAACACCTTTGCCTTTGTTATAGCTTGGATATCATAATAATCCAAATCCAAATCAAATAAATGTCTAGAACATTTTTTCCCCTTTCCAATTTTCATTAATGATATCTATCAAGCCTCATAAATGCTCGTTAAATAGTGCCTCATACCTTAACCACTTAAACTCATCCAACCACCCTTTCCTAAATGGTACAACGAGAATGCCAAATGCAAATACCATGCAGGAGCAGTAGGTCATTCCATTGTTTTTGTCAAGGCTTCAAAACAAATATTAATATACATTTATCACTTAAAGATGTTCACTAGTATCTTTTGAACATGGGGCATATTTCTATTAGATCACATACAACCACCATTCTCTAAGTGATATGTGGATATTATGATGAGATCCTTGGCCACTCAATAAAAAATTACAAGAATTTCAAGTATTAAGTTCGAAAACTAGTGAGCAAGGGACAATTTGAGTTTGTGGAAGATAAAGTCACTTACCACATTGTCACCAAATCATATTTAATGTAACAAGTGGTTGACAAAAACTAACAAGACACAAATGCTGCCAAGGAATCTCACCTAAGAAAAAGTGTGGTATTTATCAAACTATATTGTTGTGTATTTGGTTTTGGGATTGCATTATATGCCTTTTTAATCTCTTTGTTGTTTTAAAATCAAAAGATGTTTTTGTAAAAGTAGTAACTTTGCATTATATTATTGTCCATGATTGGATAAATACATTGGCAGAAATGATTGAACCCAAAGATATTTCATGCAAGATGCTAAGAGGTAGTCCCTGTCATAACCTATTTTTTTGTTATTCCCCAAATTCACTTTTTTGTTCTTCCACAACAAAAAATTAAAAAAATAAAATAAAGACGGGCAACGTGAAGAAAGCAGGTCGAGGATCTCAAACATATAGGAAAATCAAGCTATAATTTTGGATGAAATTTGAAGTCTAATTGTACCCTATTATACCTTAAACTAAAGAAATAATGTAGATTCAAGGTCACATTAAATTATTATTGGACGAATCTGCATAAAAATTAAGTCCAAGGGTATAATTAAAGTTTTAATAGGCCAATTTGATTAAATCATAGGCCAAATTAAATTTTAATTATGCTTGAGAATTAATTTGAGTCCAATTGAAGGATTTAATCAACTGCAAAGACTTAATCATACTTTAAATGGGTCAAATTAATTTTATTAAGAGCTTTATTGGTGAAAAATTTAAGTTTGGGAGCCCAATTTAGATTTAATTAAGAAGATTGGAATTTCAAGAGACCTAATTTAATTTTTACCAAGTCAGTTTATTGAAATCATGGGCAAAATTGCAAGAAAATCAAAGTTTTAAAGTCAATTAAGGGCTAAATTGAAAAAAATTCATAGCCAAGGCCACTTTGCAAAAGGCACCAAACTCTTGGGACCCAATTGACGAGAATCAAGGGCCAAATTTAAGAAATTTAAAAGTTTGATGATCAATTAGGAGTTAAATTGCATAAATTTGAGACCAAGGACCAAATTAAAAAAGGCGGCCAGCATCAGGGTTGACATTTGAATTTGATAGGGATGCAATTGAATTGATTTTTAAAATCAAAACTGCAATTGAGGACTTGATTAAACAAATAAAAAAATAAGGACTCATTTGGAAATAAGGCTTTTTTTATGTTGTTTTGTTTAAATGAAACAATGTATTTTGTTCAAAACAACGTCATTTCATGCACTATTTTTTTTTTTAAAAAAAAAAGATGCTCAAAATAGTGTTGTTTTGTACGGAACTGTGCTTCTTCTTCTTTTTCTTCTTCCCTTGAAGCACATAGACAGAGGAAAAAAAAAGATTTTATCCCCTACAACACCTCTCTCCCTCTCTCTTCTAAAAACCCAAAACCAACAAGACCCACACCTATTGGTCTGCTAAGAAGAAAAGGGCAAGGGGACAAGCCCTGTAAGTGACTGCCTAGTGGCCACCTTACCCATTAAGCACGATTGGATAGGGTAGGATGGTTATCTCCCCTTTCCCCACTTATAAATACTAGAGGATCAGACACAAGAAAGGGAACGAGATTTTGAGAGAGAGAGAAACAAGACAAAAAGAGAAGGGAAATCGAAGCAGAAAGGAAAAAAAGAAAAGAAAAATATAGTAAAAAGAAAAAGGAGAAAAGGAAAGAAAAGGGAAGACATGAAAGAGAGGATAAGAGGAGGTAGAATAGAAACAAAAGACAGAAAAAATGGAAACAAAAGACAGAAAAATAAATAAAAAAAAAAAGAAATTGGTGCTTCTGCACAGGAAAAAAAACAAAAACAACACCATCGTCTGCCACCCCCCAACTCCCCCAACACCATTATCGGGTTAGCCTCCCTTCCCCCCCCCCTCTCCATTGTTCTGCTAATATGTAGCATGTAAACAGTTGAGAGCAACTCTTCTTGGGTCGGATCAGCACCGACCCAGACCAAAATGTCTAGTCGGGTCCAACCTAGTTCTCCTTGAGAAAAGTATGTTGGGTCGACATCAGCCCAACCCATTTTTTGGGCCAATATTGTCCCAATGCTCTTTTAGGTCGAACTTAGCCCAATTCCTTTTGGGTCGATCACGGCCTAATTTTCTCTTGTGCTACTCTCGACCCAACCAAGGTGGGCTCAACCCATATAATTGGTCCAAAATCATCCCGTTATATATTTATAATTATATTATATTATATTATATATAAACAAATTCCAAAATTCCTTTCAAAAAAATTTATGATTTTCGTGTAGAATTTTCTACCTGTTTTGATTAAGATCAATTTGTATTTTTATACTATAAAGATACAAATCTGATATTAAAATATTCAGTTTTCTTGGAAAAATAAAAAATAAAAAAGAAACAAAAAAAAATATCTTGTTTTCATGCATAAAGCCAAGTCTCTCAAAAATATAAGAAATATTCATATCATATTTTCATTAAAAAAATATATATATATGTATGAACATGTATGTTAGGGCTTTAATAACCAAATTATTAAAGCCATGAGAATTAGGCCAATATTTCAAAAAATACCAAAAAAAATATATTTTTTATTATTATTTGAGATTATAAACTTATATGTAAGATGTATTCTTGATATTAAAAAGATAGTTCTTTTATAGAAATTAGAACGATTAGATTTTTACCCGGTAAGATAAGGATCTCCTTATAGAGGAGCACTTTTCTTAAACCTTAGATAGACCAACAATTAGAAACTATGGCAACACCTTAGCATATATTAGACAATCAAATAATGCAGTTTACCTTAGATAAGGCACATTTGAGGTGCTACTATCTTTTCTTTATACAATTAGTCCCTGTACTCAATCTCTAAGACTAGTTAGGATTTCTAATGACCAAAATACTAGGTGACAACTTCAATTCCCTCTTTCCACTGATAAAAGATAAGAAATCTTTGTCTTCCCCATTTCCCGATTACTCAAATACCAAAGAGTGGATGCATTCATCGTGACGTCGCACACATACGACAGTCACCACCCTTTTTAAACTCATAAAATAACTTTCATAAATGATCACATGGCTCTTTTCAAAACATTTTGACCACATTAGTTTTGTAAAAAATCATTTTTCCAAAATAATCATGAGTTTTTTATTTTATTTTAGAAATAATTTGATGTTTTCTTAGAACGGTATTTAGACACCCTTTTGTAAGGTGACAAAAAGTTATTCAAGCAATTCCTAAATTAAGGTGACCAAACAATTTTGAACCAAGACATGAAAAATAAAAATCTCACATCCCATGTTTCTTGGGGAATGTTTTTAGTTGTATGTATAATCCTATGTAGTTTGATTTGCTAAACAACACATAACTTGAAGGCGAGGGCTCAGTGGCACATTCTAAAAGGTGAAGGTTTCAAAGATGTTGTCTAAAAGTAAGTGGATTAAAAGCGCACTACAAAAGATATGCTTTAAAAGTTACATTAACATAACCTTAAAGTTATCTCACGATATCATCTTTTGAAAATTAAGCTTTCTTTGTTCTTGTATTGGCAGGAACTAAACCTTTGATAGTTTTCCTTTGCCGGAAAATACTCAAATTTGTCAAGAATTCTTTCCTCGGAGACCTAGGTCTTCTTTTTTAATGGAATTTGTCTCTTCAAGCTTCAATTTTTGTAGCAAACATTCATGGTTCCTCTACTTTAGCCTACTCAAGCCATAACCTATGGACTTGATCTTTAGGAAAGGGATGTTCATTTAATGAGCTCAAATGACCTTTGCCCATCCTATTATTTAGGCATTTTTGCCTTATTGATTATGACCTTTCGAGTCTCCTATATTCATCACCGTAATTGTATAAGTACCCCTACTAAGGTGTTATGACCACTACTCAGTATTCACAATGCCTGCCTTATACTAACTTTCCCAGTTATCTCTTGAGTTCTCAAAAGACATTTAAGGATTTAAACAATTTGCTTTCCATTTTCTGTTTTCCTAGAAAAAGATTTATGTAGCCAGCCCTGATAGGTTTCTTAAATTTCCCCTGGCCTGATCATACCCCCAAGTTTTTTTTATCTTTTTTTGTTTACTTGTGTTTTCTAAAGGAAGATGTCATGCAGAAGATGTTTGGTTCTTATAAAAGATCAATATAAAAAAAAAAATCTTTGGAATTTCAAAGCTACTTCCAAATGCAAAAACCATTTTGATAGAAGTTTAATGCAAATTTATTTCAAAAAAATAATTCAAGCAACTCCTATAGATAGGGTTTCATGAAGTTTGAGTTTTAAATTTTGTTGTAGCCTTTTCTTTTAGTAAAAATATGAGGTGACTTTTTTGTTTTCATGATTTGTTGGTCAAAGGGATCGAGTTTTAACTCAAGAGTTTCGAAAAGAAGAAAATCTTTGAATCATTCATTTTACTTGTATGAAAAATAAAGCATAAACATAATCTTTTGAACTCATTTTGCTTGGGAGAGCATTTTTTACTAAACTAGATTGCTTGTTTTAGATTAAAACAAACTTTATTAGGCACGTAATATGGGGCTTGACTCTTGCTTATGAAAGAACATAATATTTGTAGGATTAAAAGGTGTTTAAAAGTTCTCAAAACTAAGCATCACTAATGTTCATTTCTATGTCTTCCTTTATTTTTCTTCACTATGGTTAATGGCCTTCTATTCCTTAGGATTTATCTTGTAAAATGAACTTGTCATGCTCCTCAATATCGGTTTTGGATTACTTGTCCTTGGTTTCTTTATTTTATTTTAAGCATCATCATCATCATCATCCTTATCCTCATCATTTTTATTTTTTTTAATGATCTATTTCTTACATGACATGCTTATCCTTTTTTAATCTTTGAATCACTATGTGTCCCCAACTTTTATGTTGGCACTTTTAGTCTTTTTCATTGATCATTGAGGACCATTTTGTATAATTCCAATGTCAATATTGCTTTTATAATCCTCTTACTTGCCTCTACTGTGAGATGTGATATAAATTAGAGTTCCTTTGTAAGAAACATTTTACCAGGTTCCATAAAGACTTGCAAATGATATTTTTCAAGTATTGTTAAATGATTGTCAAAGATAGCTTTTCATCATCTTAAACGCATACATTTAGGATCAATAAGCTTTACTATCTTTCATTGTGATTAGCTACACATGAAAAACAGTTTCCATTATAATTTGTAAATTAAATTATGAATCATTATTCAACCAACTAAAACTCAACTTTAAAGTTAGTTTGAATTGTTTTTTGTTCATTTTTCAAGTTTCTAAGCGTATAATTACCTCATTAGGAGATCACTTGAATTTCCAAAACTCGTTTGCTAAAAACAAACAACAATTTGATCTTTGAATTTGTACTCATACCTTTGATTTTCAAAAAGTTTTGATTGAAATTTGTTTTATCTTTTGCAAAAACAATGTTTTTTTAAGCCTGTAAGATCATGTGAAAAGCTATTCAGAAATTATAAAAAGGAAAATACATCAAAGGATTTTTGGCCAAACTTTGATCTTTAGTAATTCATCGACATAATAAATTATGCATAGTACTTTTTTACAATATAAAAGTTTACAAACTTAGGTAAATCATCTCCATCCATTGTGGTCAATATCAAGACTCTTCTAGAAAAAGGCTTTCTTCACCGCATATGGTCCTTCATAGTTTGGTGCCTATTTGCTCTAATTTTCTCCTGAGTTTGGTAAGATCTTTTTCAATACAAGTTCTCCTTCTTGAAATACCATTGGTCTGACCCTTTTATTGTATGACTTAGCCATTTTGATCTAGTCTAGCTGGTGTTGACAAATAATTTCTAGTCTCTTCTCACTAATTAGATTCAACTACTCAAACTTCAACTTCGTTTATTTTGATTCTTCTAGTTTTGCATCCATCAAAATCCTCAATGATGGAATCTCTACTTCTAAAAGCATCACTGCCTTTATCCCACATACCAAGTAAGTAGTTGCACCTGTAAAAGCTGTATATGTAGTGTGGTATACAAGAAATGCATATGAAAACATTTCATGCATTGTATTTTTGACTTAGTTTCTAAAACTTTATGTTGACTCTTAATATGACTTAGCTCAATCATAAACTTATCCAAATCATCTTGTAGCTCCTTTTCATTGCAAATTCTCTTTCTTTTAGGTTCTCCGATGACAAATGGTCGAACTTCATTAACTATTTTTGGGTCTTGTGCTTCAAAGCTATCAAATACCCTAGATAACCCATCGTTTATCCAAACCGAATAATTAGGACTATTTGAGAATTTGATCTTTTTTTCACCTATTTGAACCAGTGCAAGTTATCCCTAGTATTGTTTGATAACTTCTAATTTGGCTAGAGAATCAAGATTCTTAAACAACCTAGTGTATTCAGTTAAATCATAGGTTCTTGATACATGATGCATTCCCCTAAACTACTTAGCAACTAATAAATGTGGATAACTAATATAACCAAATAGTCCAATCAGCGAGACCCATACTTTTTCTCAACAACTTATGACATAAGAGGAGTTTCCAGCCCAATAGGCTTTCCATTTGAAATTACTATGAGGAATAGTCTAATATTTCTCTACCCATATTCTTTCATCCAAGCTACTTTAATCTTCATTCATAGCAAGTTAAAGGCCTTATGTGAAACCACTAGAAATTATTAAAAACCTCTTTTAGAGTTTTCAAATGGCTTACCACCCATGTGAATAGCATTTAAATACAACATCGCATCACACCCCTTCTATGTAGCCTACAATGGTTTAGTGACAGGAAAGTCAAAGCCAAGATAGTTGTAGTAGGGTTACTCCTCTTTTGCTCATATTCAATAAAAGCATTAGCAGCTTCAACACTGATAATATTGACAACTTCTAATGGAAATAACACTAACCCAAATGTGAAAAAGGCAACTGCTTGGTATCTTTCATCTCCTAACTTCCCCTCATCTTTTTTTATCTTTAGCTTAGCTTCAATAAACTTCCACTTAAAACTTCCATTAGTTGTTCTATATTGGCTAATTTTGTTTCAATGTAGCAAATTAGTGACTTTAGTAGTTGCCTTCAATTCTTTTTCTAAAATAAACTTTGTCAAGGTTGTTCAGGAAATTCAAAATCTAAACATATTCCTCAATAATAGGGAGCATATCAATCTCTTCGAAGGAAAAAAAATCTGTAATTTAGGTCTTAGAAATGTAGCAGGGCTTTAACTGCTAAAACTTGTACTATAATCTTCATTAGATGAGTGATCCTTTCATACTTCTTTAAAAAAACAAAAGTATCATCTACATAATGACACGATCAAAGGAGTGTTGAAGTAATAAATAACCTGGTAAGATTGGGGTCAAACCATAGGGAGGTTAACTGTAAAATCCCACATCGGCGGGTGAGGGATGTGTTGCTGGCCTTATTAGTAGTGCTGGTTCTAACATGTGAACGCGTTTTGGGACGTCAAGCTCAGTAATGGGCTCGCATCACCAGGAACAAAACCGTGAGGGCGGTAAGGCCCAAAGCGGACAATATTCAGCATGTTGGGCCGGGCTGTTACATTTGGTATCAGAGCTGACCTCACTGGCTGTCCGGTTGTGTCGACGGGGTCATCGGGCTCCTTAAGGAGGGTGGATTGTAAGATCACATATCGGCGGGTGAGGAATATGTTGCTGGCCTTATTAGTAGTGCTGGTTCTAACATGTTGAACGCGTTTTGGGACGTCAGGCTCAGTAGTGGGCTCGCGTCACTAGGAACAAAACCGTGAGGGCGATAAGGCCCAAAGCAGACAATATTCAGCATGTTGGGCCGGGCTGTTACATTAACTATATAATAATAATAATAATAAATTATAAAGGATTTGAGATGAAAGATTAATGTGAGGATTTCTCCAACCAGGGTTGTATGTTTGCAAGTATGGGTTATGATTGGGCCTTTGAAAACTGTTTAAAGTATGAGCATGTTCGTGGAGGCATTCCTTGAAAGAAGGCAAAGTTGGACAGTCATTGGTTGCATGTTCATTTATTTCACAAATTTGACACACAATGTCTTGAACAAATTTTAATTGACCACTTTTTTTACATTCAAGTTCCTCGACTTTTCTAGCTAAAGATGCAAATTTGGCTTGGAGGTCATGATCTTCTCTAAGGTTGTACATACCTCCACTAGATGTATAAAGTTGAGTTTTACCTGGTGCCTCATAAGTGCCCATAGTATCCCAATTTTAAGCATTTTCAGCTATCAAGTCTAGGTACTCCATTGCTTCATCAGGGTCTTTATCTTCAAAAGTTCTATTGCACATTAATTCCACCATTTGCCTATCTTTAGGTGTTAATCCTTTTAAAAAATATGAAACCAATCTCCATGTTTCAAAACCATGATGAGGGCAAGTATTAAGTAAGTCTCGATACCTATCCCAACATTGGTAAAATGTTTCTCTTGGTTTTTGAGTGAAAGTGGTGATTTGTCTTTTGAAAGAGTTTGTCCTATGAGATGGAAAAAACTTCTTTAAAAATTGTTATTGCATTTCATCCCAAGCATGAATAGATCCTGATCTCAAATTTTGTAGCCATATTTTAGCTTTATCTTTTAAAGAAAAAGGAAAAAGCTTTAATCTAATGGTGTTCATGCTACAATTTGAGTCATTATAAGTGTTCCAAACTTCTTTAAATTCTCTCAAATGCAAGTATGTATTTTCTAGATCTAAGTCATGAAAAGAAGGTAAAAGTTGAATAATGCCTAGCTTAAAATTAAAATGAGATGCATCAGAAGGAAAAAAAAATATACATGATCACGCAATTGTTCTTGTTGGATTCATGTTATCTCTAAGTGTTCTAACCCGATCATTCTCATTATTCTCATTATAAAGCGACTGATTATCCTCTTCAACCATGTTTTCTAAAGAAGATGATGATACCCTACAAAGTCTATCATTTAATGTTTGTGACCAAACTCTCATGCACATGTAGGAAGAGAATAAAAAGAAGAAGAAATAAAAAAAAAAAAAAAGGAGACAAAACACAAGAAAAAAAAAGTTAGATAAAAGAAAAGTGAAAGGAGAAAAATATAACAATATTTATAATTTGTATAGAAATTTACCTCCCCGGCTACCGTGTCAAAAACTTGACACGATCAAAAGATTGATATCTTCTACCAAGTGTAGGAGTGTCGAAATAATAAATAACCCGATAAGACAAGGGTCGAACCATAGAGAGGTTAACTATATAAATTATAAATAATAATAATAATAATAATAATAATAACAAGTTAAAGAGGACTTTAAAATGAAAGATTAATGTGAGGATTTAATAATGATAAAAACAAATGTCAAGGTTATAGGATCCACTAATAGTATTAAAAATAAGTATAGCATAAACTCTTTTTATTAATCAACTAGAAACCACACACAAAGGAGTTTCCAATCGGATGACTTATCCTTAATAGTTTGTTATAAATTTTTAACATGATCATATTAATTATCTTATTTAAGTAACAACAAACTTTTAAATATTGTTAGGAATTCATCATACTAACTTATGTTAACAACAAATCAAGTTCCTTTCATAGCACAAGTGTAGGTTATACCATATGGTTGGCTATGAAAGTGCCAAGCATTTGTTGTATCAAATGTTATACAACACAAATCTAGATTAACCATTTAACAAGAAGGTCTTAAGAATTAATAAGATAAAAAGATAAGACATGTTAATAACAAATTTTCTTGGATATAAAAATTGAAGTCCATGTTGAGTTTATATTATACCTATTTTAACACCATTAGTGAAACCTTTTCACCTTGACATAATAAACTTAGCTAAACATAATGAAGAAGAGAAACATAAATAAACAGCATAAGAACATAAGTATAGTAAAGGAAATGAAAAGCATAAACATGAGATTAAGGAAAATATAACATGAAATAAAACTTAAACATTACAAAAATATAAAGAAAGAAATAAAGAGCATGATCTTGATCTGAACAATCAAGATGCCTAAATGCATAGCAAATGCCTCCTTTTATAGGCCAAAATTTATAACTATTGATTTGATGAATAATTGTTGAGTGAGTGGCCATATCTTGACTTTGTGACAATCCTTATCTTCTTGTCTAAATAAAACATCATTGATAACGTCCAATTTCGAACCAACTTTACCATGAAACTTCTAGAAAATTGTCTCAGTTTTCCAGGAAAAAACAATTAAGGTCATTTAGACTTCTAGAACTCTAGATATGGACTGAACATTGAACAGTGTCTAAGCTATAAGACAGATTAAGACTTTCTTGTTGCTACAATTTTGACTTGAAAACGTTCTTTTTAAATCTTGGACTTCTCATGAAAGTTTTAGGCCTATGTCTTAGTTTTTCATCCATATAAAGCAGACCTAAATCCAAAATCTACAGCTCCAAATATGACCTAATTACCAAACAATATTCCAGTTTGGACTGAATCAGCATCTCTTTTCTAAGTTTGGCCATCTCTTTGTCCTTTCAATTTCAGTACTTAAACTCATCAATCAATCTTTTCATTTATGTGATACGCTTACATTTAAGATGAACATTTACCATAAATTAAGGTATCTTATAGTATCAGACTTGTTATTATAAAACATACTTTAGTTAAGTAGTTATTGATATTTCAAGTGCAAAATAATGATATAAAACCTTGATAAAAATGCACTTTTAAGTACTAATCACATAACCCAAAATTGACAACAGTTTCTCCATATTATTTATAAAACAATGTACTTTAGTTATGTGAGGTAATTCACTCGCCCTGGTTCTTGGGCAATTCCCCTCAGCTAGTTATATCATCTCAGATTTTTGCTCATATTCAGAAAAGGTTATGGATGTCATGGTCTTAGCTCAAAACAATCTTGCAAATTTTAGGATTTTGATTAGGTTTCCCTAATGCAAAAATGAATTATTGAGTTAATCATCATAAGGGAAGGTTCTAGTCATTATATAAAGAGTAAGTTTACTACCTGATCTAAAAATGATCTATGATGTGCCCAGTGACAACCTTTTATAAAGGCATTATAAAGGTTTACAAGTGATGATTGAGACATAGTATGGTCATCATTACCAAGTGATAACTTAAATCATAGTTAGATATTTCACGAATTTGGATCCTGACTGAAAGTCATAAGGTAGACTGATAATCCCCCACCTAACCTAGAATTAGGTTTTATACTCTCAGAATTAAAATGCAAGAAGGCATGAATCCATATTCAATTTACTTATCTATGAATAGAATGTAAAGAAATACATGCTAGATTAAATAACTTGACCAATAAATAAACATGAGAAAACAAGAAAGCAATCAACAAAGTTTACTCCAACCAGAGATATCTCTAGTGGAGTCGTTATCCTATCTTAGCATGCATGACATTAAATGGGGGTTTTGAATGTGTTTGGATTAATCATAAATTTATGATTTTGAAATGTTTAGAAGTCACCATCTGGTATTATGTTTACTACGAAACCTGTTGATCTGCAAGAGTCTGGGTAAAGGAACAAGTTATGCATGGAAAAGACATAAAACCCCCAAATGCACTCTACCTATGGTAAGCCGCATTATTGAAAAAAAAAATTTCTAAGTTATTTTTTCATTTTTTGGCCTATCTAAAGTTCAAGAAAGCTCCCTCATAATAAAAGGGGTCCCTATATTATCAGGCTAAAATATAACTATTCTAAAGTCTAAATTTTAATGGTGTTTGTATTTCTATTTTGTACATTTAATACCTAGGGATATACTTAACAGTGTAATTTTATACTCTCAAATATTAAATTCTATAGTTAATTCCTAACATTTTATTTTTTTAATTCATTTAATTTAATACCGAGAATATACATTACATTGTAAAATTAATACCCCGAATATTAATTAAAATTTTAATTTTTTCTGGTTTTTTTTTAATTCTAGTCAAATCTGAATGTATAAGTATAAATTGGTAATGATACTCATTGACTGATTCTTTGTATTTTTCAAAGTATGATAAAAATATAATTTTTATTTTTTATAAAATATGCATGAAATGTTTATAGAATTTGGCCATATGTATAAAAATAAAAACATATTTTGGTATTTTTTAAATAATAAATATTTTGTATGCTTTTCTCATTCTAATTCCCCTCAAATGTAACTCGAGGTTTCTTAATTAATTATATAAAGGTTATTTAATTTAGAAATGTAGGAATTTAGATAGGAAAATTATTATGTAATGCAAGACAAAGAACCATGAAAATATAACTATAGTGCTCGTAAAGGACTTATGAAAATTTATAGCGGCTACTTAGGTTTTGACCACCTAATTTCCTTCAATGGCTTAAGAGAATTAGCTTAGACATGTCTATAATCATCCAATTCAAATAGCGTGCTAGGGGTGTATGTTTATATATAAATTGTTATGTATTAAATGTTAATTTATTATGTCATGTTATTTATGAGACCTAATTAATTGATAATAAATTCCTCATTAAAATATTAAGAGCATATTAAGAACATGAAAAGTTGTCTTCTAATTTTATATGCATAAAACCAAAGTTTTATTCATGGATAACTTGTTAAGTCACCCAAGATTACCATTAATCAAATACGTTTAATAATGTAAAATTAGGTTCTACTTAACTAACCTAACTAATCTAGAAATCACAAAGAGATGTGATTGATAAACTTTGTTATTTATCTAATTTTATTTACTTTGGTTTGTTGAGTCACTCAATGTCAGATAAATTAAATAGGATCCTAAGCCACTAAAAAATCTAAGTGAGATTTCATGAATTAATACGGACCGTTATTAATTTGCAAGAAAATAGTAGGAGATCAAGTTAGTATTAAAGACCTTATCTAAATTCAGAATTTAATTATACGTGTGTGAAACTAATACTCTCTATCTTTATATAAATAGTTGGTAGATCAAAATAAGTAGTAACATATCCCTACGAAACATATTTGATGCTAACAAGTTAAATTCACCAAATTTCTTGGATGGACACCAAAATGTGAGAATTATTCTCAAGCAAGAAAAGAAGTTATATGTTCTTGAAAATCCAATTCCAAATGTCCCTGCTAAGGATGTTGAAGAAAAAGTTAGGAATGAACATCAACGTTATGTTGATGACGATGAGCTGGCTGCATATATGATGTTAGCCAGTATGTCACCTGAACTTCAAAGGTAATATGAGAATATGGATGCCTATACTATGATTATGCAACTCAAAAAATTATTTGAATGGGGTAATAAGACTAAAATGTATGAAAACTTTAAGAAATTATTTTGTTGCAAGATGACAAAGGGTTGTTCAATAAACACCCATGTTTTGAAAATGATTGGCTATATTGAGAAATTGAGCTAATTGGGGTTTGTCATTACCCCAAATATTTTCACAATTCATTATAAACTATCATATGAACAAGTTGGATAGTACATTGCCAGAATTATTTAATATGCTTAAGACTGCTGAAGGGGTTCTTAAGAAGGAAAATGGTCTAGTTCTTCTAGTTTAGTCTTCAACAATGTCTATCAAGAAGGATAAGAAGAATAAAGGTGTTATCTCTAAAGCAAACAAACCTACTAGGGGCATCAAGAAAAACAAGGGCACTTGTCATCATTATGGCAATGAAGGACATTAAAGGAGGAATTACAAGGAATACCTTGTAACCATGAAGGAAAAAAGCTTAATAAAGCTCTTACCTCAGGAACTAAGAAAAAGTAGAAGATTAGTTGAAAGCAAAGTAGACCTACACATTAAAACCCTAGAAATTAAGGTTTTTATTTTAGAAGTTGTCAAAGTTTCAATTTAGTCCTTGTTCTTCCAATTATGGCACATGCACCCTTAATCAACACAAAAGCTTTTTTTAATTAGATGCAATTTAACCCCTGTCAAACTTAAATATCATCCTTTAAATTGGCCACCTTTTTTATTTTGGTCTTTTATTTTGAATTTGTGCATTTTGACTCTCAATTAACCAACAACTTTCAATTTTTTCAATTTGGCTCCCTGATTTGGTCAATTTCAACCCCTATATTCACATGTATTTTCTTGTTTGAGTTAATGAAATTTTATGTTCGAAATAATAAATGTTTATGTATTTAGGCCCTAGCATAAAGTTTGACTTTTAAGGTATATTGCTAACACCATGCTAGCATATTTTATTAATGTATAAAGATGATCAAAGAATTAAAAAAAAAATTCAAAATGGTATGTTTATCTCACTCACATACTCATGTCTCTATTTGGTCAAATAAATGATATGCTTTCATGAATGAAAATTAACCATTGAGATAAGTATCTCTTTTCAAAATTGTCAATTGTGAGTGTTTTTAGGCTAAAAGTTGGCTAACCTTATTAAGGTTTATAACTTTGAATGAGTTCTTATTTAAAAAAAAAAAAATTAATCAGTGGTTCAAAAAAGGTCTTTAAATAATCAAAGGACATGTTTTAATAGGGAATAGTCAATTGGACTTATTAATAAAATGAAAAGAAACGTGATTTGATATTATAGAGCCTTTGTCAAATATTGCATTATTATATCTGTTTTTACCGCAAGCTTCAGTCAAATCAATTCTCTTTATCGTCATCTTGACTTAAAGTCCTTGTTTTGCCCATTTCCAAGACAAAATCTTTCATCTCTTTTCTATTTTGATATCCCTAATAATCTCTTCAATATGCATTCAAAATCTTCTCTTCATTCTACATCGTTCAAGAAAAATGGTAAAATGATTGTTTGTTGATCCAACATTGGAACATGTTGTTGGATCTTGTGTGAGGTTGAAAAGCACGAATCTTGAAATTTCTTGGAAACATTATTGATGAATGTTGTGTTAATTTATACTGGGTCGGTATAAGATGAAAGCACAAAAGAAAGTTGTATCACCTTTTTTGAGCTCCTTGGATGAACAAGAGTAGGAGACCTTATCTTTTGAGAAAACCCTTATTCAGCCTTTCTAGATTCAAAAGACTAACGACAAAAGCAAAGATGTGGTCAATTTTTAAAACCTGAACAACATTCTACCAAGATGGAGCATTTCACATTACTAGAGGTAGAAAAGGCATACATGACCAATTTCTAAAGGAAGAATGTGTTAAGAGAACGTGAGGTATCTATAATTCATTTATCTAATATTGTCTTTGCTTTCATTGAAGAAATTTTTAGAAAAAGAAAATGGGAAAAGCTAACTGAAGGGGAACCTGCTTCTTATATGGAAATTATAAGAGAATTTTATTTGTTGGAAAGTAGTTCCTTTTAGAAAGTGGTTTCCTTGGAAAATGAATTTCTGAAAAATGAATTATTTTTCAATGTTTGATAGTATCATGAAAAATAATTTGAAAAACACTTTCAAGTTTATTAAAATAACGAGAAACAAATCTTAAAATTAAAATGTTGAATGAGAATGAAAATGAAAAAAAAAATCTAATTTCATAAATTATCAATCAAGATCAAATCTCACAGATAAAAAAGTTGAAAGATGATGAAATTAAAAAAAAATTATAATTTCATAAATTATTTGAAATAAAATAAATAACAATCAAAAGAATGAAGATCAAATTTGATACATAAAAAATTCAATTAAGAAAATTATAAGAGAAAATCAAATAACAATCATAAAACTGGGGACCAAAGTTGATTTAAAAATCAAATTAAATCAAATTCTAAGGGAATGAAATTGAATAAAAAAAGATTCAAAACAAAATATATAACAATCAAAAGTTTGAAGACCAAATTTGTTATAATCAACAAAAAACATAATATTTCTAAATTTTTCATAACTTTTGGAAAGTGCTTTCCGCCAAAAATAAAAGAAAAATATTTTCCTGAAAACCAAGTCGAATTTTCCTTTGATTAGAAAGGTTTTTTTGTTTACCAACTTTTCTAATGATAAATAAATGCAGGAAAGTTTGGAAAATAATTTCTAGAAAACCACTTTTCATGAAACAAATAAGACCTTAGATGAAAAGTCAATCACTTTCTAAGTAAGGGGTCAAACCCCTACCTTGTCCGCCTCTGTCATTAAAGACTTGTATTGTATGCCTAATGTCAATAATTTGGGTTTTCCTTTCAAAGGAATTGGGACACCATCCAAAACTCAAATGAGTGATTAGTTTATGAGAATTAATAGACCTAAATGAATAACCAATTCATAGAGGTTACCTATGAAATCAATGATGGCACCCTATAGACTATTAGACACATAAAACTAATTGTTGAAAAGAAACAATTCATGTATGTCATTATGACTAATGTACCCATTGATCTTGCTACATATTTTATAGACGTGATTCAAAAAGTTTTATATAACAAGGTCAAGTTTGATTTTTAGGTGTCTGATCACTAAAGTAGCTATTCTAGCTAAGGTTCCCTTTAGAGATGTTGAACCCATAGTGAAAATGTTTGGCAAAATTTATGTTGTAATTGTTGTAAAATCTTAAGGTATAGTTAGCAAGAAAAGACCTTTTGATAACGAGTCCACCTCATCTACACTAGAGTCACCTCAACCAACCCATTATTTCTGATAGTATATCATGGAGCAATTATAGTTTTTAACCAACAAGTTTGATAGTTTTATAGGAAGGTGGGATCAAAAAGATGGAGAAGTTAACAAGTTGCTCTCTGATATCCAACAAAGTGTGGTACAGGTTAATGACTGGCTTGTGCAATTAGGGTTGGATATTGAGCAAATTCACCATACGGTTATGAGAGATAACAATTCAAACCTCTTTTTATGCTTATAAACATAAACATAAACAAAAAAAAAATTAACAAAAACAATAAAAGCAAGCCATAAAAGACCTATTTTTTTGTCTGCAATGTATACTTGGAGCAACTATTCTCTCCTTGCTTTCATCTGGAAACATTTTCTTCTCACAAGCTTATAAAAGTTAAAAAAAAAAAACTTGATTTTTTTTCTTTTAAACCTCTAACCTTGTATTTCTTACTATTATTACTCTTTCTTTTTTTTTTCTATTCCAGCCCCTGAGCATGCTTGAAGAGGGGTATTTATAGGTATTTTAGAAATCTTGAATCTATTTTTGACTTCTTGATCTTAAAAGAAGTGTTGTGAACCCTTGATAAAGACCCATTAAGGAGTTTTTATGTGTAAACACACAGAAACCACATCATTTTTTTACAAGATAGTTGCATTATCGGGGCTAATTGAGTTGCCTACTTTTAAAGCTTTATAAGAGCAATTCAAATGTCATAGTCGCTTGAGACAACAAAAACAATAAAAGCAGACCATAAAAGATGTATTTTTAGGTATGTAATGTATACCTAGAACAACTATTCTCTCCTTGCTTTTATTTGGAAAGTTTTTCCTCTCACAAGCTTACAAAACTTAAAAAAAACTTGATTTTTATTCTTTAAGACCTCTAACCTTGTATTTCTTACTATCATTACTCTTTTTTTTTCTTTCCTTTTTTTTTTTTTTTGTTCCAGCCCTTAAGCATGCTTGAAGAGGGGTATTTATAGGTATTTTGGAAGTATTGAATCCATTTTTGAACTCTTAATCTTGAGAAAAGTGTTGTGAACCCTTGATAAAGCCCATTGAGGAGCTTTTGTGTATAAACACACAAAAACCAAATCATTTTTTTGCAAGATAGTTGTATTATCAAGGCTAATTTAGTTGCCCACTTTTAAAGCTTCATCAGAGCAATTATAATGTCATAGTCGCCTGAGACCACCTGAATCTAGTAAACAGGGTACACACCTTTCATTTAGATTTATTTTTACTCAATTTAGAAGTTTGTAGCTCCACATTTATTCGTTCAAAGGTGCCAACTTGATTAGCTCAAAATCTGAAATTGAGTGATGGCTAACCATGGACAAGATGTTAAGGACTTCCATGAAAACATTGGAATGTAAATATCTAATTTCATGAAAATTGGGTTGTAGAGGGGATGTTCCTCTTCTATTTACAAAAAAAAAAAAAAAAAAAAAAAAAAAAAAAAAAAACATCATGTTATTTAGAGGTCTAAAACTCTAGAATAAGCTTTTGAAAGGTGTTAACCTGATCATCGTGAACTACCAAGGAAGAAAATAAACAGAAGCTAAACAATGTGTCGTCTGGGTAAAAACCATAGAAATTAGGGTTTTTAATTTGAAATTTGGAAAAGATACAATTTAGTCAATTTTTTTCTGATTGTGGCACATGCACCTTTAATTGAAAATAAAACTTTTTAATTGCATGTAATTTAACCCCTGTCAAACGCAAATATAATAAGCTCTTATGTTAGCCACCTTTTTTATTTTGGTCCTTGATTCTGAATTTATACAGTTTGACGTTTAATTGACCAACAAATTTTCAATTTATTCAATTTGACACTCCTAATTTGATCAATTTCAGCAACTATATTCAAATATTTTTTAGTTTGATCCTTAGTTTTGGATTTCTTTAATTAAGTTTCTATTTGCCAATCAAACTTCAATATTTATGAAATCAAACCCCTGATTTAACTAAATTAACTTCTAAAAATTAGAATTTGACCCCCAGACTTTAATTTCTTCAATTTAAAGTGTAAATGGACTTTTAAAAATCAAATTTGCTTGTAATTAAGCCCTTAATAAATTCAAATAAACCTTTAACAAATCTAATTAAGTCCTTAGATATCCAATTTTAAATGTTTCTCCTCAAATTAAATTTTCTTTGTTAATATAGTCTTCATTAGTCAAAAATACATTGTCCAAAAAAAATTTAATCTTGCATATTTGATGTGTGTGTGTGAGTAATCATTCCTAAGTATGTATTACAAGAACCAAAAGCATAAAAATAGTTATTTTAAAAAAAATTCTTTCATCAATTAAACTTTTTTAATGCCTTTTCTAAAAAAATTAATACTATTAATATTAAATATATTAAAATACAAATGGATTATTAAAATGATTTTTTATTGGAGTGCATATAAAAAAAATGATATTTACATTAAAATTTATATTAATAATTTAATTTTTAAGTGGTTTTTGTTATTGAAGCTGCTTAAAAAATTGATTTAAAAATATAAAGATAAACATGCAATTTCTAAATAGCTTTTGTCATTAAAATTATTCTTATTCAGAAAAATGAATTTAAAAATATAAAGATAAACTGGCAATTTCTACGATCATAAAAGGATTAATTAATTAACATCCTGAAGGACTAAGTGATAGTCATCTCTTAACTAGCTGTCGGTCTATATTGACCTTAGATTAGCCCTCGTAATAGCTTTGATAAGACATTGAGAGAGTAAATTATTATTTAATTCTTGTATGTTTGAAAAATACAATTAAAGAATCTTTCAAATTAATTAAGAGGCAACTTTCATGAAAAGACAATCTCATAATTTTAAAAACGAAAAAAAAATCTTATGAAATTATAAAAACAAACAAAATAATTAAATTATAACTAGCTATTTCACTTGTGTTTTGTTATTGATTAATTAATATTTTTAAACAAAAATGAATATATAAGCTTTTTTAATATCATTTTTACATAAAAACATTAAGTATAAATAAAAAATTCCATGTACATTTCTAATTAAATAAATTAAAAATCATGTGTCAATAAATAAAAATATTATTAATCATAACTAAATAAATATATTGACAACCTGAGAGATAGATGTAAATTAAATTTTTTGATCTCATAACACAGTTTATTTATCTAATTATCTTCAATGACTCTGTTTATTAAATTTAATTTTATATTTGATAAAAAGATAGTATAAATAAAAACACATATAAAATTGATAGAATAAGATCAAAAGAAAAACTAGTTGAAAATACCTTCTAAAAATATTTTTTTTTATTTTAAAAAATAAAATGCAATTGTATAAATTTGAAAAACAAATTATAGATGAATTAAAATATTTTTTTTCAAAAATTAAATATAAAATAATAATTAAAAAAATAACTAATATTTACAAAAGGCTAAATACAAAAAATAAGGCAAGTTATTTAAAAAGGGGTATTAATTTGAAAAATAAATTAAAAATATTTTATAAAAACACATAAAAAAAACAAGTTATTTTTTAAACAAGAAGGCAAAATAACAAAAAAAGAAATGAAAGAGGCTAGATATCGTTGGGCCTAGCCCATTTAGAAAGAATCCATATACAGCTCTAATAGTTTTTAAAATGTAATTAGGATGAACGATAGCTTGTTTGTTCTATTTTTTTAATAAAATAAATAATATGTTACTTGGTATTTTTTATATTTCAATTATTGTGGTAGTTAAAAAAATTAAATCTGTATTTTTTTTAATTGAAAACACCTAAAAAAAATTAAAAAACCGAATTGATAAAACAAAAATTTTATACAACCCATCCACACTAAAATATGAGTTCATGAATAATACAGGCTTGCACAGATAATTATACTTGCGGATTTCCCATGGAGGTACCAATTACGTTAAGCAACAATGGGACGGCAATCCATTCTAACAACTATTTAGAATTTTATGTTACTTAAAGACAAGCCATTCTAACCACTCTCAAGAATTTCATCTACTCAAATATATTGCTGTCTTCGATTTAGAAAACTTCACATCCACAACGACTAAAGTGTAATAAAAATCTTGTACTTCCTCCTTTCACGCCCTGACACTCTCCCTTCAATCTTTTTCCGTATCAGTTCTAATAGTCAACAGGCATGAATTGAGAAAAAATAATGATGATGCTAATAACTAATAAGATTTGACTTGATAATTGTATTTGTATTAACTATATTTGGATATATAATAAGAAATATTAGACATTTTAATTATTAACAATTATGTTAGTTAATTATAAAAATAACTAACCAATAAAGTTTGTTTAGGAATATGGTTGTAGTTACTTTTAAAAATATTTATTTACTTAGAAATATATCAAAATAATATATTTTTTTATTTAAAAAAATTATTTTTGACATTAGTACATCAAAATAATTTAAAAACACTAAAAAAATATTAATTTGAAGTAAGAAAAAAATAAAAAAAATTTTATATTTTTTCAAAAAAAAATTTTGAAATACAAAAATAAATAAGACGGAAATGTTTTATAATAATGAAGTTTAATTTACTCATTTAAAATTTATTTGCCTTGAGAATTTAATTACTTTGATGATAAACAAAACATTCATGATATAAATTGGAAATTATAAATGTAATACTAGCTCGCCCATAACATAAATGTTCTAACATGTAATCATAGATATAAATTTGGACAAAAGAATGATGATTTTGAGCACCCTCCTCCACTTTGGCATACAATTGATATTTACGGGAATCGTTGAAATCATAGAAATTAATTGTCAAGAATAAAGATCAAAGGTCATAAGTGGCAGCAAAACAGAGCAAAATCAATAATACGTACATTCAATCATGCAAAATCAATAACACATGAACGGACCGCTTGTTTTGACGTTCAACATTAATAATAATACATAGCCACTTTTTTTGACATTCAAAATCAAAATTACGTGTAGCTTGCTTTGACATTCAAATTTAATTAATAATGCATGGCTGCTTGTTTACTTGCACTTAAACATGAACAATTAATTATATGTGAGATCATAATACCCATATTTTTAAAACTTCATAACTTTCATATTCAAATAATTATTTTTTAAAAAATATACTTGGATCCATAGTAAAATTTTCAAGAGGTTGAAATGCTAAATGTAATTTAATGAAGAAAACTGTGTTTCTCTTTGATCTTTAATTATTTTTACATGTGTTTTATTGAATGAAACATACAATTACAGGAAAGAAAAAGCACTTGTTTTTTGAATAAATTTCTCATATATTATATTTTCATTAAATATAGAGTTATCAAATAAAAACTACTTTTCAAATTTAATTTACTAATAAAATCTTAACATTAATTTATATTTAATGAAAAAATTTAAAAACTGATTATTTTATTCATGTGGAACACATCTTACATAAACTTCATATGAAACAAACAACTTCACTTCACAAATCCCTCTTGCTTGAGTTAGTTTATGAAATACAACTTTTTACATGGTATTGGATTAATCGAGAACATCATATCGAAAACCATGAGCTTGAATTTATATTTTGTAATGAATTGGAATATCCTTCCAAGTATCATGCCATATCAAAATATAGTTCGGACCCTATGCCTGGATAATGACCGATTACTAGCGTTAATCTCATAATTACTAACGTTAATCTCACAATTACTAACGTTAATAAACCATAAAACTGGTGGATTTTGTAGCTACATATTGACATCCTTTCATTGCCACAAGATCCATACAATTCTGGCGTTAAAAATACTATTCCATTAATTCGTTTTCATCGAATCCGACTGGTTTTATTAAAAACATTGTAATTTGAGGATCTAACCAATCTAAATTGATACTAAGAACCCGAGAACATTGTCAAAACCAGTCAAATCTGGCCAAATAATCCTTTGAGTTTCAGTTTTTACTAGAATTCTTTTCCTCTTCAAGAATATTTTGATCACCGGTGACCCAAATATTTCTTCGTCGTCCTATGAATCTGATGGAAAAGAAGAGGATGAAAACAAATCATTTGAAAAATGGGTGTCGATGGCTATTAGAGCTCTGGATTTGAATTTTATTTTTGTGTGTTTCTGGAATTTTAAAAAGAATATATCAAAATAATTATTTTTAGATTTTTTTTACTCCAGCAGACTTGCCCTTTGAAATACAAGTTTAGTCTGTTTCGTTGCTGGTGTTGGCGTTTGGTTGCGTGCATGTGCTGGAAGTTGACGAAACAGATGACGGAGTACGAGTGACGTCAGAAAGGGTAGATGAGGTCATCAACCCGAATTAGTTTGCAATTATTTTAACTATATTAATTTCCAGCAGTAAATTAAGAAAAGGAAGGAACAACGTTGGTAGAATAGAATGACAGGAGAAAGAGAGAACAAGTGTAATAATAATCTCCTTTCAGACACTGTCAGTCTCCCTTTCATATTGGTCCCCATATCATTCCTGTGTTTCAACAGGCATGAAAGACGCATCACATCCACCCAAAGTAGTAAACAATTAGTTATTGATTCTCGTAAGCTATTAATCATATTAACTTTTTTAACGTAAAAAATAGCATTTTTTAATATAAAAAATTATATGTAATTTCACTCAATCAACTTAAAGAATTAAAAAAAAAACTCAAATTAATATTATTAAAATATTAAAATTTAAAACTATTAAGTCAACGTGAATTAACATGCTATATATATTCACAACATGAAGTCATGAATCATGAGATTAGAATAACCTTTTATAAAGCTAATTAAAAAAATATATGATATTCAATTCCTAATTAATCAAATGTTGAAGTATGAATTGAAAAAAAAATATTCAATTAAAAAAAAATCAAAACAGATTATGAAACTTAATTCTCAACTAATCAAGTGTTGAATGATGAAATTAAAAAATAAAAATCAATTAAACAAAAAAAACACATAAAAAATAACTTGATTTAATATAGTTAAAGAAATCAAAGAAAACAGATCATGAAACCTTATTCCAAATTATTTAAATGTTAAATGATAAAATTAAAAGGAAAAATCCACTAAAAACTTTTTTATTTTATCAATTAGTTTCAATGAACAGCTTAATATTCACATATTGTATATTGCCATACAAACATCTTATTTTTTTTTTCTAATTATATGAACTTCTAAAAAAATTAGTATAAAATTATCCATTAAGTTTCACTTAACATTTAATTTTTTTTTAATTAGAATAATTTTTAACATGACATTAGACAGTTAATAATCAAACGTTTAATTCAAGAGTTCAAAATTCCATTTTGTAGGCTTATAGATGTATACGATAAGTCATTACTGACATCCTTATGCGGCAGTGGCTCTTTTCTTTGTGGCCACAATCTAGACAATGACTTGCTGACGCATCTAGCAAAGGGCGTTGCCATTTGACAATGACGTTCTTTACTAGTCAATTTTGATATAAATTAGTTCGGCTTGAAAAAAAAAAATAGAGATTTGAAAAAAATTAGGTGATTCAGGTGCTTCAGGTGATTTAGGCCCTGACGATAGTTGAAGGTCCACACGTCTGACTCTTCCTTTCAAAGGCCTATGCACATGCTCTCTTTTTACCCTTTTTTTTTTTTTCAAATTTAGTTATTTTATATTTAGAATTAAATATAAATTTAACAAAAAAAAATTATTGTATTTTTTTAAGTACATGATCTGGATCACAGATTTGACGAAGTACATCATAACATTCAGGCTATTAGTTTTTTTTTTTCTTTTTTGTTGTTTAATGCATTTTTTATTCCTCATTTAAAAGAAAATACAATTTCACTATTTGTTATTAATGATCTATTTTTTTTTTAATTTAACTTAAGACTAATAAAATACAATTTAACTATTTATTATTAATAATCTACTTTTATTATCTCAGTCCGAAACGTTTGTTTTAGTTTTTTTTATTTATTTAGATAGAAATATTTCATATAGAAAAATTCTCATGGGTTTTATTGTCATATAATTAAATAAAAAATAATTTTTTGGAATAAAAAATTATTGAATCTCATGGCAAGTATGATCTACATCATAATTTTAGATGGTTGACTCCTTTTTTTATGAATTTTATCTTTTAACATTAAGTTAATTAATTATTGATCTTTCCAATTTAATTTTTGCAAGATTATCCCGGTGGGTTTTGCTGGTCAACCAAGGTTGACCCCAATAAATCTAATATGCTTTTTATCTCAATGTTAGATAAAAATATCATCCGTTAAGTAGCTAATTTTAAATTAATAGTTAAAATCTATTTTTTGTTTTAGTGATGCCTAGATATTTTTTTTGCATTCAAAAACTTTTTTGCTCCAACTCTGTTATTTTTTATTAAATAAATAATTTATTTTCAGATTCAAAATTATTAGACACAACAAGTATATAATTCATATTGTGAGTTCAATCTTCATCTACATCTATTTCTCTCTATTTTAAAAGTTCAATCTCTAGTTATATTAATAACTTTTTTTATATTTTATTAGCACAAATAATTGTTTATTTAAATAAAAGTTTTATATAAGAAAATTCAAGTTATTAAGCACAACTTGGTATATGGTCTATGTTGCAAAATCAAATGTGTTAATTTTTTTTAGTTTAGTCTTTACTTATTATTAATGATTTTTTTTATATTTATTGGAATATATCATTATTAATTTATTCAATTAAATATATGTATAATCTTTTTTGATTTTTTTATTAAGAATTTTTGATAGCCCAAAATACATTAAAAAATCTACATATTTATTTTTTTTATCAAAAAATAAAATTATTTGAACTATGATAAAACACAAGTTTACTAAAATTTGAAGGGACATTGCTTGACGCAAGCCTTGGATTACAAAAAGCTTAAGCGCACTTAAGCTGATGTCGATAGACCTTCTTGTTGGTAATGATACGGGACGTACAAATTTTGTCAAAACTTTGAGTTCTTGTTAGCCTTTCTTCAGTCAAATTTCTTTCGGGAGCTCTATGAGGACATCCAAGGACAAATTCTGTGTTTGGTATTGTCCAGTCCAATTACAATGCCAAACATCATCTAAGTCTATATTTAATATTGTTTTACATTATATTTTTTAAAAATAATTTTTACTTAAAAATACATTAAAATATATATTGTTTTAAATTATTTATTTTACTTTAGCTTTTTATATCAATACTTCAAAACTATTGCAAGATAATAAAAAAAATTAATTTAATAATTTTTAATGTTAAATATATTTAAATACAGGTTAAAATACAATGCAAAACAACCTCTCACGTGATATAGATTTAAACGTGTAAAATTGGATTTTAAAGCACTTAATATTGGAGTTTGGGAATCCTTTTGTCCATTTTATGCCCCCATTTAAAGATATCTTGGCATAACATGGAGGATGAAGAACAAAAGAGCGTCTTGACCTTTGTCACTTCATATGTACTATTTTATTGGCCTCTGCCCTGCCATGGTTATATTATTTTTTTTAAAAAATTTAAATTATTAAAAGTGTGAAGAGGTTTTTTTCACACAATTTTATCTAATAGATCAATTTTAAAATTTTTTATCCTAACTTTTTTATCTAACTTAGGTTATAAATTTAATGGTATGGAAGCTGACCAACTTAAATTGATTAATTTTATGGATCTAAAGATAACTTGAATGAAAAAAAAAAAAAAACATGACTTAACTTAAAAAAACAAAAAAAAACCCTTCAAGACAACAATTTTTTTTAAAAAAATATCGAAACAACAACAGATTGGATCAATTTCGCTCCCTTAGCGACCTGAGTCATGAATTTTATTAGGTTTAATAATATTTTTAATAAAACTTTTTTTTATTTAGTTATACAATAAAAATACATGCTTGCAAAATTGAACATCAACCCTAAAATAGACATTTATTTGAGATTGTAATAACCCTATAGAAAATAAACAAAAATAAACCATACAATCTATTTCTTGACCAATTTAACATTGATAGAAGAAATAAAAAAATAATAATTAAAAAAAATATTAAGAACAAAAAAAAACATATTTGATGAGGCAGGTAAACTTGTCAAACTTGTGAATTGAGTAACTTAGGCTAGCAAGCCAAACCTTTAAGCCGTCCACTATGATTTTAATTTGTTTTTAAAACTATTTTTTATTTAGTTTTAAGATAATAAAAATTGATGATCACAAAATTGAACACCGACCCAATACAAAAATATTATTTTGAGATCTTAATAACCTTATATAAAGAGAAACAAAACTAATTACGAAACTGAATTTTCAATTATCCTATTATCTATAGATGAAACTAAAAAAAAAAAAGTTAAATTTGTCAGACCCACAAACCATGATTTTTTTTCTTAAACTATTTTTTTTTTAATTATATGAGAAAAAAATTGGTGATAATAAAGTCAAGTAAAACTATAAAGGAAAAGAAAAAAAAAAACACCTTACCAAACCAACAAATCAAGGCAATTTAGATTATTTTAGCAAATCTGCAAACTACTGTAACCCTATAAAAAGTGAAAATAAAAATAAATAAATTATAAAATTTAATTTTTAATCAATTTAATATTTATTTTTTTTTAAAACAATTAGCTCGGTCAAGTTTTTTTTTTTTTTTTTTTTTAACGATAATGAGTATTTGATGCAGCTAAACATTTAGAAAGTAATGGTTCTGGGCATTTAAATAAGAATTTAATATAATTGAAAGAGGATTTGTCTCAAATATACAATGTGAATGTTCTAATAAATATTTTTATTGTCAAGTTGGACAATTTCAGATCCAATAAAAAAAATGATAACGCTATACTAGAATAATAACTTAAAATGACAAAAATGAAAAATCCAACCATTAGATTGCACTCAAAAGTTTTCAGGTGATTTCACTGACAGTGATGACATGGGGCAATACCATATATGGCCGAAAAGAAAAGGAGATTTATTGAATTCTATACTCGACATGATCGTAACATATATTTACACTTCCATACTTTGCTTGCTATCCTTCGGTGCTGAAGAACTCTCACTTTGTGAAACAGCAAGAGTTGATTCACTGACAGTGATGACATGGGAGCAATTGACCATCGGAGCAGATTTTACACTCTGAATTTGTTCTGATAAAGGAGACTCTGCACTCTTAAACTGGGCTTTGGAGGCAAGTTCATGTATGGATGCAGCAATTTCTTCAGTGCGTGTGACCACATCAACAAGTATTGAACACACTGTAACCCCTGGTATAACTTTCAGCAGGTCAATGTCTTCCCATATGCCTGATTTGAGTAAGGATTTGATATTTTTGGCAGCAGATTTTGCATTTTCAATGTGGGGATCTGCAGAAGATGGCGGCACCATTATTTTGATTGCCAATGCAAGTTCCTTTAGTGCTTTTCCAGATTCTAAGCTCATAGTTGTGCATGCTTCCTGAATTATGGTACTAACTTCTGATGATACCTGCAAGAATAAGCAGCAAATATTTAGAGATAAGCATACCGGAGTGCTTCTTAGCATATTGTTCCTAATTGATATTAATTTTTTTTATTGTTTAACCCATACATAAAAGCTTGAACTTTACGAATTTCCTTTCTTATACCTGAATGTCAGCATTTAAGCATCCATTCAATGCTTCAATTCGGTAGGCACATTCTCGAGCCAGAGTCCCAACTTTCAGGTATAGTTTCCATGGATGTCGAAATGGGAACCGACCATGACCTGGCTCCCATGATGCAAAATTAGCCTGAAAGGCATCAAAACTATTATCAGAAAATAATTCAATTATATAGGGGAGGAGGAGGTTGGTGCGTGAGAGATTTATACACACCAAGGATGCTTCACTAGTTTTTGAATTGAGAAAACTTTTGTATCCTTCCAAAATTTTCTTGTCCTCATTACACTCTTCACGCCCTGTTCTTTTGAAGTATTCATCACCAAATCCTGTAAATATTATCTTATCTTAGTAAGTTTTTGAGCATCTGCATGTTAAAAAAGAACGATTGGAATATGAATGCATCCACTACTTGATAGGTTCTACGCGTTAGGGCACTGCTTTGTTGGGGACATGCATACCTTCTAAGAAGTTGCCGAGCTTTTCAATGTTGAGAGCAATCAGATTGTGAAGATCTTCACCAGCCCACACAGGGAAAATCACAATAGAAATGATGACACAAGTAGCACCACCTATGCATATGGTTGATAATCTTCTATGTGCTATCTCTAATATTTCATCGTCTCGATAACCAGATACCGATATCATAGAGAAGGTCAATATGAATATTAAAAGACCATAATCATATCTTGCTTTTAGTGTCGGAAAGAACCTTAAAAATGTTGATATTGTAGCTGCAAACAAAAACCAAAATAATTTTGAATCCATGAGCTCTTTTTACCTTTTCTTTTAACAGTAAGGATCAATATAGTATGAACTTTGAGGAGCAATAATTTTTATTTTGTGTGCATGCATGGTTAAGGATACCTTGTAGAAAGACAAAGAACCCAAGTAGTATGGGTTCTCCAATATGTCCAGAGAGGTTTGCTAGGTGATGTGCTCCAATACCTAGTCCACCAGCCATTAGCGTTGCCATTCCTCTATTTAATCCTTTTCCAAGAGTAGCCCCTGAAAATTAATTTGTCAAAAATCATGAAAGGGAATTTCTGTTCTATTTTTAAAATGTCTTAGACTTACCCACAGAGAATTCAAAGACAACAACAACAGTCATAATAGCCCATATTGCAGTTTCATCAAAATTACTGTAAAGTGGCTGACAGTAGTAGAACGTTGATACCAATGTAAGTGCAAGTCCTACTTTTAGTGAATGAATAACTCTTCTTGGATCATCTTGTCCAAGCTTCTTTATGTTCCTAGCCAATTCAACCGTCTTAACTTTGAACTGCACAATCAAGGCCTCGAGCGACCTTCGTCCTTGAGTGAAAAACCCAGTTTTGTCACCGCTTCCATACCCAACTTCCATGGCTAAATGAGGGTAGGAAAGTTCGCGTGAACTGAGAAATATCAAAGAGAGCAAAGAATAAAGAGAGTTGGCCAGGAAGGACACTGGAGGAGGGACTCCACATGCTTCTAATTTATAACAAGTCCCGACACCTATTTGCTTCGCTTTGATTCAGGTGAAATAAACATGGAAATCGTGATTCATGATGACTAGCCAGGTAGACTTTGAAGTTAATTCTATGGATTGTCACATGCCCCTGTTTACTGTACAACGACGTTTTGAAGTCAATATGTTTGAAAGATCGTTTCTAAATTTTACTGTATAGCTAATCTTTTCTTTTCTTTTCTATTTGTATTTGATCGATACGGACAGCACATATGGGTTGTGCTTTTTCTAGTTCAAAGAATTATTGTCTCAGTTTATGAAAATGGTTATTTACTCTCTATTAAAATATATAAACTTTATTTGTGGTAAGTTTAATTTTTTTATTGAATATTTACATTTGAAATAATAATTGTTTATTGATAAGATAGCAATATTGCCTTACATTTAAAGTTGTTAGAATTAAGAGATGCCAAAGAAGCAAAAGATCTATCATAAGTCTTTCCTGCCCAAATTCTTGAATATATTATCAAAAACTTTTTTCATAAAATAAAGATAAGTATTTCTACCGATCAATGTTTGAAATAAATTGGAAAACAAAAGGATATATATAAACTTCTCTCACCACTTTATTTAAGTCTGTTAATGAAATCATTGAGATTTCAGAATCTTGTTGTTCGCATCTTGAAAAGGAATTAGATTTCATACTTAGAATTGGATTAGAATTGTAAAAGGATTTTTTTCATGCTAAGGTTTTTTTTTTTTTTAAAACATGCATGCTAATAAGTCTTATTAATAGATAGAGTTTTTTATTCGATTATTGGAATATATGAAATATTCATAAGAGATTATAAAGTCACTATTTTCTATAAGATTAAAATCTTGTATCAATATGATACTGGGAAAGCTTTAAAATAAAGTTTAGAAGTTATTGTTTAATAAGGAATTGATATATTTTCCTAGTTGATTTATAATTTTTTTTTCTATTTGATTTAGAACTCTTTTGTTATTTGTTTTCAGCTTTGTTTAGGATGTGTTCTTCAAATATGGTTGTTTAACTTGTATTTTAGTAAACTACTTGAAAAGAAATCTTCATTAGTAAATCTTTAAACTAAGGTTTTTGTATGGTAACTCTATTCGGCATAATATTGTGTTGCATATGCCTACTACCTTTCTTATGTTATTCATGCATATGTTAGTTAGTATTAGAGCTCAATTATTCCATATGGTTAGTATTGTGTTGCATATGCCTACTACCTTTCTTATGTTATTCATGCATATGTTAGTTAGTATTAGAGCTCAATTATTCCTTATGGTTAGTTGTTTTTCGCTATTCAATGGCCATGGATGGAAAACTTGATCTCAGAATATGATGTGCTCATGTAGCAGGGGATGAGAAGTTTTTCCTTAAAGAAAAAGACATTCAAGAATTGGTGATAAAAGACATGCAAAGATAAATTACTAAATTAACTTGTTGACACGTTATTATAAACATGAAGAGGCTAGTTAAAGAATTATCATATCGATTAATAGATATGAATAAGAGAAAATTAGGGGATCGTAAGAAGTGTGACATACATCCATGGCCAGTTTTGAGAATCAATTTCAGAGGCATGAACAGAGAGGGTAGTTTCTTGATGGGATGAATATGATATTGCGACTAGAATTTTTAATGATTTCATTTTTTATGGATTGGAATCAACTATCAAAATTAAATAAGAATGAGGAAATGATGCTTAATGAGAAGATTTTGATGTATAAATCTTGGCTTATGATGACCTTGAGTATACGAAAGATGTTCATATTAACGAGCATATTGACTTTGATTGTAATAGTAAAATCATAAAAAAAAAAAAAAAGGAACCAAATTAGATGTGTTTCCATGAGTGATTTTTGATAAAGCATATTGCAAATAGTGTGCACATGTGTTGGCGGAGAATTCTGAAATTGATGAAGTTAAAGTTGATTTTCATAAACTTAAGATAAAAGTTACGAAATAGATAACCAAAAGTTCTCTAGGTGGAGAAACCATCACACATTTTATTAGTGATGGTATAAAAGATATAAGAGCTTTTGGTCCTTATAGTTTTAACTTTGTGGTTGAGTTAAAGTTCAAAAAGGTTATTGCATATGATTTTCAACATAACACAAAAATTGGTTCCATTGCTAAGGAGGTTGAGCATGTAAAAGGTTGAAAACTTTTGATTGAGAGCCTATAACATTTAGGTAAGTGTAATTTGACCTCAAGAACGAGCTCTCTACAATCTGGGAAGACTGGTACAAGAGATATGCCCCAAACATGCAGTCTTACATTAACATACTTTTGATATGATCATTGAATCAAGCTAAAATTTTATTGGACTATTTCTTTGTCAAAACCTTGATGGGTTTTAAATTACTAGAGACTTGTTGGGCTCAGAACCTTGCAAAGTTCTTTTTGTTGGAGTCTTGCTAGACTCTTTGTTACTAAACCTTGCTAGGTTTATAATTATCTTGAGCCTTGCTAGGCTTTGGAATTTCATTAGATTCCTTCTTTGTTGAGCCCTTGTTGGGCTTTGAAAACCAAATCAAGTCTTGCTTGGCTTAAAACCTTGATGGGTTCCTGTTTGTTGAAGTCTTGCTAGACTTAATTAAGGACTATTTCTTGTGTAATTCCTGCAAATATATTATGTAATGATTTCATATTAGATGACATGCATGTATCCTTACATGATTAGAAATATATGCCTTTTTTTTTTGGAAATCATCCTTTTATTGGTTGAAAGGTTTGTTACTACTGATCTAGCTCCTTGGTTGTTCAACTTAAATCTTCAGTCCACAAGAGTTTTTCCATGTGATTAATGTGTTTGATTGCCTCTTTATTGCATCAACCCACTTAGGTTTTCCAATGTGATCAATTATGCTTGATTTTTTTTTTTGTTGCACAACTTGGATTCTTAGGTGATACATGAAGCTCTGCTCGGTTAACCATTCTTCAACAAATGAAAAACTTTTGTATCGATGATGTTGCCCTCTGGTTGGATGATGCACCCTGATTTGTGATATTCTTACACCATTGCCCGCTCATTTTGATGGAGAAATGGTGTACTATTACTCTCATTTTTTAATGGGGTTCATCAAATCATCTGTTAATAATGAATGTTGTGAATTTCCCTCAACTGATGCATTCATGTGCTAATATGTTTTAGGTATCATATTCATTCTTGCACCATTGCCCGCTCATTTTGATGGAGAAGTAACACTTCATTACTCTCACTCTCTGTAGGAGTTCATCAAATCATTTGTTCTCAATGACTGTTGCAAATTGCCCTCAACTGACGCATTCATATGATAACAATTTCTAGGTACCTTAGTCATTATTGCATCATTGCCCACTCACTTTGATGGAGACACGACACTCCATGACTCTCACTTTTTAAGGAGTTCATCAAATCATCTTTTGTCAATGACTGTTGCAAATTGCCCTCAATTTATGCATTCATATGATAACATTTTTCAAGCATCATAGCCATCCTTCAAAGGGTAAACAAGATTTTTAGACATGAAGATGCCTCCTAAGTGTAGTATTACTCTCAATTGTTAATGGTGCTTGTCAAATCATAGAATGTTCTTGAGCAACATTATCCTTAGCTGATCTAGTTGTTCTCATTCTCCTGCCTGTCATGAAGAGGTATTTGTCATCGTCGGATGTTCTTTATAGTTTCGAAGGATCATCATTTGATTATGGGCTTCTTTGCCCCCTAACTTATCTGGATATTGTTTGGTATTCCTCTCAGGTTTCACTGCCTTTGTCCTTAGTTACTAAACTTGTCATTTCTTGTCAAGGACCTTATAAACACAGGCAATGATTGATTTTGTTTGGAAATCATTTTCTTGTTTTGGAATCAACTTGCAAATTTCAAGAATCATGTCCATTTAAATCTAATTGTTGCAAAGAAATATTTTTATGATATGTTGAAGGTATAAGATGAGGTGACCTTATGCTTTTATAGGTTTTAAGGCAAAAGACTCTAGTAAAACTTGAGGTTTTGTTGAGAAACGATTGTCTCTTTTTAGCATTAATTATAGCAACATGAATAACAACGACTATCTTTGTTCGTAATGCCATGATTCTTGTAAAAATGTTCTTTCGCATTTAGAGAACACCATTTATCGATCCAAGTTTCTTGTATGATTGTATAGAAAGGGCTTTTAAAAAGGCACATAATGAGGCTATAGCTTTTGGTTACGAAAGAAAAGGATTTAAGTCTCAATAAGTATTTCAAAGTTTTAAAAACTTAGCATGACTACCATTGTGTCTTTCAATCATTTTTTTTCTTTCATATTTATTGATTTACCCTTTTTTCTTGCTTCAGTGGGGCATCCTCAATTGTTTTGACTTTGATTTAGTCATTTTTCTTTTCTAACTGGACATGCCCTCAAATAGGGACCACAAGGTATATATTTTATAATGTGAAAGGATAGCAAAGCTTGTCTTTCATCATTTCAAGCATAAGCGGTTTGAACCGATAAATTTTGCACTTGTTCATTATAATTGTTTGGAACTTTGGCGTAAAGATATATGTTTTTATTAATCAATGACTAGCAAATCAAACTACACATGATTATGCATATAACTAAAATGTGGCCTAAGAGACATGGGGTGTGAGTTTTTTGTGTATTTTTCATTTTTTGCATCTTGATTCAAAATTGTTCGACCACCTCAGAATTGGAATTTCTTAAATGATTTTCTTTTAACTGTTTTAAAAAAACATCAAATTATTTCTGAAACCAAAAGGCAAGTTCAATTTTTCAGGATTACTTTGACAAAAGGGTTTTTATAAAATTGATCTTACAAAATGTTTTGAATGGAGTCATGGAGTCAGTCATGAGGGTCTATTTTATAAGTTTTAAAGGGTTTGCCTATTAGTATTTTACAAGACATACCTTGGGGTTCAATCATTTGCACAAAAAAAAACCATTTTCATAGAAAAATATTTATTGATTTCAATGCAAAAACTAGATTATAAAAAAGGCACAATCCATTAAAAAAAATGTGATTAAGGTTTGCAAAATATCTAAAATAAAACGTGGTCTTAAAGACCTTGTTTTCAAAGCTAAAATGACAAAGCATGTTGACTAGAACAATCTGACTTCTCTTATTTTCTACAACACTTGAAGCTTTCACAGCCAGCAAATTTCTCTCTCTACATTGCTCTTGAAGGTTTTCTAGCTCTCATATGTAATTTGCCCAACCTCAATAAGCTGAAGAAGCTTGTCCTTGAAAGAATGACAATTTTCAATGTTGTGCCTCATTGCTCCATCATGATACTCATATGTTTGGTTAGGCTCACACCACTTCAATTATGGTGGTTGAAATGGTTTCAGTGAAATCAGAGTGATTTGTTCAACACTGATCAATTTCTCATACATCTCTTTCAATAGCAAAAAGAAGAGATGGTAAGGTCTTATTGTTCTATAGTGGATGTCCATACTGATGCCCTGGTTAATTTTGGTGAAAACCCAGTTGATGGACCTCGTCGTCATTTTTATTTTTTCTGACGACAATTCTACTTGTTTTTTATGACTTGCTTGATTCTCTTAAACACCACCACTATGTTAGTAAAGTGTTAGGTTGGGGCACCAATTAAATGATTAAAATCATGGTTTTTGACATTATCAAAGAATAGATTGACCATTTGTTTTTCAAGTAGAGGTGGATCAACTTGAGCAACCTTCTTTATCCATCGTTATACATATTCCCGCACTGATTCATGGCTTCCTTTTCCTAATGATAATAAATAGGATTGGTCTGGAACCATGTCCATGTTGTATTTGTACTTTTTGATGAAGAAATCCATAAGGTCTTTCCATCTTTGAATATTGGTTCTATCTAATCTTATGTACCAATTTAGTGCTGCTACACTTAAGCTATCCTGAAAGAAGTATATTAGCAATTTTTTATCATGCACAACTTTTGTCATCTTGTGGTAATGGTACTTGAGGTGAGTGGTAGGGCACTGAGTTTCAGTGTATTTTATGAATTCATGTACATGGAAATTCTTTGGTACAATCATATTTGGAACTAGACATATTTTTGTAGCTTCTATAGGGTTATACAGCTTTACTCCCTTGATAGCCTTCACTCTTGCTTCGAATGCTTCTATTTTTCATAGTCTATCACAATAGGATACTTCAATTTCAAGGACTCACTGGCAAATATGTCAATAGTTGCTGGGGTCGGTGGAGGTATTGTGGACTACACAAAGGTTGTAGAGTCCTAAACCTTTCATCTTATGCTTTCTTCAAGCTAGATCATCATAAAAGTAATGCGCTGATTAGATGGGCCTTTACTCAAGAAAACTTGTGATGCAAGCCATGTTAACCTTCAAATAATCCAACTCCTTTTCAAAATAAGCATTATGACAAACATGTTCTTCATCTTCTATACTTCTTTCTTCAAAATCGAGTGTTGTAAATTAGAACTTTCTAAGGACCTGTATTTCAACCTGCATATGTATGCATGACGTTTAAACATGAATATATGTGCGCTTATGAATGAAAGTGTATGTACATGTATATTGAATATGGATTAACCTGGTAGAAGGGCTAATCTGCGACTTCTTCGTTGAATATAGGCAAAACTCCATAGTCTGATTAATCTAAAAAGATCTTTCTTAAGTCCTTATCTCAATTAAATACCATACACGTTAGAGAGTACAAAAAAAATAGTTTTAAGCCCTTTTTATTCAAAAAAAGACAATGGTTTTTAGATGTGGTAATTTGCTAGCGTTGGTCTTTGGGCAATTCCCCCTATCTAATTATATCATCTCAATTTCTTACCTAAAATAAAATAAAATAAAGTCATGGTCTTAGTTTAGAAAATCCCCTAGAGTTCAGGATTATTGATCAGGTTTGCCTTAATGCAAAAAATAATTATTAGAGAATCCATATCTTAAGGTTAAGTTCTAAGCCACTACATAAAAGGTAGGCTTACTACTTGATCTCAAAAGATTCTATAACCACAAGAAATGATTGGAGCATGATATGATTGCCATTACCAAGTAAACGCTCAGCTCATAGTTGGATGTTTCATAAATTTGAACCCTAATTAAAAGCCATAAGGCAGATTGCTACTTCCTATCTAACCTAGAATCGGGTTTCTTCAAAAATTAAAATGCATCAAGGCATTAACCCACATTTGATTTACTTAAGTATGAGTAATACGTAAAAAGTACATAAGCAGTACATGAAAAAATTCATGGTAAAATTAAATTACATAGACCAATAAATATAAACAAGCAAACAAACAAAGCTTAGTCTGACTAGACAAGTCCTTAGTGGAGTCATCATCTTGTCATGATGTGTTCGGCGTTGAATGATAGATCTTCCTCCTAGAATTGAAGGGTATTTGAGTTTAATCATAAAGTTATTAATAGAGGGAATAGCCACCAAGTATCGTAGTCACTTGAAAACTTATGGTCTATAAAAGTCTAGGTAAAAGAACTAGTTGTGCAAAGAGAAGATGTATTACCCTCTACACTTTACCTATAGTAAGCTGTATTATTAATTAATTATTATTCTAAGTCATTTTTCTATTTATGGGTCTCTTCTAATGGTTCAAGGCAAATCTTTCTTCGTGAGGAAGTTTCTACCTCATAGGATTAAATCATAATCTTTATTTTGGGCTACTTGTTTTAGAGGGTCTACTCTCGGTGAAGCATAAGAAGGGAAATGGTATTGTTGATCTAATGTGTTTTTGGTTCACTTTGTATGTGTGTGGTGAGTTTTGGAGAGAGCATAGTCATGTCTTTCTTTGTATGGGTAAGGCTGGCGCTAAGTGTTTTTTTTTATTTTTATTTTGTGAGTGGCGATTGGTCGTTTAAAAAATAGAGAGATAAGGTTGTCAAGGTTTTTTGGTGTGTGGGAGGAGAAAGTGTGGGAAAGAATTTTTTAGTATTTTATTTTCTTCTTCTTCAATTTTTTTTTTCCTTCTCCCCCCTTTTGTGTGAGAACCTATAGAGACTTCCTCATGAAAAAATATCTAACTTGAACATTTAGATGAGCCAATAAATAGAAACTTGCCTTAGATTACCAATCAATCAACAATACAACTTACCGTAGATAAGGTGTACTAGGGGGTGATATGTATTTTCCTTACACAATTAATCCCCTTACCTAGACTCTCGTAGACCATAGGTTTTTCTAATGACCATGATACTAAGCGACAACTTATCAAATCATAACTTCATGATTACTTCCAAAAACCCTTCAATCTAGAAGGCAACTCCACCATTCAACGTCATGCATGTCATGATAAATATAATAAAATCATGTTCAAAATCTATTTAAAGATTCAAAAAAAAAAAATCATTTCAATCGAATTTTCATGTAGAATTTATTACTAGTACAATTATTTTCATATCAGATACATAATAACTAAAAGAAATTATTAAAGTTCAAAAAAGAATTCATAATAATATTTAAGAATCATGTTAAAACTGAACAGTAACTGAATCTAATAAAAATAATTTATAGTGAAAAAAAAAACCACAAAAAAAATATATCACAGACAATAGGTTGTTTATCATAATATAAAACATATTTGTGCATCTTAATGTTCAAACCCGCAACCTTTGACTTGTCACACGTGCTAACCAACTAAGTTGTTGCATGTTGACATTGAGGCGAGCTGACATTTAAAAAGGGTAAGAAAAATAAAAAGGAGTCACCACCTAGATTTATAGTAATTAGAAACCTTAACTAGTCTTCAGAGGTTTTGGGTATGAGGTTAGTTATGTAATAAAAAAGATAGACATCATCATATACATCTATCTAAAGTAAGATTCATTGATGTTTGTTTTCAATGATATATGTGTTTTAATGTGGTTTACCTAAATTGGTATATATGTTATTCAAGTTATTGTCATCATCCACAAAACAAAGTCTAAAGGACAGGGCCCAATGTTAGATCTTATTAATTGGCTTTATTATTAGCTAACATCCAAAAAAGAGGGTCTATTATGAGAGCATTCCATACTGAGTCTTTTAACATATGATAGAATCATTTAATATAAGGTTGAGATATGCATGATCATGGTCAACTGACTAAATAATGTCCAAAGAGCAAGGTCTAATTTTAGATCATTCCATCCTGGGTTATTTAGAAATGATGGGCACACATATACGTGAGACTTATTATGGTTAGAAAAATCCATAATATCTATTAAGTAGTCCTGGAACATATAGCCTATTATTAGACAATTCCATACTAGGATACTTAATAAATAATAGAATGTCGAGTTGAATTTGTAAAATTATGAAATGGAGTGATTATGTAGTGACTGAAAATTTTATTAATTAATATCCTAGATATCATATATTTATTGGTACTATTATTCGCATATCGACATCCAAAGAATTGAGACCCAATAATAGACCAAACCATCCTAGATCAAGTAATAATTAATAAAAACAATTCATTTATCAATCAAATATTAATTGATCCTATTATCTTATATTTAACATCCGAAAGACATGGCCTAATATATGACCATTCCATTTTGGATCAATTAACAATTAATAAGAACAATTAATACAATGACAATTTTATTATTATTTTATTTTTCTTTATGAATCAACATCCAATAGACAGGGCCTAAGTTTAGATCATACCATCTTGGGTTGATTAATTATTTTTTTCACTTTTGTTTTTTTAATATTTGCATGCTTCTTCTTCATCATCATTTTTTCAATAATATATCCATAATGTGATTACTACACCATTTTCTTAAAATCACATAACCAATTCATATTATAACTTTTTAAAAATTTATCACATCCACCCAACCAACAAATAAATTCAAAATTAATCAGTCCATATTCAATCACATTAAAAACAAAATCAAACCAAATATTCAACAAATTTAACAAGCCCCTAACAAAATAATTTCAATCATTCAAAATAAATTCTCATAATATTCATGTCCAATCCAATGCCATATTCATGAAAATCATCTCAAATCACAAACACATATTAATTCAAATGAATAATGCACAATAATGAGCGTTTTGTCCCAAATTTCATAACAGTTTAGTAATTTGTAAAACAAATTATTTGAGTTTATGGATCGACCTTTTAAGATGCTTGGAGTTTCCAAGATCTATTAAAATCAATGCCTAAAGACTACTAGAATAATGGATGAACAACTAAGAAATTGTCAGAGATTGTCAAAATAGTGTTGGCGCATATAGATCACATGCATCCGTGGATGAAGTTGTATGCATTGATGTTCTAACAACCTAATATGTGAGTGACCAGCGAGATCATGTAACATTACCTCTTCTCTTCTCAATTGTTCTGGTGGTGTCACGAATAGTAACTTGTAGGTGCTCATATAGAAGATTTTATGATGGTAGTTGGTGTGGTTAAGGTGCAAGACATTTAGGTTAAAAATACAAAGAGACAGAAATGAGGATGAGCAACTGTAGGTTTGATCTTAGCGTGGTTGATTCTGGTATGGTAGTAAAGAGGAGAATTTGTCACGATGCTTATAGTGTTTATTGCAGTTATGTGTTGCTGGAATAATTGTCAGTCATCGGTATTTGCTGCACTTGGCATAGTTGTCAATCGACAATGATGAAAGAGATGATCTGTAAGAGGTAATTTTTTTTTAGAATAGTCACAGGTTCTGTGTGTTTTATTCTTTTTATTCTTTTTTTATTATTCTGTATTTGTATGTACAAGGTGTTGGTGTGTGTGGTAAGGATGAGGGAAAAGTTTTTTGTGTGGGGTATCTTTTTTTGTTGGAATGGTATAGTGTGTGAAGGATGTAGGTGTGTATGTCTATTTATACTATAATGAACCTTCTCAACCCTTCAAACTTTCTATCATTTTTTCTTATATTTTCATAGAGTTCTTCCGCTTTCCTGATTTTTCTTAAGAGTATTTCCATCTTTTTGATTCTCTTAGAGAGTTACAACCTTTTAAATTTTAAAAACTCCCTCTCATAAGACAACTTTGTTTTTCCCTCTCTTTTTTTTCATTCGCATTTATTATTTTTAAACTAAACTAGTCATTATTTTTTTAATTATATTTTACTCACTAAAAAAATCTTTTTCTTGGAATAACTTTTTTCTTCTTTTCTTATAATTTTTTTAATTTTTAAAAACTTTATCAATACAAAAACAATATGTGAAATGGTAAAAAATTATGAAAATGATAAGAAATTGGCCAAGTCACATGATAAACATATTTTATGAGAATTTTGTTATTTTTTGTATTTTTTTTCTAATTATTTTAAAATATGTTTAAAATAGAGGGTCAAAAATGAGTGATGATTATTGCCCTTTGTTTACAAGATTTATGATGCAAATACAAAGAAAAATTCATTTTTCCTTGACTTTATATGGTAAATTTTGTAAGAGAAGGACTAAACAAAAAGATAAATGAATGGATAAAACTTGGGATTATTATAAAGAATAAAGGGATCAACATGGGATTTATGTAAAAGAAAGGATCATCTTGGAATTCATGCAAATGAGATCAACATGGGATCTAAAGTAGATAGAATCAACCTGGGATCCATGTGAGAGATCAATTTAGGTTCTATATGAAACAAGATCAACTTGAGAACCATATAACTGCAAGGATTAACTCAGAATCCATGAATAAAAGGATCAAATTAAGATTCATATAAAAAAAAGATAAACCTTGAATTTAAATCAACTTAGAATCTAGATTAACTTGATATCTATAAAAGGATCATTTTGGAATCCAAATCATCTTGGGATTTATGAAAGAATCAACTTAAGATCCAGATCAGTTTAGGGTCTATAAAAGGATCATATTAGGATCAAGATCAACATGGGATCTATCAAAGCATCATATTGGGATCCATATAAATGAGGTCAACTTAGGATTGATATGGATAAAAAAGGATCAACTTGAGATCCATTAAAAAAAGATCAATATAGGATCTATTCAAATAAGAAGGGATCAACTTGGGATCCATATAAATGAAAATGGTCATTAAGAGATGACTATCCTCGAAACAAAAAACAAAATGTGGTCCCATTGTTAGGTGACCAATGTTGAGAAGATATGATTATCCAGTGACCAACCTTAACATGAAATTCAAACAAGTTAGCTTGAATTACCTAGTTGTGAGATTTAGCTATAAACCTTTTGATAATAGAGTTGAAACCAAAACTTCCTGATGGTGAGGCTTTTTCTTCTTGATTACAAGGTTGTTTCTCCTAATTGTAGAGTTTGATCTCCTAATGACAGAGCTAGATCTCCTGATTGTAAGGTCGATCTACAGGTTGAATTGATAGTAGGCTAACCCTTTTTTTCTGATTACAGGGCTCTATTTCTGGATTACAAGGTTTGATATTCTAATTGCAAGGTTTGACCTCATGTTAGCAGGGTTCGACTTTTTCATTACAGAGCTTCACTTTTTGATTGGAAGGTTTGATCTCCTAATTACAGGGTTGATCTAATGGCAGTGCTAATTCTCCTGATTGCATGGTTGAACTTTTTAATTGCAAGGTTTGATCTCCTGATTAGAAGGTTGATCTACAAGTTGACTTGATGGCGAGACTTGATCCAAAAATTTACTTTCATTGGGATCATCTCAATAAAATATTGTCAATTGAGATATTATGAATTTAAAGCTAAAATTAAAATAAATTTTCACCTATGTACATTGTTGTTAAAAACTAACATCCTATTGGAGCTTTTAGCTTAATATTATCAGCATTTTTTTTTTTTAGTTATAAAGCTTACCTCTTAGAGTCAATAAAAAGACATAAATTGTTATTTTGAAAGCTCAATTTTCTTGTTATATCATTTAGGTCTTTGAAATCTTTTGGCATTAGCTTGGATAGGGTTTTTTTTTTAGGAAAGTTCTATCTAGGCTCACCACAAGTTTATCTTTCCATGGACTCCATTTTTTATCATTGGATAGGCACAATCAGTACATCATCTTAACTTGGCCCATATTGCCTATACCTGTCATCACCTTTAAGTTTCATGTGATGATATATGTTCAATACTACTCATTTTCCATTATCTTCATGAAGGAATCAACACCATATCAATGAAAGAGTTTTTCATTTCATCATTTTGCATGATATCATAATGGATTGCTTCATTCTTAAAACAGGATTACCCTAGCCAATCTAGCCATATTTATATTTCTAATGGTCATGAAAAGACATGTGCATCACTATCATTCTCGGATGTGTCTTTTACCACTCATATCCAATGATGGAGCTCTTCAGGTTATTAACTGGCTCCTGTCATTACAAAAGGTCTCTTTCATTTAAATTGCACTCAACTGATCTAAATTTATTTATCATTCAAATAGCCACATAAATGAATGAATTCATCATCACCCATATCATCAATATTAGATGTTTATTCTGTCATCCATGGCATGTGATAAAATTCATAAAATCTTCTTTAAACTAGATTTCCCCCAACTGATCTGGATGTGTTTATCTTTTCAATAGCCATTGAAAGGCACGTCTGCATCATAAGATGTTTACTTTATCATTCACTATATATGTTAGAATCATTATTGTCTAATGCAATAGGTTTTTCAAACTAGACTACCCCTGCTAATCTGGCCATGTTTATCTTTTTAGTAACCATTAAAAAACAAGCATACATTATCATCGTTGTTTTTTGCTAATAACTTTGCAAATCCAGCCATTAAGAATTTTGTTATAAGATATTTTTCTTCAAGTCATCTTTTTATGTATTGGGACCATGCCACAAATTTTAATAATTATATTCATATATGTCTAGTGGTTAAAATGAAATCATTAAGATGTAAATCTGAAAGTATTTTCATTGCTTAGACTTTTTTTTATGTGGTCAAAAGCTCAAAACATGTCATTCAAGTGCTACAAAGCGATTTTTTGATTTGGTATATGATGAAATTGGTGTTAATTAAGATTGTGAAGAAAATGGTTATCATAGAAAATCTAGTCATCTTTTGAAAGATTAATGACCTTTATGGATTTTTCAGGAAATGATGGGCTAATTTGGAAAGAATAAAATGTATTCTAAAAGAAAAGTTTTTGCTTATAAAATACATCTTGCTTTATGTGGTATGAATCTTGCCTATTTGAGAAACTATGATTCCATGTCATAAAAAATGATATACAATGCACAAACAAATCATGATTTTGTTTGAAAAACATTTTTCTTTTCTTTTTAAAAGTTAAAACTTATCAACATGAAGAAATTGTTCTTGATCATAAAAGACTTTTAAAAGTACATAATGTAAGCTATGACTCATGTTTATGAAAGAATTGGATATAAGGCTCAAAAGATGTCTGAGAGTTCAAAGACATAGGATAACTTATTCTATATAGAGATCTTTTTAAGCTTACCCCTTAAATTTTGTCATTTTTTATATTGATCTCACTACAAAATCAATTCTTCAAATTACATCATATGCTCTGTATTGATGTTTTGTTGTATGTTAAACCATCATTAAGGACATTTAAAGAGAACTTCATCTTTTTCATCTTTTTTTTTATTTGATCATTTCATTTTTATTGGAGTATTTGCTCACTCTCTTTTGTAATACTTTTGTCCCTTTCATATTTTCTTATTTCTTTCCATTTGGAAAATTTCATTAATTATCTAGAACTTCCAAAACATGCTCCCAAATTGAGGGGTGATTAGTTTGGGTTATTATCCAAAAAAACATATTTTAGGCTCAAATAGGGATAACAAAGGATAAATTTTATTTGTGAAAGATATACCAAAGATGGTATTTCTTCATCTCAAAATCTAAATATGTCTCTATTGATAAATCTTAACCTTATTAAAGATAATTATTGATTAGGAAAACCATAAGGTTAACCTTAGAAAAGAAAATGGTGGGAAGGGTTGGATCATGACCCAAATATGCATTCTTTGTCATTATTTAAGACATCAAATTATTTGATTTTATTTTTGGGCAAAATTGTATTATTTCAAGCAAGATTCTCACTACTAAGATTCATTAAGAGCGAAAAAAATGGGTATTTCAAGGTCAAAAGGGTTTGAAGTGAGATTTCATATTTTAAGGCTTATTAAATATAGGATGAAATATTTTGACATTCAAAAGGAAGGATTGTCCCTAGCACTCATATGATATGTCTTGGGATTTGATCAATTTTAAGAGTCTTTAAATGAATTTTTCATTATATTTATCCAATAATAGATGGAAATAAAATGAACATCTATTGATCTCAAAACAATCATATGACAAAGATAAAGAATAAATTTCATTGAAAGACGCAACATAGTCCTAAGAAATTTATTGAAGAGAAACAAAGTTATGATTTCTTCAATACAAAATGGTTTATTCTTCATAAATACAAATTACCCTTGGCTTACCAACTTCTAAATGTGATATATGAAATTCTTGCAATCTTTAATTGAATGGCCCAAAATCTTATCATGATACTCACACTTTATGTTTGGATTATACCATATTAGGTTTGGTGGTTATATGGGATTTGTTGAGGTAGGATCAATATGTACTCAAGAGATGTTGGTAAACAATGTTGAGCGACAAAAGGATGTCAATCTTAGATAATGGCACTTGAGAAGTTAATGATGCCATAAAACTAGACAATGCTTGTGATGATCAGGTAAGATAATATGTAAAATGAGAATGTCTTTTATCAATACTCCATAATTGAAAATTATCTTCTGATTCATCATTGGGCACAATGTAAATGAAAATCAAACTTCACTACTAAATTTCTTATATTTCTTAATTTTAGGGTTCGATCAATCATTTTTGTTGAAGTCACAATATCCATAAAATATGTTAATGAATTACCAATCAAGTATTCAAAGTATGGTTGTTTGAAGGAGTAAATGAAAATAGAGATAAGCTCTTCTTTTCTAATAGAATAGGGAGAATTTGTGCTGCCCTGCCACACCATCTTTAACTATATTCTTTAATGGACTCATTATTTTTCCTCCATGCTTTATAGGTTAGATCAACTTGAAGCCATTTCTATATTGAACTTACACTAACACATGAATGCTTCAACTAAATCTCTTCACTTTTTTATCTTATTTTCATCCAAGTTCATACACCAAGTCAAGACAACACCACTCAGACTTTTATAGAAGAAATGAATTAGGAGCTTACCATTTTCAATCACTTTAGTTATTTTATTGCAATAGATCTTTAAGTGATTATTTAGGCATTCAACTCCTGTATATGTAACAATTTCAGGCATTTAGACTTTCATGGTATGACAATATATGATACTATGAACATTTCATGTGCTTTCATGGAATCACACTAATCCATTCCTTTAATTTCCTTTAAATGATCTTTAATTACCAAGAGTTTCTTGGTTTTTAACCCAACTTTAGGCTTCAAAGTTTTTTCCATATTAGGCTTGAAAGTGGGAGTAGTTTTTGTCTTTTAATATGGCGATGATAGAGCTTTCAGGGGCTAAACATCAACTGTCACTCCTTGAAATCTTGGATTAAATGGCCAGCAGGACTATGATCTCTTGTTAGAAATGGTTGGAAACCGGGTTGTGCATCAAAGAGTTATAGGATTATCCTAAGGGCCATGTACATCTAAAATGTTCTCCCTAATGGAAGGACCTTCACCTGATGATCTTATCTTGTGAATTTGTTCAAACAACTAGGTGAGCCTAGCTATCTTGTTTTTCATTAATTTTATCTCCCTCTAATGGTTCTGCTCTAAAAAAGCTATTTCTTTATCGTTCATGAATTTAAGAAAACTAAGGTTTCAAAATATTATTTGTATTTGTTTCCTATTTTCTATTTCTGTAAAACTCAAAAACTAACTATTCTAATAAAAATATTCATAGAAATAACAAATTGAATATGGAGTGGTAATAATATCAGGAAATAACCTAAGAAAGGATTCTAGCCATTACATGTAAGGTAAGGTGGCTAACTAAATTAGTCTCAAAAACGGTTTTAAATCGCCTGATTAACAACCTTGATGTGCTGAACCAAGGCTTATAAGGTATAAAAGCATAGACCAGGGTGATAACACATCGACCTACTATCCATGTCCAAATAGAATTTCAATAGAAGTAGGTGGTTTCTTGTATTTTACCCAGGCCAAAGACCATTGAGGCACTGCTACTTCCTTTTTTAATCCTATGGCTTTGGAAATGTTAAAATGAAAATGTTGTGTTTTGTGTGCATAGGCATAACTCCATATCCATTCCAAAAGACAATGCAAAAGTATAAATTAATGAATTAACCAAATTAGGCAAACAAACACAATAAAACTAATCACATCATCATTGAAAAACAATAAATAAGCTAAGTCTTTATGGAACCCCAATGGAATCATCATTCTATTGCATGTGGATATTGAGGCAAGATGATAAGTAAAAGGGGGGGGGGAAGGAAAAGTAGTCACCACCTAGTTTTATGGTAATTAGGAACCCTAACTAGTCTTAAGAGGTTCCCGGTAAAGGGCTGATTATATAAGTCGTAAGATAGACATCATCTTACACATGTTATTGAAGATAAGTTGCAATGTTGTTTGTTTTCAATTATAAAAGTATTTTAATGTGGTTTGTCTAAATTGGTATGTATATTATTCAAAGTATTGTCATTATCCACAAAACAAAGTCCAAATACCAGGGCTTTATGTTGGACCTTACTGACACGACCAAAAGATTGATGTCTTCTCCCAAGTGCAGGAGTGTCGAAGTAATAAATAACCCGGCAAGACCGGGGTCGAACCACAGAGAGGTTAATTGTATAAATTATAAATAACAACACAACAATAACAACAATAATAATAACAATAACAGTAATAGTAATAATAATATTAATAATAATAGTAATAATAATAATAATAATAATACTCAATACGTGGCGTTGTTATACCTGAGAATGATCTAAAAGATCGGGTCACAGGTTTCCAGCCTATATACTGAGTTTATGAAAAGATCAAAGAGATATATTATATAATATAAACAGATTTCTGATGCGAATGAACAAGGCAAGATCAACAATATCATGATCCTTGATCAAACACAGAGCATACTTAACATACATAAAATATAACAAGAATGTAAAATAATAATAATAATAATAATAATAATAATAATAATAATAATAATATTAGTAGTAGTAATAATAACAACAATAAAAAGAAAGAGGAGGAAGAAATTAATGAGAACTTTGAGATGGAAGATTAATGTAAGGATTAAACAATGATAAAAATAAATGTCAAGGTTAGAGGATCCACCAATGGTATTTCAAACAAGTATAATATAAACTCTTATTACTCAATTTGGAAACCACACACGAAGGAGGTTCCATTCGGATGATTTGTCATTAATAGCTTATTATAAATTATTAACATGATCATATTAATTATCTCATTTACATAACACCAAACTTTTAAAATATTATCAGGAATTCATGATGTTAATTGATGTTAACAACAAATCAAGTACCTTTCATAGCCCAGGTGTAGGTAATACCATACGGTCGGGCTATGAGAGTGTCAAGCATTTGTTGTACCAAGTATTATACAACACAAATTTAGATTAACCATTTAACAAGCAAGGTATTAAGAATTAGTAAGATAAAAAGATAAGACATGTTAATATTAAACATTAAGGTTCATATTGAGTTTATACCATACTTGTTCTTACACCATTAGTGTAACCTTTTCACCTTGACATAATAAACTTAGCCAAACATAATGAAGAAGAGAAACATAAATAAACAAAATAAGAACATAAATAAAATACAAGTTAACTAAGGAAAGGAAAGGAAATGAAAAGCATAAACAAGAAATTAATTAAAGCAAAACTTAAGAATTACAAAAAAATATAAAGAGAGAAATAAAGAGCATGAACTTGATCTGAACAACCAAGCCCCTAAATACATGGCAAATGCCTCCTTTTATAGGCCAAAATTCGGAATTATTGCTTTGATGACTCATTGTTGAGTGGGTGGCCAACTTTTGACTTAGTGAAAATCTTTATCATCTTGTCTAAATAAAACGAAAATGCTAGCATCAGAACTGGGTCCAGATGTCCAAATGAAAGTTATAGGAAACTCTCTTAGCTTTCCAGGAAAAAAAATATGAGGTCATTTGGACTTCTAGAACTCAAGATATGGGCTGAACACTGAACAGTGTTGGGCTGCAGGACAGATTCGAACTTCTCCGTTGTTGCTATAATTTGGACTTGAAAACGGCCTTCTTAGATCTTGATGTCCAAATGAAAGTTGTAGGCCAATGTCTTATCAAATCTCTGTAAAAATTTCAGATCATTTGGATATCTAGAACTCGAGATATGACCCAATTACCGAACAGTGTTCCAGTTTGGACTGCACCAACGTCTCTTTTCTAAGCTTCACCCTTCTTTATCTTCAAAATTTCAGTAGTTGAATTCATCAATCAATCCTTTGATTTATGTGATATGCCTGCATTTAAGATGAACATTTACCATATATTAGGGTAATTTATAATATTAGACTTGTTATTATAAAACATGCTTTAGTTAAGGAGTTATTGATACTTTAAGTGCAAAATGATGATATAAACCCTTGATAAACATGCACTTTTAAGTACTAATCACACACCCATTTGCTGTCAGAAATAGGATAAATGATTCCATTATCTAGAAGTTTAATGACTTCATTTTTCACTACTTCTTTCATATTAGGATTAAGTCTTCGTTGCATTTCTCTAGATGGTTTAGCATTTTCCTCCAAATAAATCCTGTGTGTGCAAATCAAAGGACTAATTCCTTTTATGTCAACTATGGTCCATCCTAATGCATTTTTGTACATTTTCAGAGTCTGTAGTAACTTACCTTCCTGATGTCCATTAAGTTTGGAAGAGATTATTACCGGAAAAGTTTCATTTTCTCCCAAAAATGAGTATTTGAGGTTGACTGGTAACGGCTTCAAATCAAGTTTTGGTGGTTGAACACTTGAAGGTATGGACTCAATTGATTGTGGTGGCAATTCTTCAATTTGTGGTCTCCAATTACATGCCTTTGCTTCTTCCTGAAAATAAACCATTTGCAACTCGTCAGGTTCATCAATCTCAGTTTCACTAGAAATGGTTTGAAATTGATCATGAACTAATTTTTCAATAAAGTCCACTTCCTATAAATCATTATCATCTCCAGGTTGCTTGCAAATGTTGAAAATATTCATCTCCAATGTCATGTTTCCAAATGATAGTTTCATCAGTCCATTCCTACAATTAATCAATGCATTAGAAGTTGCAAGAAATGGACGTCCTAAAATAACAGGAATTGAATTACATGCTTCAACAGGTTGTGTATCCAAGACAATAAAATCTACAGGGTAAATAAATTTATCAACTTGTACTAACACATCCTCAACTATTCCTCTAGGCACTTTTACAGATCTATCAGCAAGTAAAAGAGTTACAGAAGTTGGTTTTAACTCACCTAGATTGAGACTTTGAAAAACCGAATATGGAAGTAAATTCACACTAGCTCCAAGATCAAGTAAAGCTCTTTCAATTTTATGTTCTCCAATAAAGCAAGAAATTGTAGGACAACCAGGGTCTTTATATTTCAAAGCATTATTGTTCTGAAGAATAGCACTTACTTGTTCGGCTAAAAAGGCTTTCTTTTTCACATTCAGTTTTCTCTTCACAGTGCATAGATCTTTCAAAAATTTAGCATAGGAAGGTACTTGTTTAATAGCATCCAACAAAGGTATATTGATCCTTACCTGTTTGAAAATTTCAAGGATTTCAGAATTGTGATTGACTTTCCTTTGTTTGGTCATGGCATGAGGAAATGGAAGTGTTGGTGGAGAATCAGTCTTTTCTTCACAATGTTCAAATTCAACCCCTTCCTTACCCTCAGAGATTGACTCATCATCTTTCTCACAAGGTTCAAGAGTGGGTTTTTCAATAACCTTACCACTGCGAAGAGTGATGACTGATTTGACTTGATCCATGTGTTGGCTTTCGGAACTACTTGCATTTGCATTGTATTGCCCCTTTGGATTTTGCTGTGGTTGAGATGGAAACTTACCTTTCTCTTGAAAACTGAGAGCAGATGTGAATTTTGCAAGAGCATCTTTAAAATTTGTCATGCTTTGAGTAAGTTGAGTGTTGATTGTCTCTTGCTTTTCAATGAATGCATGCAATGTTTCCTCAAGATTTCTTCTAGGAGGTGGAGCATAAGGAGGTGCATATCCATGAGAATTTTGGAAATTATGGTGTGCTTGAAACGGTGGCTGTGAAGTTTGTGCATTATTGTTATCACTCTTCCAACTGAAATTTGGGTGATTTCTCCAACCAGGATTGTATGTTTGCGAGTATGGGTTATGATTGGGCCTTTGCAAACTGTTTAATGCATGAGCTTGTTCATGGAGACATTCCTTGAAAGAAGGCAAAGTTGGACAGTTATTGGTTGCATGTTCATTTGTTTCACAGATTTGACACACAATGTCTTGAACAGATTTTAATTGACCACTCTTTTTCAATTCTAGTGCCTCGACTTTTCTAGCTAAAGATGTAAACTTGGCTTGGAGGTCATTATCTTCCCTAAGGTTATACATACCCCCACTAGATGTATGAGGTTGGGTTTTACTTGGTGCCTCATAAGTGCCCTTAGTGTCCCAATTTTGCGCATTTTCAGCTAGCAAGTCTAAGTACTCCATTGCTTCATAAGGGTCTTTATCTTCAAAAGTTCCATTGCACATCGATTCAACCATTTGCCTATCTTTAGGTGTTAATCCTTCATAAAATTGTGAAACCAATCTCCATGTTTCAAAACCATGATGAGGGCAAGTATTAAGCAAGTCTCGATACCTATCCCAACATTGGTAAAATGTTTTCCTGGTTTTTGAGTGAAAGTGGTGATTTGTCTTTTGAAAGAGTTGGTTCTATGAGATGGAAAAAACTTCTTTAAAAACTGTTGTTGCATTTCATCCCAAGCACGAATGGATCCTGACCTAAGATTTTGTAGTCATGTTTTAGCTTTATCTTTTAATGAAAAAGGAAACAACTTTAATCGAATGGTGTTCATGCTACAATTTAAGTCATTATAGGTGTTACAAACTTCTTCAAATTCTCTCAAATGCAAGTATGGATTTTCTAGATCTAAGCCATGAAAAGAAGGTAAAAGTTGAATAATGTCTGGCTTAAAATTAAAATGGGATGCATCAGGAGGGAAAACTATGCATGAGGGTGCACTTGTTCTTGTAGGATTCATGTGGTCTCTAAGTGTCCTAACACGATTATTCTCATTATTCTCATTATGAAGTAACTGGTTATCTTCTTCGGCCATATTTTCTGAAAATGATGAGGATACCCTAGAAAGTCTACCACTTAATGTACGTGACCAAACACTCATGCACGTGTAGAAAGAAAATAAAAGGAAGAAGAAAACAAAAGAAAAAGAAACAACACAAAAGAAACAAAGTTAGATACAAGAAAAAATAAAAGAAAAAAGAAAAAAAAATACTAAAATTTGTACAAGAATTTACCTCCCCGGCAACGGCGCCAAAAACTTGACACGACCAAAAGATTGATGTCTTCTCCCAAGTGCAGAAGTGTCGAAGTAATAAATAACCCGGCAAGACCGGGGTCGAACCACAGAGAGGTTAATTGTATAAATTATAAATAACAACACAACAATAACAACAATAATAATAACAATAACAGTAATAGTAATAATAATATTAATAATAATAATAATAATAATAATAATAATAATACTCAATACGTGGCGTTGTTATACCTGAGAATGATCTAAAAGATCGGGTCACAGGTTTCCAGCCTATATACTGAGTTTATGAAAAGATCAAAGAGATATATTATATAATATAAACAGATTTCTGATGCGAATAAACAAGGCAAGATCAACAATATCATGATCCTTGATCAAACACAGAGCATACTTAACATACATAAAATATAACAAGAATGTAAATAATAATAATAATAATAATAATAATAATAATAATACTAATAGTAATAGTAATAGTAATAATAATAATAATAATAGTAATAATATTAGTAGTAGTAATAATAACAACAATAAAAAGAAGAGGAGGAAGAAATTAATGAGAACTTTGAGATGGAAGATTAATGTAAGGATTAAACAATGATAAAAATAAATGTCAAGGTTAGAGGATCCACCAATGGTATTTCAAACAAGTATAATATAAACTCTTATTACTCAATTTGGAAACCACACACGAAGGAGGTTCCATTCGGATGATTTGTCATTAATAGCTTATTATAAATTATTAACATGATCATATTAATTATCTCATTTACATAACACCAAACTTTTAAATATTATCAGGAATTCATGATGTTAATTGATGTTAACAACAAATCAAGTACCTTTCATAGCCCAGGTGTAGGTAATACCATACGGTTGGGCTATGAGAGTGTCAAGCATTTGTTGTACCAAGTATTATACAACAGAAATTTAGATTAACCATTTAACAAGCAAGGTATTAAGAATTAGTAAGATAAAAAGATAAGACATGTTAATATTAAACATTAAGGTTCATATTGAGTTTATACCATACTTGTTCTTACACCATTAGTGTAACCTTTTCACCTTGACATAATAAACTTAGCCAAACATAATGAAGAAGAGAAACATAAATAAACAAAATAAGAACATAAATAAAATACAAGTTAACTAAGGAAAGGAAAGGAAATGAAAAGCATAAACAAGAAATTAATTAAAGCAAAACTTAAGAATTACAAAAAAATATAAAGAGAGAAATAAAGAGCATGAACTTGATCTGAACAACCAAGCCCCTAAATACATGGCAAATGCCTCCTTTTATAGGCCAAAATTCGGAATTATTGCTTTGATGACTCATTGTTGAGTGGGTGGCCAACTTTTGACTTAGTGAAAATCTTTATCATCTTGTCTAAATAAAACGAAAATGCTAGCATCAGAACTGGGTCCAGATGTCCAAATGAAAGTTATAGGAAACTCTCTTAGCTTTCCAGGAAAAAAAAGATGAGGTCATTTGGACTTCTAGAACTCAAGATATGGGCTGAACACTGAACAGTGTTGGGCTGCAGGACAGATTCGGACTTCTCCGTTGTTGCTATAATTTGGACTTGAAAACGACCTTCTTAGATCTTGATGTCCAAATGAAAGTTGTAGGCCAATGTCTTATCAAATCTCTGTAAAAATTTCAGATCATTGGGATATCTAGAACTCGAGATATAACCCAATTACCGAACAGTGTTCCAGTTTGGACTGCACCAACGTCTCTTTTCTAAGCTTCACCCTTCTTTATCTTCAAAATTTCAGTAGTTGAATTCATCAATCAATCCTTTGATTTATGTGATATGTCTGCATTTAAGATGAACATTTACCATATATTAGGGTAATTTATAATATTAGACTTGTTATTATAAAACATGATTTAGTTAAGGAGTTATTGATACTTTAAGTGCAAAATGATGATATAAACCCTTGATAAACATGCACTTTTAAGTATTAATCACTTACCATCCTAGGTTTTTTGGCAGACTATATTAATTTGCTCTACTATATGTTAAATAACAACTGAAGAACATGGTCTATTGTGATACCATTCCATCTTGAATCTTTTAACATATGATAAAATCATTTAATGAGAGGTTAGGATATGCATGATCATATTCAACTAAATAAAAAATGTTCAATGGACAAGGTTTAATTTTAGACCATTTCATCATGGGTTATTTAGAAATGATGGGAACACCATTATATGAGACTTATTATGGTTAGAAAAAGTCATATTATCCATTAAGAAGCATCTAGAAAACAAGGCCCATTATTACACCATTCCATCTTAGATTACTTAATAAATGATAGGAATATTGAATTGAATTTGTAAAGTAGTGAAATGGAATGATTATGTGGTGACCAAAGGTATTATTAATTAATGTCCTCGAGATCATATATTAATTGGTACTATTATTCACTTATCAACATATAAAGAACAGTGCCTGGTATTGGACCATATCATTCTGGGTCGATTAATAATACATAAAAAAAATTAATTCATTGATCAAATATTAATTGATCATATTATCCAATAATTGATATTGACCATTCAATCTTAGGCCGATTAACAATTAATATAAGGATATTTTTATTATTATCTTATTTTTCTTTATTAATCAACAGTAGACAAGGCCTAAGTTCAGATCATGTCATCTTGGGTTGATTAATTATTGTTTCACATTTTTTTATACATGCATATTTCTTCATCATTATTATTTCTTCGATAATATATCCACAGTGTGATTAGTACATCATTTTTTTTAAATCACATAACCAACTCATATTATAACTTCCAAAAAATTCATCACATCCACCCAATCAATAAGAAAATTCAAAATTAATGAATCCAAATTTAATCACATTAAAAAAAATCAAATCAAATATTGAACAAATTTAACAAGCCCCTGACAAAATAATTTCAATCATTCAAAATAAGTTCTCATACTATTCATGTCCAATCCAATCCAATATTCATGAAAATCATCTTAAATCACAAACACATATCAATTCAAATCAATAATGTCCAAACAATACAAATATCATGCACAAAAATAAGCATTTTGTCCCAAGTTTCACAATATTTTAGCAATTTATCAAAAAACAAATAGTTTGAGTTTATGAATCTTGACCTTCCGAGATGTTTGGAATGTCTAAGATCTATTAAAATCAAGGTTGAAGGATTGCTAGAATAATGGTAGAACAAATGAGAAACTATTGGAGACTACCAGTGTTGGCACGTGTGGACCACGTGCAACCGTGGATGGAGGTGTGTTGGTTGATGACCTGATTGGCAATTGACCAACGAGATCACATAACTTATCTTCTCCTCTTCTCAATGGTGTTGGTGGTGTCATAAACAATAACTTGCAAGTTCTTGTGTGGAAGACTTTTTATGATAGCAATTTTTATGGTTAAGGCGTGAATCTAGGGTTGTTGTGAAGGAGAGAGCTTGACATTTAGGTTGAAAATAAAATGAGATAATAGTGAGGATGATCAGCCTTGGGGTTGATCTCAGCGTGGTTGATGTTGGTGTGGTTGTTAGTCTGTCGACAGTGAAGAGGAGAATTTGTCATAGTGCCCACTGCATTGATATTGTCTAATGTTGTTGGCCTTCGCTACTAGAATAATTGTTGATCACCAATGGTTGTTTCTCTTAGTGTTGTTGTCGCAGCTAATGATGAAAGATATTGTATACATAAGTGTGAGGTGTAGGTATGCATGTCTATTTTTACTATGATGAACACTCTAAACCCTTCCACCTTTCTATCATTTGTTTTCATTTTTCTAGGCAGCCAATTGATATATCGCACCAAACGTCATGTTGATGGAAGCATTGAACATTATAAAGCTCGTTTAGTTGCTAGGCATTGATTATTCTGAAACTTTCAGCCTAGTTATTAAACAGGCCACCGTCAAATTAGTCTTTTCAATTGCAGTTTCCTGTAATTGAAAGAATCATCAGCTTGATATTCATAATGCTTTTCTCAATGGTGTTCTTACTAAAGAGGTCTACATGAAACAACCTCCAGGTTTTGTTGACCCTACTCTTCCATCTCATGTGTGCAGATTGCACAAGTCACTATATGGTTTAAAACAAGCACCAAAGGCATGGTACACTCGTCTAAGTGAATTTTTACTCTCTATTGGTTTCCTTGCCTCCAAGGTTGACAATTCCCTGTTTATCTTATCTGATGGCACTAATATCTTTTATCTCCTCATCTATGTTGATGATATTCTGCTTACAGGCAGCAACTCTACCATGCTTCATCGCCTAGTCTAGTTACTAAGCTCTGAATTCAAGCTTCGTGACTGAGGTGATGTTCACTACTTTCTAGGTATCGAAGTTCAATCTATAGGTATGGGTTTGATGTTGCACCAACACAAATATATTCTTGACATCCTCACTCAGGCTGGTATGGCTTCTTGAAAACATGTTGATACTCTAGTTTCTCCTTTTAAACTTGTTATACAACCGGATCATCCATTCTCTAATCCTACACGATTTCGTCAAATTGTGAGTGCTCTTCAGTATCTTACATTCACTCGTCCATATATCTGCTTTGTTGTTAACAGAGTTTGTCAGTACATGCATGCTCCTACAGATTCCTATTGGGCTGCTGTTAAACGCATACTCTGCTACCTCAAAGGAACGGTATCCTATGGTTTTCATATCACTCAAGGTACCACTTTTGCTCTTTATGGTTTTACAGATGCCGATTGGGTTGGGAGTATTAATGATTGCAAGTCTACGGGTGGCTATCTTGTTTTCTTTGGTCAAACACTGATTTCATGGAAATCCGGCAAGCAACGTACAGTTGTTCGCTCCTCCACTAAGGCAGAGTATAAAGCCTTAGCAGATGGTACTACTAAGGTCATCTAGCTTCAATATTTGTTAACAAATCTGCAAGTTTCCTTCATCTTTGCTCCTACCATTTGGTGTGATAATCTTGGTGCGACCTATCTCTTGGCGAATCCTATCTTTCATGCTCGTATTAAGCATGTTGAGGTAGATTATCATTTTGTCTGTGACCGGGTTACGAAGAAGGAAATTCATATTCACTTTATCCCCTCTCAGGATCAACTTGCTGCTGTCTTCACCAAATCACTTTCTGCTGCGTCCTTTACTGCTTTCGGGTTCAAGCTTCGGATCGATCCACCACCCTCAGCTTGAGAGGGCATGTTATATAATGCATAGCATGTATATCTCTGAATAGGAAATTAATGTAAGATTATTCCAATGTTATAATCCCTACGGTTACTGTCATATTCTGCCTTACATATATAAATAGGAAAGGTTGGTTAAGGCCAACCCAAGTCATTCTGTTATTCTCAACTAGTGTTTAGATAATATTTTTTTCCCTCTCATATCCTCTCTTTTATCCATCTCACATTCCGTTATTTTGCTCCATTATATTTCTCCCTCTAATTTATTATTGTCATCTTCTTACAATTCTTTCCCTATATGAATTTTTTTCACCATTACTTTCTCATTTAAAAATTCTTCATTTATCTTCTTGATTGCTTTCTCTCTTTTTATTCATTTTAACTATTACTTTCAAAAAAAAAAAATTAGGTAAGATGTTGTAAATATACATTTGCCAATGTTCAATCACAAAACAACTTTTTTTATACTGAGTGATAGCCCTCCATCGATCATTTAGATTAAGATGAGATTTTAATGTTATTAATAAAATCATAAAAAGTTTAGATTATATTTAGTTTTTTTTATGACTGTGTCTATATTTAATGGAGTGATTAAGGTTAACCATTGGTCCCATGGTGATTTCCATGAGTTTTCTAGCAAAACAAGTTATTTTACGAAATAAAAAAACCCTCCAATTTAAAATTAGGTAAGTGCAAAAGGAGAGAAGTATGTTGAGTGTAAAAGTAAGTGATGGAGAAGATAAGTGGAGTAGTGAGTGAGCAGGAGCATCAGCATAAAAAAACCCTCCAATTTAAAATTAGTAAGTGCAAAAGGAGAGAAGTATGTTGAGTGTAAAAGTAAGTGATGGAGAAGATAAGTGGAGTAGTGAGTGAGCAGGAGCATCAGCATATAGGAGTAGCAATGTGGATATGTAGGCCTGCACGGCATGCTTTGCTTTTAGTCTATTTAGAATTAATTCACATCCTAAATTGAATTCAATTAATAAGTAAATTTGATTTCAATTGATAATTTATTATAATTTTATATTTAGAATAAAATATTAAACCATATATTGAAATTTAATTATACTATTTAGAATATTTATAAAAATAAATTGAATTGGCAATCTTAACTATTTTGTCATTAATTTAAAATTAGTTTTCATTGCATAAATCTTTTTTATTTTTATAATGACACTTATATTTATATAAAATGATATAAAACTCAATTATCGTAGTATGAAAAATTTATTTCTAAGAGTAAGAGATGAAACACTCACACTACTTGTGATCTATACCAAGTAAACTATTTATGAGATACAAAGCAACTCAGCATGGAGGAAAAATATTAAAACTTGTAAAAGGACAGTAAGAAAAAAAAATCATATGAGCAATATTGGAGTCAAGAAGATTTCAACATATATACCTGTATATTGAATGGCCAAAGAACCCAGTAATCAGCTTCTGATGACAGACATGGATAACCCGTCCATTTGTTAGAAAAGACTGGTATATTAAAAAAGAAAAGAGGAAAAAAAAGGCACCATTTAAATTGAATTTCATTTAGAATTTGAATCAATACACTCCAAAAGAGTTCCAAATATAAAAATTGATTTAATCTTAATATTTTGAATTAAATTCCATTTAGAATTTAAATCAATACACTCAAAAAGAATTCCAAACACAAGAATTGATTTAATCTCATAAACTAAATTCAATTCAAAAGGTTTCAAATAGCATGTTGTGTTTAGAGTTCGTCTGTAAAGATTTATTTTATGTTTTGTTGTTACTTGTGTTAACTTATTTGATGATTTAAAATATTTATAAATCTGATTATATCAACTTCTGATAAAGATTAAATTAATGATGAAGAACAAATTTATCATTAGAGAAGAGCAATAAATATCATTAATGAAAAGGTTGGGCTCCTATTCTGTTTTGGTGTCTCGTTGTGTCATTTGCTTCTACCCTCCACAGAGAACTTAAACGTGCCACTAACCACAGTGGTTCTTTTGGAGATGTGTCGTAAGAATTAGGTGTACATCATCGGGTGGTGCGTGACCTGCTCTTCTTCACGGAACTCAAATATGTTCTCAAGCAATGATACAGGGCCGAGGCGGCTTAGTTCATTTCAGGCTTGGACTTAGATAAGGAAAAAGAAAAGTCGTTCAAGCCTAGTCCAAACAGCCAAGATGGCTAGCCGTTCAAGCCTGACCAGGATGGCTAGTCATTGATAGGATGTATTTTTATTTTAGCAGAAGCCGTTTGAGAAATAGACAAAGCCAAGGTTTTTAATTCTGTTTTGGTAGTTATTTTATTTTTTTAATTGGAATGGAATATTTTAATTTCAAAGTGTTCAACGTGTCGTTTCGAAGTTGTACTGTTCATATATATATAACATAATTCAAATCTAAGATAAATTAATTATAAATTATGCAATACAAACACAATGCCAAACAAATATAATTTTAAAATTTAAAATATTTCTAAATAGTCATGATTAAATAGATCTTTAACTTAAAGTAATTCAACTTAAACAAAATATTAAAATATGATGAAAGTAAAATGTTTTAACAAAAATATTTTAAATATAAATTTAGATCAATGTTATCAAGTGGCTAATGGAATCTAAAGCATCCATTATTTTGCTCAAATTCCTACAAAGTATAAACATGAAAAAAAAAAACAACATGAATATAAACTATATATATATTAGTGATAAATCTAATTTTACAAAATTAATATCATTGTTAATGAAAATAGTAATAAAAATTTTTAATATTATTATTAATATCATTGCTATTGAAAATAGTAATGAAAAGAGCTTTTTATAATTGGGTGGTTTAATTAATGCTTGTTCAATTTGATTCAATGCCTTTTCAAGAGCGGAACGGAACATATGGAATGAAACCGGAACGTTTCAGACAGAATTTAGTCGAAAAATCCGGAATGGACCGAGATTTAAAATGAGATGAAATTTGTTCCGTTTTGTTTTGTTTTTTGAATTGATATGGAATGTTTCGGCCATTCCAGACGAAACGGAACAAAATTGACAACCTTGAATAGAGCTTACTCTATTCTAATTTTACAAATAGTTTCATTGATTAAATTTTAAATTTATTTTTTCAGAGTTATTAGAAATTTACATGGTCATTAACTTCAGAATTCATAGGATTAGTCAAGATATGTGCAAACTAATACGGACATTCACATTAATTAAAAAAAAAAACAAAAACCACTCAAATAAGATCAAAACCACCTTCTTCTTGCTCTTCTTTTTTCCAGCCCATTGTTTTTATTTTTGTCACAACTTTACATGCCTTTACGGACATGTACTTGAGTCAATCAATGTAAGCGGACAAGTGGGAAGATCATCTACAATGGAAAGTAAAAACATGTTCCAAACCAGATTCGGTAGCTAGTGAAAGCATGCGTGTTTTTCCCTAAAGACGGTGTTTCTTGAATTAACTTCAATTTACACTAAATCATCCATGTCTATCAGTCTTTCGTTCCCATTGTTTTTTTCAATAACATGCAATCAATGACCTTTGAACATTTACAGCTAAGATCCCCTTCACGTACCGCTTTGCAGGTTATTTTGTCGGTAGCCTCTTGAGACCTCAACCCCTCCAAAAGATGAAGTTCATCTTGATGGGCATGGCAATGTTAAGGATACGCAAGTTGTAGTAAGAAGAAAGAAAACCCTTAATTCTTTTTTGTTGCAATTTATACTGAATTATAGATGTTTTTTTCTGTTTAGTTGTTTACATGGATGAAGATGCAATTACAAAATACTTGCACAAGGCCTTGGGTAAAACTTTGCATTAGCCCAGGCCACCAGAAAACATTAGAAAAAAACTAAAAGAGATCAATAAAACATGTTACGGATTGAGCTATCAGGCTGAAAATTTGTACCCAAAATTGTCGAAATATCTCCAGGCTCAGGCTAGCCCGTCGGCAGCTCGGTCCTTGAGCACTTTTACTTAAAGCTCTCAGGTACCATCCATTTTGATTTGGATTGTAGAAATGGTGTGTCTTTTACATTAGAAGCAGTCTCACGGCCTCACGCCCTCTAGTATTGCTACCCACTCCTCCATTTTGGGTAGCGATTCATCATTGGGAAAACCAGGAAGACCTAGAATTGAAGCAGTCCTAAGAGAAAATAAAGCTCATTTCATCTGCATTTTTTAACACCAACAAGGATCAAGGAATCTAACGAAGTAGAAGTCTTGCAAACAAGAGAGCTATGGAGATTAGTGTAACGTCTCCCTCAAAACAGATAGAGCTCAAGCCTGACCACGATAGCTAGCCATTGATAGGATGTATTTTTATTTTAGCACAAGCTCGTTTGAGAAATAGATACAGGGCACTCTATTCTAATTTTAAAGTTAGTTCAACACATTAAATTTTAAATTTATTTTTTAATAATTATAGATATGAATCTGTTCAGAGCTATTAAAAAGTTATATAATTGTTAATTTTAAAATTTGTAAGATTACCCAAAATACATATAAGTTAATCCAAACATCCATAATAATAATAAAAAAAAAAAAAAAAAAACCTCAAATAAGATCATAACCATCTTCTTCTTTTTTCCAGCCCATTGTTTTTATTTTTGTCAGAACTTTACATGCCTTTACGGACATGTACTTGAGTCAATCAATGTAAACGGAAAAGTGGGAAATTCATCTACGATGGAAAGTAAAAGCATGTTCTAAACCAGATCCGATAGCTAGTGAAAGCATGCATGTTTTTCCCTAAATTAAGACGGTGTATATCCATGTGTTTCTTGAATTAGCTTCCAGTTTACACTAAATCATCCATGTCTATCAGTCTTTCGTTCCCATTGTTTTTGTCAATAACATGCAATCAATGACCTTTAAACATTTCAGAAACCATTACAAGAAAAAGAAAAAAAAGTCATGCAATAAACCTCTTTTCCAAAATCGGATGCTTTCTAGATCATTATTTGTCATGGGTAATATAAAATTATTTATTGAATTTTATTTAACAATTCAATTTTTTGGACTATGATATTTTTTAATATGGTATTAGATAATAATATAAAATATTTATTAAACTTCATCTAACAAACTTTTTGGCTCAATGATTTTTTTGACAATATTTTTGCAATAATAATAATTATATTAGTTATGAGACTCTTTGGGGTAAAAAGACATGGTCAAAATCAATCAAAATTGGTCAAAAAGACTAAAATATGAGACTGATGAGGTAAGCATGTTCAAGATAAAAAAAATTCAATTTTTGAGACTTGTACTTGATATCTTTAAGGAAAAAAAAATACTGTTTGTGCCTTTTATTTCTTTGTATTGCAAGTCGGGCGAGAGCCACCATGGGCAAAAGAAGAGAGAGAACAATGAGATATTTTTGATCTACCAGTTTTCTTGTTTTCATCAGCGACGATGTGTGGGTTCAAGCGTAGCTAGGAGCAATGATGCTTGAGACACACGCGTCATCATTGTTCCTACAACTCAAAAACATCTCAACACTGTTCTTGAATTCCCAGTAATTTCTCATATTAATTTGTGAATTTTTGAACATGTTTAATTGAATTATTTTGAATTTTGATGATTTGTAAAAATATAGTTGTAAGTGTGTGTGAGTAAAATATAATAATAAAAAAAAGAGTGCGTGTGTTTGTATTTTCTTATATATTTTTTAAATTTTTTTAATTGCATATGGTTAAGTCTCTCAAAAATATAAAAAAATCATATCGGTAACATTTTGGGAATTAAAAACTAGTTTACTAAATCCTTAAGAATTTGGTCAATATTTCAATAACTAAAATTTTAATTCATAAGAATTAATGGTTAAATATTTTGGTATAAAACATTGGACCTACAAGTAAGGCTAGTACTTGAATATCAAGATTTGACTAAAAAGTTCTCAGAGTTATTCTAAATATTACTAATTTTAATTGGGACTACTTTTCACCGTAATATTCAAATTACAAAAAAAAAATTTTTCATAAGAATTTATTTTGGGTACACAAGCTCATAATAGATTATTAACACCAGATTTATTCACATGAATAAATCTCAATTCTATGTCATAGATAGACTACTAGTTAGGAACCAATCTAGGGGTGCTAATATCTTCTAGCTATAACCAGTCTCTTATCCTTGAATCTTTAATAAAACTAGTACACTAGGTTTTTCTAGCGATCCTAAACCAAATAACTCTGTAGCGACTCCCAATGACCACCTCAATATCACGTGTCCATATGCAACATTACTTAAGAATCTTTTTTTTTTTCATCATTAATTTATTGTCATCACATTAATTTGAAGGACCCATATTCAACGTCAATCTTTTAGATAATGATTGTGAAAAAAAAAAAATAGGAGGGCAACAACAAAATCATTTGAAAAAAAAACAAGTATTGATTGGTATTGATGTTAGTTTTAATATGTTATGTAGCTAATCGATTGGTTATATATGGTTATAATTATTTTCATGTAAATAAATATAATATTATTATTAAAGGCTTAATTTATTTTCAATATTCATATAATATTTGATTTATGAATCTAAAGTAAATATAAAGTTCATGGAATAAAAACACTTTGTAAAGGAAACTATAAAGTAGTTATGATTATGGAATTCTTATTGCTTCAAAGCATTCTTCCTAAAATGTTCATGGTCGATGCTCTCTTAAATACTTGACGTTTATTAGAGCCATAAAAACGGATACATATTGTGTTCTTTCCTTTATGAAAGGAAGCAAATGTTCTCATAAGTTAAGGTATAAGGAATACTTAGAGCTAATATATAGGTGATTGTTATAAGACATATATATTAAACTAGCCCATATGATAATTATATATGGAGAGATCACCTATGTCTAAGCAAAGGCTCATGTGACGGTTGTGTAAATGATACTTAGACTTGAAATTACTAAGTTATCTTATATAGAGTATCGCACCTGGCCTCGCGACACCCTTAAGAAAATTCTCACAAAATAACAGATTTCTGGCATCTTGTTCTTTTAGGAAAAAAAAAGTCTTGTTTAAAGAGTCGTCACTTACTATTATAGTCACTAAAAACCCAAACTAGTCAGCAAAGATTATATAATACAAGACTGGTTACATAAAAAAAAAGATATTATCACATCTTAAACGTCATACCTGAGGTAGGTTGCATCATTAGTTTTATCTTAAATTGCTAAAAGTTTGTTGTGTTTTATCTTTAATGGTCTGCCTATAATATCCCTGACTTTGGCACCAGAAAATATTGGCTACAAATATTTTCAACTTTGGTGTTGGTAAATATTACGTATAAAAACAAACTTATGGTATTCCTAACTCTGGCGCCAATTAATAAACCAATAAAATGAATCTAAAACAAAGCATACATATTTTTTATCTTTAAAAAAAACAAAATGTATAGAATACTGGATTTGCATTTTACAGTAAAAATAAATATATCAAATATACAATGAAATACCCTAAAAAAAATACATGGGACTTACAAATAAATTCAAAAGGGTCCACAAATAGTTTTGCAATATTTTGACATTAAAAAAGGGCTCGTTTGGTCAAATATCAAAATAAAAAAAAACTAAAATAAAGAGGATTGGGCCAGGCCTAGGTTTTTTTTTTTTTTTTGAGCTGGGTTTGACCAGCCTGTACGAGGTTAGGCTTGGTCGAGCTAGCCATGGCTTGGACCCTTAGCCGAGCGAGTGACCAGCCCGATCACTGTGCATGCATGTATGAATTACTGACACATGCTTTGCACAGTGACAAGGTAATTATTTTGCGAGCGGGGAAAAACAAAAAAGGTTACCTGATGCAGCTAGAGGCGAAGCTGCCGCTTAGCGATGAAGACAATGGTAAAATTGGCGGGTCGATGTTACTCCCTTCTTATGTTCTTTCTCTATTCTTCCTTCTCTCTGCTTTGTGCTTTCTGTGTTTTTTTTTTCATTTTCTATGTTTGTATCACTATTCATGTTCTCCCTGTCTAGTCATTCCTTTGTTCATTCGTTCTCTTCCCCAGTTCCTAGCTCCCTGTGTTTCTCTCCCGGAGTGCCCTGTTTCTAGTGCAATGGCTTCCAAAGATGGAGCTCTGGAGCTGCTATTAAAGGCGAAGTACAATGGTCTCACCCTTTGTTTCTCTCTTTCATTCGTTCGTCCTCTGTCTTTGTGTGTCTCCCTATGTAGTCTTTTTCTCTCTCTCTCTATTAGTTTTCCTACCCGTGGTCTCTCTGTCTTTTTTTCTTCATTCTCCTTCTCTCTCCACTGTTTCTTCGTATTTTTAACCCCTCTCCTCTTTTTTTTGTCCATGGCCTTTCTCTGGCTTTTATAAGGCCAAAGAATATCATGCAGTCGAAGCTTGGTAACAGCATGCATCATGAGGGCGAGGAATAGTAGCCATGAGACGTGCCCCATGACTGAAACAGTTTTAGTGCCTTCACTACTGAAACGGTTTCTAAGGAAAAAGGCAATGAATAGTTTTTTTTTCTGAAACGGCTCCGTTTTCCCAATTCAAATGGCTATTTTTTATTTGGTCATTAGAGCTTTGCAATTTTGTAATCAAGCCCCTAGATTTAAACACCATTTACAAGACAGTTCTTTTTTAATTATTCAATTCAGTCTTTAAATTGCTCTAAACTTTGGTATTTCTTTGATTAAACCCTTGATTTCATTAATTAAACTAATTTTAAGTTCAATTAAGTCCCCAAACTTATTAATTCTTCAATTAAGCTCTTGATTTAATTAATTAAACTAATCCAAGGTTTAATTAAATCCCCAAAACTTTCAATTTATATTGTCTTAACCCAAATTTCAATTTATTCTTTATTTTTTTCAATATATTTTTTATTATCATTTTTTTATTTTTATAAAATAAAAATAAAAGGAGTCAAAATTTCAGTTATGATAGAGAATATTATATTTTGATCCTGTTACATGTTATATTAATTGAGATAACCAAGGGGCAAACATTTGGTGTAGCATAAACTATATGAAGGTACTTAAGTTATCAAAAGATGATTTATCACCCTAAGTAAATTAAAACAAATATTTCATATGTTCTCAAATATTATTGACTAAGAAATCCTTGGCAAAGGTGGAATGGGATTTGAAAAGAGTTATCAGTCTTATTTAAACAATCAATAATTATTATGTAGAGAACAAACATGATTTAATATGGCAAACATACTTCATGCTTTAATATTTAATCAGAATATTATTGATAAAAATATATTAATTACTCTGAGAAACTGGTCACTAAAAGGTTAAGTCAAACCACTAATGACTTTTCTAATATTTTGAGGATGTTGACTTGTTTCTATATGATGAACCTGCTCTTCAAATATAAATTAATCAATTATTGAATTGATAATAAATTAATTTATTTAAATTTAACTCACTACCAGAAATTTGGCAAATACAAATAAAAACACCAATGGAATTTTTTATGCTAGTAGATTGCGGTGAATTTTATCGACAAATTTTTTCGTTGCTATATTCATCAGTAAACACCGACAGAAACATTCCGTTAGTGTTTATGAAGGGAATTATAGTGATAAAAAAAATGAAAAAAAAGCTAAAAAAATACAATGATATGTAACTTTTACCGATGACTTTACCGACATAATTAACCTGATTGTAAAGTTTGTCCATAAATATACCGATAGAAATAATTCCTCGATATATACCAATAGAATTACAGATGATATTGCGATGGGATTCACAAAAGCAAATCGTATGGTGAGCAAATCATACAATGATGTGGCACTTTTTACAGATAGAATGACTGATGGAATGTTTGATAGAATAATTATGTTGGTAAATCCATTAGTAATATTTAATTTAAGATATGGCGATCAACTCTCCTCTTCCCCTCCCTTATATCTCCTTCTTCCTTGTTTTTTTTTTTTGCAACAAACAACCACCCCCTCTCCCCCTCAATCTCAACATAAATCAACCTCCGACAACAAATTCAGCCACCACAACACTCAATTTGTCAACATCCATTTTCTAATTCAAATTTTAGTGAGGATTCTCCACCTTAAATAAGCAAATATACCCTTTTTTAATTGAACATAATTTTTGAATGTTAATTTTTTTACATATTTTTGTAGTATATGTATTTTGTTGCACATACACTCTTTTTTTTAGAAAAGATCGTTCAAGAGTTTAATGGTTATCCATAGTGAAAACCAAACTCAGGGGTCATAACGAGGTTATTAAGGATGGAAATGATGAATTAACTATGAGAGATGATGTCTTTCAACTTAGTTAGGTAGTTTATCCATATCGAGTTGCATCGTCAAATGACTTAGAAGAAAATTTAAATTTTTGCATCTTCGATAACATTTTTTTTTTATGTTGACATTAAGAAATTGAATGATGTTTTAATCTCTAGCGAACATACACAAGTTGATGAAGAAAATAATAGGGACAAAATCAATATAAAAGATTGCAATGGAGATGAAGACGAGTCAATTGACAAAGAAGAAGAAAATTCTGATTAATTTTCACAACATGAATTTGTAATGCCATAAACTATAATGTAATATTTATGGATGAAATTCACTTTAATGTAATAACAATAATGTTAACATATTATTGAATGACAAGGAAATGTTTATTTTATTATTGTGATGTGAACTGGTGTTATTGTATTGTGTATGCAGCTATTAATTTAAGTATTTGGAAGATAGATAGATAGGGAATACAAACATAATTTGGCATCAGACATTGTATTACACAGATGGAAATACCAATGGAATATATCTATCAGTATATTCCAGTGTGACGGGAATTGCTCCCCTTCTTCTTGGCACTATTCATGGTGTTAATTACAAATTGATATATCGATGGATTGTTTTCATCAATATATTCATGTGGCAATGGGAAATGTTCACTTCTCAAAGAGTTATTCACTTATGAAAGGGGTGATAATTAATGCTTTTTTTACCAACAGAATGAGAATTTCAATGCGCTGACAATTAATGATCTTTCTTACTATAGTACATGTTCCCTAACAGAATCAATGACGGAAAGAGAATTTCAAAATGCTGGTAATTAATTATCTTTTTTATTGTTGATTGTTTTCTCTTCTACCGATAAAATCACCAACATAATAAAAAGTCGTCAGTAATATTTGGAGGGGTTTTTGAAATTTTTTGTGCGAATTGAAAATTTCAACTTAACTTTACAGACAAAATTATCGACAGATAATTTCAATTATTCAATTTAAGTTCTCATAATATTCATGTTCAATCCAATCCAATATTCATGAAAATCATCTCAAATCATAAACATATATCAATTCAAATCAATAATGTCAAAACAATACAAATATATGCACAACAATAAGTATTTTTTTCCCAAGTTTCGCAACATTTTAGAAATTTATCAAAAAACTAATTTGAGTTTATGGATCGACCTTATGAGATGTTTGGAGTGTCTAAGATCTACTAAAATCAAGGTTGAATGATTGCTAGAATAGTGGCAAAACAATTGAGAAACTAGTGGAGACCATAGTTATTAAACCCGGCCCGGGGGTTGACCCGGCCAAGGGATCGGGTCTTGGGTTTTATGGGTCAACCCGGGAAAATTAAAAAAAATTAAAGTTTTAATATTTCATATGAAAAAATCCATGTAAATATAGATTATACATATTATAAATAATGAAGTTTAAAATAATATTTTAAAAAAAAGTTATCTCACATTAAAAAGATATTATGTTAAGCTTTTAAGTTGAAGTATTTAACCTAAAAAAGTTTTTTATCCCACATTGAAAAAACATAACTTTTTTTCTTTGGGAACATAGAGTATATATACTAATGGGTTTCAAATCTCACATTGAAAAAACATAACTTTTTTTATGGGAACATAGAGAATATATATGAAAGGGCTTCAAATCCCACATTGAAAAGATATTATGTTATCATTTTAAGTTAAAGTATTTAAATCAAAAGGTTTTTTATCCCACATTGAAAAAACATGATTTTTTTCTTGGGAACATAGAGTATATATACTAATCGGTTTCAAATCCCATATTGAAAAACGTAACTTTTTTCATGGGAACATAGAGTATATATATGAAAAGGCTTCAAATCCCACATTGAAAAGATACTATGTTATCCCTTGAAGTATTTAAACCAAAAGATTTTTTATCCCACATTGAAAAAACATGATTTTTTCCTTGGGAACATAGAGTATCTAATGGGTTTCAGATCCCATATTGAAAAAATATAATTTTTTTCATGTGAACATAAAGTATATATATGAAAGGGCTTCAAACCCCACATTGAAAAGATACTATGTTATCATTTTAAGTTGAAATATTTAAACCAAAATTTTTTTTATCCCATATTTAAAAAAAAAAACAAAAAAACAAACCGGGTCTCGTCCGGGTTCGCCCGGGTCACCCGAGTCCCGGGTTTGGCCGTGTTGTTGCCACAACCGGTCTTTTATTAAACCCGAACTGGTCCAACCACTGAGTCCCGGGTCGACCCGCCAGGTTTAATAACACTAGTGGAGACTATCAAAATAGTGTTTGCACGTGTGGATCACGTGCAACTGTGGATAGATGTGTGTGGGCTGACGATCTAAGTGGATATTGTCCAACAAGATCATGTAACCCATCCTCTCCTCTTCTTAGTGGTGTTGGAGGTCTCATGAATAGTAACTTGCAGGTTCTTGTGTGGAAGATTTTTTAGGATGGCAATTTTTGTGGTTGAGGTGTGGATTTAGGGTTGTTATGAAGGAGAGAGCTTGACATTTAACTCTAAATCTATCGCGGGATCTTAGAAAATTCTAAAAAAAATTATTTTATTTTTTCTGCTTCATGTATAATATTCGAGAACCCAATAATTAGAGCTTTGGATTTGGATTTGAATCAAATGTGGAATTTTGATTTGTTTTGTTGTTTGTGGTGGCGTTTGGTTTTGCAGAGCAAAGCAAAGTGTGTTTTGGAATTTGAAGAAACAAATGTAGGAGCGCGAGTGAGGTCAGAAGGAGGGTGAGGCCATCAACCCGAATTGTAGTAAGAAGAAAGAAAACCCTTAATTCTTTTTTGTTGCAATTTATACTGAATTATAGATGTTGTTTTTTTCTGTTTAGTTGTTTACATGGATGAAGATGCAATAACAAAATACATGCACAAGGCCTTGGGTAAAACTTTGCATTACCCCAGGCCACCAGAAAACATTAGAAAAAAACTAAAAAGAGATCAATAAAACATGTTATGGATTGAGCTATCAGGCTGAAAATTTGTACCCAAAATTGTCGAAATATCTCCAGGCTCGGGCTAGCCCGTCGGCAGCTCGGTCCTTGAACACTTTTACTTAAAGCTCTCAGGTACCATCCATTTTGATTTGGATTGTAGAAATGGTGTGTCTCTTACATTAGAAGCAGTCTCACGGCCTCACGCCCTCTACTATTGCTACCCACTCCTCCATTTTGGGTAGCGGTTCATCCTTGGGAAAACCAGGAATACCAAGAAATGAGGCAGTCCTAAGAGAAAAAAAAGCTCATTTCATCTGCATTTTTTCAACATCAACAAGGATCTAAGAATCTAACGATTTTCAGCATCAACAAGGATAAAAAATAAGAGAGCTATAGAGATTAGTGTAACGTCTCCCTCAAAACAAGAGGTGGACTGGACTTTTGAATCAGACTAGAGTAAGATCATGTTTATTTACTGGAAAGTAATTTTATTTTAGAAAGTAAATTCTAGAAAAATAAATTATTTTTTGATGTTTAGTAATATAATAGAAAATAAATTGGAAAAACAATTTCCAGTGTTTTGTTATATCATGGAAAATGAGCTGTAAAATAACTTATTAATGTTTTAATTTTTTTCAAATTTATTAAAATAATGAGGAACAAATCTAATAAATTAAAGAGTTGAATGAGAATGAAATTGAAAAAAAATATATATAATTTCATAAATTATCTCCAATAAAATAAATAATAATCAAAATAATAGAGATGAAATATAAAAAATAAAAAAAAAATTGAAAGATGAAGAAATTAGAATAATAATAATTAACATTTCATAAATTATTTCAAATAAAATAAGTAACAATCAAAATAATATGGACCAAATTTAATAGATAAAAAATTTCAATTAAAAAATGATAAGGGAAAAGCAAATAACAATTATAAAAATGAGGAACAAAATTAATATAAAAATTAAGTTATAAATGATAAAATTAAAAAAAATATATTCAAAACAAAAAAAAAAAATATATATATATATATATATATATATATAGCAATCAAAATTTTAAGGACCAAATTTGATATAATCAATAAATAATATGACATTTCTAAATTTTTCATAACTTTCAGAAAGTGTTTTCCACCCAAAATAAAAGGAAAATACTTTCCTGGAAACCAAGCCAAATTTTTCTTTAATTAGAAGGTATTTTTTTATTGACCGAAAAATATTTTTTGTTGACCAACTTTTCTAATAATAAATAAACATTAAATAATTTAAAAAATAATTTCCCGAAACCTATTTTATGAAAAACAATAATACAGATCAAAGTTATTAGAGGATGCAAAGGTTATTTAACTCCGTCAGTCAGCTTGGAAAAGACGGAAAGGCATCAAGATTTTCAGCTCATATATATTTTTACAAAAACATATGGACTACATTATTAAATACATGCATAGATAAAGTTCACGAATTATGTAGCTTGGTTTTAAGTGTACGAGTTATGTAATGTTTTTCAAAGATAGTTTTGGACATTATCTTATTTTATGCTATCTTTTCTCATAATAAAAACATATCGATTCTCGTAAAAAAAAATGTATAATAATATAAGAAATTATTTAAATAATAAGGAATATTTTCAGGTTAGTATGCATATCAATCAAGACTAGCTTTTTTTTTTCTTCAATTGTTCTTATAGACGTACCCCAAATCGACCTGCTATTTAAAAAAATATTAATAAATTTTCCTAGATGTTAGTCCTAGTGTTTAAACCCATAAAATCAAGGAAAGAATTATATATCTTTAACCATTATGTCAATCCTTTAAAATTAATATAAAATATATATAATGTACATTTTCTGTAACAAAATATATCGACTCTCATAATAACAAATCATAGTATAATGTCATTATGACTATATTGTAAAAATTGTCTTTAAGTCACCACTCCAACCAAGTCCAGTTTTAGATATTAATGTTTTCCATATTCTCCAATCTTTTTTTATTTCATCCTATTTATTTTTCAATTGTGATTTGGGGAATACATGGTCCATCTACTTTTAAAAGCAGTTATCACAAATCTTCATTTAGCTTTATCAAAATAAATATTTGATCTCATGTCTTTCTTAATAGCTTTGATGTACATGTTATACAAAGTGTGCAACTTTTCTCTAGTCCAATAAGTTTTATCTTGACTTTGATAACCTTCCATTTTCTTATTTGATAAATTATTTCTAAACATCCAATTAAGTAGTTATTGTCATAAGTGTAATATAATCATTAACTAGAAGTGTAAAAATATTTGGTTGTATTGTCTAATTTAAAATTCATAGAATTACTATTGATAATAGTTCTATTCTTGAATACAATGCCTAATAAAGATATGAATATTATGGATAAAGAAAATATACAGTAATGGATTAAAGAAGTGTTGTTGTTAGGTAAAAAACACAAAATTATATTAGACAGTGGAAAGGTTCACACAAAGTAGCATAACAAATAAAGAAAGTAGTAACCTAAATACAACAAAAAATATTACATCCTAAAGCAAAACGAAAAAATAGCAATAACACTTCTTATAACAAGCAAGGGAAGGACATCTAAAATTAGCGGCAATTAGCAAAGGAAAGGTTCACACAAATTAGGATAACAAATAAACAAAGTAGTAAGCTAAAGACAACCAAAAGTATTGCATCCTAAAAATAGAAATAAAACAATAAAAGTTCTTATAGCACATAGGGAAATGTCATATGAAATTAGCATAAATTAGAAAAGAAAAGGTTCGCACAAATTAGCATAATAGATAAGAGAAGCAGTAAGCTAAAGACAACTAAATATATTGCACCCTAAGCAGGGGAAAAAATACAAGGAAATGTCATCTAAAACACCAAGAAAACTTCATATAACAAACAGGGAAATGTTGTTTGAAACACTAGTAAAACTTCCAATAACAATCAAGGAAATATTGTTTGAAATTAAAACTAAACAAGCATTGAGATTAAAACAATTAGTATATACATCGAGCTTTATCAATTAACTAAAGAAGGAACATCATTGTAAAAGAATGAAATCTAAGGTAAACAAGCTTGAAAACCTAACGTAATCTAATAAATCAGCAATTGGTGATTCAGACCGGTGATGTTTTGATAATTGCCCAATGGAGGTCAGGCACACTAACATAATATTTAACATGGTTCGGCAAATCGCCTACATCCACGAGAGAAACCAATAGATTATATGGGGAGAGAACAAGATTTACAACAATAGAGGAAAAGGAATCATCCGCTTTTTGCAACTCTCAACCTCACTCTTTTCTCTCTTTGCAGTGCTACAATGGCAACCACTACTTGCTGCCTTTGGCAGCTCACTATCTCCTATATTCCTCACATCTTTGGCTTTGCACTTTGACTCATTTTGCTCTCCAACTGATGCCTTTATTTATAGGCTTCAATGGCAGCTCCTCTTGCTCATTTGTCAATAATGGTGGGCATTCTTTATCAATGGTTGATACAGCTTTTTTTAACAATATCCAACTGCCACCAACAACCTACCATTGTAGCCTTTGACAATGGCAACCCTCTCTTAGAGTAGGGCTGGAGATGCTGCTATATAAGTGAAAATATCTCAACAATCACCCCCTTTTCCATTATTTATATGGGAAATTATCCTCTTGCTTCTTCAACACAAGCTTGCATCTTATAGCTCTTCCAAACTTACCATTCTGAGAGCATCTTCTACTAAGTTTACAAGTACTTTCCAAACCTTTCAATCACTAGAGTCACCTAAGCACACCCTTGCTCACTTCAAAGGATCACTTCAACCAGATGATCTGTCACATCTCATATAAAGAGTGTTAACGCTTGTCTCTGGCACAAATAACATTCCCCTTCAAGCATATCAACCATAGGAAGCCTTACACCAAGGCTTACAACACCCCCCTCAAATGGAATTTTCTATTCGTAAGTGCGATAGTCATTGAGTATTTCAGTGTGATCACGAGCTCACCACTCTTTCAAGAGTCTACTCATCCTAAAGTTGCGCTTGTCCTCTATTCCACCTTAAAAACCATGCCTTACTTCTCCATGAGTCTCTTGCTCTCAGTCCTAAGAGTCCGGGTAGCTCTCTACCTTTAACCATAAGGGCAGCCTATTAAAGGTTGATCCATATCTATCTTCAGACTCTAAGTATTACAATGTCATTACCAAACTCACCACCTTGACAAGAATCAACTTGTTCCTGGAACCTGCGCATGCCCTCTGCTCATTCCTAACAATCGTGTCTTAATGCTCCACAAGCCATCCATTTATTGTCCAAGACAAATGTTATCTAGCTCATTAATCTTTAGTAAGGGGGCAATATCCATGAAAGTCAATCCTGCATTTGTCTTCATACTCATCATAGTCACTTCATTGGCTATACACTTGTCCACTTATATCCAGCCATCATTTCGACTCTGGGCGTTCTATAATTAGGCTTATATCATGGCCTTCACACCTTCTGTCTGAGGTGTCTCTGTTTATCGTCATGAAACGGTCAGATCTTGGGCTTATATCATGGTCCTCACACCTTCTGTCTGAAGTGTCTCTATATGTCGTTATAAGACGATATGACTTGGACTCGTATCATGGTCCTCACATTTTATGTCTGAGGTGTCTCTACTTGTCGTCATGAGACAGTCTGATCTTAGACTCATATCATGGTCTTCATACCTTCTATCTTACTTGTCTCCGCTTGTTGTCATGAGATGGTCTGAACTTGGACTCATATCATAGTCCTCACACCTTCTGTATCTGAGGTGTCTTCGTCTGTCGTCATAGGACGGTCTGATTTTGGACTCATATCATGGCCCTCACACCTTCTGTCTGAGGTGTCTCTGTCTGTCATCATGGGGTGATTTATACTTGGGCTCATATCATGGCCCTCACACCTTCCTCTAAGGTGTCTCCACTCGTCATCATGAGGTGGTCTGTTTTTTAGCTCATATTATAGCCCACACGCCTTCTCGCTAAGGTGTCTCCGCTCGTTGTCGTAGGGCGGTCTCATCCTTCTTCATCGAGGATGACTCCAATGACTAAGATTCTCTACCACCATGTGGACTTAGGGGAGATCATTACCATTAATCACATAGAAAGATAGAGTTGTGGTACACTAATTGCAATCTTTCATCTTATTTTCTATGTTTGGAGCTTATATGTATTTCTGCTTGATAGCTCCACCCACACCAACTCTCTTTTGGTGTCTTCGCCTTTCAACATAGGTGGTCGCACCCCTTTAATTAAATGCTTCTATGACAACTCATATTTCCATCCTTGCATGTATTAGAAAGGTCCTCGCTTGTTGTCTTCATCAAGAACACAAGAGACTTCTTGTTGTAAAACTTTTTTTTTTCATACAATTTTTGCTCTAAGCTTCATCTGGGAACTCTTCTTCTCCTTGCACCTATCGTCTCATTACAGTAACTTGTTAGATCCTACGGGTACTCCTGCACAATCTCCGTATGCTCTCATGCAATTTTGGTTCTCCAGATTTCTCCATATTTGTTGCTTATGTTTGACAGCAACTCATCATGTCACAACACCTATCTAAGTCAAAATAGAGTGTCAGTATTTATCCCTTTGCTATATTTCTCTTCCATTATCAGGGTCTTCATCAATTCTCCCCTCGAGAAATTACAGTCATTGAATCTAACTTCTTTGAAGAAATCACCACTCCATCAGATCTTTAAACATACGAAACCCAACTGTTCCTTTATGTTGTAATCTTGCTAGTCTTCAAAGTTTCATTACAAACTGTTACATATACGAAAATAGTACTGTGTGGATGATCATTCAACTAAGCAAGTTCCCATTAAAGATTTGGAGGGGTCATACTGGTCCCGTTTAAAACCCAATCTCCTAGACATAACTTCTTAGAACGTATCTATCAATTGTACTGTCTTTCTATATATACAACCATTTGCTAGCTTTGTTACGGCTTTCCTTTACAAGTGATATGGGGTATCCTGGTTTTATACCTGATTTCTCAACATCTAGCAAGACTACCGGTGCTTAGATTCATCAAGATTGGTCTTCATCAATTTTCATTCTCCACCTCAAATCGTCCACATGATCAGGTGTCTAGAGTATCCCAATTTTACCTTCCTTCAAGGCAATTAAAAAATCTCCCCACTTAGCAGTTCAGCACATGTAATTGGGCACACATGTGCGATTTCTTCTTCTTCTTCATCTCCATCGACTACTATGATGACCTTCAGATGCCTCCTCATCAAGCAATCTCTCTTAATAATTCACCACCATCACTTTCAGTCTCAATCTCAATGATCGGACCATATCATTGCATCCATAATGATCAAATTAGCTGGAAACAAGTCTAAAATCATCCAAATCACATTTCATACGGCTAAGATTTAATCAAAACAATTTTATCCTGATCAGCAACCCAGATTCAATCTCAGATCTGGTTGCACGTAGGATCAATCACAATGAATCCTATCTCTCAACTCACGGCTAAGCTGCAACTCGGCTCGGCTCGACTAGTAGCTGATGACATGGCATGTAGGTCCCACTGTACGTGTTAATTGATTAGTCGCTGACATGGCATGCCAGCTGTGCATACTAACGTCATGATTACATCATCCTTATCCGGGTTAGTCACATGGGTTGGGTCATCTAGTATTCAAGTCGGGTCGGCCCATTCAGGTGAAAAAGACGCATGGGGTGCTTCTGCGTGCATGGGCAAACGCCTCGCCGACGCGTATAGGCACGTGCGGTAATATACGACGTCAGAATTTTTAGTTGTTTTCACCAGTGTGCTTGTCTCTTCCTCCTCTACACGGTAGTATGGTCAAAACATTATTTTGACAACTTTCATTTTTGAGTAAAGATCAAACACCACTTCAAACCAAATGCTCTGATACCAATAGTTAGTGATTACGACCGATGATGTTTTGGTAGTTGCCCATTGGAGGTTAAGCACACTAATACAATATTTAATGTGGTTCGGCAAATCACCTATATCAACGGGAGAAGCCAATATATTATATAGGAAGAGAACAAGATTTACAACAATAGAGAATGAGGAATCATCCGCTCTTTGCAACTCTCAACCTCACTCTTTTCTCTCTTTGCAGTGTTGTAATAGCAGCCACTGCTTACTGCCCTTGGCAGCTCATTATCTCCTATATTCCTCATATCTTTGGCTCTACACTTTCACTCATTTTCTCTCCAACTAATGCCTCTATTTTCACTCATTTTGCTCTCCAAGAGATGCCCCTATTTATAGGCTTCAATGGCAGCTCCTCTTACTCATTTGTCAACAATGGTGGCCACTCTTTGTCAATGGTTGGTACAGCTTCTTTTGACAATATCCAACTGCCACCAACAACCCACCATTATAGCCTTTAACAATGGCAACCCTCTCTTAGAGTAGGGCTACAGATGATGCCATGTAAGTGGCAATATCCCAACAGCAACACCACATGATTTCATTGAAAATATAACTATAAATTTAGGATTTTTTTAAGAAAAAATAAAAAAATATTACCCATCTGGAAATCTTTGTCAACTGTTTTATATTCAATGTCTAGGTTGTTCTTTTTCTTGCTCTACCACAGTAAACAATAGGGGACACAAATCAAAAGTTTAAAGTCTGAATACAATGCAACTAACACACATGCATATGTGATAGAAACCCACAATTAGAATAGATTTGTATTGTTGATTTTAAAGAGATAAAATAAGGTGATAAATCTTTAATTTTAATTCTGAATAGATAGCAAAGCAGAAGGTGATGATTATAGCATGAGAAACAATAATAAAAACATATGAAATAAACTCATTGAAAAAGGGTACAATTATTTCACTATGTTTACTTACCATTATCTATTAACGTAAATGACAATGGTTTATCTAAACATAATAGAAGAAGAGAAAAGGCAAACATATCTAATAGAAGGAGATGATGGTTTTTATAAGAAGATAAGGGTAATTTGGTCTGGTTTTCTCACTCTTTTTTGGTAAAGTTTTTGGTTGGGAGAGAATAAATTGAGGTTTGATCTCGGTATTTCAATCTTAACACTAGAAAAGAAAAGAAACACACGACAGGCAGCTCTAATGATCCTTTGAAGATTTCAAAAGATATATAAAAAAGATAAGGGTGCATGGGAAGAAGATGATGGTGTTTTAATCATAGAAAAATGATTTTTTAGTCTTCTTTTTTTCCAAAAGTTGTCAATGGAGAAAGAAATTACTAAGATAGAAACTCATTAAAATAACACAAGATGCTCACATGTACATGTGGTTTAATAACATTTTTCATTGTTCCCCCCTTTAAAATTATGCTTTAGTTAACAACCAAACAATTAATTTTTATAGTTTTAAAAAAGAAACACAATATCTACCGCAAAATCAAACACAATCTTATTTATCTATCTTATTGGAGACATTTGACATGCATAGACACCCCACTCCTTCTCCACCCTTAATTATATAAAGTTTCTTTTTTTCTATTTCATATATACTTTTTTCTTTAATCAAAATGTGTGGTGTCAAGAGAAGGCTCTGGACACCACACATTTTGATTAAAGAAAAAAGTATATATGAAATAGAAAAAAGAAACTTCATATAATTAAGGGTGGAGAAGGAGTGGGGTGTCTATGCATGTCAAATGTCTCCAAAGACCTTTACTTATGTGAAAGAAACCAAAATTTCCTCTGGTACTGCCTTGTAAAAGGTAGGGAAGGTTGTTTTCACAAGCTGAATTTTGCAGAATTAGGTGTAATCAAGAATGATAGGTATATAACCATATAGGTGGCTAGTAGTAAAAGCTTGGGGTTAAGAGATTTTTTTTCTCCTTGTGGTCTCTGGTTCGAGCCCTATGATTGCTAATATGATAGCCACCGGAGACTTACATAATCGTTAACTTTAGGGCTCGTGGAATTAGTTAAGGTACGTGCAAATTAATCCGGATACCCACATTAATTAAAAAAAGAAGAAGAGGAATAGGAATACATGTTCAATGTTCATTGAGAATAGTGAATAGTAATGAATCTATGTAACATTAATATGAATAAATCATTCATGCGTAGTATAGTTTTAGGGTATATTCAATGATGATGATAATGATTTTTAATTTTTCTCTCGAGATTTTACAGCTTCAAATGAAAAGTTAAAATGATTCTCTATCAAATAAAAATCATTCCTATGTATTTAAACATTGAAATAGATTATACAAATAATTTTTTTTTATCGATTAAACTTTTATGATTTTCTTTAAAAGGTTTAAAGTTTTAATATTAAATATATTAAGATATAAATGAGTTTGTTAAAAATATTTTTTATTGGAGTGCATGTAAAAAAAATATTATGTTTTTTATTTTAATATATTTGTCGCACCCGACATCACGGCAGCCCACAAAATATAATTCTCTTGAATTATATGAAAAAAAAAAAACAGATTTCTGGCATCCGGTTCTTTTAAGAAAAAAATGTCTCGTTTGAGGAGTCGTCACCTAGTATTATGGTCACTAGGAACCCTAACTGGTCAACAGAGATTCTATGACTCGAGATTAGTTACGTAAAAGGGAAGATATTATCACCCCTTAAACGTTCTGCCTAAGACAGACTGCATTGCTGGTTTTGTCTTAAATTTGCTAAATGTTTATTAGTTTATGCTATGATGATTTGTTTATAATATTCCCGACTCTGGCGCCAGTGAATATTCGAGCTCGAATAATTCCAACTCTAGCGTTGGTAAAAATTCGTAGCTACGAAAATAAAATTAGATCAATATTTTTTTATTCCTTACTTACCGCTAGTAAATAAATAAAAATAAATTTATTTTTACGCATGCACATATTTTTTATTTTTCTAGCTAAACAAAATAAAAATAAAATGAATAAAAATAATATAAATTTAAACTGGTATTTTTTATTCCTGACTCTGGTGTCAGTGAATAAACCAATAAATTTACATTATTTTTATTTATGCATACACATTTTTTTATTTTTTTTATTTTTTATTTTCCTACTTTTTTATTTTTTTATTTTTTCTATTTTTTTTATTTTTTTTGGGCTGAGCTAGACCCCACCTGCCCAGCCCGGTCACTGGCCCAAGCCAGTGACCCGGCTGGGCACGCATGCTTGCAACAGTAATAAGGTAAGTGTATTACCTTTGCAAAGTAATAAGTGAAATGAATTTGAAAAGTGGGGAAGAGGAAGAACTTACCTGGTCTGCTGGAGGCGAAGCGTTCTTGTTCTCTGGCTCTTCTCCGTTTTTTTTCGCCTGGCTTGCTCTCTGATTCTTGGCTCTACACTTTCACTCATTTTCTCTCCAACTAATGCCTCTATTTTCACTCATTTTGCTCTCCAAGAGATGCCCCTATTTATAGGCTTCAATGGCAGCTCCTCTTACTCATTTGTCAACAATGGTGGCCACTCTTTGTCAATGGTTGGTACAGCTTCTTTTGACAATATCCAACTGCCACCAACAACCCACCATTATAGCCTTTAACAATGGCAACCCTCTCTTAGAGTAGGGCTACAGATGATGCCATGTAAGTGGCAATATCCCAACAGCAACACCACATGATTTCATTGAAAATATAACTATAAATTTAGGATTTTTTTAAGAAAAAATAAAAAAATATTACCCATCTGGAAATCTTTGTCAACTGTTTTATATTCAATGTCTAGGTTGTTCTTTTTCTTGCTCTACCACAGTAAACAATAGGGGACACAAATCAAAAGTTTAAAGTCTGAATACAATGCAACTAACACACATGCATATGTGATAGAAACCCACAATTAGAATAGATTTGTATTGTTGATTTTAAAGAGATAAAATAAGGTGATAAATCTTTAATTTTAATTCTGAATAGATAGCAAAGCAGAAGGTGATGATTATAGCATGAGAAACAATAATAAAAACATATGAAATAAACTCATTGAAAAAGGGTACAATTATTTCACTATGTTTACTTACCATTATCTATTAACGTAAATGACAATGGTTTATCTAAACATAATAGAAGAAGAGAAAAGGCAAACATATCTAATAGAAGGAGATGATGGTTTTTATAAGAAGATAAGGGTAATTTGGTCTGGTTTTCTCACTCTTTTTTGGTAAAGTTTTTGGTTGGGAGAGAATAAATTGAGGTTTGATCTCGGTATTTCAATCTTAACACTAGAAAAGAAAAGAAACACACGACAGGCAGCTCTAATGATCCTTTGAAGATTTCAAAAAGATATATAAAAAAGATAAGGGTGCATGGGAAGAAGATGATGGTGTTTTAATCATAGAAAAATGATTTTTTAGTCTTCTTTTTTTCCAAAAGTTGTCAATGGAGAAAGAAATTACTAAGATAGAAACTCATTAAAATAACACAAGATGCTCACATGTACATGTGGTTTAATAACATTTTTCATTGTTCCCCCCTTTAAATTATGCTTTAGTTAACAACCAAACAATTAATTTTTATAGTTTAAAAAGAAACACAATATCTACCGCAAAATCAAACACAATCTTATTTATCTATCTTATTGGAGACATTTGACATGCATAGACACCCCACTCCTTCTCCACCCTTAATTATATAAAGTTTCTTTTTTCTATTTCATATATACTTTTTTCTTTAATCAAAATGTGTGGTGTCAAGAGAAGGCTCTGGACACCACACATTTTGATTAAAGAAAAAAGTATATATGAAATAGAAAAAAGAAACTTCATATAATTAAGGGTGGAGAAGGAGTGGGGTGTCTATGCATGTCAAATGTCTCCAAAGACCTTTACTTATGTGAAAGAAACCAAAATTTCCTCTGGTACTGCCTTGTAAAAGGTAGGGAAGGTTGTTTTCACAAGCTGAATTTTGCAGAATTAGGTGTAATCAAGAATGATAGGTATATAACCATATAGGTGGCTAGTAGTAAAAGCTTGGGGTTAAGAGATTTTTTTTCTCCTTGTGGTCTCTGGTTCGAGCCCTATGATTGCTAATATGATAGCCACCGGAGACTTACATAATCGTTAACTTTAGGGCTCGTGGAATTAGTTAAGGTACGTGCAAATTAATCCGGATACCCACATTAATTAAAAAAAGAAGAAGAGGAATAGGAATACATGTTCAATGTTCATTGAGAATAGTGAATAGTAATGAATCTATGTAACATTAATATGAATAAATCATTCATGCGTAGTATAGTTTTAGGGTATATTCAATGATGATGATAATGATTTTTAATTTTTCTCTCGAGATTTTACAGCTTCAAATGAAAAGTTAAAATGATTCTCTATCAAATAAAAATCATTCCTATGTATTTAAACATTGAAATAGATTATACAAATAATTTTTTTTATCGATTAAACTTTTATGATTTTCTTTAAAAGGTTTAAAGTTTTAATATTAAATATATTAAGATATAAATGAGTTGTTAAAAATATTTTTTATTGGAGTGCATGTAAAAAAAATATTATGTTTTTTATTTTAATATATTTGTCGCACCCGACATCACGGCAGCCCACAAAATATAATTCTCTTGAATTATATGAAAAAAAAAAACAGATTTCTGGCATCCGGTTCTTTTAAGAAAAAAATGTCTCGTTTGAGGAGTCGTCACCTAGTATTATGGTCACTAGGAACCCTAACTGGTCAACAGAGATTCTATGACTCGAGATTAGTTACGTAAAAGGGAAGATATTATCACCCCTTAAATGTTCTGCCTAAGACAGACTGCATTGCTGGTTTTGTCTTAAATTTGCTAAATGTTTATTAGTTTATGCTATGATGATTTGTTTATAATATTCCCGACTCTGGCGCCAGTGAATATTCGAGCTCGAATAATTCCAACTCTAGCGTTGGTAAAAATTCGTAGCTACGAAAATAAAATTAGATCAATATTTTTTTATTCCTTACTTACCGCTAGTAAATAAATAAAAATAAATTTATTTTTACGCATGCACATATTTTTTATTTTTCTAGCTAAACAAAATAAAAATAAAATGAATAAAAATAATATAAATTTAAACTGGTATTTTTTATTCCTGACTCTGGTGTCAGTGAATAAACCAATAAATTTACATTATTTTTATTTATGCATACACATTTTTTTTATTTTTTTATTTTTTATTTTCCTACTTTTTTATTTTTTTATTTTTTCTATTTTTTTTATTTTTTTTGGGCTGAGCTAGACCCCACCTGCCCAGCCCGGTCACTGGCCCAAGCCAGTGACCCGGCTGGGCACGCATGCTTGCAACAGTAATAAGGTAAGTGTATTACCTTTGCAAAGTAATAAGTGAAATGAATTTGAAAAGTGGGGAAGAGGAAGAACTTACCTGGTCTGCTGGAGGCGAAGCGTTCTTGTTCTCTGGCTCTTCTCCGTTTTTTTTCTCCTGGCTTGCTCTCTGATTTAGGAGACGGAGGCGTGATGGATGAGCGGCCAAAACTCTGCTTCGGTTCCTTTGTATGCTCCTACGTTGTCCTCTTGTTCTTCCTATGTTTCGGTTTTTTTTTCTTGCTGGTTCTCGGTTCCCCTGTTCGTGTTTCCAGTGTCTTCGTCCTCTTGTTTCTGGGTTTCTTGGTCTGCTGCCTTTTCTTCTTCGTCTGTGAGTTCAGTGGTGAAGGGGGGAAGGCGCTGCCCCCTGAGTTACTTGTTTCCTTCTCTATGGCCTTCTCTGGCTTACCAGAGAATGGCGCCGAGCGCCTCTGTCTCTTTTAGAAGAAACAAGGGCACAAATTCTGCTCCCCTCTGTACAGTCTCCCTACCCGGTTCTGCTCTCTTTTCTTTCCTTTGGGTATTTGTTTTCCACCGGTTTTGTGACTCCTTATTTCTGCCGTTTGTGGCTCTGTTTTTTGTCTCCCCTCCTTTATGCATGGACTATCTCTGGCTTTTATAGCCATAGAAGAATGTCGTTTCTTTAAGCCATGAATTGTGTTAATTGCAGGTGTAATGGTGGGAGCGGCAGGGCGCCCGTTTCAGTCGGGAAGAAGATGAACAGCAAAGGAAAAACGGCGCTGTTTTTGTGTTTAATGGCTATTTGCATTTTGGACCTTGTATTTTTGACAATTTTGTAATTAAGTCCCTAGTTAAATTGTAATTGGACCCCTTATTTCGGCGCCATTTTCATGTTGGTCCTTGGATTTTATTTTTTTCAATTTGGACCTCAATTAAACTCCAAACTTTAATATTTCTTCAATTAAGTCCCTGATTTCATTCATTTAATTAAATCCAAAGTCCAATTAAATCTCAAAACTTATCCATTCTCCAATTAAACCCTTAATTGGATTAATTAAATCAATTCCAAGCTTAATTAAGTCTCAAAACTTATCAATTTTTCAATTAAACCCTTAATTGGATTAATTGAATTAATTCTAAGCTTAATTAAGTCTCCAAACTTATCAATTCTACAATTAAACCCTTAATTGGATTAAATAAATTAATTTCAAACTTAATTAGATTAATTCCAACGTTTAATTAAACCCCAAAACTTTCATTCATATTGTCCTTAATCAAAAATTTAATTCATTATTCATTTATTTCATTTTACTTTTTTTTTCATCATCATTATTATTTTTTCATCAATTTTTTTATCCTTTTCAATAAATAAAAATAATAATAAAAAAAAATGGTCAAAAATTGGGTTATGAAAATATTAATAAATAAATAGCTTTTTCCATTAAAATTATTCTTATTAAGAAAAATGAATTAAAAAAATATAAAGATAAACAGGCAATTCCAACAATCATAAAAAGATTAATCAATTAATATCCTGAAGGAGTAAGTGAAAGTCATCTCTTATTTAACCGTCGGTCTATCAGCTTTGATAAGAGTCATAAGACATTGAGAGTAAATTATTATTTAATTGTTGTACGTTTGAAAAGGACAATTTAAGAATCTTAAAAAAGATTTAGAGTCAACTTTCATCAAAGACTGTCTCATAATTTTCAAAACCACAAAAAAATAACTCACAAATAAATAAATAAATAAAAACACAAGAATTAAAATATAATTTACTCAGCGTTGAGGAGAGGGACATCCCATTGAGGTGCCAAAAACGTTAAGCAACAAGTGGGATGACAAGACATTCTAACTACTCTTTACAATTTTATCAACTCAAAGAGTTGTCTTCGGTTTAGAAAACTTCCCATCCACAAAGACAAAGCTATCAGATCAATGATATAGGACTTCCTCCTTTCACACTCTGTCACTCCCCCTTTCTCATGGAAATTGTCTTTCCATTCCTTGTTTGACAGTTTAGTTATGATTACTTTTCAAATAATTTTTTATGTCAAAATACATATCAATAATATTTTTTTTTATTTTTTAAAATTTATTTTTAATATCAACACATCAAAATAATTTGAAAAGATTAAAAACATATTAATTTGAAGTTAATAAAAAAATAAAAAAATTAAATTTTTTCAAAAATGCTTTTGAAACACAAAAACAAACAGGTTTTAATAGTCAAGGGTTTTATTGTCTTTTTCACTTGATTCTTTTCCTTTTCTTTTTTGTAGTTCCCAAGTTTAATTAGGAGCACTTTCGTATTTAGACATGTATAATATTAATTCATTTTTAAAAAGCCAGTTGTGTGTGAAGCTCAAGGGGGCGTGCGTAAGTGCTCTTGTGTTATTTAGATAGCCCGTGTGGTGCTATTCAACAACCAAATCTCGTTTTCCATAAAGATGTTTTAATCCTTACAAAGTCACCTCCTTTATTGGGTGGCTCGTATTGCAAAAAACTTTTGGTTTTTACATCGGTGTCTGTTTCTTTTTTTCTTTTTTCTTTTTTCTTTCCTCTCTTCTGCTCGATTATAGAATCTTCCTTTAAACCTCCTCGATTATAGAGTCTTTCCTTGTACATTTTTAAAGCAGCCCTTTCATTATTATTATATTTTTATATTTAGTTCTTATTTTTTTTTATTATTATTTTTTTGATTTTAAATATTCCATAGAATTGGAATTTTCTTTTAATTTAACAATTATTTTTTTTATCTCTCAAAGTTAGTTCTTATTCTTTTAATTATGAAGTTTTTTTAATTATTCTCTTAATGAAATTATCCTTTTAATTACTTCCCTTAATATTTTATATAATTCTCTTAATTAGATTATTTTTTTCAGTTGTATCCCTCAATATCTTAGTTCATTTTATTTTATTCAGATTTAGCTCTTATTATTTTAATTGTTATTTTTTTTTTAATTTATTTTTTTAACTTTTTTTTTCAATTTTGCCACTCAACATTTTATTTATTAGGATTTTGTTAATCTTTTAGGTCACGGGTTTGAAAGATTGAACTAGGTTCTCTTAAATCTTTTTTTTTTCAGGTCTTTTTTTTACAATTGAGATTTTATGATTCCATCCTTTTATGGGATTATCTCGATCTCATATATCAGATTATGGGTTTCACATGTTAATCCAACTTGACCTCGCTTATTTTTCCTGTTTTTTCTATCATATTATCAAATTAATTGAGGTTTAACCTAACTCTCAAGTTTCTCTTACTTCTTTAGAAGTGCCACCTTTACCTAAATAATTTTTAGGTTTTAAAAAAAAGTTTGATATGGTCCTTAGCATAGCACAGGCCATCAATCTAGTTAACAAAAGCTAAATGATAAGGGGAAATCATTATTCTCCTCCTCACATGTTACTATTCATTTGAACAATAACTTTTTTATTTTTATTTTTCAAAATTAGGTTTATCAGGATTTGGACTTCGTTATTTTTTTTTTCTTTATGTGGTTGTCGTGGTCTTGAAAAAACATCTCAGTTTTTGGTTGGTGCTCAATTTTACTATCTTCTGCTTTTTTCTATCCTGTTATTAAATAAAAAATGTTATATCATATTGTTAAATAAGAAATAATTTTGCAAAAAAAAAAAACATAATTGTTATGAACTAGGTTGCATGATTTATTTCAATTTAGTTTCTATGGGGTTATTGTGATCTTAGAAAAATATACAAGCATTGGGTTGGTGCTCAATTTTTTGAGCATCTATTTTTTTATTATATTATTAAATAAAAAATTATTCCAGAAAAAATAAACATAATTATTAGAAATTAGCCTTCATGATTTATTTCAATTTACTTTTTATAAGGTTATCGTGGTCTTAAAAAAAAAACATCACGATATTGAGTTAGCGCTCAATTTTTTAAGCATCTATTTTTTATCACATTATTAAATAAAAAATATTCTAGAAACAAAATATAATTATTGAAAATTAGATTTCATAATTCATGAGATTATTGTGGTCTTAAAGAAATATCTTGGTACTCAATTTTACAAGCGTCTATTTTTTATCATATAATTGAGTAAAAATAGTTTGGAAAAAAAAAAAAACCAAAGTTATTAAATTCAATGAAGTTCATGACCTGGGTCACCAGTTTGGTGGGTTAACTTAGATTGACCTGAATTGATTAAATATATTGTTGTCTCAATATTTAAAAAAATATATTTCATCTTAAAAATATTTTTAAAATTAAATTATATTTTTACCAGTCATCCGAGTATTTTTTAACCTACTAAATTTAATGAGTTACATTTTAATAATGCAAAATCAATAACACATGGTCGCTAGATTTATTAATCATGCAAAATCAATAACACATGGCCACTTATTTTTAACATTGATAACACATTGCCACTTGTTTTAACATTCAAAATCAATAATACATGTGGCTTGTCTTGACGTTCATATTTAATATCTTAGAATTCCATGATTTTCACTCTCAAATAATTATTTAGAGAAAGCATATATTGATCCATAGCAAATCATTAGAGAGAATGACATCTTGAATGTAATTAATTTGACGAAGAAAATCGATTTTTCTTTTAACCCTCAATTATTTTTAAATATAATTTCTATGAAATAAAACAAGCAATATTACACATCTTTTCAAATTATTTAAAAGCCAATCACCTCATTCAGGTGAATCATATTTTTCATGACTTCTCGTGAGACAAACAACTTTATTTTTCAGGGCAGAGGCATAAAGTGACACCTTCTCATTCATGCTACGCATTGATTTCCCCGACTCAAGGGAGATGGTGGCCATTAGAGCGGTCCCTATGCCTGCTTTGATAACTACTGATTACTAACGTTAATCTCCTAATCTATGTTTTCATTGATCCTACGCCCCTGGTTCTATGTAGCTGCATATCCACACCCTTTCATTGCCATAAGATCCATACAATTCTGTAATAAAAATAGTATTTTATTAGTTCATTTTCACCGGCTGGTCTTGTCAAAAACATTGAAAGTTTACCCCGAGCGGTGTAGCTTAACTAGTCAGGCCTTGAATTTATTTTCTAAATATCACTAGTTCGAGTCTCACAAATTTCAGAGTCACTGGAGGCTTACATAATCGTTAATCTCAGGATCTGTGGAATTTAGATTTGTTTCGTTGTTTGTGTTGGTGTTTGGTTTTGCGGAACAAAGAATATTGGAAGTCGAAGAAACAAATGAAAGGAGTGTGAGTGAGGTTACGCATCAACCCGGATTAATTTACAAGAATTACCTAAATTAATTTGCAAAACAAAAAAGAAAAATGATGAAAGAATGAACAGAGAGGGGGAGAACAAAACTCCAAGTGTAATAATCCTTTCACACACTGTCACTCTCCCTTTCACCTTCGTCCTTATCATTCCAAATGGTCAACAGGCACGTAAGATGTATTGCATCCACCAAAAGTAATCAACGAATGAGAGAGAGAACCCAATGGCAGATTTACACTTTGCTTTTCCTATTCGACTGAAGTATTGTTGTAATTTGTTTGGTTATTTTTAAAAATATTTTTTTATTTAAAAATATATTAAAATAATTATTTTTTATATTAATATATAAAAAAATTTTAAAAACATTAAAAAATTAATTTTAAAAAAAAATCAAGGTTTTTTAAAACAATATTTATTCCACAAACATAAACCTCATAGCGGGTTGCATTAGAACTTAGTTTTTAATATAAAAAAAGGGTATTTATAAATGTTGATAATGGTTTTTTTTTACATTAAAAAATAGTTTAATGTGAAATAAAAATTTAATGGGAGTATTTAATAAAATAAATTGATAATTGTATATACCAATAAATATAAAAAACAATTACTAATGATAATTAAAAACTTAATTGGCAAACTAGAAAATATATATAGATTAAAATATCTAATATTATGTATAATAAATTATATTTTATTGAAACAAAATAATACAATAGCACAATCCCTCCTTTCTTGTAGAGATTTTTTTTTTCACAAAAACATATTACTTTTTATTTTATATATTTTATTTAATAAAAAATCACTATCAATATTCAAAAATAATAACACAATATCTCTACACCATAAAATTTATAAAACTTGAACTAATAATTTTTTAAAAATAAATCTAAAATCTTACTAATTAAATTATATTTTCCTAGGGTTAATGGAGGGGCTACATGACAATGGTCATCTAAACAAATTCAAATGAAACTCAATGATTCAAAACTTAGAAAGACTTAAATAGACCTAAAAAATTGAAGACGACAACATTTCAACCCTTACTTTAATATTGAATCATCGATATACTTGACTGATTTTGTTTCATGTAATTAACCAATCAAACCATCAATTATTTTAGTTTAGTTGTTGAAATATAGGCAGCCGAAACTTTTTCTCATTCAAAGTTTTGCAGCAAGTTTTTTTTCTCTTTCAAACTCAGGGCAGAAAGACAACGAAAATCAAATTTTGGACCGGATCATAAAATTTCCAAACTAAAAAGACTGAAAATGAAAAAAAAATATAGTCACAGCCAAAAACCTTTAAAACAAATGCGCAAATGAACAATGGTGTATATAGGATGCTACTGGTATCGCAATGCTTCCAACATGCAATCGATCAGAGAGGAGCCGGAAAACCCATATAACATTCAAGTAATTATAAATTCGACTAACAGCAAGCATTTCAAAGATACCATCCAAAGTATAAAATCACTGATTTGCAAACCACGCAGAATAAAAAGGGTCCAGGAGGAAAACAAATCACAACAGAAACTTGCAACACAAGGAAAAAAGGATCTTTTCGAAAGGAAAGACAGATCCCTTCATTTCATATCTAAAATCCCCTATACATTAAGTTAATACCCCACTGATATGCAACCCTTCTCCAGCCTATAATGAGAGACTAAACTAAGATTCTGCAGCATTGATGTCTAGTCACCTAAAACACCCACCACCAACATACGTACTCTGAAGCTAAATTGTTTTCCCCAACCGTGGATGATCCAAAAATTCGGATGTTCATCGCCAAAAGGAACACAAAGTTGAAAGTTCGTGAGAAGCTTTTAGCTATCTAAACAAATTCCCCCTTCTGTGAGATGAAGTTAGGCATAATCTAGTTTTTTGGGGACAAAAATGTTAGAGACAGTTAGAACTGCCAGAGAGCTTAGGCTGGAACACATGTTAGTCATGGCAAGCAAAACTGCAATTGCTCTTAACATATCCACACCAGAAATACTGTTTAGCAGGCAGTTCACTGCAAACTACTAGGCATACCGGTTGCAGGTATAGAGGTAGCTTGGGGGAACGTGTGATGAACCGTCTTATTGCCATTCTCCAAAGCACCCACTGGTGGTGCACTGCCCTTGACAGTTTGCTCCAAAAGTTGAACAAGAGACATAAATATTTCCATCCTTGTTACATCCCTGTTTGCCTGCATATGACACTCGAATTTAGATGACCAAATGCAAAGATTGTAAGAGACGTGCATTCATGACGCATTTAGTATGCTTTCAGCACACGATAATGAGGCAACCATCATTAAGATCACCAGCAATTTAAAGAATAAATTCTGAAAATTACACTAAAGCATGGTAGTTTGCACAGCACAAGTGCCAATCGGACACATTTTTACCAAGGTTATGCATTTCTTTTCCCATAATCTTGTAGTTCAAGATCAGATTCGTAAGGAGACTCATTTGGCATATTATTATTTAAAAACTATGCTCTTCCTGCCTTGAAGAGGAATAATGAAAAGGAACTAGCATTATTTCACCTTTTCTTCTATTCATTGAGGACATAGAAGCCAGTAATGCCACTGGAAAGATAGTCCAAAAAGGTGAGGGCACCCCACATTCCTTCCATGAAAGGTTACTTGGGACCAACAGTTGATTATGCATGCAGTATTTCAGTTTAGAATCCTACCTCTACAGCAAAACGTGCCCAGATCTTGTCATTTCGAGTTTCCATCACCCCCTTCAGGATTGTCAAACCCAATCCCCTAATTAAGTCAGCTATCTCTAGAAAGAAACCTCGCTCTTCACAAAGCATCTGTCATAAGAGGAAATACAAGATTCAACATATAGGATAAAAGAAACTTGTTAAAACCAACAACTCCAATATCTGAGTGAAGAAAAAAAAAGGTGCTGTTACCTCCACGAGCATCTGACGAGGTGGATTCAGATCTTCAACTATGATAGGACAAACCATAGATTGTGAACCAACTTCAAATGCCCATGTTGCCCCTCCCTCAAAATTTTCCTTCAAAAGTAGTCCACTTTCCTTGTTAAGAAGCTGCAAATTTACAAAAGAACGAAATACACAATCAGAAACATTTCTCTCGTTAGTAATTGTTCGAAGCACAAAATGTCAAAAACTAAGCTAGATATAAGATTAATTTAATCATTTCCAATATACATTATCTGTGCATAAATCCTGACTGATGTCCTTGATAACTGTACTTGATAGGACAGATATCCCCATATCAAGTTTATGCCAACGAAATTTTGTAGGCATTCCCCATTCCTGCCCCCAATACCCATATGCAGCAGTACTAGACATTGTTTTGACAAAACAAGAGTATTATGTTCCCTCCATTAAGTTTAGAATGGGCAGGAAACAAAGCAACACCATTACAAATTATCATGGATAAGATTATACATATATATAGTGTATGCAATTGATACCTTGGAGTCCCCAGTTTGTTTCAGCTTATCTGCATGCTTTGTCACGCTTTGCAAGAAAAGCATATGCTTGATTGTGCGTTCAAGCAGAGCATCTATGCTACACTGTCAGACCACAGTAACAGAAAGAATAGTATCAAATCTGACTGTCATCGTTAGCTATCACAGGAAAAAGACATGCAGCAGAAGGATTAAAGAAATGCATTACTTTTGCTCCATTTGGTACAATCTCACGCAACTCCTTAACACGATCTTGGATCATCTGACGATCTTTCGGCCTAGGTCTAGGGTTCTCTCCAGCTTTAAGCCTTTTGCGATTTGGCTTGCTTGTTTCATCGTTTTTCTTGGAAAATGCAGTTGAAATACTACAATCATGCCGTGCATTATGCCCTTGCTCAACCCAGGAACTCAGTTGGGACCCATAAATGGAAGTAGTTTGAGAACAAGTTCCTACATCATCCTTGCTGCAGCCAGATCTAAAAGAGCTAGATGCTATGGTCCCTGCTCTTTTAGGCAGGCTAATTAACTCCCTTTGCACCTGATCAGACATGCCAATCCTGCCATAGGTGGGAGAGCCACCGGGAAAGGACGGCATACTAATCTTTGTCAATGTTGTTCTGCAAGAAACATTATCATCTGAGCTCTGTTTGGCAGAAGAGTGCACCTTAGATACCACAGCATCTAAAAGATGGTCAGTACCCAGGTCAGAGAACATGTTACTGTCTGAGACTCCTCCAGTTAGTGAAAAAAGATCAGAATTTGCCTCCCGGATGCTCATAAATGTTGAAGTATCTTTAACTATATCTTGTGTCTTCACACATGGTTTGTCCCCAACTAAATTATTCCACTTGCCGTTGAGTAATTTGTTTTTAAATTCCACACCCAAAATATCATACAAGTCATCCCCAGAGGGAGGTTGAGCACATGGTTCCTTGCGCTTAGCATTTAAAGTAACAGTATTCTGACTTCCAGAAGCGCTCATCAGGCAATCATTAACGGAACCAAGAACATTCTCACCCAAATATACAATATCACCTGATTGAGTCAGCGGGACATTAAGTGCTTGAAATAAATCACCTTCAATCTTTTTTTCCATTGTAGTTGCTTCCGTTTTGGTAGGCTTCACATCTGTGTGGGGATATTCAAGATTGGAATCCCCTGAAAGAATGCCACTCGCACTTGATTGATCCAACAGACCAGATAAATGATCATCCTCTGCCCTTGAAGAACCAACATTTTGAGTCCCAACCCCTGCCAGAAGCATGGATGAGTGATTGATACCTGCCAATTTCTGTGGTTTTAATAAGGAACAAAGGATGGAGTTTGCTCTTCTCTTAGTGCCCACTTCACTAGGTAACTGTCCAGATATATGAGAGCCTCCAGTAGAAGTAAGAAAATGGCCTTCATTTGTCCTTGGATGGGCCATAGTAAGGCCATCTGATTCATTTTTATAGTGGCTAACATGATTTTGCGCACCAACATCAGAGAAAATCTTCTGTTCCAGTGATTTTAGTATGCTACTATTGGTATTTGACTGACTAATAATTGGTCGATGATTGAATCCAAGTCTTAAATTGCTTGATGCAGTCTGGTGGTTCAGCCACGCACCAGGATTTGAGGGGATCACTTCAGCTCCAACAACTCCATTTGCTAGCTGGCCCATGAATGGATTGTCTGGCTTCATAAGTGAGGTAATTTTTGGTTCACAGAAGTCATCACAAGATTTAGTTAAAATTCCAGTCGCATTGGGGATATGAATGGCCGAAGAAGTAGCATGTTGATCATCCTGAACCTGTCCAGTTTGAGAACAAGAAGGTTGACCAACAATTCTAGAAGCCTCCTGAGATGAGATTATTTGTTGGTTGCAGCTGTCGGCCAAGGAAGGAGTGGAGCTTGGCACCTTATAAGTTCCAGAAAAACACACAGGAAGAGCCATTCCACAGGAAATAGGCATTCCAATTCTTTCTGTGGGTTCTTTTTCCATATGGTTGTCAGACAGAAGTGCTCCAGGGACACACCCTAGTTGCAGGATCAAACTCTTCACGTTATTCACGAACCCAATATTCTCCAGAATCTGACAGTAAAGATAAAATATAAATACACAGAGCAACAGGAAAAATTCTTTGACATAATGATTAAGTGACCAGTGCAATAGAATATTGAAATCACAGGTATAGTTGTAGAATCAGTGGTGATGAATAAGTTAGAAATAGATTGCCTCAGAACTCTACATTAACTCCAATAAACAGCTATGCAAATATATGATGGCTATATTGAAGAAAAAATTAGTGATCAGAAGGAATTTAATAAAACCAAAACCAAAATTGGACACCTTTATGAAACAAGCAGAGTGGAAAAGACCAAAAGTTATAAGAAAAATAAATCTAACCAAGAAGTGATGTTATTTGCATAATATCTCATTGCAATTGAAAATTCAATTCATTAGCACATCAAAACAACTGAATAACGAGGACTTACAGCCAAGGAAGAACCAAGTTGAAGTACACCATGAGGACAAACAGGAATAACAGCAATTGTCTGCCAAAAAAAAAACTAAAACTTTCATGGAAGGCAGATTGAAGATTGTTGCAGAAATTAGAACATATGGGAAGCTTACAAACCTGCATCCCAGCTGAAAACTGGTGATGAACCTCATTTAAAACCTGTAGAACAGACATGATTGAAGTTATAACAAGTTCACTACTAACAGTGCAGCCGCATTGCATTTGACAGGAACGACACGCTACTATTGCATTAAGATGTTGTCGTTTAACTTTCCATCAAAATAATAGAATTCCACAATTTCCTCTGTTAAATTCTGTTACAAATTATCATTAGAGTATGTGTACTAATGATGATACAGGAGAAAACAAAAAATAGAACTTTCAATGGACTCCAGCTAGCAAATTGTGCAACTAAGAATGGCTAATGGATACTGATACACAATCTCAATTAGTGTAAGACATTATTCCATAGCACAGGATGAGAAATTATGTAGCATACTTCTGGAGGATGGGCATCTTTACTGTAATTATTTGCAAGAATCCACTCATGGTTTCCTGTAAACGCAACGCGCCCAACGATTCTGGAAAAATAACAAATCAGAATTTCAATTGGGCACAACAGGCAGTCATAATGTGAAACTAAAATGTAAGGTACATGAAAAGGAAGAAAAACATACCCTTCGCCTACAATATTAACCTGATTATTCACCATCATTTTGTTAATAAGCGAACAGAGTCTACCCCCCGCTTGAATTCCAAGCTGCGAGGAGTGAACATCAGAACCAAAGTGTCCTTCCCACTCTCCAAAAGGAAGTGCTAGGTTCTCAGTTCCAGAAGTACTTGGTGGAACTGAACATGATGCTGGCTCGTAGTGACATTCCTCCCAGATTAACAACCTGCAAATTAACATAATATGCTCAGATCATTCAACTCTATAACAGAATTTAGCAAGTAACTACGAACAAAAAAAAAATCCCACCTTCTGTTTTGTTACCAAAACGCCAAAGGAAAAAAAAATTAGATGCCATTTTCTATTATGATTTTTCTTCCCCTTTTCTTAACATCTTCTCAGGATCCAAACAGAAGATAACAAAAGAAAATAAACGCAACCATTCAGCAGAATCTTCAGTTGCTGATAAAATCGTAACTGTTTCTTTCTATTCAAAACCAAGATAACAGGACGAAATGGAATCGAGCAAGCTAGGACGAAATGGAATCAGTAGATTTGAAGAACATAAAATCATTCCAATACAGAAAGGGTTTGGTCAAACCAATACAAATCAACTTTTTACTTAGATTCTTAAAGACAAAACAGAATAAACCAAAACACAAGGTTCCAAAAACAGAGGAAAAGAAAGGGTGTATTAGATTTCGCATCCCACATAAGACAACAGTGACCAATCAGACTTCTGACCCAAAAAGAAAAAGAAAAAGAACAACCAGACTTTAACATATCATTCAAAGACCAAAATAGCCTAAACAGAAAGAATACTGATGTTGGACCCTCTTATTGTTTGGTCACCGAGAAAATAATTCAAGAACAAAACCCAGAATCCTATGGTAACTCCAAAACAGACAAAGGTAAAATCACTCATCAGATCCTCTTTGTTTGGTCACTCGGAAAATACAGGAAAAGCACAACAAAAAATAAAAGAAAACCCCAGCAAAAGATACACCACAATTCCACTGTTCCCTCTATTTTCCTAAATCCTAACAACCAAGCACAAAAAAACTCAGAATAAATGTAAAAACCCGGAAAACAGAAAGCCTTAAATAAATTCAAAGTTTCACCCTTTTTTTTCTTCGTTCAACTCCATTTTCTTAGCAACCAACCATACCAAAGAAAGAAGAAGAAAAAACTTACTTAGGATTCTGGCATCCGATCTTCCAAAAAACAGCATAACACCATTGATTAACACCACAAAGTACCTTCAAAACTTCTCTCAACAAAAGACCCATCTCACAACTTCAAACTGACCTCCAAATCAAGGCTTTCCTTAAACAACAAGAGCAACAACTTAATAGCACGAAAAGAGTAACAAAAGTGGAGTCGCTGGTTTGTATCTGGTCAGAGCCAAAGACTGCACATTTCTTTGACAGTCTAACTTCCACGACAGGATCCTCTCCCAGCCTGCTTAGTTCTAAGACCACCGCTCCTTTTTCTCTCAGGATCCAAGCTCACTGCTATTAACATTCTCTCGCAACCCATCCCCACCACCGACACGGGAAAACCCCCGAAGATTTTCAAACAAGAGAACATAAAACAGCTAAAAGTCCCTAGATTATGCCACAAGCTTCTCGCTTGAAGGTAGCCTTGATTTGCTCCATTTTTTACACACAGAAAGAAGGAAAGATTGAGAAGGAAAAAAAAAGAAAAGAAAAGGAGAATAATACTAAAATCTTGGAGGAGGGATAGTGTTTTGCGTGTGTATCTTTGGTCCTTGCTCTCTTTGGTTTTGGTTTCTCACTTGGCTTGGTGAGGTTTCAGGGTTGAGAGCTCAGCTGCTTTCTTTCTCTTTCTCTCTCTCTCTCTTTCCTTCCTTCTGATAATATTCTCTTCTGATTGTGTTGTGTTGTGTTTGAAAAAAGACTTTCTTTTTCTCTTTTTTTTTATAGGTGTTTAAACGACTTTATAGGTGACCTTGAAGGTTAGGAGCGAGAATTTTTATAGAGTATGGTTATTGTCTTCCTAAAAAGAACATAAAGGGGACATTTATAAATAAATATATATATATATATATATATATAATTTATGTATTTTTATAAAACAAAATATAGAGAAAAAACATGTCTCGTCTATCTCAACTGTATTTTTTTTTATCTATGATAATAATTAATATTAGAGATCCATAAATAATTATTAATGTTTACTTAAAGGAATAACAGAGAAAATAAATTTGAGCCTAGGAGATAGTGTTTTTATCACCTTTTAATAGGTAATGATATAATTTTTTATTTCATTTTTTTTAATTGAGTTTATAAAGTAAATATTGAACTATTTGAATATTCTAAAATTTTCCGCTAGCATCATCCTCCTCGAAATTAAAGAGTGTTACTGACTCGTACTAAAATAAATATACAAGTCTTTTTAATGTTTTTTACAAAAAAAAAATCATAATTATAAATTTAAAAGTTTATACATGCATTTAATTAAATAAATCAATAATTATTTTTTTGATATATATAAAAAATAGTATTAATGATTCCATTCTACTTGTTTCATTGTGGGTTGAATAAATTTTTTTCTAACAAAAATAAATAAATATATAAGTGTTATTAGTGTATTTTTTAATATCGAGTAAAACATATAATTGTGAATTAAAAAGATAATACTTACATATAATAAAATAAAACGAATATCATATACATTAACAATGATTTTTATAGGACCTCAAATTAATTTTTAATATAATAAAAAAATAAAATAATATTGTAATTGGTACAGTAAAATATTATTTACTTTTAGTTCTGCATAATATTTAAAAAAAAGTGTAAAAAAAAATTATAAAAGAATTAAGACATGAATAAATGGTATGAATAGATAAAGGTAGAATGATAAATATTTAAAGTATAAAGAATAAAATTTAAGAAAGGTTTTTTAAAAGAAAAAACCAAAAAAATATAGATTTTCTACAGTTACGGTAAAAAATCAGTAAAGATATTTTTACCGTGAAAAGTGTATATATATATATATATATATATATATTATTTAATAAAACCTAAAAAAATAAATAAAAAAACTTGAAAGGGCACCATATTAAACACAAGGAGAGAGAGAGAGAGAGAGAGGGATTGGTTGGGAAAGAAGTATGGATTTGGGAGGAAATTACAAGGGATACCACTGACAGTGGTTCTTCACTGATGTTGGAGAAAACAGTAGTGCAGGTTGCTGTCTCGCTGACGTCACATATCCAATTACCCTTAATTTTTATCAAAATTACAGGAATGGTGTTCATCCCTTCCTTTTCTTTTTTGCTATATGAAGGGTATTATTGAGGAGGGTGAGTGGTTGAGTTCATTGGTGGTGGGGTCTTGGGGGTGGAGTGTGGGATGATGACATGTGGAACAGTATGATGAGAGATTGAGATGTGGTGTGGGAAAGTTCATGATGGGAGATGATTGATCAAAACCCATGAGGCCAAGCAAAAAGAGTAATCATGAAAGGGATTTTGACTCTCCATCACTCACTCTCATTCCATCCTTGTTCTCATCAGGACAAATGGCTTCATCATTGCATAAATGCATTTATTTCATCTTATGCTATTTCATAATAATCAAGTAGGTTTTGTATTTCTTTAACCATAATAATAATAAATAAATAGTACGAGGAATTCTTGGAGTAGACATGGTCTAATATCTTTTTCCTTGATTGTTTATCTCATCAAAACAAGTTAGAATTTTAGCTATTTCAATTTATTTGGTTATTGTATGGTGAGAGAAAGAATTTAAAAGAAAAGGAAAGATTTATCAAACTAGTTCTTAAAAGATGGATTTCTTTCTATTTTAAAAATAAAAAGCTTTTTATAAAATTATCTTAAATAAATCAAATTTATTGTTATGTTTTTATTTATATTTCTTTAATTAAATATATTTCTATTCTTTTATATATTTTTTTTTCAAAACATTACTCATTTCAAAGCTTGGTTATCTGAAAATATGATTACGATTATTTTTAAAATGCTTTCTGCTTAGATATATATCAAAATAATTTAATCCCTCAAGTATTATAAATTAATCTCTATCAACAAGGAAGATTATTTTGTACGGATGGGACTTTTTAAAATAAAAGATGTGGAAATTGATTAGATTACAACGTTTTCTCTCTCTTTTTTTTTCCTTTTTTTTCTTGTGACACCATTTTTTTTTTTTCATAGGTGGCTTTAATAAAACCGTTAAATGAACACAATTACTTACAAATAAAGTGAGATACATGTATGTATCTTTGTGATTACTAATCGACTAAATAGATGTCAACCTTGATTATTCTGACTTGCCTTTGTACATAAAAGTCCTAAAGTGCATCGCACCTTTTACTTTTTATGTCCTCCAAGCCTCATGCTTTTCTTCCTTTTCTTGGCAATGGCCAGTGTTTTTCTTTATCAATCACTTGGTCTGCTAGTGTGAAGATAAGTTGTTCTTGCATGTATATATCCTATTTCCTAAATGAATGTTCTTTTTTTAAAAAAAAAAAAAAGAATTATCACTAAAATACAACAAAAAAAATAATTCTTTGTGATATGAATTCATCTTACCCTGCGTTTGGAATTGAGTCGTAGAATGAAAAAATAGGTTTTATAAAGGTTACCAATTATAATTATAATTTTTGTAAGTAATAACTCAAGAAAGAATTTGAAAAAAAAAATGATGAATTGATGAGCAGTTAAAAAAAAATACAAAATATATTAAAAAATCATTTCAACCCAAAAACTTAAAATTTTAGGCTGAGATAATTCTTTGACATGATATCAGAGTTTTGATGACTAAGTGATCACGAGTTCGAATCTCAACATTTCTATTTATTTGATAAAAATCAATCATATGATAATATGGGCATATACAGGTTTTAAATCTAAAGAACTTTCATTATAAGAGACGTGTTAGAAAATAATATAAATCATATTCTGAAACCGCACTTAATAATTTAAGTTTTTTCAAATGAAATGATTATTTGATAAAATATATTATATTGCCACTAAATAAACAGAGCTTTAATTTTGTTAAATAGTAACGCAGCTTATAATAGTGAACACAAAATCCTACTTTGACTTCTCTAAATATTTTTTATTTTTTTTGTGAAAAAAAATCAACAAGTATTAAAGTCAGAGTTTTCCTTTGACGAAGCAAATTCAAATCCAAATAGCTCAATTTCTAGAATGGCTATTCCCACTCTATAGCAAAGACAAACCTTCAAATCTCTTGATGAATTAGAGTTCCATGGGGCTCCTCTTTATGAACTGGTTTTGTAACGAACAAAAAAAAAAGGCCATCTTTTTTAGGACACACAAGATTTTCAAACACATGTCTCTTGATCTAAGACAAAGATTGGACAATTCATTTGCCCTAGTTACCATGATAATGAGAGATTACATCATGGGAGTACTCTGTATGAAGTATGAACCTGAATTAAACCCAACAGCCTAGGGCAGTGTAAGTGAAATATTTGTTGTGTAACAGAGAATGGCTTGAGACAATAAGTGAAAGGAGTATATTTGGAATAAGGAAAAAAAACAGTGGACGAGGACAAAACCTTGTACCTCCTAATTTACCTCGCACTTCCTCGACAAATGTCATCAATGGCTGCTTGTCCTAGCTTCAGACAGAATATATCTAGGCAACAGTATGGTAGGGTGGCATCTGAGATTTTCAGAGAAATTTATCTGAGACGTTATGGAGTCATGCCTTTGCTGCAAATCTAATATTTCAATTGCAAATCTAGGATAAAGGTAATAATAATCTAAAGATGGGTGATAAAAAATTAAAAAATCAATTAAATTGAAAAAACTAAAAAAAAATAATTGAAAAAACCGAATAATAAAAAAAACCGATTAAAATTTTAAAAAAACTGACCGGTTCGGTTTTATAAGCCAAAACTAAAAAAATTGAACCAAATCCAAACAAAAAAACTAGAAAAAAAACTAAGCCAAAACCGAGCTAAACCGGTTTGAACTGGTTTTTATCCTAAATAAACTGAATTGAAACCGGTCGGTTTGAATTGGTTTTGATTTTTTTTTAAGATAATAATTTAAGTTTAGTTTTTTTTTTTATAAAAATCGAATGAAATTAAAAATGATCATTTCTAATTCAAATGCTAGGGAATGTAAAAGTAATTTTATATATATATAAATTCTTTTTTCTTATCAATATTGATTGGGCCAATGCATTCTCATTTTATTAATAAAAACATATCTGTTTTATATATTATGACCCTATGTTTTCTAACATTAACAATGAATATAATATTTTACTTGATAATTGCAATTTTATCAAGTCAAGTTTTTATGTTTTTTATGAATTTTCTTTACCAAGAACTTAAATTTTAAGTTTGATTCATTTCAATATATTAGTTTTCAATAATTGTAACATGTATGCTTATGTGTGTAATGTTTAAACGAAAAGTAAATATTTATATTTTCAAATTTAGATATTGAGTTTTAAGGTTAAAGTGATAAATTTGTTTAAATTCTCACATGAATTTCCAATGATGAACTAAAGATAGTAAAATTATTTTATCAAGATTTTTTCACTTTTAATCAAATATGAGTATCATATAACTAAAAGAATCGTGACTGCCAGGATTGGGAGACAAATTCTCATGTTGCTAGGGATTTGGTAAAAGATTAACAAAACCTAATTAGTTTTGAAAAATATTTTAGACAGATCTATTTATATTATTTACTGAAACAATATAATGGCATCTTCACCCTTCAAACTCAAAAAGATTGAATCGACTATTAGAAGCATTTAGATCTTTTCACATAATACATTAATCATTATTAAATTCATCAATGACAAATTAATTTTTTTTTATTTCAAAAGCACAATAAAACAATCAAAATGCTCTTGAAAGCAAAAAAAATTAAAACTGTTCTTAATAAACTTTTTTGTATTTTTATAATGGTTTTTTCATAATTATTTGATAAACTAAGGGGCAATTTAATATTTTACTATATATAAAAAACAAAAACAAAATGCTTAGTGAAATTACCATAATTTCCTTAGTAGCCAACAAACTAAAATTGGCTTCAAGAGGCTTTTTATGTTTTCACAATGATTTTTTATTATTATTAGGTTAGTTGAGAAGTGACTTGATTTTTAAATAAATGTATTACACACACAGGAATTTCTATTTAATATTTATTCTTTGACTTTTAAATTTTGTTTCTTTCTTTAATTTTAATTTGTGGTTTTTTTTTTTCAATTTTATCCCTATTTTTTTTTTATTTTTTTAACTTTTTGTTAAATTGATTTTTCTTTTAAACTTCACTATTAAATCAAAAACTTATTTGTATTTTTTTCTTTCAGTTTTGACCCTAATTTTTTTATATTGTTTTTTGGGTCATTTTTAATTATTTTTTTTTTCAATTTCACTCTCCAATCAAAGATAAAATTTAATTTGTATTTCAATTTTGATCCTAATTCTTTTCATTATATTTTTTTTTTAATTCTTTTGTATAATTGAAATTATTTTTTCAATTTCATCCTTCAACATTTGATAAATTGAAAATTAAGTTTCATAATTTATCTAGATAAGGTACTTTCCAGTTCAATAACCCTGGTTATAGATTTGAAAAGTTAACATGGGTTGGCAATAAGTTTTTTTTAAAATGGGCTTTGTGATTTCTTTATTTTTCTTGCTATCAGGTTATCCCGATCTCATGACATAGGTTGTGGGTTTAACGGGATGACTCATGTTGTTTCGACTCTAATTACTAAGGGTTACATGTTTTTTATGCTAACTCGAGTTGACTCAACCTGATTTTTTAGTTTTTTTTTTTACCCAACTTTGTTCTTCAGTATTTAATAAGCTAAGAATTGATCTACATCGTTTATCTCATTTTTAAAAAATATATTTTTTTTTTTCAGGTTATCATTAACATTTTTTTTTATTTGGTGTATTTATTATTGTTGCCTATGTTTGTATTGTTTAATTAAAATAAGATTAATTTATTTGACCGAACAATAGATGAAAGATATTTACGGTGATTTATTAAATTTCTTATACATCATTGGAAAGTCTTATTTTAAAAATAATGAAAAAATTACCTGAAAAAAATTAATAGAAGTTAATTACAACATATAATCAATTAAATGTAATGATACATAAAATTATAGATGAAAATGATAGGCATTTATATTTTCCTTAACAGATTAAATAAATCTAGATATCTAAAAAATCAAATTATCTTGGTAATTATTTTGACGAGATATTTTGTATGCTGATTATGAAAGGATTGATGTTGATTTCATCTTCTCTCTTTCAAATTTAATTATTGCTACATGTCTTCTCTTTCATATGTTATTTCTTATAAAATATATAATTTTTAATCTAGAAATAACAATATCATGTTTCTTGAATAAAGATTATAATAATTTTATTTAAAATATCTCTCACATAATTATATGGTCATTTATCATTATGAAATTGCATTAATTTTAATTATTGAAAAAACTTATAGATAGTTTTTCTTGTATATCCACTTATGTGACACATATTGAACCATTTTCTATGTATATTCATATCCAATATAAATTAGCATTGATATAGAAGGATTTTGTTTCACACAATTTAACGTCAAAAAAAGGAAATTAGCTTCTTAAACACTAAAATAAACCTCCTCAAATTAATCATGTTTAGACTAGAATGTCCTTTCAAAGTGCCCGTTCCATGCCTCTGAGAGTCAAGATCAAATTTGCCTCCAAAATTGATGGGGGGAGATGGAGGAAAAAAGCTGAAAAAAAAAAAAAAAAAAAAAAAAAAAAAAAAACCTGGCTCCATCGATGAACAATGTCGAGCCCATAACCCAGTTCAGTCCCTAGGAAGTAGATGCCTTTTAACTCTTGTAAATTATTATAGAGTATGAAGGAAAGCCGAAAACCTGGCTCCCTGGCATTCTCTTGGGTCGAGGAGTTCCACCAGAGGGGACCAATTACAGGCTGCATTCTTGGAAGCCTCTTCCACACGCTAATGGTTTTTGTGCAACTCATGTGAGTTCATGATGCACCTATATTCTAATTATACTTATTCTTAGGCTTAAACATAGGATAACATTCGCACTATTTATGTTTTTATTTGAATTTTTTCTTGATTCTTGTTATCTTGACTGAGATTTTTTGGTTTTATTTGGAAAAAAATTTCCTTTTTTTAATTTACAGTATATTTTTAAAATTCAACCTGGATGAATTCAATTTTTTTAAAGAATTAAAATGATATTGGTTTAATATTTTTTTTCAAAAATCTGCTAGATTTTTTTTTTATATTATTTTCAAATCAAACCGGTCTAAATTTGAAGTGGACTTGCGAAGTTGATGCAGGTTTTAAAACAATAAAGCATAGATTTTTATATGGTGTCTCTATTAATTTCTTATGGTCTTGACTCAAATTTCTTGGTTTTATTTGGAAGAAAAATTATTCTTTTAATTCAAAGTATAGTTTTAAAATCCAACTTGGATTTTTTTTTTATATTATTTTCAAATCAAACGGTCTAAATTTGAAGTGGACAGGCGAAGTTGATGGAGTTTTAAAACAATAAAGAGTAGATTTTTATATGGTTTCTATTAATTTCTTGCTCCTTTTACAAGTTATAATATACTGTGGTTGGCTGACAAAGCCAGTTGATTGCGTTAAACTTTCCAATTAAACTATAATAGAGAGGAATATATTTTCCATGTTACCATCCTAAACTTTCTTAGATAGCCGCGAAACTGTGATGCTTCTATTCTATCCCTTAAAATTAAATAATTCTTAAATGTACAAATAAATATAAATACACACACACACATGAATAATTATTAATCCTCCACATGGTTGGTAGGTTGATAAGTCTTAGAATACAGGAGCCTGGTCAAGTAAGGTAGGATATCGGCCATAGATTAATTAAAAAGATCCCACAAATCTAAACATTAGGGTTTTTCCTAACATAATCTATACATTGGTGGGTCCATTTTTATCATAAAGCTGGCTGGGTTGGTGACTGGTCTCGCACTAGGAAGAAATAAAGAAATGGTGGGGAGAGGCATAAAAAGATGGAGCACTAGTTGGTGACACATGAGGGCTGTGTTACTTTTTGTGTTTTGATTGATGATATATACTTTATTTCACCTCTCTCACTGCAGCTATGGTAATTTTTGTGGGGAAACGAGTAAAAGATTCCTGTTCAAAGGTATATGGATGTGTCCTTATTGTAATATTATAAGGTAAGAATACTCGTGTTCTTGACTGAGCTAGTGCTCTCCTCTCCTCTCTTCTGGCTTTGCTTGTATTCTTTCCACACAGGAGGAGTATGATTTACTCTATCAGATATTAAAAACCTGACTATGGAAAGATGAACCGGTGCAGGACCATCTATGATTATCATATATAGCATTCAAAGTGACACTGAGCTTTTATGTTTTTCTTTATATCCTTTTTGTAAAAGTAGGAAATTTCCTTTTGTTACTAACAACACATGGAGTGAAAGACATAATCAACTCTATGCCTGTTTACAGCACAGTATATATATATAGAAAAACTAAGTATTTGGATTGATGTACAAGATATTAGATAAGATATTAATATTTAGGTGTGGTTGCGGTTGATTTTTTAAAGTGTTTTTTACTGGAAAATGCATTAAAATAATGTTTTTTTTTAAAAAATATATTTAACATTAGCATATTAAAATCAAAATGATTTGAAAATTACTAAAAAATATTAATTTGAAGTAAATAAAAAATAAAAAAAAATTTAAATTTTTTTTAAAGCGATTTTAAAACACAAAAATAATAATTTACTTAATCGTATAGTTTACAGGAATCTTAAAGTTTAGAAAATAGCTGGCAAATTGGAATTTATCAACTTGATTTTCTGCTGCATCAACTACATGATATATAGATAGTAGTAAACGAAAACAGTAAAAAGTAAACGAGAATTTGGAAAGAAGATTGGATAAGCAAAGGTGGTTGAATTGCAACATGTAAATGGAGTATCCTTTTTTCCAAATTGATATTGGTCCACCTTGATTCTCTTGTCTAACTAAACTCTATTAAGAATTGCAATTCCATCGGTGTTTTTTAAATTTTTTTAGTTTTCAAATTGTTTTGATTTACCATTAAAAATAAAAAAAATATTATTTTAATATATTTACAAATAAAATACCCTTTTAGAAACAATCTCTCCTAAAATTCTAAAATAATCAACTCAAAATGATTTACAGAATCCCAGGTGATCCATTTGACCAAAACTCCAAAATACAAAAGATGAGGGCAAAGTGAAAGGGCCGGGAGCCCGCATACTTTATACACGAAGTCAAATAAGCTTCATGATTATAATAGAAAATTAAAATACAAAAACCTTGATATTAGGGTTTTGCACACTATGCTCTTTTGTGCATGAGTGGGAATAGGTGCAGAGTGGCGAGTGCTCCACCATAACCCACCGCGGAATAATTTCTTGAAGATGAGATGACGGAAAGTCATGAAAGAGATACAGCAAAGGCACATACAAACAAGGATGAGAATCTTGACTACTGGGCATGGCGAATTAGTGTGTGTCATTTCCTAAATCCAATGGGGATCGTGGATTTTCATTCTGTCTACACATATGACAAGAATTCTTATGATGGTGTTAATATACACTAAGATATTCACAATCACTTGGTTTTTTTCAGCTAATATCTTCCTATGTGAGGGTTTTACGCCCTAACCTTGTCATTTGGAGGAATGGTTGTAACATATCACTACTATTAGTTGCTAAGAATTTCCAAGAGTTAGGTACGAGAATTAATGCTTCTTTCTTATATAGGAGTATTTTTTTTTTTTGTATGTTTTTGAATATTAATTAGCATCTATTTGAGTAAAGCATCACAAACTCACCATCACCATAACCATACAACCACATATCTATGTTATACTTGCCTTCGCTTTAATTGCACCACTATAATAAAATAATTAAAAAATAAAAAAATATTTTGTTAGTGATTCTGTCACTAATATGACATGTCATTATTGGCCATCAAACTTATTGACAGTATTATTCAATCATCATATTCTATAAAACATTTCATCAAAAAATCTAAATGTGTCATAATTGATAGCAACCATATCCTCCCCCTCCTCCTTCTTCCTCATTCTCTTTAATTGAAAATTAAAACAATAACTCCTCCCCTATTTTGTCAAAAATCTAATCCTTCATCAAAAAATTCGACAACCCAACACTCCGTGGTGTTATCATAATTATGTCTTGGTTTAATTGTTTTTCAAAATATTCCCTATACCAAGTAAACAAATCTATCCATTTATATTTTAAATTAATTATTTATTTTTGTTGTAGTATTTGTAGTTTGTTTGTATGTTTAAATGTTTTACAACCTTTTTATAGAGAATAAAAGTTTGATTTGTATGTTAGGATTTGTTTGAGAATTCAAAAAATTTGAATTTGTTTGTAATTTGATGAAATTGAGATTGATTTTGTGACTTAGGTGTTTTATACTAAAAGAAATGATAGGTTATTTAATGGTTAACAATCATATTATGCCAATTTTATTGTTATGTTGTAAATTTTAGGGAAATTAATTTTTTTTTTATGGAATTGCTAAAAATTAAATGGTATTCATTTATATTAAATAAGTTTGAATTGAATAAATAATAGATAATTAGTTGGGACACGAATTACTTATTGTTAATTGGATTTATTTAGTTAATATTTTGATGTATCATTAAATTTTTGTATAAAAATTATAATTGGTTATTAGATTGTGAATTCATTTTCAATTTACCAAAGTTGAGTCTTGAATTGATTGTATATTATTAATAAATGTTGTCATCAATATTCTATATAGATTTTCTAAGTAATGGATGATCATTCTTAAATGTATCAAGATTCACCCCAAGAGTTGTTTATGAAAAATTATTGTAAAATGGTTAAGGGTTTTTATTAATTTTTTATATTTAAATACGAGGAATATTAGTGGAGGTGGAATTAGATGTTTATGTTGGGAAAACCAGGAACAATGGAAACCAATTTTTTCCAAATCACAATTCACAAGTTCCAATCCTTTTTCCTCTTTATGAAATCAAAATTAGGATCAAACAATCACGCAAAATAACACCAAGATTTTTACGTGGAAAACCCGATGCGGAAAAAAATCACAAGACCGTAGTCCACCTAAAAACTTCCACTATCAACAAATAAATGGGTTCATAATTGTTCTTCCTTAGATTTAACTAAGGGCTACAACATTCATATCATCAAGAACAAAACTTCCACTATCAACAAATAAATGGGTTCATAGTTGTTCTTCCTTAGATTTAACTAAGGGCTACAACATTCATATCATCAAAAACAACTTATTCTTGGAATACAACAAGAGGGAGAAGTATTTGAGAAAAAACTCACAATACTAACAGCCTAGTTTTTGACAAAACGACTAGCTTATACACCACTAATCTTTGATCCAACCGTTCATAATGAAGAGTAATGTGTCTAGAAACTGTTGTCAAAATCTCAGCCCAATCCAATGGTTAACGAGCTGAAAAAAAAAGAATGAAGACAGATCGTCCAGCTGCCTCCTTTTCTTTTCTTTCTCCTGTGTTCTTTGTTTTGTTTTTCTTTAATTTTAATTACTATGCTACAATGGCAGACCTATTTTATTTTAAAAAGGTTACCTAGCTATCTTTTACTAATTAATATGGTGGCCTTTATTACATGGTGCAGGACCACACACAACAGTTTATGTGTGAAGTGCAAGAGCAAAAAGTTTCATAAATCATATGTTATGATGATGCATCTTCTAGAAAAAAAAGGTCACTTGAGAAATACTTATGTTGGTTTGCATTTGAATTACCCAATGTTCTTTATGAGACCATGTTATAAAGGATTGTTAGATTAACATCTAGTTCTAGCAGCCTACATGAAGTTATAAATGATAATAGTAATCATTATATGAGTATGGTGATGGATGCAAAAAAAATGAATCATGATCATTCAGGTGAAAGTTCATATGTAGATAAAGAACCAAATATAGATGTAGTTAAGTTCTTAAAACTTCTAAAATATTCTGATGAATCATTATGGGATAGATGCACAAATCACATTAAATTATAACCATTGCACGAGTGTTTACCATCAAGTCATATTATAGTATGAGTTAGGCCAATTGTGATATCATCATCAAATGGGCAAAAAACATTTTATTTAAAGGCAATAAGCTAAAAGAGAATTTCTATACGGTAAAATTCTTAATGAAACCTCTTGACCTAGAATACTAAAAAATTGATATATGCCTAAATTTTTGCATGTAGTAGTATAGTGAAGAAGTACATTTAACCGAGTGTAAAATATATGTGCACAATCAATATAAATCTAATACCAGTAAGGAATGGCACTTTTTGCATACAAGAAACTAAGATGCATTCCAATCACATATAGGCTTTAAAGGTTATTTATATCTCTGCAGATAGCTGAGCACATGACATGACATTATTTAACATGATGCAAATGATGAAGTTATGGTACACTCATCTAATGGTGAAGCTTGGAAGTAGTTTAATAAGGTGCATCCTTAGTTTTTAATGGAATCATAAAATATGAGTCATGGTTGGTGTACACATGAGTTCAATCCATCTAGGTCCTTTGTTGCACCCTATTTTTGTTGGCTAATAATACTAATAATTTACAGCTTGTCTTTATTGATGTGTATGAGATCAAAATCCATGTTCTTATTTACAATTATACCTAGTCCTTATAGTCCAAGTATGGATATAAATGTTTATCTTTAATTGTTGATTGATGAGTTGAAGCAATTATGGTCATTTAGGGCTTTGATGTATGATGTCTTAAGAAAATAAAACTTTCTAATACATATAACTTTGATGTGGATTATAAATAATTTTTCTACATATAAGATGGTTTCAAGATGAAGCAAATATGGAAAATTAGCTTGTCCTAATTTTATTTTTTTAAAAAATAATAATAAGGCTTTCAGCTTAATGAATAATGGTAAAGATTGTTTTTATTGCCACCGGAGATTTTTTCCAAATCATTATTGATACAAAAAGAATAATAAGAACTTCTTGAAAGGTAAATCTGAAAAAGATGTTGCACTATCGATACTGTCAAGTGAAGAATTGTGTGATGTAGTCTCATAGTATAAGGATATTGTATTTGATTTTCAATTTGGTAAGTAGAAGTTTTTTGGGTTTGGTGTGATCCATAATTGGATAAAGTAAAGTATTTTTGGGAGACTAACTTTCTTTGTCATAATTTAAATGTCATGCATATCAAGAAGAACACGTTTGGAGATATTTTTAACAAGGTTATTTACATAAAGGGAAAAAACAAAGAATAATATTAAAGCTAGAATGGATATAGCTTTTTTTTTTTTTTTTTATGATCATAGGAATATGAAGTTGGTTAATGATAAGGCACGTGTCGTAAAAGCCCAAAGCCAACTTTGTTGTAGATAAAAAAAATCATAATTTCTTGTTTACTAATGGTTTTAAGATTTTTGCAATTTCTTCATAAATATGCTTCAAACATAGCTAGATTGATGAATTTGGATGAATGCAGATTATATAGAATGAAGAGTCATGACTTCCATGTTGAAGCTTCAATATACAAAAGCTTATATTGTTGAAGATATTTTAATATTTATATCATATTATTTTGAGCCTCACACAAGAATAAGATTGAACTGTGTCCCAAGACGATGGTGGTGAAATACCTTCAATGAGAGTTTTACAATATTTTTTCATCTTAGTTAACAATTGTCGAAGAATATAGTTTTAAAAAGATATTTGACAGGCATTAAATTTAGACAAACACATAATTATATGCTATTTAACTGAAATGAATTGAGATCTTTTGTTCAGTAAGTTATTTTTATTATTTTGCAGTCTTAAATTATTTTCTCTTGTATTCCCATTTCGCCAAAATTCTTATTAACTTCCTTATAGGCAACACCATTAATATTTGTTATTCTGAAATCACTATATTATTGAAGCTTGAATTTTTCAAATATAAGATGATCAATTCGTCACGTAGTTTAAAACACAAGTATGTAATAATTTTTAAATGTTTTAAGAATACATTTTCTTAAAAAAAAATTGATCGTTAATGGTAGTTATCTTTAACTAGGTGTACAACATGAGAGGGAACATTGAAATTACTATCATTGGGTCCTGAATGAAAGACCGAATATTATAATGAGTACCTCATCAATGCATATGTCTTTTCACATTGAAGATTATAAAGAGGGTAAACATACCTATAATAGTAGGGTTTGTGTTAAGATACTAATTTTCAATGAATTTGAAGTTGTTTATTATGATAAGTTAGAATGGGTAATTGAATTGTAATATCATAGATCGTAAAATACAATCTTTTTACTTAAATGTTATTGGTATGATACCAATATAGGAATTAGAGTAGATCTTTACCATGGTTTCATTGAGGTTAATAAAAAATGTGACTTAACAACATTAATAATGTTTTTGTATTTGCAAAACAATTCTACCAAGTGAATTACAGATACACTCATCACTTTAAAAAGGATCATAACAGAGTTGATTGGTTATCCATTATGAAAACTAAACCTAGAAGTTATGTACAAGTTGTTAAAGATGATAGCAATGGAGTAATTGGAGGAGAATGTGCATTTCAACTAGATGAGTTAGTTGATCCATATCGAGTCTTTCTATTCACCGAGTCAGGAAAGAATTCAAATTTTTATGTCAATAAGAATATTTATATTTATGTTGATGTTGACAAGTTAAATGATATATTGAGTACCAGCAGACATACCAAAATTAACGAAGATGAAGTAATCAAATAACTTTAGTGTAATAAAGAAGACAATGGATATGAAGATGATGAAAACTAATATGACGAGGACTCAAATTAAACATGAGATTTGAACTGATTCTAGATGTAAAACATCATTATGCAATTAAGATATTTATTGTCGTGTATAAATCATTTTATTTTTTATATTTATCAAGCATTTATTGTCGAAGAATATGGTTTTAAATGAGTTTCTTTTTTCATAATTTATAAATGTAGCTGTGAGGTTAGATAAGAGTTACGAGTTATAACAAATATGGGAAAATACATGTTGTTACTTCACCGATAAAATTACCAGTGAAAATAAAAAAAATTATAATTTATGTTTGTGCTTGTCGGTGATTCAATCAATGATTTAACTTCACTGATGGAATCACCAATAATGCTTATGTAGTAAAACAATTACGAGATTTTGGAGAAGAATTCATGGAATTGGGATCAACCAGCAGGTTCACTAATGAATTTAAATTCGTTGGTTACATTGTACTCATCGACAAATTCTAAAATCATCGAATAATTATAGAGAGTTTGGGGAAAAATTCATGGAGTTCGAACTAGGGTTCACCGATAGATTTAAATCCATCAATTATATTGTACTTACCAATTTGCTAACTAACTCTAAAATTATTAGAGAATTTTAGATAGTTTGGGGAAGAAGATTTATTTAGGTTTGCTATTGGAAATACTGATATATGAAAACTCATTGATGAGGATAAAGGCTTACAAAAGATTTCAAATTTTTTAGTTGATGAGTTCATCGGTGATATACTGACGTGGTTACTAATCAACGAACTCATCGATGGAAAATTTCATCGATGATTTGAAACCCAAATATGTCAAGACAATCCCTAGATTTCCTTTATTTCCCTTAAAATCTTCATTTTCCATCCCATCTCTCCTCTTCCTCTCTCTCAACTAGACAACCAATGTTTTCTTTCTCTCTACAATTGATGGCGGCAATGCTTTCTCTCTCCTCTAAACAATGACACAAAACTCTCTCTTTTAGATATTCTTTAAGGTTTGTCTTCTTCTATCACTCTTTTTTAATTTTCTATAATTTTTTTCATTTTACATATAGCATATGAACTATGATGTTTTTTTTTTAATTACTAAATTAAGATTAGATTTCTCTTTTCTTTTCTATTTTAGGTTATTAGAATGATTATAAATAAAATGGGTTGTTATATGTATTCAAGAGGGTGGGTTTTATTGGAAGTAGAAATTGTTGTTGATTTAATTGTGTAAAGGTTATATTGGCACTTGTCGCACCCGACATCGCGGCGGCCTTAAAAAATTATTATCTCTTTGGAAAGAATGGATTTTTGGCATCCTGTTCTTTAATGGGGAATGGTCTTGTTTAAGGAGTCGCCACCTAGTATTATGGTCACTGGGAACCCTAACTGGTCAACATAGATTCTATGGTATGGGACTGGTTATGTAAAAAGAAAGATATTATCACTCCTTAAACATCATGTCTAAGACAGGCTGCATTGCTGATCTTTGTCATTGATTGCTAACATTTTTGTTGGTTTATACTATGATTTTTTGCTTGTAATATTCCTGACTCTGGCGCCAATGAATATTCAACTATGGATATTTCCAACTCTGGCGTTGATAAATATTACGTAGATATCAAAATAAATAAATTTAAATCATCATTGCCTTTTTTTATTCCTGACTCTAGCGTCAGTGAATAAACAAATAAAAATCAATTTATTTTTACACATACGCATTTTTATTTTTATGTAGCTAAATAAAAGCAAAATACAATAAAACAAAATAAAATAAATTTACATTAGTATTTTTATTCCTGACTCCGACGTTAGTGAATAAACCAATAAATTTATTTTATTTTATCTTATATTATTATTATTTTTTGCATGCACATTTTTTATTTTTATATAACTGGATAAAATACAATGAAATAAATTTGAATCGTTATTTTTATTCTGACTCTGATGTCAGTGAATAAATAAATAAAACTTAAATTCATATTTATATTTTTTTTTACATATGTAATTTTTATTATATTTTTTTATTTTTTATTTACATTTTTGGGCTAGGCCCAGCTCAACCCACATGAGCTGGGCTAGACCCAGCCATCCCAGCTCAGTGACAGGCCCAAGCCAGTGATCGGCTGGGCCAAAAAAAAAAAAAAAAGCACGTGTGAATTGTTCACGCTTGCACGAACATTGGTGAAGGTAATTAAATTGCATTCACACATTGTTCTTGTAACACTAACAATTGCATTTTGAAATGAAGATAAAAAAGGGATGAAATCATACCTGCTTCTGGAGATGATGAAGAAGGCTACGATGCTGGTGGTTGCTGCTCTCGTTTGACTGCTTTCTCTTCTCTCCTCGTTGTGCCCACTGTCTTCCTTTTTCTTTTCTTTTTTTGTTTCCCTGTTCTTGAGATGAAGAAGCTGAGTTGGTATGTCTATTTCTTGAGATAAAACACAGACAATTGTAGGGATCTCTCCTTTCTGTATATGTTACTCTCTTATTCTCTCCTTCTTTGTGTATGTTTTATTTATTTATTTATGCTCTGTTTCTTTTCTGTGGTTTGCTCTATTTTTGTCTCTATTTTTGGGTTGATTTTTCCATAGGGATGAAAGAAATGGCAGAAAGGGTTCTCCTCTCCGTTTCAGTCTTCTATGTTCTGGGTCTCTCTTCTCCTGTTTTCCCCTTTGATCTTCCTCTTCCTTTTCTAGGTTTATTTCTCTGTTTTTTTGTTCAATCTCCCCCCAAAATGCTCCTCCAGTTCTGTTTCTCCCCCTGCCTTTTATAAGGCTAGTTTACCATGTGTAATGAGACTGGTGCCCTATTCTGGGTGGTTGGATGGATTCATTTTTAAGAATGTGCTTGGGTCCAGGTGGTGAGTGTTGGAACTTGAATTGGAGGTTGCCAACTAAGGTTGGATCGTAAGAATTCTTCTAGTTCGTGAAAGAAATGAATTAAGTTATTCAATAACTTAATTATAAATGGGAATAATAATTCTATTAAATTGGTATTTGTTATGTTGTCACTTTATTTTTCTTGCAAATTAATTTATCGTAATATTAAATTATTTTTCAGGTTTGGCACCACCTGACAAGACTTAGTAGATTTGAGATATTATTTTTTGTATAAGATTAATACATGTACTCATTATAACATTAACATGTAATTTTTGGAAAGGAATATAATTTACAATTATATTGCATTCTTTTGTAATGCCTTTAAGGTATTTTATTTGAATTGTTAAAGTAATGTAATGAAGGAATTTAAATATTACGATGGATTTAATTTAGTCACTTTTGTAAATGAAGGAATTTATTACCATGTTGAATTTAATTTAGTTACATATATTTTATGTGAGGTGGAATTAAATTTCTACTATGTCATTTTAATTATTTGGATGAGGAATGAGTTCCATATATGGTTGACGTGGTTGCGTTTCAAAAAATAAACATTTACTCGAATTTTCACGTGTGATTATGGAAAATTTCAAGATGTTACATATATAGTTTGGATTTAATTAATTGATTTTTAGATTCATAAATATAGAAGCTACATGAATGATAACATTGACGATGAAAACATGGATGAAAGTGCCTCTGTTTCAGTAGTGCTAGCTTAGAGATCATCTAAAATAGATGTTTGTGGTGGGGGTAAGTTTAAGTTTAGTACATATGTAATCTTTACTTTTAGTTAATATGCATTTATTTTTAAATTTCTAAACTAATTATTTAATTCAAATTATTATAAGAAAGAATTCTTGTGAGATGCTGCAAACTCTGAGTTTGCAATGCAAGTTTGGGAAAGTCATAGTGCATCTAGGTGAGTTTGAATGTGTTAAGTTTATATTTTTTGGTAAAATTATAATATCTTTGATTGTTATATATTTTTTAATGAACTTCTAAACCAGGTTCTGTTATTTCTGGTAAGACACGCACACCTACATTTGAGGTGTAAATTCCACACATCATTGAGAGTAATTGAAAGACATATTAATAGTTCTTGAAATTAAAGGTTTTCATGAGGCGATCACATAGTGAGTCCTCAAATAAAAATAAAAAAGACTCACAGTTTGATTAGTACTTAAAATGCATTTTTATCAAGGTTTTATATCATCATTTTGCACCTGAAGTATCACTAACTCTTTAAGTAAAACATGTTTTATAATAACATATCTAATAATAAAAGATACCTTGAATTTATGGTAAATTTTCATCTTAAATTCATGCCTATCACATAAATGAAAGGATTGATTGATGAGTTTAAGTATTGAAATTAAAAGGACAAAGAGAGGGCTAAACTTACAAAAGAGATGTTGGTTCAGTCCAAACTAGAACACTATTCGGTATATGGGTCATATTTGAAGCTGTAGAACTCGGATTTAGGTCTGTTTTATGTGGATGGAAAGCTAAGACATAGGCCTAAAACTTTCATGTGGAATCTAAGATTTAAAAAGGTCGTTTTCAAGTCCAAATTATAGCAACAACATAGAGGTCCGAATTTATCTCGCAGCCTAAACATTGTTCAGTGTTCAGCCCATATCTCGAGTTCTAGAAGTCTAAATGACCTTAATTTTTTTTCCTAGAAAGATGAAACAATTTCCTAGAACTTTCATGGTAAAGTTGGTTCAAATTCTAACGTTAGCAATGATGTTTTGTTCAGACAAGAAGATAAGGATTGTTACCAAGTTAAGATGTGGTCACCCACTCAACAATTATTCATCAAATCATTAGTTTCAAATTTTGGCCTATAAAAGAAGGCATTTGCCATACATTTAGGCATCTTGGTTTTCAGATCAAGATCATGCTCTTTATTTCTTTCTTTATGTTTTTGTAATGTTTAAGTTTTATTTCATGTTATATTTTTCTTAATCTCTTGTTTATGCTTTTCATTTCCTTTACTATACTTATATTCTTTTGTTGTTTATTTATGTTTATCTTCTTCATTATATTTAGCTAAGTTTATTATGTCAAGGTAAAAAGGTTTCATTAATGATGTTAGAATAGGTATAATATAAACTCAACATGGGCTTTAATGGTTATATCCAAGAAAGTTTGTTATTAACATGTCTTATCTTTTTATCTTACTAATTCTTAATACCTTGCTTCTTAAATGGTTAATTTAGATTTGTGTTGTATAACACTTGGTACAACAAATGCTTAGCACGTTTATAGCCAATCATATGGTATAACCTACACTTGTGCTATGAAAGGAACTTGATTTGTTGTTAACATAAGTTAGCATCATGAATTCCTGACAATTTTTTAAAGTTTGGTGTTACTTAAATAATATAATTAATATGATAATGTTAAAAATTTATAACAAACTATTAAGGATAAATCATTCGATTGGAACCTCCTTTGTGTGTGGTTTCCAGTTGATTAATAAAAAAAGTTTATACTATATTTATTTCTAATACTATTAGTGCATTCTCTAACCTTGACATTTGTTTTTATCATTGTTGAATCCTCATATTAATCTTACATCTTAAAGTCCTCTTTAACTTATTATTATTATTATTATTATTATTATTATTATTATTATTATTATTATTATTATTATTATTTATAATTTATATAGTTAACTTTCTTGTAGTTCGACCCCGGTCTTGCCGGATTATTTATTACTTCGACACTCCTGCACTTGGGAGAAGACATCAATCTTTTGATTGTGTCACGGTTCCATTAGCAAGCATATCAGTAGGTTGCTTTCTTTTACTAACCATGCAAAGTGCTTAGTAAGAACAAAATGTATTTTTAGGTATTTGTTTTTAAAATGGTAGTTATTGTTTGTGATATTGTTTAACTAGTGATTTATTTTGCAGGCTGTATAGCTTAGACGAGAGCCAAGTTTGAAGAAGTTATACATGGAAACACATATACATAGGGAGAATATATAGGAAGTAGTGCAATACTTCCTGGAAAGACTAGATGAGGTGTTTATTATAAGTAAACTTTGAAACCTTTTATATATTATTTGGACTGATGTTTTTTTATCCATATCTTTGCTTTTTTTTTTCTTTTTTTCTTTTTTTTATGTAGGAGCAATAGACCACTAGCATGCATGCCAAACACAGGAAGGACCCTGGAACCCATCTGAAATACGATATGAAGTTATAAGTGGAGGCTGGAGAAATTGATGGACTAAATAGAAGTCTGGTTCATGCTATCTTTATAACTATGACCTAGATATGAGGTTGAGTTGTAGTGTCTCAACCATAGGCACCTTGAAATTTTCAGCCCGAGTTAGTTGGCACTAGCCATTGAGGAGTTGGTTGAATATTGAATGAGTGCTCCAAGGGCTAAAATAGAGGCAAAATATGAAGAACAAAGTAGGAAGCAATGGGAGGAGCCAATGGTAAACCTGTTAAGTAATTATCCTTCCCTTTATGGATCTTTATGAGATTTTCTTCCCCTTTCACCTGCAATGCCAACTTCTTATGTATATAGACATTTGTAATTGAGTTTTATAGTTAAATTAGTAATATAATCTTCATTTTAAATTAGTTGTTTAATATGAGATTATTTGATAGCATTAAAAAAAACAATTTACTATTACTAAAACATTGGCGAATATAAAAATTATGTCTATGATTTTGTTGATCAAATAGGACCATTTTCCTCGAAGAATTATTGAGAGTTGTGATTTTGTTTGGTATGCAATAATGGATTCACTAACATAAAAAAAAAATTTGGTGATTTTTTCGGCCAATCCATTAGTGGCATATGATATATTACCAACAAATAAATCCATTGGTAGTATCCATCAAATGATATGTTGACAGGAAATAATTGATGCCTATTTTAATCACCAATAACAATAATCCACTGGTGTATCTTCCAATATAAGAATAACCAACGAAATGACCGACAAATATGAATATTCATTAATTATAAGCATTCATGAATCATAAATATCCATGATTTATGAGTAATTAATGTTTTGGTTCCAGGCTTTTTAAATAAGTGTGTGTGTTGGATGAGTAGAAATAACTATCGAAAACTTCTTAAGTTATTTTTTTTTTTTGTTGTTGGTTTTTCCAAGACTTTCTCTTTTATTTGTTCTTTCTACTTTAGATCTTAGAAATATGTTCTTCTAGAGAAAAAAATGAGTTCATTCTTAAGTTTGTAGACTTTAAAAAGATTTGCATCTTTTCAAGGTGATGCTGTTGAGTTTCTCGGAGTCCATTGCATTGGGACTATTTGCACCAGGTGAATGACAATTACACCTCAAGGAGAAATGATGGACAATAACATTAAGTTTCTTATTTCTTTTTTATTATCTTCAACAAGCAAGTTTTCTAAACTTATATTATGAGCAAGTTTTTCAATTCAATATTTATTTAATTGAATAAATGTTACGTTGCATGATTTTTTTTATTTGTTGATCATATAAATTCTATGTTTAATTTTTTAAAATTTTATATCTTTTTATTTTTATGTGATTATATTTTATGCAAGTAATTTTTCACTCGATAAAGATTTATAAATTTATAAAATAATAATAATAATAATTTTTCAACAACTTTGATTTGATTGAATATGCAAGTCATATTTGCACGTCTCATTAAAACTATATTATTTTAGAAATATGTTTTCTTTTTTAATTATACTAGTTTGGATATATTTTTTAGCCACCGGGCTATATTTGAAAAAACACGTTGATATGATCAATTATGTGCTGGAAAAAAGAAAGGCGAAAAAGGGGTAGGATTGAAATGTTATCCATGGCTCTGAGCCATTGAGCAGCTATTTTAGTGCACCTGAGAGACTGTGGCCCAATGATAACTGATAGTCAGATATGCAGCGTATCTTAGCTTGATAGGACAAAAGATTGCAACTTGTGGTTATCAATTGCCCACTTAAATGCTTCTTTCCTGCATTGTATGTGTCAGCTAGCCCTTAATTTATTGGTACAAAATCGATGCTTATCCAATTTGCCAATCATGCTATTGTGTTTGGTAGTGATTTTTTTTTTGTTTTTTTTTTTTATATAATACATTAAAATTATAAAAAAAACATTTTAAAAAAAAGTATTTTTAATAAAAAAAAATTTAAAAAACACTTTAAAACATCATTTTTTTTCATAAGACAATTTATATCTTTTTATTATTAATATGAATATTCAAGTTAGTTTGCGTATATTTTAATTATTCTCACGAATTTTAAAATTAATAATTATATAAACTCTTAAAATTATCATATTAGCAATTATAATATTTAAATATAAAATTATAAAAAAAATAAATCCTTTAATCCTAACAATCACCGTTGTTTCTCCAATATAGCGTTGTTTCACCAATATTGGAGAGGCAATCATGCAACATTATAACAAAGATATGTGGGCTGCATCAAGCCCACGGAAAAAGACAAGTCCTTTTCCTCCTGAAACGATAATATTACACTAAAAAAATTACATAATTTTTCACGAACATGATGGAGTATGATTGTGTTTGCCGATGAGAGAGTTCTTGCAGGATATCTCGAGAGAATTAAAATCATGGCACGCAAAACAAATACTATCCAAGGTCAAAGTAAAAAATGGACAGCAGACACGTATTAGTTGATGAAGAGACACAAGTACAATGATAATGGAATAAAACGTGTCAAACACGGTTTTGCTGTGGCCGCCAAATGACTTTTTTATTTTTATTTTTTTAATTAATATAAATATTTGATCAATTTACACATATCTCAACTAATCCTATAAATATTAAAATTAACAATCATTTAAGCTTTTAATAATTATTATATTAACAACCACATAACTTAAACTTGAGATCACAGGAGAAGCAAACCTCTTAATTTCAAAACTTCTTATCATTAGACCACTCACTAAATAATTAATAAAAATAAAAAAGGAATTGTTTCATATTTTTTTTAATAAGAAATTAAAATAACATTGTTTTATTTTTAAAAAAATATTAAACTAGGTTTTTATAAGATTAATTAGGTCTGATCGAGTCAATTTTCATCTGATTTAATTTAAAATCTAACTCAAATCAAGTTTAATAGATTATCTAATTAACCTATCAGACCAAACTAGTTTAAACAATACCTCAAAAATCAATGTAAGATGAAATAGAAGGATGTATTTGTCTGAGAGTATAATAGTAGTTATGGTTCAAAGTGTTTTTTACTCAGAAATATATTAAAATGATATTGTTTTTATTTTTTAAAAATTATTTTTAATATCAGCATATCATGATTTGGAAATATTAAAAATTTAATTTTAAATGATATTTTTTAAAAAAATTAAAAAAAAAAAAGATGGTGTGAAGTGTGTTTTGACAAAGACGGGAAAAGGAAAAGAGTCGTGAATTAGATACTAACATATCCCAATTGTGGTTTTCACAAGCCGACTGAATTTTGAGTGGACTCCACGTTAAATCAAAACAGTGATTACTTTTAATCATCGCTGATCCATTCTCATGAGCAAAAAGTTGAGAGTTTATAAAGTAATAAGTTTTTTTTATGTTGGCCCACTAGCTATTATAACACCATCTTTGTAAATCCAATTTAGTGTCTGTGCATAAAAGCTAAAGTTTTTTATTGATTGGGTTTTATACAAGTCATTTTTATATATACATTTCAAAAAAAAAAAAAAAATTCTCTTATACCTTCAAAGATTAGAACTTTAAATAATAACACAAAAATTATATATTCACATTACAATCAAAGTAAAACCTAGAAGAGAATCATTTAGTAGGTAATCTAGTGATAAAATTTTAGGATCAAGAAGTTTGTTCCTTTTATGGTTTCAAATTCGAGTTCTATGGTTGCTAATATAATAATTACTAGAGGTTTACATGATCTTTAATTTTAGATCTTGTGGGATTAGTCAAGATACGTTAATAAAAATAAATAAATAAAATAAAACCCATAATATGCATAACAATTATATGAACCTTTCTTCTTCTTTTTTAAACATCTATAGCCTTCTTTTGCCAAAAAAACCTCACTTATTTTTCTTCTTCTTTATCATCACGCATGCAATGTATATAGATAAGACCATAACATAGAAAATCTTCACAAGTTTGACTAATCAAACATAAACATAATAAAATCTATTATAAAATTAGAACATAGAATTAATATAAAATAAATTATTTAATATGAAAATAAATAAAGAGTTAATATAAATGTATGAAAACACTTTTTTTAAAGTGTTTATTTGTCTCACGTAGAGACAACACCTTCAAAACTCAATTAAAATCTCTAAACATTGAAAGACATAAAACAAAAGACCAAAAAAGAAAAATAAGTTTAATTACATGATATAAACTCATATTTATAAACACTTAGAAGAGAATATTTCTTTTCTTTTTTATTTTTATTCATTTACAAATTACACAAACAATTAATCTATAAATACCCAACAATTACATATACATAAACACGTATACGTAAGCATGAGTATATGTATAGGATGCTGATTAGGCTCCTTGGAATCTGATATAAGCAGGTTTTAGGCTTCGGGTTGTCATGGGCCTTAACATGCAAACTGAGTCTCAAGGTCCAATACTACAATAGCCACAAAACTGAAAAGGGTAGCTCTAACACTTCTGGTTCAGATCTGATGCCTAATTAGTGAAGTCAAAAGGGCAAGCTCATCCTCGTCATTAGATTACAATGGAAACCCAAAACTGTTAAAGCACCCCGCTCCCTAACCCATAGCTTCATACCAAAATTATTGACAAAATTAAATTTTTTTTAGGTTCAAAGGAAAAAAGCTTTTGAGAATAATGAAGCCCAGAATGAGAGGGTTGAGACTGTCTCAATGTTGTATATAACTTCATGTATTAATATTAGTCTATTTGTTTTTACTATTTTTTAAAAAAATTAATTTTTTTTTATTTTTTATTTTAAATTATTTTTTTTAGTATTTTCAGATTATTGTACTCATGTCAGAAATAATTTTTTTAAAATAAAAAATATTATTTTAATATATTTACAAACAAAAAATAATTTTAAAAAGCAATACCTTATAATTATTATTGGCCAAACTCTTCCCAGTTCCTAATAGTAGAGAATAAAGCATATAACATGTAAAAATAAAAAAGAATAAAAATAAGGTACTGATCTGGATTGATTTGTTTCTTTTCTTCAAAGCAAAGTCAGGATTTCAGTTCATGGACAGAGTTCTAATATGGGCCTTAATCTCAATTTTGAAGTAAGCCCAGGCCTTGTTTCATAGCATAAAAATTTGTAATGCTAGTAATTAGCAGGTCTAAATTTAAGAGATGAGCCTAGCTGGCAAATACGCTACACTCCCGTTCTTGATTTTTTTCAAGTTAAATTTAAGATATAGTATTTTTAAACTGAAAATGTATTAAAAATAATATTTAATATCATTACATTAAAATCATTTTAAAAAATTCGAATTAATATCTTTTAAGATAAAAAATAATTTAAAAACATTTTAAAAAATAAAAACTACCATAATATTAAAAATATAATAATAATACTAAGAAAATAAATATCCGGTATGTTGTAATATTCAATCCACATGGATGGACGAGTTGCTCGAGCTGTTCCAAGGTGATTCTCGTCCAACCGTGGCAACATAATCCTGGGAGTTCGTTTTCATCAAGAAAAATACAATAAAGCCAAAGTTCATGAAACTTAATTCTATCTGGGCACCTTAAACTTTGGAGGGGGGCACGCAGGCAAAGTGATGACAAATGGACTGTCATTTGTTTGACTGGGTCAGTTTCATAAATTCTATAGAGTAATATCTACGCTGCAATTGTGACCTATGCAATGTGAAATTATTTGATTTGTATTGATTTAGGAATACTTCTCCTTCAATGGTAGAACATGAAAGATACTGAAACCATTGTTATTGAACTTGATTTTTCCTACCGGTTGACTTAGAACTTTATTCGACTTGTCTTTTGGTTTAGATCGGGTGTAAAAATAATTTATTTTATAGTTAATTTAATTTGATCTGATTAATTTAATAAATTAAATAAATTGTTTTTACAATTCGATCAAAAAATCAAAACTTGCTACTTATATTTTTTTCAACTATTTGATTCTATAAAAGTATTTATTGATATTTTTCTAATGTGAAAAAGGGGCTGATTCGAGGTTATCTAAACTGATTTACGGAAAAGAAAAGGTGAAGAATTCGAATGTAACTAGGAATCCAAGTCGTATGTTAATTTGAATCAATTTGCTTGTCTGAATCCAATTCTGAGACCACTTGTATAGAGTGAAGGGCATATATGTTGTGTCAAATATAAAAGGGGTTCAAAGTAGAAAAAAAAACAAGAAGGAATTTGTTGACTTTGGATACAAGTATAAACACTTTAGTCCTCAAAGTGATAAACCCCCCCCCCCCAGCCCCACTAAGAAGTTATGGCTTTAGAGTTGTGTTTTTCCAACTCTTCTTTTTATAATTTGGTCCTTAAACTTACTTTTAGATTCTTTCACTTTCATTCCTAACGCCATCAATGTTATGATTTGACCCCTTAACACATATTTCTCAACATGCTATCTTTCAAGGAAGTTGGCTCTGTTTGAAAACGTGGATTAACCTATGATTTTTTTTTAAAAAATATTTTTTTATTAATTTGTTTTATATTTTTTAATTATTTTAATGTGCTAATCTCAAAAATAATTTTTTAAAAATAAAAAAAAATTATTTTAAAATATTTTTAAAGCGAAAAATATTTTGAAACCACAATCATAATCTTAAATAGACCTGTAAGTGTCGTCGACAAAAAATAAAAATTCTCACCACTCATGTCTTAATCATATATTATTATTATTATTATTATTATTATTGAGAATGTAATGTTTCTGTTTGATTAAAATTAAAATTATTAATAATGTGGTTAGTTCATCATTAATAATAATATATGAAGAGTTCAAATTCAGTATCTCCAAAAATAAAAGATTCAGTGTTTTGTCTTTGAAAAATAGTATAATTATTTTGACTATAATATATTTTCCTTTTCTCTAATATACACAAACCCATTGACCATGTTTAAAGATATTACATTGAAGTGTTCTTATAATAAATTTACATAAGTAAATTATATAACATATACATTATATTAAATAATATTTTTAATACTAGTTTAAAATAGCCAAACTAATGTTTACTTTCCACTGGAAATTGATCAACTTAACATAAGTAGGCAACAGAGGGTTCAAAATCACCTATTTGCGTGTGTTCAATTTAAGAGAAAAATACTGTAGAGGTTTGATTTCATTAAATTTCAAAATTAGAGGGATTGACAATGATTTCTACCTTATCTTTTGTCACAGCAATTAACTTATATAATTAATGTGGATATAATTATTCGTTTATTTTTTCCATTTCCTATAATATTTAGATGTCAAAATTAAGTAGATGAAAATTTAGTTACTTAAATATGGGTCGCAAACACAATGAAACTACTTCAAAATCCAAGATTGATTTTTAAAATAGAAAAATACAGGGGTCACAATGAAATATTGTTGAAGTTCGAGGGATTAAGACGTAGTTTTCCTCCTGATCTGTTCATGCCGTCCCTTCAGTTTTTATCCCTTAATGGGATTAAGACGTAGTTACGGACCTGATTCACTTTTGCTAAAGCGTCCCAACTCGAAACATTTCTCAGAAAATAAAATAAAATAAAATAAATCCCATTAATCTCGTAGTTCTATTATAGATGATTTGTATTTTACTAAGATTATAGAGATAGACTAGATAATTCAACTGTGTTACGCTGCAAATCTTTTTTTTTTTTTTTTAAATATAAGAAAATATTTGAGTGTTGCTTATATATTTTCTAGTAAAAAAAAAAAATTAAATTATGTTAGAGTTGATTTAATATGACCCGGTCAATTTGATGGGTCAAAAGATAACTCAAATGATCGTTAAAAACATAATTTAACGAAAATAAAATTCAAGATATTTTTTTAAAAAAATTTCTAGATAAAATCATATTAAATCGATTTAAATCAATTTGGAATAATTTGTTAAATCTGTGATACAGGTAATAAGTTTAAGATAGCCCCATAAAAAAATCAAAACAAATTATAAAACTAGATTTCCAATCAATCCAATATTGAAAGATGAAATTAAAAAAAAATTAATTAAAATAACTCAGAAGCAAACAACTTGAGTCAATTTGAGTTAAAATAAATGATGAAATCCAATCCTAGTCAACCCAATATTGACGGATGAAAATTAAAAAAAAAGAGAATTAATTTAAAAAAAAATAAAAAAAAAACTTGACTCGGGTCGACTTAGGTTAAAAAAAACTTATGATTAGAGTAATGAGATTAGAATAATCACATAGAAAATAAATCAAAAAAAATTATAAAACTTAATTTCAAACCAACTAAATATTGAATGATAAAATTAAAAAGAATAAAAAAAAATAACATGATTTAATTTGCTAAACCGGCGCTATGATACTAGAATAAAAAAAAATTTAATATTAAATAATAAAATAAAAAAAACTAAACTTTTTTAAAAATTAAAATATTTACGGTTTAAGTGAACAATGCTTTATAAAAAGAGATACAGTAAATTCTTTTTTTTATTTTTTTTTTTTAATTTAATTTTGATCAACAAAAATTAGTCTAAGAATATTATTTACTGTAAACTAGACAAAAAAAAAAAAAATTATTGAGCAGAAAGAATCCTTCCCTGTCCTGGGAATAAGCTAGCACATCTGCTATCTTTAAAGATCGAAGATGAGAATAATATCTTATAAAAAAAAATATAAAAAGTTAAATGAAAATAAATATTGAATGAAGATTAAAATTAAGAAATTGAGTTCAGGTCTGAAAATTATAAAAAATTATCTTCAAAATAGTCATTTCTTTTTTAAAAATAATAGTTGTAAAAAGACTCTTCAAAGCTATACCCCACCATATAATACAATGGTTTGTTCTTAATTTTTTTTTCTTTTAGATTAGAGTATTAAAATGATTTATATATATATATATATATATATATAAAATTAATTAATTCTTAATAAAAAAAATTAAAAAATTTTAAAAACATAAATACAACCACGTTTCCAAACACTCACAATATCCAAACAAGAAGTAATTATAAAATTACACTCTTCACTAAAGCTCAAAATTGTAAGTAAAAATGGAATAAGTGACTAAACTTGTAATCAATCTCTTGATCATCCAAATTAGGATTCCTATAATTTTATAGATTTTACCTTTTAGCTAATTCCTAATCACTAATTTCAAGTTTCAATGCAAAAGGAAAATCCCACATATTCCAATTAATATAAAAAATAATTTCAAAATTTTTGTACATAGAAGTTCGTTAACCAATAATTCAACAACATTATCTTTATATTATTTTTTAAATTTAACATTAAAATATTTTTTTAAAAATTCAACCAATAAATTACCTTTGAAATCCATCTTCTATGCACCAAATGAATGATTAATGATTTTTTAGGTTAATAATCAAAATGAAATTAGTACATTAATTAAGAAAAATACTCAAGTCATGGGGGGGAACTATCATTTTCAGAAAATGATGGACCATACTAACATGTCAGCACATAAATACGAGGCTACTAATCACAAAGAAGGTACCGACACGTCTCCCACGACAACGATGGGGCTCCAGAACATATCCACAAAAGAAGAATTATTGTACGGACAACCCCCAAAGTTTCTCACTAGACCTTCACTTGACAACTCAACACGTGGTCCCATCATCACGTTTGATTCACACGCCCCTAAAAGTCCTTTACGAAAAGCCTAAACAGAAGCCCAATCGGTTCTCACTGGGTCCCTCCCCGAGAGACCGAATCTTAAACGGTGGGCCTAAGGGTATGTGAACGTTTCTCAGAAAACGACGCGTGTTTAAGAGGCCTGAGTAATTGTGGGACCTACAAGTGTTGAAATGACTATAAACTTGACGCGTGTTGGTTGTGGGACCCAGTGGTGGGTATAAAAATCCAAATAAAATTCACAAAAAAGTCGCTAGGTGGGACCTACCAGTCCCTGTTCTAGCCGCCTAACTTTTTGTTTAAATTTATTATAAGTGCGGTTTAATTACGTGGTTGATTACGGATCATTCATGTCTGAAGTTGGAGATAAGCAAGTGGGGCTCAACTTGCCCTGCCCAAAATCTTTTTTAACAACTCGTTACTTACTCGTATATTAAATTTAAATATAAAATAACTGTTTAAATATAATCTGAATAGTTATACAATTTTGATAATAGAAACCGAAGGAGTTTTGGGCACTCATAATTTAAATTTCAATTCCAGCATGTATGATTTTTTAATACTATTTCGGGTATAAATAACTTTAAGTTGACTCGAATCAAAATCTGAGTGTTATAATTTACTACATTTTAATATATAATTAACTTTTTATATATGTATTTTTTAAAAATTTAAAAATTATTTATTTATTTAATATCATATTTAGGTCAAGTTTAAATGTAATAATTCATACCCAACTTGAAATCCAATCTTTTTTTCTTTAGGTTTTACCCAGACCTAATTGCGTTTGAAAAATTTTTCTACCCATTTGGATGTTGGTATCTATTGGGTTCATGTTAAATTGTTATCCTTATACTTTTTGCATTAAAATAAATTTTTTTAATATATATATAAGAAAATATGTTTATCTAGCATATTTTTAAAACATTGAAAATATTTTTTTTATAGTTTTTTAAATTGAGCAATAATTCGTGATAACATAAATAATTTTAAATTGAGATTCGTGAAAATATATCATGCAGATAGCTAACATAACAATAAATAAGTTAAACAAATTGCATAACCAAGGAATATTACCTATTACCTAGGCTATTACGCATGACTTTTTTCTTAATTTCATTGAATTTAACTTATTAATATTATCACAGCTTTAGTACCTCTATTATATTATAATTTTTTTTTTTTGAAATTTATGCCATCTCATTTTAACAATTTTATTATTTTTTCCAACCATGATTTTTTTAAAAATCATAGTTCCATTCATAGGCGGAGGGGTGTACAAGGCTGAGGTGGGCTGTAGCCCAGGTAAAAAAAAAAAAAATCCTAACCTTCAGTGTCCAAAACTCTAATTTACACACCAATGCACACAAATGCAGCAATTAATAAGTACTGAAAAAAGATTTTTTAGTGCTTTAATGGGTCTAAATTAAATTTTTCTAAATATGTTCTCGTAAAAAATACCCCAATTTGGCATTAGTATTCCCATCTAATATTATTTAGGATTGCAAAATGATTCTTAGCAAACAACCAAAACGCATAACTCAGTAAAAACCCGTTTTTATATAAATAATCTATCTTTTATCCAACAAATTGATAAGTACATCTTCACGAAAAAATAATTAAATTATATTCTTTCCTTTATCTTTAATATTTTTTAAAAATAAAAATTTATTTTGGATTTCACATACATAGACTAAAAGATTTTAGTCGATATATATTATGGTAGTAAGATGTTATTAAATATATTAATCTTGGTTCGGTTAAAATTTAAAAAACTAACCAGTTTTCTTGTGGCATCCATTAATTAAATCTTTTATATGATAATTTATGAGCTTCTACAATAAATTCTCTTACAAAATAGGAAAGATAAATATTAATCGGGAAGATAAAATTATTATTAGCAAATAACCTAAATAAAATACTAGTGAAATCCTAAATAAGAAAATTGAATATTTTTCATTAAGTTTAGATGTGAATAGTCTATCTTTTATTAGATAAAAAGAAAATATTGTCTTCTTGAAAAAGATGGAGAACTCCTACTTGTGAACTTGAAAATTGATTTAATTATATCTTATTTTTTACCAACTAATAAAGCATTGCTTCGAATTTGAGAGATGCTGGATTTGATTTTCTCCTTGCATATATGCAATTTGTTTGCATACAATATAAGATTGACATACCACATATAAATGATTCGTATAAAAAGACTACAAGTCATTTATGTCAATAACAAAAACCAGTAACAGTTTACCAACATTATCATTATGATATATTTAACTCAATAATAGATTTTTAGTTTAAATAATTAAATTCTAGATTCAGTGATGGGACATTGAAACTTTTTGTACTTAGCTCTGCTTTAAAACCTAAGGACAACTTTAAATCATTTAAAGTTGATGCTATTTGTAAGTTTGCTAAGAAATTTTATCATAAAGATTTCAATGAACAAGAGATGTATTATTTGAGCTCTCGGATATAACATTATTAGATTGATGTGATTCATCATAAGAACTTTTAGAATATGTCTACCATTTCTGAATTATGTCGAGGATTAGTTAAAATAAATAAGTCACTGAATTTATGATTGACTTCCATTTATGATTTTTATTAAACTACGCTACTTTTATATATATATATATATATACCTGAGCTAGTTTGCCTTTTTTTTTTTTCCCTTTCAAATGTGCTAATTTTTTTTTTAAAAAATCCAAACTTTTGTTAATGAATTACTCCCTCCACTCTAAAACGTTTGTCATTTATTCCAAAATGATTGTCTTGTCAAAATATTAGGTCATATATTTTATCGAATCCAACATTGCATGTTCTTTTATAAGGGGCGTCCAATAAAAAAAGAGAGTATCTTAGAAAAGCGTGAATAAAAAATAATGACATGAAATATTAATGAATCACTTTCTTCATGTGTTAAAGGTGGAATATGGCAATCACATGGAGTATATATTATCACGCTCAAATTCAGTCTTTTTCAATGTACCATAAAATTAATATTCAACTAATTTAATTATGAACTAATTAATCCATTTTATTTTTCTTTGCTTGTCATGATTCTAAGCTACAAAGCAAGCGAGCTAATGATGGGCTAACATAAGTTTTATATATATTGGTAAATATGGTCACGAAAATACTCCTTTTACCTTTTGCTAGCAAGTTAATGTGTGTAGTTTAGCTTAAAATTAATATAAAGGCAAGTCCCTTTTAGCTCGAATCCAATCATTGAATCAAAGATGACGTGGCACAATCCTAGTGATTAATGAGATCTTCTTTCCATTATAAATACCAATTACTCTCACCATTTGCAAGGGTAAAAACCACCCTCTAGCTCCTCGAAATCTCCCTCTCTCAATGCTTCCCTGCTCTCACAGCATAAAACCACCATGGCTTCGTCTATTTGGATTAATTGCCACTCATCTGCGCGCCTACCACCTAAATTTGCATTTTGCTAGCACTGTTTGCTCTTCCTCCGTCACCTCTCTCCGCCTCCATGCATTACTCTTAGTAGGTGGACCGTTGTTTTTATTATAAGTCATGACACTAACCCTTCGTACATCGACTAGACAACCGATCAATCATTTCATCTACGCTCAAGAACTTTCACAAACACTCAATAATTCCATCACACCTATTAATAGCTTTGCTATCTCAATCCTTACCGTACCACTTGTTTTTTTGACAAGAAATCCGAGTGTTAACCATAAATTGACTATTTTTTTTGGTTAGTTTGTTTAAATATCCAACACCTACCAATTTTATTATATATTAATGCATAATTGACTATTTTAATAAATTTTTATAGTATTTAATTATCCAAGGAGGAAAAGGCATCTAGGAAGAGTAATTATATTATAGGGTGGTTGGAAAATGCATCTATAAATTATTAAAAATTATCTTGAAAATATTTTAAAGACTTTGATCCAGTGATAGTGAGCTCTTTATAAGTGTGTCACGGTCAATGATTCGAATTTAAAAAATATCTTATTATAAAAGAAGGTTAGAATAGCCTCTTGGTAGGGATGATAAATTCAACCCGTCATGATAAAACAATTCAATTCACACCGAAGCTTGTAGCCCAGCGGTGGCAAGGGTTTCCTTACCTCTGCATCCTAGGTTCAAGCTTTAGCATGTACGCCTGTCACCCCCGCGGTGCCTTACATGTTCATTGGGTTTGCAGGATGTTCAGTGAGCCGTGTGATTAGTCGTGGTGCGCGCAAGCTGGCCCGGACACCCATATAAATAATAATAAAAAAAAACAATTCAATTCTCTTTAGTAATATGATTCTCCCTTCTCACTTAATACTATTATTTATTGACACTAAAACCACCATGATTGCCTATCCATTACTTATTGATTATAGGTCATAAAATAAAATTAAATAAAAAATTATACGAGATCTTTTAAATTATATGTAACCTACATTCTTTCCTCTGTTTTAATGCCTATTAATAAGAAGGGGTAAAAGACCAATGATGATGAAAAGGATAATGAGAAGGAGCTAGCTTGGTTGGATTTTATAAGTAATACTTTTTTTTAAAAAAAACCAAAAATTATTGTGAAACAAAGCAACCAAATAATCCTTTATAAATATTAGAGTATGTTTGGAATTGTTGTGTTGTTTAGTGATGTACTAGATAGATGACCCGTGTTTCGCTGTGGGCTGGACTAATTTTTTTGTTACGTAAAAAAATAATGTTTAAGCGTTGTCATTGTATTTTAAAGAACCAAAAAAATAAAATACACGACTCAACATCATAGAAAAAGAACTAAAAATAATATTAATAATAATGATCCTCAATCCCCATGAATAAAAATGTATAAGGATGAAATCCGAAAAAAAATTAATAAAAAGAAAAGTATAAAAAATCAAAGCATAAGTAAAACCAAATGAGGTTATCAAAACCCGCGAGTAGAATTATATAGACATGGTAACCCAATATAAGAAAAACAAAAAACAAAGTGGGATTTTAAAAAGAATCAAATTTTGAAAGACAAAATAAAAAAAGATAAAAAAGCGACATAAGAAAAAATTGGGCCACCAAGATAAATCTCTCACCTAGATCATGAAGTAGTGATAACTTGACTGAAAACAAAATCGAAGAAAATAACAAAATTCATTTTTTAAAACAAACAACTTCGAAGGATGTAATCGAGAAATAAATCGACGTCAACCCGTGTTAACTTTTCAAACCCATGACCTTAGATAATGACTAAAGTCAAAGCACCACATCTGGAAAGCAACTATTTTAAAACTTGGCTTGACCCGACATGTTGACCCATGACTTAAGTGATTCTTGGCTTAGACTGGGCTGAGTTTCAAAAGAAATTGAGGGAGACTTGATCAAGTGTAAAACAACCAAAAACCCTGGTTGAACCCATGTTTTAGATAACCTCGAGAAAATCTAGTCAAAACAAGGTTAAAATTCATTAACTATTTTTCTATTTTTTTTCAAAATGATATCATTTTGATTTTGTTATAAAACAAAAAGATTTAATCGACTTAGTTAACTCGAATCAACCCTTTTGACCCATGACTCGAATATTATCCTAGATTGACTCTTGGGTAGGCTCTAGAAACAATGGAAAAAAACCAAGGAGATCAAATCTCAATAAATAAAATTTCAAATATGAAAAAAAAATAAAGGATAAAAAATAGCAATTAAGAGAATGAAGACTTCATTTGAAAAAAAATAATTGAGAGGATAAACAAAAGTTTTGAATTGAAGGACAAAATTAAAAAAAAATCAAATTAACAAATGAATCCAAAATAAAAATTAAAAGAATGAGGACCAAATCTTAAAATAATTAAAAAAATTAAGATTATGGATCTAAGGATTAAATTGAAAAAAGATTAAAATTTGATTAAAAGGCTAAAAATCAAAATTAGAAATCAAAACATTGAGGACCAAACCTTAAATATCATCAAATATTCAATTGAAGGGCAAAGTTGAAAAGAAAAATTAAATTTACAAATGAATAAAAAAAAAAAAACCAAAGAATACCAATTTCCAACGAACTTAATAATGATGGATGAAATTAAAAAAATAACTGAAGCCAACTCGGTGCAACCTTCAGAACTTGTAACACAAATCATAAGATCGAATCACAATATAAAAGACAAATAAAAAAAAAATAACAATATAAAATTCCCAACCAAGCAAAATAATTATGGATAAACTTGAAAAAACAAATTAAAAAAAAAGTGGTTTAAAAAATGTAGATTTGAAAAGAAAAAGAATCAAATTTGACACAAAAAGAAAATAAAACCAAATCATAAAGGATAAAATTAAAAAAAAACAATTTCAATTAAGAAAAGTATAAGAACAACTAAAAATAACAAAACAAAAGAATGAGGACCATATTTGATATAAAAATAAAATGTCAAGTTATTAAATTCAAACAAATTAATTCAATAAAAAATTCAAGACCAAATACATTATAATTAAAAGAATGATGACTGAATCTAATATAAAAATCAAGTATATATGGATGTAATTGAAAAAAAAAAACATTATCTTAATAAATTATTCAAGATCAAATACATTGGTTAAAAGAATGAGGATCAATCGGATATAAAAATCAAGTGTCAATGGATGAAATTGAAAAACAAATAACTCAATAAATGATTCAAGACCAAATACATGACAATTAAAATAATGAAGACCTATTTTAACTTAACAAACAAATAACCAAACTTTCTTGTTTTTTTTTTTTTGCAATGGCCAACACAAATTTCTAGGTGGAGAGATAGGAAATAGGGAGGGAGAGAGGGAAACACTAGCGGTCATTACTCCTCCATGTGACGGTTGCGAACACACACCTCACCACAGTGATAGGGGTGGTGAGGCACATTAAATGTCGCCTCGAAAGGCAGCGTTCAACATAATTTGGGCGCTGCACACCCCTCCTGAAGGGTGCAGGTGATGTTCATTCGTTGGAGTGTGCCTAACATGTGCCACCCACTTTTGAGTTCAAATAATAATTTATGTATATTAAAATACCCAATTACCCCTAACTCCACTTGATAGTTACAAAAAAACCATTTCAAAAAGATAAAAACATCCTTACAAACAATCTTAGTTTTTTTCTAAATCTAAGGGTAATTTAACCATTTTACTATTCAAAAATGAAAAGATGGAGAAGCCTCTCTATCAATTAATTTCAAAAGACAAACAAATATTTGTTTACTTTTTTGTGAAAAATACACAAGAGCTCCTTTTCTAAATCTTTTTTTTTTGGGCTTTTAATGGCAAAATAGTCATTACATTATAACAAAAAACATGTTCGAACTATTTTGTCCCCAACTAATCTTGCAATGATGAATTATTCTTTGAAAAAGACAATTCCCCTCAATTACAGGCCTACTTAGTTTTTTTGGCAAGGGTAAAAGTGTATTTATACTGTTCCAATCTATAATGTTTTGTATCTAGATTCACAGTAAAAGTCTGATCTCTTTTACATTTGTTTGTAAGTATATGACAAAAACATTGTCTTATAATTAACAATGCATATGTGTTCGACATTGTATTTTGGAAGCACTTTTGAAAAAAAATGAAAATATTTTATGTTTTTCTTTACTTTAAATTAATATTTTTTTGATGTTTTCAGATTATTTTGATGTGCTGATGTCAAAAATGATTTTGAAAAAATAAAACAAATATTATTTTAATGTGTTTTAGAATGAAAAGTACTTTGAAAAGCAACTGCAACCACACTCCCAAACACAATTTAAAACAATTAGGGGGAAGTACTGTAGTAACAAATAATACTTTCCCCACATGTTTTGGTGTGGCCTTAAAAAAACATTTGTCTTTTTCTTTTCTTTGTTTCTTTCAATCAATGTTTTTTTTTTTTAAAAAAATTTTATCTTTTAATATTAAATTTATTTTTTATTGGGTTATTTCATTTTCATGACACAGATTGTGGGTTTGACGAGTTAACCTGATTAGCTAGGGTTTCTCTCTCTCTCTCTCTCTCTCTCTCTCTCTCTCTCCCTTATTTAACTTTTCTTTCCCAATTTCATCTTTTAATATTGAGAATTAGGCTTCATTATTTGTTTGATTTTATTTTATTAGGTTATTCTAGTCTTATGACCTAAGAATAATGCTTAATGGGTTAACCCGAGTTGACTCAGATTTTTTTTTTTTGTGTTTTTTATTTATTAATTTTTTTTCTTCTAATTTTATAATTTAATATTGGGTCGGTTAACAATTAATCTGCATAATTATTTTTATTTGTTTTATATAGAGATATCTTGGTCTTATGATCAGTATCACAAGTTTTGGTATTTTAACTCTGGTTAAATCAAGTTATTTTTTTTCCTAAGAGATTATCTCTGTCTCATGTCCTTTAACATTGCATTTTTTTATGAGGTTGTCCCCATCTCATGAACCGGGTTGTGAGTTTGACAGGTTAATTAAGTTGACTACCTTTTTTTAATGAACTTTTTTTTTTTCAATTTCATCATTTAATATTATGTGTGATTGAAAATTAGGTTTCATGATTCATTTCGGCTTGATTTTTATGAGGTTATCCTGACATCATGACCTGAGAATAGTGTTTAAGAGGTTAACCCATATTGACTTGACTCATTTTTTAATTAAAATTTTTATAAATTTTATCATCAAACATCAGGTTTGATATGATCGATTGAGAATTGAGTTTCATAATTTGTTTTAAGTTTTTTGGGTTATCTTAGTCTTTTAACTAGAGGCGCAAATTTGACAAGTCAATCCAAGTTAAATCAGGTTATTTTTTTCTTTTCTGTGAGGTTATCTCAGTCTCATGACCTGGGTCATGAATTTGGTGTATTGACTTGAGTTTTTTATTTTCTTTTTTTAATTGATTTTATTTTTTTAGTCGTATCCTTCAACATTGGATTGATTAAGAATTAAACTTCATAATTTATTCTGATTTTCTTTCAATGGGGTTTTATTGGTCTTATGATTTGAGTCAAGAGTTCGACAGGTTAACTCAAGTAACTTTTTTAGATCCATTTTTTAATTGATTATTTTTCCAATCTCATCTTTCAACATTAGGTTGATTGAAAGTTTGACTTTATAATTTGTTTTGATTTGTTTTCTATGGGATTATTATAGTCTCATAACTTGTTCCATGAATTTAACATGTTAACCCGGGTTGACGCAAGTCGATCCAATATGTTTTTATCTTAATATTAAAAAATATCACTTTATTTTTTTTTGAGTCAAACTATGTTTTTTTAGGTTGTTCGAGTTGCTTTTAGACCATAAAGTCATTTAGGTCACATCGAGTCAATCCCACATGGTTTACATATTTTTTCATTAAAAAAAATCATTAGCAGTATCTGAATATTTGTTTTACATTCAAAAAAAATTTGACCCGACCTGCAACGTAGCGCAAGTTAATGATCTAGTCAGTTATTATCACGTGTCTGCAAACATTTATATTACTTAAATAGTGTTTGATTAAATTCTATTTCTATGCCTTTTGAAGTATATAATAATGACCAACAAGATATGTAAAGCAATAAAGATATTATGAAAACACAATTCATTTAAACCATATGATTTACAACTTCTTAATTTTACAAGCATGTTTTTCATTAAAATAATTCTTAATCGGAAAAAAAATTAAAGATATATAAAAAGTTATATAAAGTGATATGTATGTAGTGAAATATTTTTTAGTAAGATCAATAACATAGAAAACAATTATTGAAATTGAGTTAAGTAAAATACAAATATCTTTGATATGTGCTGTTGAAATAAACAACGAGGAAAGCTATCAATTTAATTATAAAAAATAGACATTACAATAAGCTGTGAAGCTTTTAATTAAAAGTGTGAGGTACCCTACTATAGTTTAAAAGTAAAATAATTTACAAGTAATATTTTACTTTTAAAATAACAAATAGAAAACCTGGAGCTAATATGTAAGTTGATATTTAAAGACATGAATATCCTAATATAACCAAACATTGGTGTATATATATATAAAAAAACTAAAAATAAATGTTTGATGAAAATAAAATAATACCAAATAAGTATTGATGAAGTCATGGAAAAACCTCACAATAAAATATAGACTTTTTTTAGCCGGTGAGTTGTGGACCTAGTCGTGGACCTAATTTGTACCTATAAAATAAGTCCCTTATGGAATGAGAGATACTCTAATACTTAAGTCAACATTTTAGTTTTTTCTCAAGTAAGCATGTAAAAACTCAAGAACATGAAAATGATAATTTATGTGTCTAGAGAAGAGATGTGAGTTCTCTATCTCGTTAAGTGTGTTCTGCAATGGAAACGTGTAAACTTTGTTAAGATAAATCATCATCTTGTTCTTTCTTAAAACTTAAGAATATATAGTCTTGTAAAATATCTAGAGAACTACATGTAAATGCATGTCTTTAAATGTTTACCTGTTTTTTTGAATTCATGAGAGATTGTTTTCAATGTTTTGTGGAGAAAGATCTAAGATATTTTTGGAGAAAGTAGTAATAGGAACATAAAGAAAGTTAGTCACAGGGCCTTGGAGACAGTGGTCATAAGGACTTGGAAAAAAGTTGGAGTTCAAGGGATATTGATGGCATGGTGAAGACTTTTCTTGTGTGTGAAAACATGGGTGCCCTTGTTTGGTCATACTAGCTTTTTCCATACTAATATGATTTTCCATCGCATGCTTGATGCTAATGATAATTTTATCAAGGAGTGTGTATAACCTTTCCTATAAGGATTAGTTATAAACTCTATTAATTATGGCTTTAGTGGTGATAAGTTCAAGTAGATCCTCCACACTTAGCATTTTCTCTTTGAATCTCTAGAGATATGCCCTTTTATTTTAATCATCTCTTTGTGTGATGGAAAAGTAACATGTAGTGAAGTGCTAAAGTAAAAGATGAGCTTCACACAGAGATCATAAAGACTTAGAATAAAGTTAGTTTTAATGCTGTGATATCACATCCTAGTAGATTCGTGAAAAACTGTAGGGAAAATCTTGCACATGGTATCACTTTTTATTGTCACTAGCTCTAGGATGCTTATGATATTTTGCACATGCTCTCTATGATTTGTAAGACCATCATAGTTGTATAAGTTGGCTTTAGCAGTAACACAATCATTGGTGAGGTGAGTGTGTAACATTCTATAAGAAAGTGAAGACTATTCCATTTGGTAAAAATGATATGCATGAGTTGAGATTAGCTTCATCTTGTGTATATCATGCCTACTTTTTTTTATTTTTTTTTTATTTTTATGATAAGGAGTATACAAATGAGAAGATTTAGACTCAAAAGAACATTAATGGAGACATTAATGTTTGTGTCTTATATTTGTTGGGGAGTGTTGGCTAATTTGGATAGTTGAAGTATAGTATGATGTATACTTGACAAGTTGTTTTGTGCAAGTCTTTCCTTAAATTGGGATTGTCTTTTTGCATCTAGTGATGTGAGTTGACTTTTCTATTTGTTGTATCGAAGAAAATGAAGTTGTTTCTGTATGGCTAAAACAATATTGTTGAGTACTTGCACTTGTTAAGAGAATTGTTGGAAACCTAGGGAAATTGAAGTCCTTGTAGGGAGACCAGTTACTCTCCTATGTACTAGAGTCTTGTTAATCATGTTTGTTTGTTTTTTTTTTTTTAGAAGTTAAAAAGGAATGACATGCTTTTTGTTTAGTTTTTTTTAGAGACAACGCTACTAATGAAGTCGTGCAAAAAACTTCATAGAATAAATATAGATCTTTATTGGCCAATGTGTTCTGCGCCTGAGTTGCACCTAGAAAACAAATCCATTATTGAATAAGAGACACTTCTATGCTTAAGTTAATATTTGAGTTTTTTTTCTCAAGTGATAATCATGTAAAATTCATGAAGATGAAAATTAATTTTTTTATATGAAAAGATGCGTGTTCTTTATCTCATTGAGTGTGTTCTATAATGGATAAGTGCCAAGTGTAGTGTATGTAGTATTGTTCAAATGAATCAACCTCTTCTTCTATTTTAAAACTTGAAAATATCTGAAAAACATCTTGGAAAATATCTGGAGAAATACTAGTAAAAATAAAATAAAATTCATGAATACCACTATTCATATTACTATTAATGAATAATAAACCAAAGTAAAAAATAACCTGTTTAGACCAGAGCTTAAGCTCGATTGGGCCTTAGCCTAACCAAGCTTTGTAGAGCATAGCCAAGAAAAGTTAAAGAAAGAAAGGTAACTTGGTTAAGTCATGGCCCAACCAAGCTTCAACAAACTTTTCTTTATTTATTTATTTATTTATTGTATTACGAAGTATGTAGTTTGAGAAAAAAAAATGTAATTAATATTGTAAATAATAGTGTTATTGAATTTGAAACAAAGAGGTACAATGACGAAGTCACACATGTAAGAAAAGTAGGGCAATTCTTTTGTTGCTTTTAATTGTCATCTTTTGTATTTTTTTAATTAAAAAAACATTAATTAAAAACCAACAATAAAGAGAGAAATATAAGAGAGTGTTCCAATATTACAACACTAGCATTTTATTTTGAGAAGACTTTATTTAATGAATTTGTTTTGATTGATAAAGATAATGAACTTAACTTCTATAATCCTCAAATTAATTTATTGAAAATTAGAAATCTCATATTTATATATAGATTTTTCTGTGTTATTTGGTCTATTGTGGATTATTTGAAGTTTTAAATATGTTATTTTCTTTGTGAAATTCATTATAAATTAATTATACTAAGATAATATTAGTCAATTAATTGTAATTTTTTTATGTTAAATAAAGAGAAATACCAATTGTTTTAAAAGTATTGTATCCAATTCAAAAGAAACAAATAAATGACCGGATAAAGATAATATAGTTTAAAAGCAGTTATTATACAAAAAATATCCCATATTTCTATTAGTTGACGCTAGATAAATTTCTCATGTTACACCATGAATTGATCTAAATTTTCCCTAACATAAAAAAAGATGCTCAGGCAACACAAACATTTCTAAAAAAAATAAAAATAAAAAATAAAAATTATGAGACTTAGGTCATTGATATGATTGAGTTTAATAAACTTGGATAATTTAATAATATGAATAACAAAAATATAACAACATAAAATAAACTAATAAAAAAGACAGTGATTAACTAAAAACATAAAGGTTTGCCAACACCATAAAAAAGGTACCCATGATCTTATTTAATAATAAAGACAAAAAATAAAATGAGAGCAAATTGAAAAAAAGTCGAAGCTCAATTTTTAGCAAAGAAAATGTTGAAGGACAAATTAAAGAAATTTTTTTTTTAAAATAAAAAAACCCAACCCAAGCCTACCTAAGTTAACATGCTAAATATGGGATCTAGTTATGATGTTAGGGTACGCTGTCAAAAGTAAATTGAATAAAACCATAAAGCTTAATCATCAAACAACCCTAATGTTGAAGGCAAAAACTAAAAAATAATCATTTTTCTTTTAAAAGCATCGAAAAAAAAAGACTCGGGTTAACCTGAGTTAACTTGCTAAACACGCAATCATGGACATAAGATTGAGATAACCCTATAGAAATGAAACTGAAGAAAAAATAAAAAAGATCAATTCCTAATCGATCAATTATTGAAGGATGGAATTGAATTTGTTCTATAAAGGACCTAAAAAAAAACTAAAGTCAACCCATGCTAATTTTTAAAATTCATGACCCTGATCATGAGCCTGAAAATAACCCATAAAAGAAAAACATTTAAAAAACATGAAGCAAAATCCTCAATTACTTAAATGTCGAGGGACGAAATCAAACAAAAAATACGATAAAAAAGGATCCAAAATAAAAAAATTGTAATAAAAATAATGATGATCAAATTTGACATATTAATAATTTAAAATAAAATATTGAGGGATAAAATTGATAAAAAAAATTCAATTAAAAAGAATTAAAAAAATAAACAACAATTAAAACAATGATGACGAAATTTGATATATAAATTAAATGAAACAAAAAGATAAGGATAATATTGAAGAAAAAATCAATTAAAAACGATAAAAACTAAAAAAATAACAATTAAAATAATAATGATCAAATTAAAAAAAAATGAAAACATATATATTTTGGCAGGTCAATGTGAAACCAAGGACAAGAGAGATAAAAGAGGGAGGAGAAAAAAAAGATCACAAGAACACAAATGTTGCACCACCATGTTCATCCACCTAACCACTAGAAAAAGGATGTCATGAGGCTTCCAGCATCGTCATAGAAGGTGGAGTTTGGCTGCTGTGAGGTACCTCATGTATAGTTTGAAGAGCAAGAGTGTCTCTAATTTTGCTAGCGTGTACTCTACATGCAAATCAATTTATTTTTTAAATTATATTTTATATTTATTAAAATATTAAATTACCTCTTAGTCAAGTTAAATAAATTTTGTTTTTTTTAAGGGTAGTTTAATTATATATTTTATCGGGCTTAGAAAATTTAAGAAGACCAAGTTGCCTCAAATCTATATAATAATGATAAATAAATCATGAAAAAAATAAAATCATATTACCTTACCTAGCCAGTTGATTATTTTTTTATGTGAAAAGCAAAATCATAATCTTATTGTTTAAATAACCAATACAATGTATTTGCCTCCAGAATGAAACGCTACTCTCCTTTAATTTTTTTAATAATGTATATTGTAACACCATAAGACTTGCATCGCTGAGCACTGCCCATATTTTGATTATTCACTAGTACCGGAGAGGAAGTAAGTTAAATTAGTCACTCTATCTTTCTTATTCTATGAAATACTTCATTGTTAGAGATAAACCTAACTCGATCAAGTTCCAAGTTTATTAACTTTAATTTATAAATGTATAGACAAATATTATGTATATTAACAAATTATATTTAATTTTCATGTAAACTGATGTGTTAAATGATAAATGGTGAAATGTAAGATTTGATAAAATGTTAAATGATTAGTTAAAAATAAAAAGAGTCAATGCCACACATCAATTTGTATCAATTTTCCACTTGGTTCAACACTATATTGTTGGCTAGTACTACACCACGTTATAATTTTATTTAATATAAAAAAAATATTCAAACTAACTTTTTTCTAGTATATTTTTTAATTATGTGGAGTTCATCTAATGTGACGTGATTGACTTAATAGATTAAAAAATAACTTGGTCAACCAATAAAAATATAGTTTAATTAAAAAAAAAATCCAAGACAACATTTAAAAAATAAATAATTTATACGATAATATATTAAATCGACTTGGGTCAACTTGGACTAACTTGCCAAATTCACGACTTTGATCATAAGACCATGATAACTTGAATAATGAAGGTCAATTCCTAATGAACCCAATGTTAAATGATGAAATAAAAGAAAAAAATCAATGAAAAAAAAAAAAACAATGACTCGAGTCAATCAGAGTTAGCTTGCCAAATCCACAACTGAGTCATGAGACTAAGATAATCCCATAAAAAATAAATCAAAATAAATTATGAAACCCAATTCTCAATCAACCCAATATTGAAGGTTGAGATTTACAAAAAATCAATAAAAAAAGACATAAAAAACAACTTAAGTTAACTTGGGTTAACCCACCAAACCTGTGTTCGTGGTTATGAGACTATGATAAACTCAAAGATAGAAAACAAAAAATATAACTCCTCTTATTTCAGATTATTCTGTCAAACTTGCAACTTGAATCATAAGACTAAGATAATCCTATATAAAGCAAATAAAACAAATTATGAAGTACAATTCATAAACTCATTGTTGAAGAATGAAATTGAAAAAAAAAAAAAAAATCAATATTAAAAAAAATTAATAAATGACCCCATTCAACTTAAGTCAACTTACAAAACTTGTATTTGAGTAATGAAACTGAAATAACCTAATTGAAAATAAATTGAAACAAATCATGAAACCTAACTTCTAATCAATTTAATATCGAAGAATAAAAATGAAAAGAAATCTAATTAAAAAAACAAAATTTAAATTAACAAAGTTAACCAACTAAACTTGTATCATGAGTCATAAGACTAGAATAACTGCTATAAAATAAATCACAAATCATGTAGCTCAATCTCTAATTTGAAATACCATGGAGCTGGTTGTAACTAGAGATTCGAGGGACTTTTTTGTTGCCGTGTTCCATCCATGGTTGAACATGCTATGGATGATGGGAGCAGAGCGTTAATAGACACAGAGCAGGTGAGGTTGGTAGGTTGGAATTACCTTTTGCAAGAGCGTTAAATGTAGATGCTTGCAACAAAGGAGAGTCGGGTTTAGCAGGAGCAGGTGGACTGATTAGGGATAATATAAGATCCTAGATCAAGGGGTTTGTAATAAACACAAGTTTTTGTTCTTCAGTCCGAGCAGAACTTTGGGGAGCTATTACTGCTTTAGAACTTAGCTTGGGATCTAGGGTTTTGTCTCCTTATATTGGAGTCTGATTCAGTATTAGTCATAAGCCTTATCATGAAATAGGTGGTCAAATCTGACGACAACTATGGACTGATTATTAGAGCTCGAGAGATTCTAGCCAGGGAGCGAGAAGTTCATGTGCAATATACATTCAGAGAAGGGAACTTTGCAGCAGACTGGCTGACGAGTTTTAGGTTAGGTAAAAAAGCAATGGATAGACATGATTGGATTATTCATGACCTGCCTGTGGATTTGTGTCATGACTTGATTGAGACTGCTATGCTCCATTTAATTTAATTTCTTAGGGTTGTTAAGCCTCAATTCACACACACACACACACACACACACACAAAAAAGAAGAGAGATTTAGTTTCGATCAACAAGTAAGTTGATTCAATTTCTGTCACCCTTATATTTAAATAAATAATTCTATATTTAGACCATGTTATGAATTTTGATTGGATATTCATGTGGTGTAAACTTTAAAAGATTCGTCTCGTGGTAAAGAATATATGTTCATTTATTGACGTTATGGGTTCAAACTTTGAAGCTAATATCTAGAAAAAGTTAATATTTTTTAAGTGTACCAGTAGATGTTGGTGGTGCGCTCATAAAATCATTTATAAACAGACTTAGTTTTGCTCAACTAGAAAGTTAATCCACTGCCAAAATACTGTATATAATTTACAGAAAACAATATATTGTTAGAAAAAAAATCATCAATGATTTTTATTCCATTGATCATATAATTACGATATATTTACAGACATAAATAGCACGCCAAACAAAAAAAAAAAAATTCCCGACATTAATTCTTTTAATAAATTCATTGGTGATTATGGAATATTATTAACATAATAAACTGTTGGTAAGTCCATTAGTAACATATACATATTACTGATAAAATTAAACCGTTATAGAATTACATCTAACAATGAAAAGTCTTATAATTTTTTTCCAACTCTCCGAGGGATTTAACTGATTAGTCATTTTGTTGGTAATTCAAATTTTGTCGATAATCTTGTTAGTATTGTATTTTTATTTTTAAATTAAATAAGCAATACAAAAAATAAAAAATCAATTTTTTATTATTAATTAAAAATATTGTTGAATACAATTTATCTAATGGACAAAAGCTGGAGGAGGAGGCAAATCTTCATCGGAATCAGAAGGGCGACGACGATGACCACGCAAGTACTAGTGAGGGTTGCCAATAGCTACCCAAGAACATTCACATTATCCCTTAGTTCGGCCGTCTCAATTCTAAGATAGACCATCTTAGCACTAAGTTGGGTCGTCTAAGTTGGAACCGGTTCTCATAAAATAGCCTGGACGACTAAAGATTACTAGCTTGATCTCGATTGCGAGGTCCCAATGATTGATACACTATGGCCCCCCAAATATCCTTGGTCATAGTGTTGAAGATACCATAAATCTAATTTCTATCTGGTCCACTAGTAGATTTGGCCTCCAACCACAAATTCAGATTGAATTCTAGATGGTTCAAAGGATCGTACTCATATCTCTCATGCAATCGACTCTATATGTTTCCTAAAAAAAGTAAGCAAATAAAAAAAAAATAATAAGTTTAAAAAATTGATATAAGTGTTCCATATATCCTCTAAGATGTATGGATGTCTAAAATCCCTCCATACAGTCACATCTTCCTAGCCTAGAAGACCTTTATCTTTTGCATAATTATTTGATTTTTTCTAGGTTTTGTATTAGAAATCATGCAACTTGGTTTGTAAAGAAACACTATCAGTTAAGATTACAAAAAATAAAATTTTAACATTTAAAAAATTATCAAAATTTGAATTCAATTTTACCTAATGGCGTTGTGATTTCCCCATACTATCCTAGCAACGACGTTGTCAACCTCCTCCCAATAAAATTTTTCATTACATGTTACTTTCATAAAATAATTAGTTTATTAAAATTAAATACTAACCAAATTACACACACACTAACCTTAAACTCTCCAACCAAGTATCAATCATAGGCTTTCATTCAAGATTTTTTGAAACGTGACTCCACTAAAACAAAGGCATTTCCATCAATGATTTCATCATCCATGTTATCATGAGAGCAACCTTTATATTTGTAAACCTAAAATTCCATTTGTTCATTGAAATTAATTATTAAAAATTCATTTATAGTTGTTTAGATTTTTATCATCCAGGAAAGAAAAACAAACTTGTATGTTATGGTCAGGCTTCCACTGAGCAATATATTTCCCAATATATACATCATGCTCATAAAGAACACCCTCTTTATGAGTTGCCCTCACACTCGACAAGTCTACATTAAGAGAGGGTGCTTGTGCCTGAAATACCTAGTCATGGTCGACATCTAGCAGCTCATGGTCATCAAAAGTGCTGCTAGAAGAACCAATAATACTCATGTCTGTATACTTTCCGATGACCTTCTCTTCATCATCTAAACAAATTTGATAAGTAATAATATTATCAATATATCTTATTTTTTTAAAAAATTGGCAGCACCTCCTCTATGTGCGAAATTACCTGAAATTTAAAATGAGTATATATGCAACAATAACTCATGTAATTCCCAAAGTACTTGATTTTATTTATGTATCTTGAAATCTCTGTGGACAATTACAAGTTACAAATTGAACATAAAAAAGTTACTATTCCCACGTAACCTAAATATTAAAATTTCTAAAACTAAAGAAAAACCCATGAAATTCAATTAATAATTGCTAAATTTTATTCTCAAGCTTTAAGAAATAAAATTCATAAAAAAGGCTTAAGGACTTTGATTACACTCAAACTTCAACCTAATCAATCTTGAAAAACACAATTAACTTATAAGTACCTGGTACTAGGATCTTATGTGTATCAAGATGTTCTTCAATCTTGGCTCTAGGTTTCCTCTCTAACTCACTAACATTCATCAGAGCAATAATTTTTCTCTCTGTAGAGATTGTATTATGATATAAAAAATCATGAAAACTATTTATATTAATTGTAGAAACCTAGATTATACTTATGTTACACTCCTAAATACTTTAAGCATAAGCAAAAAATGATAAAAAAACTGACATACGAAATCCAATTTAAATTACAAGAATAAAAATAAATAGCATATAAACTCTTTTCAAATAAGAACAAAATTATCTAAAATGAAAAATTTTCAGATAAGAACAATGGAAAGATTTTCTAATAATTTTTCAATCAATCTAAAATTCATCCCAAAATCATCTCCATAATCGAATTTCCCAAAAACAACAACAATCAAATCAACTACATACACATTAAATATATAAACATTAATAAATCATCACAATCAACACTTACTCAAACAACCATTAAATTACTATCAAATATACAACAATTAAGAAAAAATCGCACAATACAGGAGTATGAAACAGAAAGAGAGAGAGGAGGCTGGAGAGAGAGAGAAATATTGCTAGGGAAATAAAGAGATGGAGTAGAAGTGACGATGCTCATAAAAAAATGTAAGGATTTAATGAGGAAAAAGAGAGAGAGAGAGAAGAGAAGAGAAGAGAAAGAGAGGATTTGATGGAAGTGGAGGAATTGGAGAGGGGGGGGGAGAGAGAGTTAGGGATTTCTTTGGGGGAAAGTTTGGGATTCAAGCATATATTTGTGTTTAATTTCTTTGATGGAATTTTTTGTTAGTAACAATGACACATCATTTATTATTGATGGATAATGGGATATTTAAAATTTTTTATAGTTTATTGGCAATTAAAAATGAAATTTTTTCAAAACCCCCCAAAATTTTCCAAACCCCCTCTGAGATTTTCCAATGAAAATTTATATTATTGGTAATTTGAATTTTTAGTGGCAAAGTCCTGTAATGTTTTTTTAACTCTAAAACACTTCAAGGTACTTAGTTCCGTTGGTAATTTTGTCTAAAGTTTTCGGTGGAAAAATCCTGTAATTTGTTTTTTTTTTAACTATTTAGAACTCTTTGAGGGACTTAGTCCATCAATACTTTTGATGGTATTTTACATTCCATCGGTATAAAACAATAACTTTTTTCCCAATGTTTTTGTATTCCATATCTAGTCAAAATGTAAATATAGTAAAATCACAAAATAGTAACACCAATTCTGTTCAATAACATAATAATAAAATCACAACAATAATTTTTCTAATTGTGTTAACAATAGTTCATTGTAAAGCAACAACATATGAAAAAATTACATTAAAGTCAATTTATAAAACTAGTTGAAAATCTTCTTAATCAGAATTGTTGTCTTTTTCTTCTTTGAACCCTTTCTTAGGTTATTTCCTAGTATATTTTTATTTAGACAAGTTAGTTTTTAATGAAAAATGAGATAGCCAGGCTCAGCCAGTTGTTTGAATAGATTCACAATATAAGAACATCAGGTGAAGACCCCTCTTCAATATATAAAACACTTTTGATGCTTATGCTACTCAGCACATTTCTATAAACCTTAGACTTTTGGATCCACCATTCAATTTCTACTAACATCTGATAAGATACCACAATATTGCCAGGTCATTTAATTTAGGATTTTTATGAGTGATATTTAATGTTTGGCCCCTAAAAGCTCCATATCCTTTTGCGGTGACACCACTATATAAAAAGAAAAAAATTTCTCACACTTTTGAGCTTGCTATGGAAAAAGCTTTAAAGCCAATAATTGGGTCAAAAGCTGAGAAATTTTTGCAATTAAAGAGTGTTTAAAGGCAATTGAAGGAATGAAATTGTATGGTATCATGAAATCATTTGAAATTTCATAGTATCAGATATTGTCATACCATAAAATTTCAAGGTGCCTAAATTTGTTAAGTATATAAGAGTTGAATGCCCAAAGACTCACTTGAAGATCTATTATAATAAAATGAATGAAGTGATTAAAGATTATAAGCTCTGCATTCATTTCTTCTATGATGATTGTCATTTGTTGATATTATGAGTGGTTCTACCTTGACATATGATTTTTGGTATATGATACACCTTTAATTTTACATACTTTAAACAATTGATTGATAATTTAGTTCAGCCCAATTTCGTATTTTTGATATTATGACTTGTTATCAATGAAAAATGTTCATGTTGTTAGATCATGAATGTTGGATGGAGAAAAATGATATGAAAATCAAAGGAATGTTGCATTATTAACTTGTTTTGTTTTGTTATTGAGCTTTTTAACTAAAGCCATTTTATATTCTCATTAAAGAAATCAGAACTTTGTTTCTCTTACATATGTTTTTCCTATGATTTTAGGATTGTGTCCCATCTTTTAATGAAATTTATTCTTTTCTATATTGTATGATTGTTTAGAAATCAAGAGATTTTTATGTGAAAGTAACATTTGATATTTTCATCCATTATTAGATAAATATAATGGCAAATTCATTTAAATACTCTTAAAATTGATCAAATTCCAAGATATATCATATGAGTTCTAAGGGGAAATCCTTCCCTTTGAATCTCAAAATATTTCCTCCTATATTTAATAAGCTTTAAAAATGTAAAATCTTGCTTCATACCCTTTTTTATCCTAAAATATTATTTTCACTCTTAGTGAACCTCGATATTGAAAATCTTGCCTGAAATAATACAATTTCATTTAAAATGAAATTAAATGATTTTATGTCTTAAATATAAACAATGCATATTCGAGTCATGAAACCAACTATCCCACCATTTTTTTTCTAAGGTTAACTTCATGGTTTTTCTTCAATAATGATATGTAATAAGGTTAGGATTTATCAACGTGAACATATTTAGATTTTAAGATAAAGAAACACCATCTTTGTTATATCCTTTATAAATAAAATTTAACTCTTATTGCCCCTTTGTGAGCCTTAAAAATATTTTTCTTAGATAATAACTTCAAACTAGGATCACCTCTCACACTGGAACATGTGTTATAAAGTTTTAGAAAATCGATGAAAAGAAATAAGAAAATGTGAAAGGGATGAAATTATTATAAAAAAGAGAGAAAATTCTCAAATGAAAAATAAACTGATCAAATCACATAAAACAAGAAAAAACAAGAAAGAAGATGAAAATTTCTCTAAATGTCCCTAATGATGGTGCAACGTGCAAAGTACAAAAATTAAAGATAAAATGTCAATATAAAATACCAGATGTACTTTAAAGAATTGAAATTTAGTGATATTGATATAAAAAATGGAAAAATCCAAGCGTCAAGCCTAAAGATTTCCATATAGAATAAGTGATTTTATGTCTTTAAACCCTCAAATACATTTTGAGCCTTATATCAAGTTCTTTTGTAAACATGAACCACGTAGCCTATATTTTGTGCTTTTAAAAGCCTTTTCTAATCAAGAACAATTTATTTTTATTGATAAGTCTTATTTTAAAAAAAATGTTTTTTTAAATAAAATCATGATTTTTTTGGTGCATTGCATATTATTTTGTTATGGCATTGAATCATAGTTTTTCAAATGGATTCATAACACATGAAGCAAGATAAATTTTATAAGCCAATACTTTCTTTTAGAATACAACCTTTCTTTTCTTCTTAAAATAACCCTTTACTTGCTGGAGAATCCATTCATCTTTCAAAAGATAGCCATTTTTTTAGGATAACTATCTTCTTCACAATCCTAACTAACACCAATTTCATCATATACCCAATCTAAAAACTACTTTATAGCACTTGAAAGACATGTTTTGAGCTTTTAATCAAACAAATAAATCTACAGTTAATGAAAATACTTTCAAATTCACATCTCAATGATTTCATTTTAATAATGGAACGTACATGAACATAATCATTAAAATTTACAGCATGGCCCCGAAACACAAAAGATGACTTCTTAAAAAACAAATTATAACAAAATTCTTACTGGTTAGATTTGCAATGTTTTTGGAAAAAACAATAATGATGATGGTGCATGAATGTCTTTTGATAGATACTAAAAATATAAACATAACCGAATCAGCATGTGGCAATCAAGTTTGAAGAACCGATTGCATTAGCTAATGATGAATTCGAACATAAATAGTGAATGGAAAATTAAACATCTTATGATGCATATGTGCCATTTGATGGTTATTGAAAACATAAACATACCCAGATGAGCACGAGGTATAACATTTTGAAGAACCCCTTGTATTAGCTGATGATAATTCTAGCATAAGTAGTGAATGGTAGAATAAACATTTTATAATGATGATGAGGGTAATGACGGTGCACCATGCCTTTCAATGGCTATTAAAAAGATAATTACATACAGATCAGATAGGGGCAATCCAATTTGATGTTGATTATATGAACTCCATCACAGGCCATGAATGGTAGAATAAACATTTGATGATGATGATAGGGGGTGATAAATGCTTTCCTCTATGTGGCTAATGGAAAGATATATGCATTTAGATTAGTTGGGGGTAATTCAAATTGAAGAGACCTTTTACATTAATAGTAGCCAAATAATAACTTGAAGAACTATATCACAGGGTATGAGTGGTAGAAGACATATGAGAATGAAGGTAATGCATGGGTGCCTTTCGGTAACCATTGGATTGATAAACATGGTTAGATTAGATTAAATATGGGCAATCATGTTTTAAAAATGAATAAAACCATGGTGATAACATGTAAAATATTGGAAATGAAAAAGTCCTTCATTGGTTGTGGTGTTGTTTATTTTTTTTTTTTTATGATAATAGAATATGAGCAATATTGAACAAATATTATCAGTTAGCACTTAGGGGCAATGACAAGTATAGGCAACATGAGCCAAGTTAAGATAATGTACTAATTCCGCCCATCCAATGATTGAAAATAGAGTTCTTGGAAAGATGAATTTATGGTGAGCCTATATAGCATTTATTTCCTAAAAAAAAAAAGGTGAGCCAAGGCTAGAAGTCTTTGAAGATCCAGATGACATAAAAAAAGGATTGAGCTTTCAAAATATAAACTTGTGTTTTCCCATCAACTCTAAGAGATAAGCTCTATAAATAAAATCAAAATAAATTGTTGATATTCCCAAGCTAAATGTTCCAATAAGATGTTAATTTTTAAAAGCATTGTGCATGTGTGGAATTTTATGTCAATTTTAGCTTTTAATTTTAATATCTCTATTAACAATATTTTCTTGAGTTTGATCCCAAAAAAAGGAATATTTTATATCAAGCCTTGCCATTAGGTCAACTTGTAGATCAACCCTGTAATAAAAAGATCAAACCTTACAATCAAGAAGTTCAACCCTAAAATAAGGAGAACTAGCCTTGCCATCAGGTCAATCAGGTGATCAAGCTTTACAATCAAGAGAGTCAACCCTCCAATCAGTAGATTAAACCCTGCAATTAAAAAGCAACCTTGCAATTAAGAAAAAGATGCCCTACCATCAAGAAGTTTTAGTTTCAACCCTATTGTAAAGAGGTTCATAGCCAAATCTTATAACCAAGAAAGTCAAGCTAACTTGTTTAGATTTCATATTAAGATTGGTAACCTAATAATTGGACCATGTTTTACAATTGAGATTGGTCACCTAACAATTTGATCCATTTTACATTTTTATAATAAGGTTGGTCACCTGATAATTTGACTTATTTTTATGACAAGGCTAGTAACCAAAAAATTAAACCCTATTTTATTTTTGTTTTAAGGATAGTCAACTTTAAATGACCCTAGTTATTTGCATGACGTCTCCCGCCCTTAGAGTCCTCTCCATTATCAATTGTAAAAAAATTAGTCTTTTTTTTTGGATGGAGTGCCTGCCACCCTTTAATCTCTCACAATAAAGGACTACCCCGAACTCAAGTCCATTCCTCAAGTTGATCCTTTTTAATTTGAATGGATCCCAAGTTGATCTTTTTTTTATTTTATTTACATGGATATCAAGTTGATCACTTTTATTTTCTTCTGTATAGATCCCTAGTTGACATATTTTCATATAGATCCCAAGTTGATCTCATTTGTATAGATCCTAAGTTTATCGTTTTATAAATCCTAAAATGATCATTTTATAGTTCCTAAGTTGATGTGGTTTCTAGGTTGATCATTTTTTATATGGATCCAAATTTTATCCTTTTGATATGGATCTAGAGTTAATCCTTTCATTTACATACATTCTAAGTTAATCTTCGCAATTACATGGATCCTAAGTCAATCTTTTTTCACATGGATCCCAAGTTGATCGCATTTGCATGGATTCCAAGTTGATCCTTTCATAGATACCAAGTTGGTCTGGATCCCAAGATGATCATTTCATATAAATCTTAAGATGATCCTTTCATATAGATCTAAAGATGATCCAAATACTAAGATGATCTTTTTATAGATCCTAAAATGATGTGGATCCCAAGATAATCCTTTTATAGATCCCAAGTTGATTTAGATTCTAGATTGATCCTTTTTTATATAGATCCTAATCTGATCATTTTGATATGGACCTAGAGTTTATCCTTTCATTTACATAAATTCTAAGTTAATCCTTACAGTTATATGGATCCTAAGTTGATCCATTTTTGCTTAAGATCCCTAAATTGATCTCATTTACATGGATTCTAAGTTAATCATTATAGTTATATGAATTCTAAGTTGATCCATTTTTGCTTAAGATCCCCAAATTGATCTCATTTACATGGATCTCAAGATGATTCTTTTTATTTGCATGGATCCCAAGTTGATCACTTTATTCTTTATATTAATCTCAAGTTTTATCCATTTATTTATCTTTTTGTTTAGTTATTTTTTTCTTTATAAAACTTACAATACAAAGTCAAGGAAAAATGAATTTTTCCTTGTCTTTGTATTATAAATCTTGTATAGAAGGGGCAACTATCATCACTCATTTTTTACCCTTGTTTTCAACATATTTTCAAAAAAAAATTTGGGAAAACAAAAAAATACCAATATTCATAAAAAAAAATAAAATACATTTCTAGTCATTTCATAATTTTGGACCATTTCACGTATTGTTTTTTTTTATTATTGATAAAGTTTCTAAAATAAAAAATCTAGTAGAAAAGAAGAAAAAAGAGAAAATTAATCCAAAAAAGATATTTTTTTAGTGAGTAAAGTGTAATTGAAAAAAGAAATAAGGACTAGTTTAGTTTAAAAAAATAAGTGGAAAGGGAAAAAAAAGGGGAAAAACAAAATTGTGTTATAAGAGGTAAACTCTTTAGAAAAATCAAGAAGGTAGAGAAAATCTCTAGAAAATCTAGAAAGATAGAAGGGTCGAGAAGGTTCATATAGCATAAATAAACATACACACCTCATACACAATAACATCCTAAAAAAAAAGGCCCCACACAAAAAACACTTTCTCATCTAATAATAATAATAATAATAAAAAAAACAAAGAAAAGAAAGGTAAAAAATCATGAGCTTTTAAAATAATAAAAACTACCAAAATAATTAACCTACTCAAAAACTAGCCAACATCCCTTATCATGAGTAGCACTGCCACCAACCATAGATGACAATAGAAAAGGCACAACCCCTACAACTATGAACTTCCTAACACCAAGTAACAAGCTTTTAATTTCTTTGTGAACGATAGCATGAGAGTCTCCACCTCCTTTAGGAACTTCTTTCACGGCCAACACTTTGATAGACACTCATCACCTCTAACATAACACCTAACAACAACCAACATGACCTCCTAATAGTAGTTGCGGCAACATCCCCTCTCTACATCGTTCATTCTCTTTATCAATAACAATTATTGATTCCTTCATTGCCCTGTGAACTCATTCAACAGTGAACAACCAAGCACCAATAAACTGTGACACATAACCTGTAGAGAGAAGAATTAAAGAGGAAGAAAGGTTATAATAGAGAGAGAGAGAGAACTGAAAGGCAAAGAGAGAGAAGAAGGTCAAAGCTTTATAAGGCTTGGTCTCTCCCTTGAGTAGCGATGAGAATCACTGCTAGTGTAAGAGCAAAGAGGAGACAAAAGAGCTTTAGATCCATTAGCTTATGCTCCTTCAACAACGGCGACATATGAAACCATGCGTTGACAATGGTGGTGATGCGTGGGTACACACTCTACCGTTGTTCCAGCAGTCCTCCAACCTTGATTTCAGTATATCCTAGACACGCCAAACACCTTGAAAGGTCGATCCATAAACTCAAAGTATTTTTTTATTATTGTGAAAATTTTTGAGATGAACATTATATGGACCAATTATATATATATAACAAAACATTGTAAAAAATCATAATTGATTGATCACCCTAAGATGGCTGGCATGGTCTAATCTTAGGCCTTGTCTTTCGGATGTTGATTAATAAAGAATAATAATAATAATAATTAAATTGTCATTGGATTGGTTGTTCCTATTAATTGTTAGTTAACCCAAAATGGAATCATCTTACACTAGGCCCTATATTTTAATGTTGATTATCAAGTAATAGGATCGATTAATATTTGATCAATGAATTAATTGTTTCCATTAACTGTTAATCGACCTAGAATGGTATTGTTCAGTATTGCCCCAGTTCTTTGGATGTCATAAGTGAATACTAGTACCAATTAATACTTGATATTTAAGAAATCAATTAATACAATTTTTAGTCACCACATAATATTTTTGTTTTGAAAATTTATTTTGATATTCCTATAATTTATTAAGCAGCCTAAGATGGAATGGTATAATAGCGGGCCTTGTTCTTGGGACACTACTTAATGGATAATATAAAATTTTCAAACCATATTAAGCTTTATATATATGTGTGTGTGTGTGTGTGTTCGTAATTTCTAAATAACAAGGATGGAGTGATCTAAAATTTGACTTTGTTCTTTAGACATTATTTAGTCAGTTGACCATGATGATGAATATCTCAACCTTATATTAAATGATTTTATCATCTGTAGAAAGACGTATGATGAAATGGCTCACAATAGACCATGTTTTTTGGATGTTAATTAACATATAATAGAGTAAATTAATATAGTCCACCAAATAATCAAGAAAAGTAAGGTTCAACATCAAACTCTATTCTTTGGACATTGTTTTATGAATAAAGATAATATCTTGAACAATACATATCAGTTTAGGAAAATCACGTTAAAATACATTTATCATTGAAGATAAACAACAATGCAACTTATATTTAAATAACCATCACCATAGCTAGAACCTTTAAAGACCAGTTAGGATTTTCAGTTTACCATAAAACTAGGTGGTGACTTTTTCCCCCCCTATTTTACCTTTTTTACAAATAGCTCACTTTATTGTCAATTATACGACAAATACAATTGATTAAAAAACTATATTACTTGATAAATCAAAATAAAGTTTTGAATGCTAACTAAAAACTAAAAACTAAAGTGTAAATTTGAATTCTTTTCTAGCAAAAACTAAAAGATAGATAAAAATACAAATACTTAATATCAATTGTCAAACACAATGTATTATGATTATTAAACTAGAAAAGCCCTCAAAAAGCTAATTACTATGAAATAATAGTTAAGCTAAGTAATTTAAAAAATAAGAGAGAAGATATAATTAAAAACTAAATAAAAAATTAAAAAAAGGAGGCTTCACCTAGCGGTTCAACCTTGAAACCTCTCGATTTAACTCCATGCCCAGCCTCGGTTTAAAATCAACCTACGTAGGTGTTGCTTTAATGTGACTTAGTTGTCTTTACGGGTCAAAAAAAACCTGGACGATCGGTAAAAAGCTTGATTTGCCTTTAATTTTTTTTTTTTTCAATATGATATTTTTTTAGTATTAAAATTGTAACATATTGTATTGACCTAGACTTCAAGCTTAACCTGTCAAACCCATGATCCGGATAATGAACCTACTAAATGTAATAACTTTAGTTTTTTTTTTTTTAAAATATTTTTTCTTAATGATGTGATGACAAGAATAGACACTTAAAAAATTGAATATCAATTAAATTATCAAGATGCTTATTTATGATTGGAATACCATAATATTGAAGTTCAATTCAAAATCAATGATGAAATTAAAAAAAAAAACTAAAAAAAATTTAATTGAAAGAAAGAAAATTATAAGATAAAATAAAATTAAAAAACAATAAAAAAGGGGCAGCTCCTTCACAAGAAGCTGGGCAGTTCTTTTAGTTGAGTAGATAATTCTTCTATTTATTCAGAAATGAGAAGAAAAAAGAAATAATTTATTTATAACTAAACTCCCCGTAACTTTAGCTTTTAATTTTATTTGTATTGCTATTCATTAAAGTCGCTATGAACAATTCAACGAAAACACATTTCACAGATAGTGTGGTCTAAGCCAAGAGACAAGAAGAACTATTTAGAAGAGTAAAAGTGGATCACACTTCATAATTAAACACAACTAAACGAGGAGTGGTGCAGTATATTGGACCACAAGGTTGCTGATCACCTGGCCATTCATTAGCTACAAAATGTGGGTCTCTCTCTCTCTCTCTCTCTCTCTCTCTGTCATTGTCTCACCGAAAGGCCCGATAAACACGCAAGGATATGGTTTGGTTTGATTGTTTTTCAAAAATCATAAAACCCCACCAAAATGTCCAGTGCCAAAACCCTAGTAGTAGCCACCCTCACCCACTAGCTCCTAACATGCCAATGGTCTTCTTATCTCTCACACTTTCTCAAGCTTCGTGTTATGGACAACGGCCTAACACTACGCCAACATCAGGCCGCCATCACCGCCACTACCACTAGTTCATTTTCAAGCTTACTGTATCCCTAGATGGTTGCTGGAGTTCTATTGTTTTGGTTCTTTCCATTTGAAACAGAGAAGTTCTGTGGTGTTTTGAAATAATTACATATAGGTATTTTGTTGACTCACTTTTTATTCCATCGATCCCTAGTGCTGGATGGGAGCTAGATATTTTTTTATTTGACAGTAATTAAGGGTTTTCTGGGATTACTTTTTTTCAATAATTTCAAAAGTGCACCCCTTCACATCAATATAATATATTTATATTTAAAGTACTTTAATAAATCTTTCTGGATAATAAACCTAGATTTAAAGGTTGACCAAATTACGTGTAAATGAAAAGCTCTATTAACAGATCATATCATATTGTTGCGACAACTGGAGTTATTGACTAGAACACGCATAGACATGAAAAGTTAATTAAAGAAATAGAAAGTTACAGACACCAAAAGAGATCGAGAATTTGTAATGCAATTGAACGAGCTTTCCATAGGGTTTCAATTAATGGTTTTCTATGAACTTAGAAAAATAAAGTCAGTAAGTGAAATAGGTAGAGAGACACACAAAACTTCTTCTTTATTACATGCAAAGCAGATTTTAAGGTGGTTTGATTTATGCTATGGTCCGAAGGTGATTTTTTCTAAGAGTTTCCCATTCAAATATCTTCTTTCCTACTTGGAGCAAATCCTATACATTGTACTTGAAAGCCTATCATTTCAAATATTCTAAAATGATTAGAGCTGTGGAAAGAAAGAGTGCTTAATTTGTCTGGTATAATCAGCCTGATAAAGATCATTCTGTCTTTCTTATCTATATATTTTATGTCCATTTTTCTCATGTCAAAAGGTGTAATAAGATTGATTATTTCCATTCAAAGAAGATTTCTATGGAGTGGTTCCTTTGATACTAGAAAAAAAAGTTTCTAAGAGTTAAATGATGAAGGAAAAGGCTCAGGGTGGTCTAGGTTTTAGCTCTTTATAGGGCAAGAATAAGGCTCTTTTGTTTAAATGGTTGTGTAGGTTTCATGATCAGAATTCAGATGGGTAGCAGGAGTTGATTACTAAAAAATATAGTCCATGTTTTGAGAATGGTCTTCTAATTTTTTTCCTTTACTCAACTATAAATTTCAACTTACAATGAAGAGTTTTATTCAATTTAAAGTTGGGAATGAGAGGATTATTCATTTTTTGTCAGATCAATGGCTTCATCAATGTATTTTGAAAGAAAAGTATCTTCGATTGTATTATTTGTCAGCTAATTAAGGCTTAACAGTTGTCGATGTTCTTAGTAACGCTTGTGGTACCACAAATCTCAGTTGGATTAGAAATCTGCAAGATTTTGAGCTTCCCATCTTAGGCCATCTCATGGCTGATATTGAGGAGATAATCTTGACTCCGAATGTTGATGATGTCCGACACTAGGTGACTGACAAATATGGAACATGCATGGTTAGGTCTCGAAGTTTAATTTTTGACAAAGTAATATTTATAGGTTTGTTTCCTTACTCTTCTTTATGCTAGAATGGTCTTGTTTCTCCAAAGATCGATATCTTCATATGGCTTTTACTACTTGATAGTATCTATAACATAGATGTGTTGGTTCATAGAAGCTTGCTTGTTTGTGAGAATGCTTCTTGTTCTTTTTGCAATGCTTATTTGGAGACTTTAAATCATCTTCTCTTACATTGTATGGAGATTTCAAGAAGCATGGTTATTTTGGAGTGTATTTGTGGAATGGTTGGGTTTTCAATAGTGCATGCCATTCATCAAGCTTTGTTTTAGTAGAAGTTTTTGTTTAAAGGGAGATTTCAAGGTTAGGCAATCCATATGCTTGCCTATGATATTTGTTGGGGAATATGGTTGTGCTAGAATAATCTTATATTTCAAGATAAACTCCTCAACTAATCAGTTAATTTTCAATTTGCTCTATACTGCTTGGTGTTATAGTTGAAGACTAACAATCCCAAGTTCAATTATACAGGCAAGGATTTGTATAGAGGCTTAAAGGGTATTCTAATGTAGTGCCAATTAGATGATATTTACATATGCTTTTTGATTTACTTTGTATTGAACTCTTTTTTTCTAGTGTCATTATTATAATGGTTCTAGCTGTCATATTAATACATATTATCTTGATTATCATAAGAAAAAAAAAAAAACTTCTTCTGAATCAAATCATAGTGTTTATACATTAATGTGTATCAATATTTAAATGCAATAAAAAAAACATAAAGAGATAGATAAATGAACTTAAAAATTATAAAGAAACAAATTTACTGTATTTATTTTCTTAATTGAATCCATTGTACAACTTAAGTATATATATAGACATATCTAATAGTTAATTATTTATAAGTTATTATTACAAATGCAATTTGAATTTGTTGTAAATAATGAAGACTATCTAAAAAGGTTTTTATCCCACATTAGAAAAATACAACTTACGTTTTGTGAACATAGAGTATATATAGGATTTTCTATCTAACATTTGAAAAATAAAACCGTTATCTAGTGTTTATATAGTGAACTTTGATATGGGATAATAACCAACAAGGAAAGGATAGTGGGCTTACGTCATATAGTGGGTCCAAGCAAAAGGAAAACCTCTGATTCACCCTCCTTATGAGTGAGACAACACTTGTATTTTCTAAACCTTTTGTCTCTAACAATAATTTGTTTTTAGCCCTTAAATTGACATCACAATTTTTTAAACACTTGAAATTAATTTTCTAACAGTCACAAAATCCTAACAACTCTTTTATTTTAAAACGTTTTAACAACCACAACTCTTTAATTCCTTAACAACTCTTTTATTTTTTGAACTGTTTTAACAATTCTTTACTTTTCTAATTTATTTTCTGCCTAGCTATTACATATTAGCAGCGCGCGTGCGCGCGTACACACACACACACACAGATATATATATATATATATATATATATGCAATCTTACAATCAAGGTGTGCTGAAAAAAGATAGTTCCTTTTGATCTTGTTCTAGTTGTTTTTGTAACCCTCATTTTAGAGGAGGAACTTGTTGAATTATGGAGGATAGCTTTGTGTTAAGGAAATATCTTTAAAGACAGTGTTTGTGCACGCCTCAAGTTTATTTTGTTTCTATTCTTTATTGTATTTTATTAGAACAATTTTAAGGATAGTTTAGTAACATGAACAGAAACACTACTACTGACAACACCGTTACCTTCAACAATGTTGTTGTTGAGAACTCTGCTGCTACCATCTCTCCTGTCACTAACTCTGCTACTACTGCCACTATGTCATCAGTTAAGTTATTCTCTAATATTTCAATGATTGAGGTTTTTACTGGAGAAAACTTCAAAAGGTGGTAAGAAAGAATCTTTGATGTCCTTGATATGCATGGAGTTTCTTAGGTTCTTATTGATCCCAAGACCATTGACAATGAATAAGGTTTGTAGACACTTCATTTAAACATTCTTTCCAATAATGTATTTGATTTATATTGCAGCTACAATAAAGCAAAGGAGATATGGAGCAATATGGTAACAAAGTATATTGCCAAAGATGTGAGAAAACAAAAATTTATCAATGAAAAATTTTACTAGTGGGAAATGGTGAATAACAAAGATATTAAAACTCAAATTAACGAATATCATAGACTAATTAGAGAACATGAAAACCAAAAATATCAACCTTCTTGAAGGATTTGTTTCTCGAATATTGATAAAAAACACTATCTAACTTATGGAGCGATTACAAGTGATAACTCAAGCACAAGCATGGATAATTATATTTAATTCATCTTATCACCCATATCATCATTGAAGACACAAATACAAAGGAGTTGCAAGCTACTAGGAAGAAAGAGATGACCACCAAAGAAAACTTAGTAGAATGGAGTTCACATAAAAAAGGGTATGAACATAATAATAATAATAATAATAATAATAATAAGTCCAATGGTAATAATACCAATATGTTCAAACTCAAACTCAAAAATTTTGAGAAAAAAAAAAAACTTTTTTGTGTGTGGCAAACCTGACTACCATGCACCTCAATACCGAAATATAAAGAAAAACAAAATCCTCCTAAAACTAAGGTAACATGATTGAAGGAGAAGACATCATTATTGCAGTTGTTTCTCAAGTCAATATGGTGACCGATTAGAAAAATTGGGTGGTAGATTCTGGTTCACCTAGGCATATATGTGTAAATAGAGAGTTATTCTCCACCTATAAACCTTTTAAGGATAGAGAAGAAGTAGTCTACCTTAAAAACTCAAGAACTGCAAATGTTCTTAGAAAAGACAAAGTCTTTTTGAAATTGACTTTGGGCAAAATATTGGCTTTGAATGAGGTGTTATTTGTCTATAATATAATATCAAATTTGGTTTATGTGGGTTTGTTGAGAAAATTTAGGATCAAAGTGTGATTTGAATATGACAAGATTGTAATGACTAAAAACAATATATTTGTAGGGAAAGAATGTTGTAACCATGAACTTTTTTTACTTCAATGTTGCTTAAGAAATGAATGAAAATGCATCTTCTTCTACTTACTTGCTTGACTTTATTAATCTACGGCATGCTAAATTAGGACATGTTAGTAAATCTTATCTTAAGAAAATAAATTCTCTTGGTTTAATTTCTAACTTAAATTTTTCATCTATGAATAAATGTGAAATATGTGTTGAAGTTAAAATTAATAAGAAAACATGTGCATCTGTTAAAAATGAAACTGAATTATTTAACTTAATTCACACAGACTTAGGAGATTATAAACAAACTATGACTAGAGGAGGTAAGAAATATTATGTGACCTTCATAGATGATTTTTGAAGATATACAAAACTTTATCTGCTTAGAAGTAAAGATGAAGCCTATAACATGTTCTTATTATATAAAACAGAAGTAGAAAATCAACTAAATAAAAAAAAAAAAATCAAACGAGTCAGATATTATAAAGGAGGTGAGTATGTTTTAATGAATGATTATTGTAAAAAGTAAGGTATAATACATGAAGTTACTCCACCTTATCCACCAGAGTCTAATAAGGTATTTGAGAAGAAAAATAAAGAAATGATGAATGCTATGCTAGTTAATTTTTTAGCATCTGATAATTTATGAGGTGAAGCTATTTTATCTACATGTCATTTACAAAACAGAATTTCATATAAGAAAATTGGTTTAACACCTTATAAAACATGTAAAGGTTATTCTCCTAATTTAAAATATTTAAAAGTGTGAGGGTGTTTAACTAAGATTATGTTACCTGAACCAACAAAGAGAAAGATAAGTTCAAAAACTTCTTATTGTATGTTTATTGGTTATGCTGAAAATAGTGTTTTATATAGGTTTATAGTTTTAAAGAGTGGTGTGCTAGATTACAATACTATTATTGAAACAAAAAATACAAAATTCTTTGAACATGTTTATCTATTAAATGAAAAGATTTCTCATGCACCTATTAATGATAATAAAGTTGATGAAACTCATATTATAAAAGTGAAAAGCAGTAAGAGATAAAGGAAATAAACTTCTTTTGAAAATAACTTCTTCACTTATTTGGTAGATAAGAATCTAGTGATTTACTTTGAAGCTATCTCTTGTTCTGATTCTTTGTTTTGGAAAGAAGCAATTAAAATTGAAATTGATTCGCTTTTACAAAATCAAACTTGAGAGATTGTTGATTTGCCTCCAGGTGCAAAACCTATTGGTTGTAAATGGATTTTTAAGGAAAAAAATATATTTTCTTAATGGTTTTATAGATAAATATAAAGCAAGATTAGTTGCAAATGATTTTACTCAAAAACAAAATGTGGATTATTTTGATACCTTTTCACCTATAACTAGAATTTCTTTACTTTGATTTTTAATTGTTTTAGCTTCTATTTATAACCTTTTTATACATCAAATGGATGTTAAAACTTCTTTTTTAAATGGTGATATAGAAGAAAAGATATATATGTTACAACTTGAAGGTTGTATAGTTCCTAGTCAAAATAATAAAGTTTGTAAATTAAAAAAGTTTTTATATGGCTTAAAGTAAGCTCCTAAATAGTGGCATGAGAAATTTGATCAAGTTGTTTCAAGTTATGGTTTTTCTTTAGTTAGTGTAGATAAATGTGTGTATACTAAGTCTATTAATAATAAATATGTGATCATTAGTTTATATGTAGATGATATGTTTGTTTTTGGTACTAACACTAAGATAAAATGAAAACTAGTGTAATATTGGGTATTAAAATTATATGGAGAGGCAATGGTATAATATTAACATAAGAACATTATGTAGAAAAACTTCTCAAAAAGTTTGGTCACTTTAATATGACACATGTGAGTACTTCTTATGATGCTAACTCTCAAATAAAAAAAAATATTAAAGGTGAAGTTGTTACTTAGCTTGAGTATGCTTAAATTATCGAAAGTCTGATGCTTTTGATGAACTTCACTTGACCTGATATAGCATACACTGTGTGTAGATTAAGTAGATATACACAAAATATCAATTATGAGCATTGGGCGGCAATAGTCTAAATAATGAAAATTTTGAGAGGTACCATGAACTATGGTATTCTATATTGTGGATTTCTTACTGTATTAGAAAGATACAATGATGCTAACTGGATTTTACATTCAGATGAGATTAAATCCACTAATGACTATATCTTTATTCTTAGTGGTGGTGCAGTGTCTTGGAAATCATCCAAGCAAAGTTTGATCACTCAATCCGCTATAAAGTCATAATTTATAGCTTTGGAATCAACATGAAATGAAGCTAATTGGTTAAGGAATCTTTTCACTGAAATTCCATTAGGAATAAAACTAACACCTTATATATCCATGCATTGTGATTGTCAAACAGCAATAACCATTGCTATGAATAAATCTTTCAATGGTAAAGGTCAACAGATTTGATTAAGACATGATATTGTGGAGCAGTTACTAAAACGTGGAATTATTTCAATTAATTATTTGAAGTCTAAAATGAATTTAGCCGATCTTCTAACTAAATCACTTGGTAGAAAGATGATAGTAAAAACATCAAGGGAATGAGATTAGTGATTAAGTGAAAAACCAAAATGATGGTAACCCAACCTATATGATTAGAGATCCAATGAATTAGGTTCACATAGGTAATAACAAAGTTATTTGTGATTCTGTAACACTATAAAACAAGTCTTTTTGTATAATGTAAGAATAATGCTAGTCTACAATTAAAGAAAGGATGAACTGCAAAGTTCTTAATGAGTTGCATATTCCTTATGGATAGTATTCAAATTGCAGTGAACACTTGATGGAATCACTCATAGAAGTGTGGAGTGGGGCCGCTCTTATGAGATACTCGTAAAATCTGTAGAGCACTCATGAACAACCAGGTGCGTTTATGTCTTATAATGTGATTGGTGAGATACCTAACTTATAATAAGAATTTTTGTTTTATAAAAATTAGAAATTTCATCAATAATTCTAGAACTTAAATCTCATTCTTTATGTGATTGCACCCTTACACGCAAGGCAACGCTTGTTCTTTTTTTACATTTTGTCTCCATCAATAATTTGTTTTTGGCTCTTAAACTGAAACCATAATTTTTTAAATACTTGAAATTAAATTTTTAACAGTCACAAAATCCTAACAACTCTTATTTTAAAAAAATTTTAATAGCTACAAATATTTGATTCCCTAACTTTTTTATTTTTTAAATTGTTGTAACAACTCTTTAACTTTCTAATTTATTCACTGCCTAACTGTTAAATGTTAGCAGCCTACGTGCGCGTGCTCGCTCACACACACAAACCATACACTCTTACAATCAAGGTGTGATGAAAAAATCATGGTATTTCCCATGTTTGTAGAGCTTGCTGGTATTTCCTTTCGATCTTGGTCTAGATGTTTTTGTAATCCTTGTTTTAGAGGAGGAACTTGTTAAATCCTGAAGGATAACCTTGTGTTGAGGAAATATCCTTAATGACAGTATATGTGCACGCCTCTTGTTTTTGTTTTTTCATTATATTTTTATACAATAGAATTAAAGTTTGAAATGATGGGATTAGTGCTGGTTCATCATTGTTGTAGTGGTGACAACAGCTAGTATCCATTGTCAAAATATCTGATGATGTAGCAGTTACAAGAAGTAATCAACTAGTTCATCAATGTGTAGGAGTTACAAGAGCTGGAACTAGTTGGAGCTAGAAATAGCTGTAGATTCAAACTCTGTAACTGCAATTTTCTTATTGAATGTCATTGTTTGTTATCTCTATTTGCTTACAATAAAGCAATTATAGAAATTAATTTGGATGTCCTTAGTTTGATGTATTAAATAAAGATCCAAATAAAATAATAATAACCATCAAATTTAGTTTTGGATGTCCTTTGCAATAACCCTTTCTTTCTTATAATCATATCCAAATCATCAAATTTTGCATATCCATTTAGATATTCATTACCCATCCTTTTTTATAAAAAATTACTTAATTGAGTAATGGTTTTTTTTTTTTAGAGTCGATAATTTTATTAAGTTTAGTTAAAAATATGCATGTAAAACCATTATTAACATATAAATAGATCATTAACAATAATCAAATAAGCTAAAAACAATAAATTTATTTTCAAAACATATCCGTTTATAATATAACCGAAGAAATACCATTATCATCCCTAGTACTGAATCTGTCAGGTCAATTCAAGAGGTGAGAATAAAGGCTTGAATTTTTCATGTTATGAAAGCTTGCACGTTAGCTCGGATGTTGTATTTTGTAGAGAAGAAAGAGACAAATAGGATGCTAACCGATGTGCAATATTCCATATTCATGGTCAGCACCACTGTGTCGTCATATGCAATATTCCAAGTAATTCTCAAAGAAGTTTCATCGCATGGGTTTGAAACAACGTGCATATGCAGACACCATTGCTTCAATCATGGAATGGCAGACACACAACATAGTAGAACTTACCTAAAAAAGGATTTTCTCATGAATTATTGAAATATTCCACAAATGTAAAGGCCAAGTGTAAAATTTGGCATTATACTGAAAAAAAATGAGTTATTTTCTTATGAAAGATTGTTAAAAATCTATTTCAATTCAAAATCTTAATAAGTGAGATGAGACTTTGGGAATAGTTTGTATTAACTTTAAACTTGCACAAATTAATCATTATTTTATTTTCTATCTTATTAATTTCATTAGAGACTAGACCTATTGGTATTTTATGCTTTATTTTATTAATTTAATTAGAAAATATATGAGTAGTGATCTTGCTATATAAATTATTAAATTTCTAATATTATATTCAATAATCATAGCTATCACAAAATTTAAATATTAAATAAAAATTTAGATATGATTTTGTATAGTAACTCTTTAAGAGAGATGGAAAAACTAAAGTGGAAAATTGATGGAGTTTTATGATTATTTTTGTTAACTTCCCTTTCACAAATAAGATAGCATTATACATCTCATTTTGTTTATTAAGTTATATGCCTTAAATTTTTTTTTTTCAATTTCTTATCTGAAGTCTTGGACTACTTTGCCCGCATAATCCTTGACTACATGTAAATGTATCACATAGGTTTTTAGTTTTTTTTTTTGTATAACGAGATGATTATAGGTGAAATTCAAGAAATGAAAAAACAAATTAGACAGGTAACAAATGAAAATACTAACATAAAAAATATCATTGGTAAATTATGATGACATTTACCAACAAAATATAATGTTGTTGTTTCGATTAATATTCACTAACAAAAACTTTTTTATCGGTATATTCCAAGATGATTATAGATGGAATTCAAGGAATGAAAAACAAATTGGACAAGTATTCTCTCATTATTTCAGTTAAAAACTATGACATGTCTATATTACTAACAAAATCAATAATAAAAAATAATCATCACTAATTTTCATTGATAACTTTGTCAATAATATTCAAGTTATAACCTGCTAGAAAACCCCCTCCCCCATTTCTTTTTCTTATTTCTTTTTATTCCTATAGAAAATAACACTTATCCCCCATTATTTTGTCACAAAAGAAGCTAACATCATTACAAATTCAGCCACTCCAACACTCAATTATTTATTAGTATTCTTGTTTTGGCTTAATTTGTTTTGAAGATTCGCCACATCAAGTTAGCAAATATATATATTTTTTGTTGCAACCCATTTTTTATGTTAGTTTTTGGTATTTTTTATATAGTACATGTGGTTTGTTTGTGTGTTTACTTGTTTTATAGCTTTTCTCTATAGAAATTTATTGTATGAATGTATGATTTGTACATGTTAAGGTTTGTTTGAGATTTTGAAAAATTATATTTGTTTATCATTTGATGAAATTAAGTTTATTTTTGTAACTTATGTGTTTTATAATGAAATAAATAATGAGTTATTTAATGGGTATGTTTCACATTTTATCAATTTTATTGTGATGTTGAGAATTTAGGTAAATTTGGAGGAATTTGATTTTTTTAGAGAAAATTGATCTTTATTAAAAGGTATTATAAAAAGAGATTGAATAATTTTGAATTTAACCAATAATTTTAAATTGAGATGGTTTTTTATTGGAGCGCACATGAAAAATTAGCACGTCTAAATTGTATGAAAAATAACGAGGTCTTCACTTTAACAAATGGTGATAAAATGTTAAAATGTTTGTTTTTAACATTAAATGTTCTGGCCAACCAATCACAAGTACAAAAATAATAGAAAGAACTTATTTGTAGGTAGAGTCGAGAAAGATGTTGCCCTACTGATATCATCAACTAAAGAATTGTATGACATGGTCCCACAGTACGAGGGCATTGTGTTTAATTTTTTATTAGTACTTAAATGTGCATTTTTATCAAGGTTTTATATCATCATTTTGCACTTGAAGTATCAATAACTCTTTAACCAAAGCATGTTTTATAATAACATATCTAATAATATAAGATACCTTTAATTTATGGTAAATGTTCATCTTAAATGCAGGTCTATCACATAAATGAAAGGATTGATTGATGAGTTTAAATACTGAAATTGAAAGGATAGAGACAGGGCTAAACTTAGAAAAGAGATGTTGGTACAATCCAAACTGGAATACTGTTCGGTAATTGGGTCATATATGAAGCTGTAAATCTCGGATTTAGGTCTTCTTTATATGGATGGAAAGGTAAGATAAAAGCCTATAACTTTCATATTAAAAAGGCCGTTTTCAAGTCCAAATTATAGAAACAATGAAAAAGTTTGAATCTGTCATGTAGCCTAGACACTGTTCAGTGTTCAATCCATATTTCGAGTTCTAGAAGTCCAAATGACCTTAATTTTTTTTATCCTGAAAAGATAAGATACTTTCCTAGAATTTTCATGGTATAATTGGTTCCAATTCTGATGTGAGCAATGATGTTTTGTTCAGACAAGAAGATAAGGATTTTCACCAAGTTAAGAGTTGGCCACCCACTCAACAATTAGTCATCAAATCAATAGTTCTAAATTTTGGTCTATAAACGAAGGAATTTTCCATGCATTTAAGATGTTGATTGTTTAGATTAAGATCATGCTCTTTATTTCTTTCTTTATATTTTTGTAATGTTTAAGTTTTATTTCATATTATATTTTCCTTAATCTCTTATTTATGCTTTTCATTTCCTTTACTATACTTATGTTCTTATGTTGCTTATCTATGTTTATCTTCTTCATTATGTTTAGCTAAGTTTATTATGTCAATGTGAAAAGGTTTCACTAATGGTGTTAGAATATGTATAATATAAACTCAATATAGATTTCAATGTTTATATCCAAGAAAGTTTGTTATTAACATGTCTTATCTTTTTATCTTACTAATTCTTAATACCTTGCTTGTTAAATGATTGATCTAGATTTGTATTGTATAACACTCAATACAACAAATCATTGGCACTTTCATAGCCAACTGTATGGTATAACCTATACCTGTGCTATGAAAGAAACTTGATTTGTTGTTAGCATCATGAATTCCTGACAATATTTAAAAGTATGGTGTTACTTAAATAAGATAATTAATATGATGATGTTAACAATTTATAATGAACTATTAAGGATAAATTATCCGATTGGAACCTCCTTTGTGTCTGGTTTCCAGTTGATTAATAAAAAGAGTTTATACTATACTTATTTCTAATACTATTAGTGGATCCTCTAACTTTAACATTTGTTTTTATCATTTTTGAATACCCACATTAATCTTCCATCTCAAAGTTCTCTTTAACTTATTATTATTATTACTATTATTATTTATAATTTCTATAGTTAACCTCCCCGTGGTTCGACTCCAATCTTGTTGGGTTATTTATTACTTCGACACTCTTGCACTTAGGAGAAGACATCAATCTTTTGGTCATGTCAGTTTTCAATCTAGTATGCAGAAGTTCTCTAATTTTATTTTGACCACAATTAGGTAAAACAAAGTATTTTGCGGGAACTTCTTTATTGGAAGACTAATCTTTTCTGCCATAATATGGATGTCATACATATAAAAAAAAAACATGTTTGAAAACAATTTTAATACGATGATGGATGTGAAAGGGAAGATAAAAGATAACATGAAGGCTAAAAAAATTATGCCTTCGTTTTGTCACTATAAAATATGGAGTTGGTTTATGATAGGCAACATGTAGTAAAGCCCAAGGCTAGCTTCGTTTTAGACAAGAATGCATAATTACTAGTCTATCAATAGCTTAAGATTCTATATTTTCCTGATGGATATGCTTAGAATATATCTAGATTGGTGAATTTCGAGGATGAAATTTTATATGGAATGAAGAATCATGACTGCCATATATTTATGAAAACTCTCATTCCACTTGCTTGTCGGGATTTATTGATAAAAAGGATATAAGATGCACTCACAGAGATCAGACACTTTTTTAGAGATATATGTTCTAACAAGTTACATACCAAACACATAAAGAAGTTTGAAATGAATAATGTCTAGACAATCTGCAAAATTAAGATGACATTCCTTTCATTTTTGTTAAACTCAATAGAGAATATATTCATACATTTACAATTTAAGGCAAAAGTTGGAAGTCATGTCTAGTATAGATGGATGTATCTATTTGAGAGGTTATGAATTATATATATGCATCCTAATTAAGTTGCAATTGTCTTTTTTTAACAAAACTTAAAACATTCATTTAATTCCAAGGCTTTTATACAGATACTTATTCAACCTTAACAAAAAAGTTAAAAACAAGGCTCATGTTAAGGCTTTCATATGCAAGGTTTATAATGTTGAAGAGTTCTCAATATTTAAAGCCTCATTTAAGAACAGGAATTAACAGTGTTCTAAGACATGATGATGGTAGGGAAATGCTTTCAAGTAAAAATTTGTCAATATATTCTCATCTTGGATAACCTTTATAAAAAGAAATATAGTGAAAGGAAGATGCTTGAGAAAAATTAAACTCAGACATGCACATAATTCTATGTTATTTAAATGTGATGAATTAAAACCTTTTATTTAGTAAGTACAATATTAATATGTTGCTATTTTTAAACAATCTTCTCTTATACTATTGTCGTGGCATGCACAATATCGAATGATGAATTTTCCTCCTCGATTAAGGGGGTTTTAAATGTGTCAGGATTAATCATGAAACTATGATTTGAAGAGTTGAGAAGTCATCACCTAGTATTATGGTCAATAGAAAATCTACTAATCTACAAGAGACTAGGTAAGGAGACTAGTGTGCATGGAAAAGACACATCACCCCCAGTGCACCTTACCTATGGTAAGTTGTATTATTGATTGATTATTTTTTTCTAGGTCATGTTTTTATTTGTTGGTCTATCTAAAGTTCAAGAAATGTTTCCTCAATAAAAAGATTCCTATCTTATGGATTTGAATTAGATCCTCCTTAGTAAGGAGGTCTATCCCTTATCAAGCTAAAACTTATTCATTCTAATATCTAAATTTTAATGTACTTATTTCTATTTTGTATCTTTAACACCTTGGGATATACTTTATAGTTTAATTTTATGCCTTAAATATTAAAATCTACAATTAGTTACTAACGTTTTATTTTTGTTAGTCCATTTAATTTAATACCGGAAATATGCATTATATTGTAAAATTCATACCTCAAATATTAATTGAACAACTGATTTTTTATGGAGTTTTTTAAATTTTGATCAAATCCTAATGGATAATCACAAACTTATTATGATATTCATTAATTTATTTTTGTATTTTTTAAAGTATGATAAAACTACAATTTATTTTAATTTTTTAATACAAAATATGCATGAAAAATTTAGAATTTTGTCGTATGCACACAAATAAAAACATGTTTTCTTTTTATTTTTTTAAATAAAGAATTTTGAATTTATTTTTGTATTTGTATTTGTATTTGCATTTGTATTTTTCTAAAATTTCAAAGAAAAGCTCATATATTTAATATCGGGTCACTATCATATAGTGTAAATTTACAGCCTAAATATTAAATGAAATGGTTAAAAAAACATGCAATGGGCCCACCAAAAATAATTTTAAAATGGTTACTATTTTTTTTTTTCAGAAGCTTTGAAAATTATTTGGGGTTTTTTTGACGAAACAAAAACAAAACTGCCAAACACTCATTATGGTGTGTTTGTCAAACACATTCTAAGGATCAAAAAATGCATTTTTTTTTTCTTTATAAGATTTTACACAACCAAACATTGCCATATGCTTGTAAGGGACTCAACTCAGCCACGTTGAATGGGATTCCTAGTCCAAGCCCAAAAGCCCACGAACACGGCTCACACTTAGAAACAAAGGAAAGAAGATCAAAATAGATTTTTGTTTGAATACAAACCAAGAACTCGACAACAAAACTCAAAAATCAAAGTGAAAATACAAGCCTGATGGTGTCGAAACAAAAGCACTTAAGGATGCAAAATGAAGAACTAATGCACAATCATGTATTTTCAATAAAATCAAACTTTATAGCTATAAACACAAACCTATATATTCAAACTTTAAAGGATTGATTTATCTAAATAAGCATTTAATGGACAAGAAAATGGCAGAGTAACATCATATAAAGGTCTAAGCTTTGGTGGAGATACATGAATCAAGCTAAAAAAATTAGTTCGTGAGAAATCAAATTTTAAAGCTAAGAACACTCAAATTCATCCATAAAAAAAAATTAACTTCAAAAACACCAATCAAAACCTATTATCTACAATAACTAAAAACTGTATTCTCTTAGACATAAATAATGTTTTGTTGATCATTTTATTGTCCCTAAGCTCAAACATTATGCTTACAGTTTCAACAAACCTGGTAAACTACCTTCAAACAACATAATCCACAGTAATATCATACTTAACATATTTTACCATAACTTTAATATTGATTAACTAAATATTAAAGCATGCAAAACAACATTATACACTATCATTTACCATTCTATTATCATCTTCTAACACATCAATCAAGGCATTAAACAAAACTTGAGCATACATAATTTATTTTCAAAGCATGCTTAAAACAATCATTTATTGCCTTTAAACTAACAAATAACTGTAATGAATGCATAATAATCATTTTTAAAAGGAATTAAAAAAATAAAATAGAAGGGGAGGGCTATGCTTTTTGAGCGATCTCCTCATCAAAGTTAGAGGTATACCTTGTCTAATTAATGTTGTCTCCTTTGCTTGGATTTCATGCTTCTTCTTCAAGCCCTGGATATGGTATCTCTATTTCTAATTTTTGACTTGCAAGTCATGCCTTCTTCCTCTCTTTTTCCACTTTCCATTTACCCAAAGACTTTCAATAGCTAAATTTTCTCTGCGTTTCACAATTTTTCACTTTTTTTCTCCGTGATTTCTTATTATGTTCTCTCTATTTGTTTCTTTCATCTTGTCCATAAAAGCATATAACCTTTTTATAGGCAAAATAAAACTGAAAATGAAAAAGACAATTATGGTTTTTACCGAGATTTAGGTAGGGAGAATTCTTTTTCTCTCTTCCAAAACCTTACTCTTCATAAAAAAAAAAAAAGGGTTCTTAGTCCCCTCTATCCTCTTGTAAATAGAAATCACACATAAGAAAACAATCTTAAAGTCTTTTTGTCATGGTGAAATTTTCTTCAGTTGTGGTTAAATGGCTTAGGTAATTTATCAAGGTCATTGTGGAGGTTAGGACACAAATGATTCATTTAAATATTTAAATCTTGTAGAGGGTGTGTAGATCCACCCTTCAATCTTTAAGTTTCTTTCATTTGAACCCCTTGGAAACCCTTTTTAGAGCAGCTAGTCTCCTTAGACTTATTGGTAATGTCTTGTCATTCACTGATCATCCCTTGGTTGTTTTTTCCTAGTTCCAGTTCTTGCATTAACATAACTATTTCATACTTTTCTTTTAATTGTTGGTTCATAAAGGCCTTCATCTTGCCTCATCAACAAGTTGGTTTTCTAAGAACTTATGTTAACTCTTAATATGACATAGCTCAATTATAAACTTATCAAGTTCATCTTGCAACTCCTCTTCATTGTTAACTCTCTCTCTCTCTCTCTCTCTCTCTCTCTCTCTCTCTCTCTCTCTCTCTCTCTCTCTCTCTCTCTTTTTACAAGTTCTTTGGTGATAGATGGTCTAGCTTTGTCATCTATTATTAGGCATGTACTTCAAAGCTATCAAATACTTTATATAACCCATTGTTTCTCCAAACTGAATAATTAGAACTTACTAGGAATTCAACCTCTTATTCACCTTTGTGAACCAATACAAACTACCTTAAATCTTGTTTGATAACTTTTAATTCAACTAGAGAACTAGAATCTTTGAACAACCCAATGTATTTATCTAAACCCTAGGTTCTCGGTAAATGTTGAATTCCCTCAAATTATATAGCAACCAATGAAGGTGAATAACTAATATAACAAGATAGTTTAGTCAATGAGACATATGCTTTATCTCAACAATTCATCACATAAGATGAGCTTCTTACCTAAGGGGCTTTCTGTATGAAATTAGCATTAGTGGCTTCAATACTTATAATCTCAACATCTTATAATGGAAATAACATTAACTCAAAGATGAAAAAGACAATTGTTTGGTATCTTTCATCTCCTAACTTCCCCCTATTTTTATTTATCTTCAGCCTAGCTTCAATAAGCTTCCACTTAAAACTTCCATAAGTTGTTTTATATCGATAAATTTTATCTAAGTGTAGTAATTTAGGGACTTTAACAGTTATGTCTTTATTTTTTTGTTTGAAATAGACCTTATACGGGCTGTTTGGGAAATTTAAAATCTGAGTGTAATCCTCAATAATAAGGGTTGTATCAATGTCTTCGTAGGTGAAACATTTGTAATTTGGGTCCTAGAAATACAACAAGGCTTTGACTGCTGAAATTCATACTGGAATCTTCTTTAGATGAGTGTTCTCATACATCCTTTCAAAAAGAGTCTCATCTAAATAACTCATAATTGAACAATGCATTTTAGTTATCTATGGTAATTCCTTAGCCTTGTTCCTTAGGCAATTCCCCTCAACTAATTGAATCATTTCAGATTTTTTTCCCATATTCATAAAAAATAGAAAAATAGGGAGAAAAATACTAGTTGAAAGAAAGATTCATTAAGTATATGGAGGAGGCAGCATGGGTTAATGGGAGTATGTCAACACCTGCATTCTTAGGAGGCAATCAAGTTTTGGGGGTTGTCTCCAAAGCTTTAGCAAAATGGGACAGTATTGGAAAAACAATTGGAGAAGAACTATAGGTCTCTACAATGTCTAATCAAATGAATATAGTGTTTAAACACGCTGATGCCTTTATTACCTTACCAGGTGGTCTGAGCACATTGGAAGAGATCTTTTATATTTCCTCTTGGGCCCAATTGAACATTCATCATAAACCTATAGGTTTGCTAAATGTTAATGATTTTTATGATAATTTGTTGTCTTTTCTTAATCAAGCTATGAAACAGGAATTTCTAACATATTCGACACGACAAATCATAACCTCTGCTGCTACTACTAAACACTTGATTAAACAACTACAATCTTTCATCCCTGTAATTGATCCCTCCATGAGTCGCATAAATTGGCAAACTAAGAAAAGTCGTAAAAAGCTTAGATTGGATTTGAGCCTTCATTTGTGAAACCTTATGTCTTTTGGTTTTATTAATAGCTTATTATTTTTTTTTGTTATTTCTTATATTTTTTAAATGTGTTTTAGGTTTGTTAGTGTTTGCTGTTTCAGGCGATGTCTTCTATACTCTATCTTTCTAACTTAGGACATTGAGGATAATATCTTGTTTTGGTTAGGGGGAAAGGGTAGTAGTTGACATTAAAAAAAAATAAAAAAAAATTACTAATTGTTTTTACTATTATTAAAACCATTTGAGAAAACTGTTATTACTAGGATGGAAAAGTAAGGGAGAATTTTTATTGACTCTTGAGATGCATCTTAGTAAATATTTTCCAATGGTTGTTTGCAATATTCATAACAAGGTCTATCACATACTTCTCTTGAAATATTCAGGTTTACAAACTCTCACATTGTTATCACTTGATTATACTCATATACTCATTTAACAAGTATTCTTAAACCTTCATTTTCAAACACACACTTTAACATATGATTGTGTGTTGCACATTGGATTATTATATTATTTTTGTTCTTTTGTTAAAGGTAACAACTAAGGGAAATAGATAGTATATAATTTGTAAAAAAAAAACAAATTCATAATATTAATGATAATAAAACATAGATAAGTTTGTTTTGTAGCCTTCCTAACCTAAGCAATTAAGCCCGAAGGGGTGTTTTAACACCTAATACCCTAAAGTCAACTGACTTGGGAGCTATTGGCCTATTGCTTATTACATGGGTTAAGGAGAAAAGCTTAAGGGAATCAAACATTGCGCTATCTACATATCAATATCTGTAACCCGAGTTACTAAACTCGTAGGGGTGTTCCAACACCTAATGCCCTAAGACTAACTGGTCTAAGAGTCATTAGCCAAAAGTTCATTACATGGATTAAATATGCATTGTGTTTTAAGTTATATGTATATATATTAAAAAAAAAAAAAAGAGAGAGAAAAGAAGATAATAATCCCAACCTAAGGAAGTTAACCTTAAACATTAGAACAAAATATTATTTTCTTACAATAAAAGCTTCATCATCTATGTTTTCATACATTGAGCACATAAGAAGAAGGTTTATTAATATCTTGTTTCAACAGTATGAAGCAGATATATAAATTTAATGAGAGTTTGTTTATTTGGATAGATTAATGGAAGTTGAATGATAAATGCCTTGCTTTGTGGAACTTGCAAATTGTTTTTTTTATTTTAATGCTTTGATTACTAGGGACTGGTAATAAACTGGTTGGGGGGTGTGATTAGTACGTAAAAGTGCATTTTTATCAAGGTTTTATATCATCATTTTGCACTTGATGTATCAATAACTCCTTAGCTAGAGCATGTTTTATAATAACATATCTAATAATATAAGATACCTTTAATTTATGGTAAATGTTTATCTTAAATATAGGCCTATCATATAAATCAAGGGATTGATTGATGAGTTTAACTACTAAAATTGAGAAGACAAAGAGAGGGCTAATCTTAGAAAAGAGATGTTGGTTCAATCCAAACTGGAACACCACTCGGTTATTGGATCATAATTGGAGCTGTAGAACTTGGATTTAGGTCTGCTACATATGGATGGAAAGCTAAGACATAGAACTAAAACTTTCATAGGAGTCCAAGATTCAAAATGTCTGTTTTCAAGTTCAATTGTAGCAACAATGGAGAAGTCCGAATCTATCCTACAGCCTATACACTATTCAGTGTTCAGCCTATATCTTAATTTCTAGAAGTCCAAATGCACCGATTCTTTCTAAGTTGGAAAGCTGAGACAATTTCTTAGAACTTTCATGACATAAATATATTCAAATTCTGACGTTATCAATGACGTTTTGTTCAGACAATAAGATAAGGATTGTCACCAAGTCAAGATGTGGCCACCCACTCAACAATTAGTCATCAAATCAATAGTTCTAAATTTTGGCCTATAGAGGCATTTTCCATGCATTTAGGTATCTTGGTTTTCAGATGAAGATCATGCTCTTTATTTCTTTCTTTATATTTTTGTAATGTTTAAGTTTTATTTTATATTATATTTTTCTTAATCTCTTGTTTATGCTTTTCATTTCCCTTACTATACTTATGTTGTTTATTTATGTTTATCTTCTTCATTATATTTAACTAAGTTTATTATGTCAATGTGAAAAGGTTTCACTAATGATATTAGAATCTGTATAATATGAACTCAACATGGACTTTCATGTTTATATCCAAGAAAGTTTGTTATTAACATGTCTTATCTTTTTATCTTACTAATTCTTAATACCTTGCTTGTTAAATGATTGATCTAGATTTGTATTGTATAACACTCAATACAACAAATCCTTGGCACTTTCATAGCCAACTGTATGGTATAACCTACACGTGTGCTATGAAAAGAACTTGATTTGTTGTTAACATAAGTTAGCATCATGAATTGCTGAAAATATTTAAAAGTATGGTGTTACATAAATAAGATAATTAATATGATCATGTTAAAAATTTATAATGAACTATTAAGTATAAATCATCCGATTGGAACCTCCTTTGTGTGTGGCTTCCACTTGATTAATAAAAAGAGTTTATATTATACTTATTTCTAATACTATTAGTGGATCCTCTAACCTTGACAATTATTTTATCATTGTTTAATCCAATTCCTTACATCAATATCCCATAAAATTCTCATAAACTCTTTATTATTATTATTATTATATTATTTTTAATTTATATAGTTCACCTCGCTATGGTTCGACCTTGGTCTTTCCAGGTTATTTATTACTTTGACACTCCTACACTTGGGATAAAACATCAATTTTTTGGGTCGTGTCACTAGTATAAGAAGTTTTCATCTTGGGTCAATTAACAATTAAATAGAAACAACCAATATAAGGACAATTTAATTATTATTATATTTTTTTTTTGTATTAATCAACATTTAGAAGACAAGTTCTAAAGTTAAACCATACCATTTTGGGTTGATTAATCAATTATTATTTTTAATAATGTTTTGTTTTTTCATATAAAAATAATTGTCCATCTAATGTTCATTGCGAAAAGTTTCACAATGATAAAAAAAATAATTCTCAAATACAAATTTTATGGCTATATTCAACCATTTTATCTTGTCCACCTAATCAACAAACAAATTCAAAATTAACCAATATTTATTCAATCACATAAAAAACAAAACCAAATCAATATTTGATAAATTTAACAAGCCTCTAACAAAACAATTGCAATCATTCAAAATAAATTCTCATAACATTCATGTCTACTTTGATATTTATGAAAATCATATCAAATCACAAACACACATCAATATAAATCAATAATGTCCAAACAATAATAATAAAAAAAAAATGCACAACAATGAGCATTTTGTCCTAATTTTCACAACATTTAAGCAATTTATAAAATATTAATAATAATTTGAGTTTACAGGTCAAATTTCCAAGGTGTTTGGCGTGTTTGGGATAAGCTAAAATCAAGGCTAGAGGATTGTTGAAATAGTGGTGGCACGTGTACCCACACACCACCACCATTGTTAGTACGTGGTCTCGTGCGCCACTATTTTTGGAGCAGCATGAGTTGATGGATCTAAAGATTCTCTGTCTCCTCTTTGCTCCTACATTTACAGTGATGCCCACCATTGCTCGAGGAAAGAGATATGGTCTTCCAAGTCTTTGGTCCTCTCTCTCTCTCCCTCTCTCTCTCTATTATAACCTTTCTTCCTCTTTAATTCTTCTCTCAACGGGTTTTGTTTATAATTGTTGGTGCTAGTGTTGACTATGTAATGAGTTCATGATGGCAATAAAGGAATTAATGATTATCATTGATAAGGAGAATGAACTATGCAGAGAGAGGATGGTGCTACAACTGGTGTTAAGAGGTGACAATGGTTGTTGTCAAGTGTTGTGTTAGGGATGAAGAGTGTTGGTTATGGAAGAAGTTTCTTATGAAGGTGGAGGCTCTCTTGTTGTCGTTCACGGTGGAATTAAAAGTTGTTGCACAATGTTTTTGCTGGTGTTAGGAGGTCACAATGGTAAGGGCTGTGTTGGTGTTGTTGTCATTCATAGCTGGTGGTAATGCTACTCATAATGGGGGATGGTGGCTAGTTTTTATATGGATTCTATACTTTGGTAGTTTCTATTATTCTAAGAGCTCACGAGTTATGGCCTTTTTTTTTTTAGGTTTCTTTTTGTTGGGATGTTATTGTCTGTGAGGTGTGTAGGTGTGTATGTCTATTTATACTATAATAAACCTTTTTAACCCTTTTATCTTTCTAGATTTTCTAGAATTTTCCCTTTCTTCTTGATTTTTCTAGAGAGTTCCCCTGCATCCCATATTCTTCTAGAGAGTTCCAATCTTATAAGATAACTTTGTTTTTCCCTTTCTCTATCTCTTTTTTGTATTTTTTACTTTGCACTTATTATTTTTAAACTAAACTAGTTCTTATTATTATTTTAATTATATTTTACTCACTAAAGAAATCTTTTTGTTAGATTGAATTTGTCTTCTCTTCTTTTCTACTGAATTTTTTTATTTTTAATTTTTTTTTCAATATAGAAATAATACGCAAAATGGTCCAAAATTATAAAATGACTAGAAATTGATCAAATCACACCAACATCATATTTTCTGTGAATTTTGGTATTTTTGTATTTTTTTAATTTTTAAAAAATATATTTAAAACAGGGTTAAAAATGAGTAATGACAACATTAAATGTATACATCATTCCTTAGTTAACAAATTAAATGATACCAAAAATACACGTCCACATTGTCAATGCATTCTTTATTGTGTTAGAAATTAAATTGAATTCATTTTTAAAAAAAAAATATTTTTATTTTTATTTTCATTTTGATCTTCATAATGTTATCTTTTAGTCCTTATATGCAAGGAAAAACTGAGGAGAGAGGAGAAAAGCTTTTAAAAATCCTCATCCCAACATCTATTCTAATTAAAAGGACTATCCTTGGAGGCATCGGGATGCAATGAGTTGATTTGTAAGAATGAAACCCCTTCTTAATTGGAAAACGTGGATCAGGTGCTCCTAATTAAAAAAACGAATTTTGAGTTTTATGAGCTTTTTTTTGTTGTTTTATAATGAATTAAAAGGATTATTTTGATGTGTTTTTTTTTAAATATAAATCTTAGAATTAATTGCGATGAAAAAGGTAGCAAAGGTTAATAATGAATTAATAATTTGTTACAAGTTAAAACCATTAAAGATTAGAAATATAATAATTTATGGAGAAACTCTTAAAATATTTAATTTTATATATTTATATTTATAACTTACAAAAAGTTATTACAACTTTTTTATATAAAAAAAAAATCTTAATAATTCTAAATAGAAAAGGTAAACTTGGACAAATCTTCATTTCAAATAAGAAAAAACAAGAAAAAAAAATAATAATATTAAATAAAAAAATAAAAAAAAAATTATTTAAAACATTAGTTATTTTTTCATAAAAACTTTGTAACACTCTCTTGATTTTAAAAAGAACTCATTTTTTAGTTCAGACCTTAATCTAAAATTATCTTCTACTATAAACATCATTTTGTGTTCAAGTCACTTTATTATGGATCCCTAATATTTTTGTATAAGCCTACTCATTATAGATCTTTAACACAATATTTATATGCAAGTCATTTTATTATAAGTCTCACTATCAGAATTTTCAATAACAACAACTAACATAAATGGAAATAACACACTAATTTCTATACATTCTTTTCATAACCTCTCAATTTTATCATATACAAGCACCTCATGTTGTGTAATCTTTTTCAGTCATGATTATTCAACAATATACAACAACTAATTATCATGAATTATTGAGCTCCAATACATATCATCTACGACTTCTAACATAAACCTTCCGGAATTATTAGATTTTGATACTAAATATTGACATAGATGAGAGTAAAACATGATGAAGGTTGTTACAAGTCAAATTCTCAAAAGACTAAGAATATTATAACAAGGAGAAAACTCTTAAAAATAGTTAATGATATTTATTCATATTTTTATTTGTTAAAATATTATTACAATTCTTTATACACACTAGAATACTTAATAATATTGAATTGAAAAATTAAACTAGGAAAAATATCCTCTTCGAGTAAAAAAAAAAAAAATTTAAATATATATACCAATACATAATAAAAAAAAATAAAATTAACTAAAATATCAATTTTTTTATTAAAAAAAAAAATGCATCATCCGAGGTTAATTTTTCGATAACACTACAATCACTTGAAGAATACAAGTGTGAGCAATGCTTCGTTCATCTTCATTCTTCAAAAAAAAAAAAAAAAACCAAATATGTTGAGAAGGATGGTCACTCACTTTATAGGTGTGCACGAGTTTGGCTTCGCGGGGCTAGTTTCTCGTGAAGTAGTGTGCGAGCCTTTATTTCTTAAATTTAAATTTCTTAATTTTTCCAAAGCATAAAGTTTTTAAAATTTCAAATAATTAAGATTATATATAAACTCTTCCTCACACTTACTTATATTTTTTGTGTAATGTACTTCCTCATGAATTTATAGAGTTAAAGAATTTGTTTGTTTCTGTACTACAGTCTGTATTTTACTTCAATTATAAATTTAAAAAATATTTAGATAATGTATTAAAAGAAATCTTAATTTGAAAAGAGCTATGATTTAAAAAATTAATTTACACCTACTTTTTCAAACACTAACTATAAAAATTACTATAATATCAAGCACCACTCCCCAGTAAAAATTGCAAAGACCAATTAGCAACCTCTTTGTGGTCATAAAGCCAGACATGTTAATGTCACATCTATGAAGGGATGGTAAACCAAAGGCATCAGTGCGAGTGAAGTGATAGGTTAAATTCCATTATTTAAAACTAGGATTAAAAGGACAAAAAGGATCATGTGCCCATCGTGGACATCTGATATTGGTAGCTCCATAATTTAATTAATTACAGGAGAGAAAAAGATTCTTAATTCAACCCCTTTCAATCAACTTCGTTAATCCGCTTATTAGTAGTAATTAATAATTAAACGGATTCCTTCTCTTTTATGTATGTTCTTGATAAGATATATCTTCCACGTAATAATGATGTATAATTTAAAGTTCAATGCCCACTTTTCTCAAAAAGGAAAAAAGCTAAGAACTCGTCAAATTCCTAATTAAATGCCATCTCTCGTTTCAGTTTTGAGGAACCCATAATGATGTGATAATGCAAGATGATTACACACGCTAATCATCTTAGTTTGGTGCTTAATGTACATGCTCTTATCTTTCTTCTTACTTGCATTAATTAAAAAATATGTTCCCGCATTGTGACGGGTTATTTTTTATAGTCTGTTTAGAATTTCTAATAATATATGATAAAATGATTTGAATAAGATATAATTTTTTTAAAAAAATATAAATTTCAATCCTAAACAAATACTTATATTAATCGATGTAAAATAGTAAAATGATGATTTTATAAAGATAAATGCATTATATTGAATAAATTACCAAGTATTACATGCATTGATAAGAAATCTCATATTCCCCTTTCTGCGACTTGTATATATAAAAAAATTATTAAATCTAATGGAGTTTTTTATTTAAATTCAGATACAATATATTTTTTATTTATTTCAAGGCTAGCTCTGATTACTTTTTCATACAATAATAGTAGCATTATCATCAAATTATTTTATTTTAAATAGTTAATACAATAATAGAGGTGGAATTACATATTAGTAATAAAGTATATTACAATATTGTACTAAGAAATAACAGTCAATCAAAAGTTTTTTAGCAGTTGGTAGTTTTTAATAGCTATGGATATTCATTTGCCTCAAATGCAATGACGGATCTAAATTCTATGAAGGGGATTAAATGCATACTTATAGTTCTAGAGAGGCCAGTTCATATAAAATCTATGAAAAAAATAACACAATTGGGGATGATTATGAAGATTTTTTAAACACTGGGGACTATGGCCCTCTCTAAATCCATAATTGACAGCATGAGGCTTTGATTAAACAACTTTAAGGGTATGTATAAAGACTTACAAGATTATGACGGAACAAAAAGGGAAAACTAAAAAATATAAGCACTTCAGGAAAACCACAACCTTTTACTTTTTGGCCATGCCGTGGTCGGAGCGGAGGTTGACAAGGATACATGGCCTCGGCGCATTTAAATTAATCTCTAAATCAATCATGACAGCGATATCAAGCCAATTAAAAAAATTAACTTAAAAAAATAATAAAAAAATATTCCTAAAAATACTCTTAAAACACAAAATCTACACACTTTTAATTTATAATTTTAATATGTAGCTATCATACATTAAAAAAAGAAATTAAGCCATAGAATAGAGGTATTGGTGACTCATGCTGGGCTCCGAGTGAACTGGCCGGATGACCTGTTGGTGATGTAATCACAAGATTTTACCTAATGCTTTCTCCTTTACACTGTTGATTTGCCGGTAGTCTTTTCTTTATGGCGAAAGGGCATTGTAATCCCTAGTAAAGTCATGCTAAAAAATGACAGTGACAAGATGGAGATTACAGAGTAGCAGTGATGCAATTACCTTTAACATGAAGCGATAAGGGAGAAAGTTTGTAATGATTGGTATTTTTTATAATAAAAATTAGCATATTAAATTAAATTACTTGCATGATAGCATATATTTTTTTTAAAATAACTTATCATGTCTAGATTAGTCACAAAATTAAACTTCTCTTTCCTTTTTAATATTATGTTTTGAAAGAAATAGTATTTTAATACATAATATTTATTTAACATCCTATTTTTTTATCATGTTTTTTTTACATATGTTGCCTTTTAGAACCATAAAAAATAAAATTATGTTATTTAATCAAAAAAATTTACAATTGTGGTTTTTTATTTAAAATTTAAATTTTTTATGTTAATAATAGCCCAAATTAACCATAATGATTACAAGTCAAACACAAGATTCCATTGCCGGAACTCTTTATTAGGTACAAATGACAACCTCTGGAAGTGTCAATCGTCACAAATGTGATTATAATTATTTTTTAAATAATTTTTATATTAAAATATATTAAAAATAATATTTTTTTTATTTTTTAAAATATTATTTTATATCAGCACATTAAAATAATTAAAATATATAAAAATTTAATTTTTAACAAAAAAAATTTAAATTTTTATAAAACATGCATCAAAACCTAGTTAAGATGAAGCACTTATAGTTTGTACCACGGTAATAAAAGTAGAAGAAGCAATTTCACATTTTTCCAATGTTGGTAAATGTTTATTAGTTTTCTACATAGCATTTTTTTTTTAAGAAAAAAGAGAGAAAACAATTAAGGTAGTGTTTAGGAATGCGATTGAGACGGCGTTTTTCAAAAAAATTTAAATTTTTTTTTTTGCTAAAATTTAATACGGTTTGTACTTTTTGGATCTTTTTGATGTGCTGATGTCAAAAAATAATTTTTAAAAAAATAAAAAAAATCATTTGCATGCATTTTAGTATAAAAAATTATTTAAAAAGCAATCGTTAGCACACTGCCAAACACATTCTAAATCCCAGGGCTGTACAAAGTTCCTTAAGCTTGAACATGAAAATTCAACAGAACTCTTTTTTTTATTTGATTGGATGTCAACTCGGACGGAACTCTTAACTAATTAATTGGCAAGATTTTAATTACTTTTTCATAATGGTAGTTCAAGCCTTTTATTTATAAATAAAAAAATCATTTATCAAGTTTCATCTAATAAATTAAAATTTTAAATTAAAAGATAATTAATTTTTTTATATTATAAAATGATTATGAATTAGAATCTTAACATCCACAATCTTCTCTAATTAATTAAAAAAAAAAAAGCAACATATATAATATAGTGGACCTTCTTTTGAAGTCTAAAATATCTCATTTGACAAGACATGTAAGGAGAAAAAAAATATAGAAGTATTTATTTTACTATAACTAACTGTTTAAATTTTTGGAATTAAATGTCTCCAACCTTATCCATATACACAATTTTTTTAAAAAAAAAAGAAGAAGAAGAGAGAGAAAACAATTAAAACCCAAGGCTATAAATACAAAATTCCTTGAGCTTGAAATGGATAAAGTAAACTAGGGATGGTTAATAATAGGTGGAATTAACGGAGACATGTGCCTCCACTAGCTAGATTAAACGGTGGAGATGGAGTGTCACTTGAAGAACTTTGTTTGATAATGGCAGTTGCTTTCAAAGAGTGGGGATTATTTCACGAACACTTTATCTCCGTCCCTTGCATCCAGCCAAAGAAAAAACAAAAGCAAGCAAGCAAATTACGAACACACACATACTAAACAGTGTATGAATAATGGAGGACAAGGAGATATTTTCATAAGGTCTAACGATAGGCCAATAAGATTACTTCCTTAACCCTTTTCCTCTCTAGCTTGCTCCATAATGAATCCAAAACCCTTTGTGGAACCAGACAGTGTCCTCGTTATTCAGCTGCCTGTTCTCTGGGCCCACTTTCTTTTGCTTTTTCGGATATTTCTTGTTTTAAAAATAATTATTTTTATTATTTTTTATATTTATATTTTTTTATTTTCAATCATTTTAATAATATGCTAATATCATTTATATCTTTTGTAAATAAAAAAATATTATGTTAATATATTTCTATATAAAAGATACCTTGAAAAACAATTATTACCATATTTCTAAAACACCCTTTAAATTTGACTCCTCTCCATTTTCTTTTATGCCTGGTTTTAGGTGAATAAAGAACTATAAATAATTTTTATTTTTTTTTACTATTTTTAATGTATATCTAACAAGTATGATTTTTTAACCATCTTTATTTTATATTTAGATTTTTTTATTAAATATTAATAATTTTTATTTTTATAAAATATAATTAATAAATTTATCTTGAAATCTTTTATTAAGCGGTAATTTGAACTATTGCTGAAGTGTTGCTTTCCTTAAGCCGCGGTAATGCTCTCTATAGCTAAATAGATCTGTCGTATTTATTTTATAGTTTCTTATCGAACGTGCCTGCATTGAATGATTTGAAAAGGAAGGTCAAATCAGTGGAATTTTTCTTCTTTTTTTTAATCCACACACAAGGTAGAAGCACCTAAACCCGAAATAGTGAAGAAGTAAGAATTTCTTTTTTTTGAAAAATAGAACACTCTCGTAGATAAATATGGGAAAGTAGCATAGGTAGAATACTTTTTTTTTTTAAAAAAAATAACACATTTTATTAGGTTACATGGATAAAACAACATAATTTTTATAATTTTTTTATGATAACAACACAACTTAAAAAAAAATTGTGAAAATTGCCTTGTAATAACCAGCACAAGTTAATAAAAGAATGTCTAAAAATTTGAATATTTTTTTGTTCATATTTGAACCCCTTTTTTTTTAATCAAAATCTTAGATATTTCATTTTTTATTAAAATAATCAAATAATTTTAAAATTTTACATGGTGAATTCAGATATAATTGGAATTAGATTTGAATTAAAACCAACTAATTGATTCAATTAGACTTAGTCAAACATTAATTGACCTAATCAATCTAGTTTAACTCAATTCAAATATCATAGGTAAACTAATATACATACATACGTACATACATATACGTATATATGTATGTATGTATGTATGCATGCATATATGTATATGTATACGTGGAATGTTCAAAAATTTAGACATTAATTATTTTTACTCAATGAATGTTGTATTGTTGTTCATAATTTTTTTTTTGGTTTGCATGGTTGGTAATAGAGTAATTTTTGAAAATTTATATAGATTATGTTTTTCTCAACATGCAACTTGATATATTTTTAAAAAATTAGATTGTGCTAATGGAAACAATCGTAATCTACCAACCAAGTTACACTATTTTTTTTAACAACACAATCTATTACACTGTTAGAAAATCGATAAATATAAATGAAATATTAAGAAAATATTTTCATTGATAAATTACCAACAGATTTTACCTATAGAAATATTCCTCAATATTTACTGAGGGAATTATATTAAGAAAAAAAAAATTAAAACAAAGCTAAAAAAAATAATGATGTGCTATTTTTACCAATAACAGGTTATCTCATGTTTATGTGTCATTTTTACAAATGAAAAAAAATGATAGTTTAATTAAACTATACATTTTCTAAAAAAAAAAATCGAACTTTAATAGTTTTCATAAAATTTTTAGAAGTGTTATTTTTAAAAGAATCTGTAAAAAAATATTTAAATATATTTTTGAATACAAATTATTTTTCAAAACTATCATTTGTATTATATACTAAACCACACCTGGTAAAGATAATAGCTTAAAAATACTAATATAAGAAACAAAAGAAAAAAGAAAAAAACGGTACACAGTATGTAAAAAGAACAAACAACAAGACATTATTAGTATTATTACTATAATTACAGTATATAAATAATGGAAAATGAAAAGAAAAACCATAAATGTGCGGACATTTTGGTGGAAAAATAAAGTAGGGTATCTTTCTTGTGAGGCTTTTTAAAGCCTCTATCTTTCTTTTGTATTTATCATTGTCATTTTTACTTGGAGAAGGGCAGCAAAAAATTCAGTCTCTCTGACAAGATCAGACCCCTACCCAAGTCTAAAGAACTTGCTGTTCTGGTAGACACTTGTTGGATTCGATACATATATATTAAACTCATGTCCTTTTAGGGATATATAGCTAGCTACCACTGCTTCCTTCCATCCCTCGTGTGCAATTGCTTGCTTTAATCATAATTGAATGGTACTGATTACTGAACTTGTCTCTGCAACTTCTTTGATGGGTTCCTTTCCATTTTTCACATTTTTTTATACATTAATTTACTGTCTCTGAATGAAGATCTTTGATGGGGTTTGTGTCCTGTTCTTAACTAATTTCTCCCCCCACCCTTTCTCTCTCCGCTTCCTGTCCACTCCCTCTCTAGCTAGCTAATAGCAATATATAAACAACTTCAGCACATATTCTTCACTTCCTCCCTTTCTTCTTCTTTCTTCTTCTTCTTCTACAGATCAGATCTTAAGTTTCTAGCTAGTAGGTGGTTGATTTGTGTGGTAAACTAATGTATACATGTTTTGTTTTATCATGTACTTGTGGAGATTTAGATTCATAATCACTCTCTTTCGTGTCTTGCTCCAGATTTTCTTCAGGTTTAACTCAGGATCCAATTCCTCTGAATCAATCATCAAAATGGGCTGATTCTTCGTTCAGTGCTTCGAGCTTGGATACACAATTGAAGGTGCTTGCACAATAGGATTGAGTCTCAAAGGTTATTGACTTTGCCTTTTGTAGATCATATTTAATGGCAACGTACTTTCATGGAAGCTCAGAAATCCAAGCAGCAGCTGCACCATCTGATGGGATCCAGACACTTTATCTCATGAACCCTAACTACCTCTCATCTTACTCTGACGCTACTCAACAGCAGCACCAACAACAGTCTCCAAATATGTTCTTCTTTAACCACAGTAACACTGTTGCTTCCAACAATAGCCTTTCCCATGGACCGCCGCAGAATCACCACTTTGTTGGCATCCCCCTTCCTGTACCCTCTTCCAACATCACTTCCTCAGCTCCGGACAATCACAGCCGTCCATCGTCCCTACACGGGGCTGTCCCTAGTGTTCACTATAACATCTGGGGTTCAATAGATCAGAATTCGGTCGCATCAGCTGCTACAGCTAGTGAGTCTAGTGGGGCCCATGATGTCATGTCGTCCCAGGTGGGTTTTCGGAGGCCGGTGGTGGTGTCTCCAGGAAGGCAAGGATTATCTCTAAGCCTCTCGTCTCAGCAAGCACCGGCACCACCGACACCCTATAGTAGAGCTATAAGCAATGAGCATGAGATCCAAGCATTGCATCCTCATGTTTCGGTTGTGTCTTCAGGTGATGAGATCAGGCTTTCTGGGAACTCTCCGCCATCTGTTTCGGCAGTGTCGAATGGGGTTTCCGGTATGCAAAACATGGTTCTGGGATCCAAGTACCTGAGAGCTACACAGGAGTTGCTTGATGAAGTTGCTAATGTGGGGAAAGACCTGATAAAGAGTGGCATTATAGCAAGGACTAAAGAGAAAATGAAGATGACTAAAGAATCTTTAACTGGAGATGGTTCTGATGGCAGTGGTGAAGCTGTTGGTGAAACTAGCGCTAAGCGTGGAGCTGACCTTACTACAGCCCATAGGCAGGAGCTGCAAATGAAGAAGGCAAAGCTTGTAACCATGCTTGATGAGGTACGTACATGTATATGTGTGTGTGTGTGTGTGTGTGTGTGTGTGTGTATAAAAACTAGTTGCATACTTCTGTGGCTGCTTTAGATTTTTTCCTGTCAAAATTAATAGAAAACATTACCCGCTTTCCTTTCAAATGCCACATGTAAATTCACGTGTGCTGTTTCCACAGTAAATGATGTTGAAATTAAGTACTTGGATTATAAGTAGAGTTAGGTCTTCGTCAATTGATTTTGGGATCCTCGAAAACTGAAATCATCACTAAAAATTCTTGTTACCACTAAATCTATACAGTCCGTACATTTTCCTTTCGGTAGTGACCTATGTGTATAATTCTCCTACTAATATCTTGAAGATGAAAATGAAGAAGAGATCATGGTAGCCTAGCATGGTGGAAATTATTGTAGAGCATGAGAGACTTTATTTCCAATAATACAAACTATGTATGTTCGTCTTTTTATGGCATTTAAGTTCGGTCCCAGTCAAACAGGTCCATTAACAAGGTCAATTTCATGGTAGCCGTAATTATATCAATTACCCTGTTTTTCTTGTTTCTTCCCTTTTTCTTTTTCTCTTTTTCTTCTTCTCTTGTGGTCGTGATGAATTATTTGGTGAAATGCAAGTTGATGATCTGATAACCTGAAACATGCAATAAAGTCACAGTCCTGCTTTCTTTTCTTTTCCATCCCTAGACTAAGTGCTCAAGTCTAATGTGGTCCTATTGTACTTGATCTGTCTCTTGCTTTGGAAACTTTCAAGGTGGACCAAAGATACAGGCAATACCACCACCAAATGCAAGTAGTAGTTTCCTCATTCGAACAAGCAGCAGGATACGGTGCAGCGAAATCATACACTGCCCTAGCATTACAGACTATCTCAAGGCAATTCAGGAGTCTTAAAGACACAATCGCTTCACAAATAAGGGCCACGAGCAAGAGCTTGGGTGAAGAGGATTGCATTGGAGCAAAGGTTGAAGGTTCAAGACTAAGGTATGTGGATCATCAGCTTCGACAACAGCGAGCACTACAACAACTTGGAATGGTCCAACACAATGCTTGGAGACCCCAGAGAGGATTGCCTGAACGTGCTGTTTCAGTTCTTCGCGCTTGGCTCTTCGAGCACTTCCTTCACCCGTATGTTCCTGGAAGTCTGATAAGTAGTGCAAGAGAAAATATGAATATAGTAATAACCATTATGGGAGCTTCACCTAACAGATTGAACTAATCTTTTAGACGAGGATCCATTAATGGTTTTCATTATATGATCTTACAAGTATGGGAATATATATATATGGCATCATTATTAAATATGCGTTCATTGGCTATTTCTTATTTTGATTTTGTGACAAATGTTTTGCTTCTGGCTGAGCACAGTTATCCCAAGGATTCTGATAAGCACATGCTTGCAAAACAAACAGGGCTTACTAGGAGCCAGGTATGAACTCTAATCCTCTTCATCAGCCGCAATTATATATATATATACTCGGCAATAAATTATAGGGTACGTAGGTGATTGATTTCCTTCTTCTGCTATGAATCATTATCCAATATGAACTACATATATGAACTGATCATGTATATGCAGGTGTCTAATTGGTTTATAAATGCTCGAGTTCGGCTGTGGAAGCCTATGGTTGAGGAAATGTACTTGGAGGAGATCAAGGAGCGAGAGAAAGATGGTTCTGAGGAGAGTGGAGGTAAAAATGAGAACAAAGAGTCTGGGTCCCATTCTAGTGCACCAGGAGAGAGCAGTACACATCACATGGATCAACTTAAGGGAGTAGTACTTCAATCAAAACAACATGAAAAACCCACCAACCAGAATGCTTCTCCTACTAGATTTTCAAACCCAACAATCTCAATGTCTCCCATGGGAGCATCCTTTCAACAGCAAGCTGGTTTTACACTTATTGGGCCAGCTGAAATGGAAGGAATTGCTCAAAGTTCAAAGAAACCAAGGAGCGGTGACATGCAGCATTCTCCAAGTAGCATCCTCTCCATGGACATGGACGTGAAACATGGTGCGACAAGTAGGGAAATCGGTGTGAATTTTGGTGGTGAAAGGTTGACCAAGGATGGTTATCCTCTAATCACTGGCAGCAATGGATCTTTTGGAGCATATCCAATGGGAGATCTTGGAAGGTTTAACATTGAGCAGTTGACCCCAAGATTTAGTGGAAATAGTGTCTCCCTCACTCTTGGCTTGCCACACTGTGAGAACCTTTCTCTTTCAGGAACTCAGCAAAACTACCTCTCCAGCCAGAACATTCAGCTGGGCGGAAGAAGAATAGAAATCGGAACCAGTGAACCTGACTTTTCTGGGATTAACACCTCACAAAATTCTCACTCCAGCTCTGGTTTTGAGAGTGTTGACATGCAAAACAGAAAGAGGTTTCCTGCTCAACTATTACCAGATTTTGTGGCCTGATCAATTCGATATGTACTTAACAATTCATACTTCAAGATCTCAGGTAACATGCATGTGCAAGTAACAGCTCTCTCCTTTCTAATGTACCCTGGCCTGTAGAAAGAGAAGCTAAAAGAAAAGCTTACAAGCATGATGATTGCTGCAAAGCAAGAAGAAAAGTCAGTGTAGCTAGGTTTTAGTTATAGAGAACAACTAGCTAGTGTTCTTACATATTGCTTAGGGGAGGATTGAGTTCATAATTAAGGTTAATTAATTAAATGATTGTATATTATATTCATACATTGGGGCACAGTTATATGGAAATTAAGATTTCATGGATATGCAAAATGGGTTATAATTTCATATTTGGGTACGCAAATCTCTCAATCCCTCTATTTGTAGGTGTATTGGTGTAGTGGATTACCATTCAGGTGACTTGCGTTATGTTGGGGTCTACTTTTTCTTTGTTATTGTAGAAAAATTATCAAAAAGATGCAAATATTTTTTAAAAGAAAATCTAAGATTTTGGGTGTTAGGTTAGATAAGGTTAATAAATTCAGTTAATTTAATAATATAATTAAAAAATAAAATATTGATAAAAAAAATAAAAAAGAAAAAAAATAACAATTTAATGTAAACGATGAACATTTTTTTAATATTATAAAAATATATATATACAATATTTATAAAACTTTTCAAAAATTATAATGAATTTTGAGTACTAATACTTTTTTTTCTTTGTTTTTGTTTTTTGAAGACATGACTTGTACATACAAACACATAGCTTTCTAAGCAAAAGATTTAATCAACTTTGTATTTATTTATTCTTTTTAATTATCTCCAATCAATGATTCTTAGAAAATATACTATTATAACAATAGTTAAAACAACTCAGAGTTTTATTGTGCAAGTTTATAATGAAATGCTGAGCAATTTTTTTTTTTTACTTTGTTTTTTTAGGTTGTTTTTTTTAAAGCTATTTTTTTTAATGAATATTTTTTTTATTTTTTTATTGTTAATGTTAAATTTTTTTTCTATTTAATAATCAAATTTTCATGATATAGATTTTGGGTTTGATGGGTTAACCTGGATTCTTTTTTTCTGATTTTTTTTAATTAATTTTTTTTAGTGTAGTCCACAGTAAAAACGCTTAGCTGTCTTTTTTTTTTTTTTGCTTTGTTTTTTTAAAATTTTTTTTTTTTTCTTTTTTTTTTTTAAACTGTTTTTTTCTTTGTTTTTTTTTAATGAAATATTTTTTTGTTTAATTTTTTTTGTTAATGTTAAATTTTTTTTTCTATTTAGTTATCAAACTTTCATGATATAGATTTTGGGTTTGATGGGTTAACCGGATTCTTTTTTCTATTTTTCTTTTTAATTAATTTTTTCGAGTGTAGTCCACAGTAAAACGCTTAGCTATCTTTTTTTTTTTTTTTGCTTTGTTTTTTTAAAAATTTTTTTCTTTTTTATTTATTTTTAAGCTGTTTTTTTCTTTGTTTTTTTTAATGAATATTTTTTTTGTTAATGTTAAATTTTTTTTTTATTTAGTTATCAAACTTTCATTACATGGGTTCCGGGTTTGACACATTAACTTGGATTTTTTTTTGTTTTTTTTAATTAATTTTTTCATTTAATTTAGTTTATTAATGTTAATTTTTTTCTATTTAGTTATCAAACTTTCATGACACGGATTACGGGTCTGATGGGTTAACCCAGCTAATTCTGGGTTAAACCCGTAAATTTTTTTTTCCTATTTAGTTATCAAACTTTCATGACACGAATCCTAGATTTGACGGGTTAACTTGATTTGAAAGGTTAATCCAGTTAATTCAGATTTTTTTTCCATTTTCTTCATTAGTTTTTTTCTTCATGTAGGCTTTTCTTTCTTTGTTTTTTTTTTTTAATTAATATTTTTTTGTTTAGTATTTTTGTTTTTTTGCTTTTTAATTATTTTTTTAAAGTTAGTTTGTTAATATTAAGTTTTTTTTTTAAATTAATATTTTTTTGTTTAGTATTTTTGTTTTTTTGCTTTTTAATTATTTTTTTAAAGTTAGTTTGTTAATATTAAGTTTTTTTTTTAAAATTAATATTTTTTTGTTTAGTATTTTTGTTTTTTGCTTTTTAATTATTTGTTTTAAAGTTAGTTTGTTAATATTAAGTTTTTTTTTTCTATTTAGTTATCAAAATTTTATGACATTAATCCCAGGTTTGATGGATTAACCTGGTTTGACGGGTTAAACCAATTAATTCAAATTTTTTTTTTGTCATTAGTTTTTTTTCTTTCTATAGGTTTTTTTTCCTTTGTTTTTGTTCTTTTTAATTAATTTTTTTTGTTCATTTTAGTTTATTAATGTTATTTTTTTTTTTCTATTTAGTTATCACACTCTCATGACATGAATTTCAGGTTTGATGGGTTAACTTGATTTGGTGGGCTAACCTAGTTGATTCATATATTTTTTCTTTTTCTTTATTAGTTTTTTCTTCCAATTTCATCTTTAAATATTGTAATTAACTATAATTAAAAGACATCAATCTTTTTTCTTTCAATTTTATGACACGAATTCCAAGTTTGACGGGTTAAATCAGTTGATTAAGATTTTTTTTCTTTTTCTTAAGTAGTTTTTTTCTTTCAATTTCATCTTTTAATAACGATTTGATTAAGAATTAAACTTTATGATTTGTTTTGTTTGCTAGTCATTAAATTATTGTGATCTCATGAGGAGATTTTAGTGTACCCCTCCTTGCAAAACACTATTTATCGGAATAATGCTTTGTTTATTGTTTTTTTATTTCCAATTAATCTTTTTTTTTAATTTCATTCTATAATATTAATTTTTTTTTCTTTTTAATTATCACACTTTTATAACAAAACCTTGCAATCAGTCTCATATCAAAGGCTCCGGGTTTGATGTTGCAACCAAACTCACTTAAACTTGGTTGATGCAAGTTTAATATTATTATTAATATTATAAATATAACTTTTGGATCAGGAGTAACATATAGACCTAACACTCTTAGGTATAACTTTTGTAGAAAAAACATAATACTTTTAAATTTTAACTTTTTTAAATATTTTTTTTATATAAAAAAATTGACAAGCGGGGGCTTCTAATACACAACTAAAACTAGTAGCAAATGTTTTTTTTTTCCTGACCATTTTGTGGCTGCACGCAAATATTCTAGGTCACAATTATTATTATTATTATTTGTGGTACGGTCTCAACTCTCAAGCCATGTAGTCACAAAATCGGTTGCAAAGTTTTTTCTTTCCTTTTCCTTCTTCCTTAATGTTTGTTGACAGATTACTACCTGAATTTTGTGGTCATAATTAATCTATCATAAAGACCTTGGCCACAAATACCTAAAATTTCGCAGAGAAACTTTGGGACAATAATTTCGCAACATTTTTTGTTTTCCCTTTTGTTTACAAACTTTTGATTTATAAGGTTTTGTGATTATGATGAAGTCACAAATCAAGAGCTTTTTTTCTTGGTAGTGAAAGAAATGTTTGTTTAGCCATACTAACGAAAATATTAAAAGTTTAAATTTAATATAAATGTAGTAGGGGTTTGTTTGGATGTGTATCTCACATGTATAATATATTCAATATTTACATGTCTGCAATATGCTATGAGTTAGATTAAGAATTTTTTGAACATAACAAAAAAATATCAAGGTCATAAAAAAATTATTTTTTATTTTTATTATATCAGGCCCAACGAGTCAACCTTAAAATCTTATAATTCGACTACTCGCCTAGTCTGAGTTTAAAATTAAATGGTGTGATGTATTGCACTATACCATTAAACAGTTTTATCGACGGATTCATTTGGTCGGTGTGAGGCACACAAACCGTCGATAACATTTTTACCGACGGCCTCACCGACAGAATCCGTCCGTCGAAATAATGAATGTCGGTAATTTCATATTATGTTAGCAATTCTATCGGGGAAAAAAAAAACTAAACACTGATGGTATTACAGACGACGAAGCATGCCAAAAAAAATATTTTTTGTGAGAATTTTGTTGATGGAATAATTCCATCTGTATTTTCAATGGTAATTACCAACAAAATATCCATCGGTGATTGTGGCATGTACGGTAAATATTTCAGAACTCTTTGTCAAATACCGATAGATATATTCCATCGGTAATAGTAATGGTAAATACCGACGAAATATATCTGTTGGTGATTGTGGCATGGGTAGTAATGTTTTTACAACTCTCGATAAAATACTAACAGCCTGGTTCCATTTGGAAAGCCATTGGTATTTATTTAAAATATGTTTTTAAAAAGTTATTTATTAACAGTAAAAAAAACTTAATAACCAAATAAATTTGTATTAAACATTAAAAATGTAAAAATAATGTTAAATAATATTCATCCAAATATTAATTGCAAATTTAATGTTTTCTTAAAAAAATTAAACTAAAATAGTGGCAAAGCTGGAGGAGGAGGAGAAGGAGGCTGGTTATTCCTGAGACCGTATTGCCAAAAAGGGGCTGCATATGTATCATCACCCATCCTTGATCTAATCTCCATGATCATTTGATGGAGCTGATCATAATCCGTCGAGAGGCATTCATATTGTTGTTTTAAGGCCATCAACTCCTATGACTGGGAGCTTGATACTGATGAAGAACTTCCAATGATTAAGACACTACGGGTCGACCACAAGTTTTCAGACATAGTGTTGGAGAGCCCGTAGACCCGATTTTTATTAAGTCCACCAGACGATCCTACCTCCATCCATAAATTCGGATTGAAATCCTACCTCCATCTGGATTGAAATCCGGATGGAAATCCGGATGGGTCGAAGGATCGTCCCCATATCTCTCCCTCAACTAGCTATTATAAGTCTTATATATATTTTTTTAAAAATCATCATATTCAAATCAAGAAAATAATAACTTACGAAATAAAATGATTGAACGAACATATCACGAAGTGCTGAGCACGGTTGTCCACGAACTGTTGCACCCCCTTTTGGCGGTTTTGACTCTGCACGTGCGTTTCTACAAACAACTCCATTGGACTCGGCTCACGGCTAAAAGACGTAGCGTGGAAGGAAAAAAAAGTTGCAAGTTACATACATTTATCAGAAACAACAAATTAATTAATGATATATTTCATTTAAATTAATCTTATCATCCGCTTCGCATGTGAGCTGAACGGGATGGAGTCGCCGATGTAGATGGTCACCAAATTATGAATTTGCCGATTTTGATTGTTGGCGCTGGACTGTGAGCACCATGAGAACCGCTCAGATGTCATGTACTCAATATATTCCGCCCATATATCTCCCGAGATGAATGACGGTTTGAATTCCTGCCAAACTGTCACCTCATTCCATCCTTCAAGACCGTTATCCCTCATATATCTTTTTGTTTTTTTTTTTGGTGTCATACCAAAAATAATGCAACCTATTTCCATAGTAACGAATTAGAATTTAGAACATAAAATTATAAATAAAAAATAAATATTATTTTTGATGTTATCTAGTTGCGACGTGATTCTCTTATACCCTCTTAACAACATTGTTGTTCGCGCTATCCCACTAAAATTTATTCTATGTATATAAATAATTCATTTTAAATAAAAAATAGTACAAGATATAAAATTAAAAAAAATTATTTATTAAAAATAAACTGGAAATTAAAAGTTAGCACCTACCTGAAATCACTGAAACCAGGCATCAATATTAGGTCTCCACTCAAGATGTATGAAAACCTGACTCAGTTTAAACAATGAAATCTCTATCGATGATTTAAACGTCGATGTTATTGTCCTGTCAGCCTCAATGTTTGTGAACTTGAAATTAAATAAAATTAATAAAATATTAATTAGTTGTTCATAAATTATGTTATATATATATATATATATATATATAACTAAAACCTAAACAAACTTACATTGAGAGTTCATCCTTCCATTGTGCTCGGTACTTGCAAATGAATTGACCCTGCTGTGAAGGCACACCGCCTCTGTGCTGTGAAACCACGCTAGAAGCGGCAACATCACAAGTTAGCACAGATGTCTCACTGTGATCAAGACCTAAGAATATGTCCTTCTCGCTGCTAGAAGAATTAGCTACAACCATCTATTGACGACGTGCTGTAGATTTCATTCTATGTATCTACACAAATGTATACGAATAATTACATAATTAACATTGATTATTTAAAAAAATTTCGGCCGCACCTCTCCTATACTAGAAACTGCCCACAATTTTCAAACTTGCAATCTTTACAATAACCACAACCCAATTAACTCCATTTAAATATCTTATATACAACCTAACATCTATAGAAATTCAACATCTATATATTTTAAACTAACATCTATAGAAATGCATAAATGACAATTAAAATTAATTGAAATAATAAAAAACATAATTATCAATCAATAATAGAATAAATTTGAGATAAAACAATGAAATTTAATTCTTCATTTTCAATTACCATTTCAATGGAAAATTCAACAATAACAATTAAAAATAGACTAAATTATCAAATAATTATTACAATACAAACAATAAAATAATTAAATTTTCATTCAACACATATACACAAATTTATATGAATAATAAAATAATTAAATTCAATCATTTAAAAAAATTTGACAACACCTCCTCTGTATTAAAGACTACTCACAGTTTTCATACCTATAAATATTAATAATTACACAAATATTGCAAAATCAACTCTATACAACCTAACATTTATAGAAATTCAACATCTATATATTTTCAACTAACATCAATACAAATTCATAAATAACAATTAAAATTAACCAAATAAAATAAAAAAAAAACATAACAAAAAATAATATCATAAAATTAAGATAAAGTAATTAAATTTAATTATATATTTCAATTAACATTTTAAATGTAAATTCAACAATAACAATTCAAATTTAACAAAGTTTTCAAGGTATTATGGCAATACAAACAATAAAATAAATTTAATAAATAAAAAGAAAAAACTAAAGAACATTAGACAAAACAAACAATACACAAAACTAAAGAACACTACATAAGTTCAAAATAAATTTAGGAATAAAAAATGTTTACCTTAATAGTGTGTTGATTTTAAGATTTTATCTACAAACAATACACAAAACAAAGAACACCAAAAAAAATAATCATAATTAAAATTAAAAAATTAAAAAAATACAATAATAAAGAAAGAAGAATACATACCTTTTAATATGTTGAAAACTACCAACAAAACAATAAAACCTCTTGCAAATCACGAAATGCAAACGGAGTGGGGAGTGGAGAAGAGACATAGAAATGAAGAGTGGAGAAAAAAATGAACCAGAGAGGGGGGGGAGGGTTTTATATTACAATGTTTCTGACGGAATTACTGACGGAACATTGAATAATATTTTTTTGGGTGGTGGCATTAAATTCCGTTGGTATTTAATTGATATTTGCACCAAAAATTTCAAAAATCCCTCTAGATTTTTCGCATCTGTCGGGAATCTTGTGTCAGAGTACAGGTGCATCAAAAAAATCCATCAGTAACTATGCCGACCGACCAGACAGTATGACAGGCGTGCGCCTTGGAATATGCGCCATCTGTCAATGAATCCATCGGTGAGTGTGGCAAGGGCTGTAATGTTTTTGCAACTCTCAGTAAAATACTAACGGGTACCGATCCGTCGGTATAGCCGTTGGTGAGAGTGGCAAAATTTTGTAATTGTTTTGCAACTCTATGTAAAATATTGATGAGTACCATTCTGTCGGTATAGCCGTTGGTAAGTGTGGCAAAATGTTGTAATTTTTTTTCAACTCGGTATAATACCAACGAGTTCCATGTTGTCGGTATAATTGTCGGTAAAACTGTCAATATTTTTGCAACTTCTTTTTGTATGCCTGTCTATCCTCTTGTATAAAATCTTGAATTGCAAACTTACAGTACGCACAACGCAATAAGAAGAGCTAACAATTAAAGAAGAATAACTATTTCACCAAAATATCATCATTAATATTATATTATAAAAATAAGGCTTTACAACATATTTAGCAAGAATTTTCATCTTTGTCCTCAATTGAATTGTTATCAGCTTCATCACACTCTTCAATGTGGTTATCAACTTCTTCATCAACATTCTCTAGTCTACTAGAGCTCAAAACAACATTCAACTCCTTTGCGTCTACATCAACAAGACTATCGTTAAAAACATGAAAATTTGAATTTTCTTCTAAGTCAATCGAAGGAGCAACTCGGTATGGTTCAACCAACTCACTAACTTGAAAGACTTCATCTATCACACTTGTGTCTTCATTCTCATCCTAAACAACCTCGACACGACTCCTGGGTTTGGTTTTTAAAACGAATAACCAATCAACTCTTGATCGGTCCTTTCTAAAGGAAGGGTTGTATGTGTAATAAACTTGTTGGCATTGTTTTGCGAAAACAAAGACATCGTTTACGTTGCGATGTCTAGCTTTTGAGTTGATTTTGACGAGACCATAGTGATGATCTACTCTGATTCCTCTGTCAGTTGTGTAATACCAATAGCATTTGAATAAAAACACTCTATTTTGCTCGCTATGATATTGCAGTTCAATACCCTCTTCCAATCTACCATAGTAGTCAACTTTAAACTGACTAGAAGTCGATCCCTTAATACAAACACCGATGTTATATGTCTTTCTTCCATACTTGTATTCTTCAGTATGAAAGACATATTCATTGACAAAATACTTGTTATAACACTTGACTTTTCTTTTGAGGCCCAAGCTTAGTAAAGATGGTGAAATAACATCACTGCCTCCCATTTAATGAACCTTGTATATCGAATACAACAATAATCAATAAACAGATATTATGTAATATTGACATACAATTAATTACATTGCAAGAGATAATGAGTTTGTGATAGGAATTACATGTTTTCTAAACCACGTGGCAAAATGTTCATCTTGTAATTGAAAGATTTAGGATTCGGTCAGCTGTGAGTTATTGGACAGTAAGTATCATCGATGTTGCCTGCAAGGTTGTTCCAAATTATATGAGTTTATGGTATCATAATATATAAATAGTACACTCTTGATAAAGTTTAAGTCGAAGATCTACTTACTTAATTAAAGGTCTTAACTCATTACAGTTAAATAGGACATAATTGTGTGCTTGTCTGAACTCTATTTTAGACAAATATCTTCCCCTCATGGCATTTTTTGGTGTGGGTTGTCTAGGATTAAAGAATATTGACAAGTTCCCACTTGAAAGCACTTCACCACCATCATCATGTCGTGGATCACTGTTGATCCTCGTTCTCAAATGAGGTTCGAAATAGTATGAGATAAATGTTGAGATCTCCTCTACAATATAGGCCTCACATATTGACGCCTCAACATGCACCTTATTCTTAACCTTTTTTTTTTTTTAAGATTGAACAATTACATGTATATACATACATACATACATATATATATAATTAATAAAAAATTATCAATTAAAAAAATGAAAAAACATTTAATTATGAATTACATAGCAACTATAATATCTAACATTTCGAATGGATACATCCATCTGTACTTCAACGATAAATGTACGGGTAAATGCTCCATTCAGTAAAAAAAATAATGGAGGGAATATCATTTTCAAGTTTGCATATTGTCTCGATGATATTTGTTTCAAGCCTTTCGATGTGATCAACATTCAACTTGCTGGAGCATATATCTCTGAAGAAATGACTAATCTCCGTGAGTGCATCCCATATCCCATTTGGCAACAAATCACGAAAGCTAATGGGATAAGTTTTTGCATAAACACATGGCAATATACATACATACATACATATATATATATATATATATATATATATATATATATATATAATTAATAAAAAAAATATTAATTAAAAAAATGAAAAAACGTTTAATTATGAATTACATAGCAACTATAATATCTAACCTTTCGAATGGATACATGCATTTGTACTTCAATGGTAAATGTACGGGTAGATGCTCCATTCAGTAAAAAAATGATGGAGGGAATATCATTTCAAGTTTGCATATTGTCTCGATGATATTCATTTCAAGCCTTTCGATGTGATCAACATTCAACTTGCTGGAGCATATATCTTTGAAGAAATGACTAATCTCCGTAAGTGCATCCCATATCCCCTTTGCAACAAATCACGAAAGCTAATGGGATGAGTGTTTGCATAAACACATGGCAATCATGACTGTTCATTCCATATAATTTGCATTCCTCTGTATTAACCAACCTTGATATGTTCGAGGCATGTCCATTGAGGAAACGCAGACTCTTAAGCCATTTGTAGACTAGTAGTTGTGCATTTTTCTCTAACACGAAGCTTACTCTTGGTTTTATGACCCGTGACACATCACAAACCAACTTCATATTTTTACTATTACAGAACAACGCTACATCCAATCTAGCCTTGATGTTGTCCTTTGTCTTCCCCTTCACACTTATGATGGTGTTAAAAATGTTCTCAAACACGTTTTTTTAATGTGCATGTCATCTAGGTTATGGTGGAGAAGATTGGTCTTCTAATAATGAAGCTTCCAAAAAATACTTTGCTTCACCCAATTGTGGGTCAAACCAAAACCAAGAAACTTCTGCTTAGCTGATTGGAGACCAAACACATTGTCACCATACTCTAACATAACATCATGCAATTCTTCATCAGAAAGACGCGGGGGTGCAACATCCTTTTTGATACGGTTCAGCCTTATGATACGACCCAAGTAAGGTCAGATTAATCTGACCTTACTTGGGTCGTATCATTGGGCTGAACCGTATCACTTTTCAACTCTACCAACAAATAAATCATTTTAGTTCTTTCTATACTTGTGATTTGGTGGCAAGAAATGATAGTGATAGTAAAAAAATGAAGCTTTACCCTCGTTTGTTAGCGTGAATGCCTTGTTGTTCTCCATACAATATGTACATGCTAGTTTTCCATGCATGCTCCAACCAAAAACCATTCCATAAGCTGGGAAATCATTGATAATCCACATCAAGGCCGCTCTTATAACAAAATTTTGTTTCCTCGAGATATCATAAGTCAAAGCTCCAGAGGACCACAACTGCATCAACTCATCAATCAACGGTCAAAGACAAACATTTATATTCCGCCCCTGACTACTCGGACCTGGTATGACCATAGATAAAAACATGAACTTCAGCCTCATACACATCCCTGATGACAAGTTATTAACCATCAGTATGGCCAGCCAACAAGAATAAGGAGCAGCAAATGACCTGAATGAGTTGAATCCGTCTGTACACAACCTAAATGCATCGATTCTTGTTTTGTTGGAAAGCTAAAAAAATTTCCCATAACTTTCATGAAGACTATTTATTCAAATTCTGACATTAGCGATGATGTTTTATTGAGACAAGAAGATAAAGATTATCACCAAGTCAAAATGTGACCACCCACTTAACAATTAGTCAACAAATCAATAGTTCTAAATTTGGGCTTATAAAAAAAGGCATTTGCCATGCATTTAGATATTTTGGTGTTCAAATCAATATCACTCTTTTTATTTGTATTTTGTAATCTTTATTTTTATTTTATGTTATATAAATCTCTTGTTTATGCTTTTCATTTCCTTTACTATATACTTAGTTAACTTATATCATGTTTATGTTCTTATATCGTTTTATTTTCATTTCCTCGAGTTTGATGTTTTAGGGGTGAAAATATCTTCTTTTTAATATAATCAGTCCTTTATCACATATCTCTAAAGACCAATTAGGTTTTTTAGTGACTATAATACTAGGGAGCAACTCTTGTTTTTAAAAGTTTAGACCTTTTTTTAAAACAACATAAAAACTCGATTCTTTTTTTCAGGACATTGCGATGTTGAGTGTGACACTAACCATCCCCATTATATATGGACGGATCCTTTAATATCGAGAGGAATAACGTTGGGATAGTGATCATAAGTTTAAAGGGCAAGTTTTTGAATATGGAGTTTGTTTTGAGTTCCTAGACACCAATAATATATCAAGATCTAAAGCCCTTCAGTGGGTTTAGTCTCGTGGAAACCTTGGATACATACCCCCTTCGTATTTACAGTGACTCTAGTTGGTGGTCGGCCAATGCCAAAAGCTATATAAGGCTAGGGAACTTACCATACTTAAGTATTTTATAAAGTTCAAGTTCACTTCTTAAAAAGCGATAAAGGTAAAGAGATCTGCTTTGTCCATTTACTAATGGAAGACAACAATTGAGTAGGTCTTCTATCAAAATTTGCAATCTTCAACTTTATGAAGCTCTCTCTGGATGTGTGGATTGAAATATTAGAGAGAACAAATGTTGGAGACTGTAAGATAGTGACTGCCCTAATCATTATTCATGAGGATTAGAAAGCATTTATCAAACATTACATACTCACTTTTGGGTAAAAATGAGGTCATTTTCCTAGCTAGGTAAAGAGCATGATTTTACTCGGTCAATGATGTCCTATACCAAAGTTTCATCTTAGTTTCTCTACTTAAACATTTATCTCCTGGAAAAAAAAAAAAAAAAAAAAAACTCTTATAATGTAAAGGAGATCCATGAGGGATGTGATGCCTTTATGTGAGCCCTAAAGCTTTTGCTGTCAATGCTATCCGAGTAGGTTTCTATTGGATAATCATACTTTATGATGCTATAAATTTGGCTAGAATATTTGAAAAGTGCCAAAGACTTACCTCAGTCTCCCGCCAACATTCTATAAGATAATCGTTACAGCTTTTCCTTGATTTTTCTTATATGGGGAATGAAAATCTTGGGCCCCTTTTCTAAGGCCCCACAGGTAACAAATAGTTTATCTTGGTGACAATGAACTACTTCATCAAATAGGTGGAGGCTAAAGCCTTGACAAATATAATTGTTAATAAAGTGATCTTATTCTTGTCAAAGAATATCATGTATTAATTTAGGCTTCCTAAAATCCTCATAATCTATAATAAGATGCAGTTTGGCAATCATAGGATGAGAAAACAATGCCAAAGACTCCATACTAATAATAGGTTTTATTTATTGTCGTGCCCTCAAATCAATGGTCAGGTCGAGCTCACCAATAAAGTTATACTTAATAAGCTTTAAAAAAAGATCAAAGAAGCCAAGTTAGAATTAGTAAAACTATATAATAAGATTTTATGGGCTTACAAAATGACATAAGAAATTACTAGGGAAACCCTATTCCTTTTTTACTTATGGTATTGAGACCATGATACTAGCTAAAATTTAGTGCCCAAATTTTATATTCACCCATTACTCTCCAAAAGAAAAAATGAGTAGGGATTGAAGACCAACCTATTGAGAAATCACCACTTTCCATACTGATTGGTTGTAAGAATAAAGGTTAGTAATAGTTGTGAATACTTTATTTGAAATGAACACATCCAAGGTTGCAAATCCCCTAAACACAGTGAGGAACTCATTAAATGAGTCCCTCAATGACTTTGACTAAGCACTTTCATCACATGAGGCCCTCACTTCTGCTTTGTTAGTCACCATTTGTTACTTATTTATTTCTTGACAAGCTTCCTGGGTCTTTTTGGACTAAGAGCTGGATGTGTCCATAATTTTAACATTGTCTCTTTCAGCCTCGACCTCTTCTCCCTTATATTCCTTCTCCAAAAGCCGAATCTGTAACCAAAATAAAATAAAAATAAATGATAAATGTTGTAACCCAACTTTTGGCCCATTAGCTTTTAATTTAATTTTACGGGGTTTAAAATGTAAATTAAAATTTCAGAGATTATTTCGATGAAAAGTGTGATTTGTCAGCTTGCACAAAAACTAAGGACTACAATGTGCTTTTGTCATTCTATCATTATCTTCAAGATAATGACAATTATCCACTTTCGAATTTGATTCTTAATCAAATTCAAACTTTAAAGAAAAGAATGAGTTTGATTGAAACTTTATTTCTCACATGCGATGGAGCTCTTGCACTATAAATATAGATTCTTGTGCATGCAAAAATAGGATTTAGAAGAAACCCTAGAGGAAGGCCATTATCAGAAACCATCAAACGAAAAAACATAAATCAGAAAAGAGGAGGGGGTGGCGGAACCTACACTAACCGCTGCCCCCTTCTCAACCTTTCCCTTTTCTTCTTTCCTGGCCTTTAGAATCGACTTTCAACTCATCCCTTTTCCCCCTCAACTCATGCTTGTAACCCAAACTCATCAAAATATAAAAAGAAAATAACATCTTTCGTCTCCCTCATCTCACAGACCCAACAGAAAAGGACCCCCTTCAACCTCCAAAGGCTACCATATAAGCTTTCATCTGGTGTTGTAGGAGAGGCCTTTGTATCCTCTTTCCCCCAATCTAGCATGAACTTCTTCTCTATGACACAACAACAACATCATCCCTCTCCCTCACGGTTGACTCCCTTTTATGAGAAATATGGTAGCAAAGCTAGTTCATGTTGACAACATCAGGACTCTATCCTCAGCCATCATTAGTATTGCCTCTAATTATGAGCTCCATCCCCAACATTGGTTGCAGTCAATATTACTAGCAATGTCATCAACAACTCTCATAACCAGGAGAAAATGCAAGCTAGCAGCAATTGAAAGGACCCTTCTTTCCTTTCCTCCTCACCTAAAGTAGCAGCCATCGGCATCAACTGCCCACCTTGCATGTCCAGCAACAACTTTCTCTTCGATCAAGCACTTGTAGTAGCACTAGTGTTATAGTGCAACAACAACAAATGGTATCGAAAAGCTTCACCATGCTCCTCTCATTTTCTCATTAAAGCAACGTCTAGAAGCCCTTCTTCACTCCACCAACACTGTCTCCATCGTGAACAACAAGCTAGACCATCAATCGTGAGCAGTGCAACCATCTCCCTAGCCTCGCTTCTAGCAGTAGTTGGTCCAAGGTAAGTTCTTCTTTCCTTGTTTTGATAAATTTAATTACATTTTTACTGTTGCATGCATGTGTGAATTACTCACGATGCAATAGTGGCAGAACTGGTTACTGGTTTGGGTCACTAACTTGATGCGAACCTCGTGATCACGTGGTCACGCAACCATAATCAAGATTGAGATTTGATCTTAAAAAGCCGAAATAGGTCTGATAGGAATGTGACACAATGGAAACCCGTTCCAAGGCACCTACACTATTGGAATGAGTAGAATGACGCCACGAAGCCAGTTAATCTTCGATAAGTCAGATTCAGTTCGTTCAAGAACTGAAAAATGCAAGAATCACTCTCACACATTAAAACTGAAAAATTCAGAATAATGATCATCAAAGCTCTGAAATTTTGGCTTATATAGTTCTTGAAAAATTAATCCTAATGGACCCCTTATGTGGACTTATATGAGGTCCACTCAAAACTAGCCCAAAACCCTAAACTGAAAAGCCAATAACTTAATCCAAACAAGCCTTGGATCCTAGCTGAAAACAAAGTATTAATTAAGCCCAAACAAGCCTTGGGCTGTAGCTATCAAAATAAAAATAAAGCGCCTAATATTAAATCCTTGTTCTGCCATGAGAAGAAGAGAATGAAGTAAAATATTACATAATTGATTCAAGGCTTATTTATAGCCTTCCATGCAGACTCTTAATCCTAGAAACAAAAGGAAAAGGTAGCCACCCATATTGTATCCAAGTTGTAGTAGGATTCTTTTGTTTCCTTTGTTGTCCTCACCTCATGGCCCAAATAAGGTTGTATTGGACCCCTCTTACACATGGATAAGATGTACTAGGGTCTCCTCTTGATACTTCAATGGACCTTTCAATTCTGACTTGGTGGAAACCTTCAAAACCAATGCATTCAATGCGTCTTTCAATGTCTTTGTCTTAGACCGAGTCATTGGACCATTTGGAACATGTAATGGGTTCTTGCTGGTGTTTCTAGGCTGGTCCACATCATCCTCTCTATCCTCGAAAGGATTCAACCTCGAATCAAAATCCGTGTCAAACAACGTAAGATCAGCAACATTACAAGTAGCACTAACACTATACTCACTTGGAAGGTCAATTTTCTATGTGTTGTCATTGATTATCTCTAAAACCTGAAATGGACCATCACCACGAGGCTGTAATTTTGATTTCCTTTCATTAGGAAATTGTTCCTTACACATGTGCACCCAAACCCAATCACCGGGTTGGAAAACAACCAGTTTACATCCCTTATTTTATTTAGAAGTGTAAATTCTATTCTTTTTCTCTATTTGCAGTCAAACTCCTTCATGGAGTTCTCTCACCATCTTTTCCTTCTTTTCACCATCTAAACTTACCCTTTCTTCAAAAGGTAAAGGAATTAAGTTCATAGGAGTTAGTGGATTAAAACCATAAACAATTTCAAAGGAGAAAAACCAGTGGTCGAATGCATAATTCTATTATAAGCAAACTCAACATTATAAGCAAACTCAACAAAAGGCAAACATTCTTCCCAGCTTTTCAAATTCTTTTTAAATTACAACACGTAAAAGTTGGGATAATGTTCTATTCATTACCTCAGTTTGTCCATTTGTTTGCGAATGACATGTTGTCGAAAATAAGAGTTTAGCTCCCAACTTTCCCCATAAGGTCTTCCAAAAGTACCTAAGGAACTTAACATCATGATCTGACACTATACTTTTAGGAATGCCATGCAAACATACAATCTCCCTAAAGAACAAGTCTGCGATATAAGTTGCATCATTTGTTTTATGGCATGCAATGAAATGCACCATTTTAGAAAACTTATCAACCACAACAAAAATAGAGTCTCTACCTTTCTTTGACCTAGGTAAACCTAAAACAAAGCCTATAGAGATATCTACCCAAGCTTCAGTAGGCACAGGTAATAGTGTCTATAGTCCATGCGATTGTACTCTAGATTTTACCTTTCTACAAGCAATGCATTGTTCACAAACTCGTTGCACATCTCTTTTCATTTTTGGCCAATAGAAATGCTCATGCAATACATCCAAGGTTTTTGCAACCCCAAAGTGACCCATTAAACCACCCCCATATGCTTCACGAACAAGCAATTCACACAAAGAACTAGCAGGAACACACAATTTATTCTCTTTGAACAAATAACCATCCATCAAATAAAACTTACCAAAAGCCGAATGTACACATGTATTAGAACATACATGCACGAAAGTGCATCAGCTACGATGTTCTCCTTGGCTTGCTTATGCTTGATTACGTAAGGAAAAGTTTCAATGAATTCAACCCATTTTGCATGCCTCCTATTCAACTTACCTTTTCCTTTCAAATGTTTCAAGGACTCATGATCCGAATGGATTACGAACTCTTTTAGCCACAAGTAATGTTGCCATGTCTCAAGTGCTCTTACTAGTGCATAGAGTTCTTTGTCGTAAGTGGGATAGTTCAAGGTCGCTCTACTTAACTTCTTACTGAAATACGAAATAGGTCTCCGATCCTGCATCAAAACAACACCTATTCCTATTCTAGACGCATCACATTCTATTTCAAATGCTTTCGTAAAGTCAGGTACAAAACATAATTTCTCTTTCAAAAAAACAAATGCCAATTCTTATTCCTCCCCCCATTTAAACCCAATTGACTTTTTAACAACTTCATTTAAGGGCACAACTATTGTAATGAAATCTTTCACAAAATGCTTGTAAAAACTAGCTAACCCATGAAAACTCCTTACCTCACTTACCGATTTGGGTGTAGGCCAATCCCGGATGGCCTTAACTTTCTCCTTATCTATCTCGATACCCTGTGCAGTTACAACATAGCCAAGAAACACAATTTTCTCCATACAAAAGGCATACTTTTTAAGATTAACATACAATTTCTCCCTACGCAACACACTAAATACATTACATAAATGATCAATATGCTCAGTTAAGTTCTTGCTATATATCACAATGTCATCAAAATACACAACCACAAACTTACCTATAAATGTAGGCAACACATGATTCATTAAACGCATAAACATACTAGGTGCATTTGTAAGTCCAAACGACATTACTAACCATTCATACAAAACATGCTTAGTCTTAAATGTTGTTTTCCACTCATCACCTTCTTTCATCCTAATTTGATGGTACCCACTTTTTAAGTTAATTTTAGAGAAAATACAGGATCCATGTAACTCATCTAACATGTCATCAAGCCTAGGAATGGGATGTCTATACTTTATCGTTATGTTGTTGATGGCTCGACAATCAACACACATCCTCCATGTTTCATCCTTCTTTGGCACAAGTAGCACGGGTACAGCACACGAGCATATACTCTCACGAATGTAGCCCTTTTCTATCAGCTTATTAACTTGCCTTTGAAGCTTTTTTATCTCCTCTAGATTGCTTCTATAGGCTGGTCGGTTAGGAATTGAAGCTCCGGGTACAAAATCAATCTGATGCTCTATCCCCCTCAATGGTGGTAATCCGCTAGGAGTATCGTCGGGGAACACATCATCAAACTCCTGTAACAAAGAAATTGTAACACTAGACACAATATGATCAAGATCATTAGTATTAAAGTAAGCCTCTTTGTACACAAGTAAAATTATTGGCTTGTTAGTGAAATATGTAGATCTGACCTCACCCTCTCTAGCATAAAAATTAGGTTGTTTCTTTAATTTTTCCACACAATTCTCATCACCCTCGTTGACTTTTTTCACTCCTCTTGTCTTACCTCTACTCTCGGCCAAATCTGGGTGTTTTTAAGTTGTGGTCGAATGGTTTGATTTGTTTGGAGTGTTGGCCGAATATTTGCTTGTGTTTGGATGGGTGGCCGAATGGGTTGTAGTGGTTTGGGTTCTAGCCAAATCTGATGGTCTTTTCTCCCCTTGTTCCTCACCTTGATTTTCTCTCCCCATCACCTTATGCTCACTTTTTAGCTTTATTTGATCATCATACACCTGTTTGGGTGTAAGAGGTATAAGAGTGATGGTTTTACCATCTTTTACAATGGTATACTTATTTTTAACCCCATCATGAATTGTTTTCCTATCATATTGCCATGGTCTCCCCAACAAGATGTGACTTGCTTGCATTGGTATCACGTCGCACAGAACTTCATCAACATATTTCCCAATCGAAAATGGAACCACAACCTGTTTAGTCACTTTCACTTCACCACTATCATTCAGCCATTGCAATCTATATGGTTTAGCATGCTTAGCAGTACACAAATTTAGTTTACTAACAAGGGTGGCACTATAAACATTAACACAACTTCCACTATCTATAATTAAACCACACACCTTGCTTTGTACATAAAAACGCATGTAGAAGATGTTCTCCCTTTGTTCATTAGTTTCATCTTCCTTGACCTAAACCTAAAGTGTTCACCTTATAACCAAGGACTCCTCAACCAGTAATGCTAACTCATCCCCATTACTATCCTCCAATGGTGGCATGCCTTCACAATTAGATATTTCACTTTCATATTCCACATCACCATTATCTTTAATCATCATGATTCTCTTGTTTAGACACTCTGAAGCATAATGTCCATGTCCCTAACACCTGAAACATTAAACATCAAAAGTATGTTTAGGTTGAGTTTCAAATTTACCTTTGGCATTAGTAGGGACATCAACTTTAGCCTTTGGTGGTTCAGTTCTAGAAGGAACAAAGGATCTCGGTCGGACAGTACCCTCTCTCTTTAGATTTGGCTTCTAAGATGATGACGAACCCGAATTAAACGCTGGCCGAACATACCCCTTCCTAAATTGTCTCTCCACCTTCGTCGCCATGTGAACCATGTCCTCTAACTCCACATAGTGTTGTAGCTCAACTATATTAGCAATGTCTCGATTCAACCCATTAAGAAATCTAGCCATGGTGGGTTCTCTATCATTAATAACATTAGCCCGAATCATTGCTATCTCCATCTCCTTGTAATATTCATCTACTGTCATATAACCTTGATTCAAACTTTGGAGCTTCAGATATAAGTCTTTGTAATAGTGGTTTGGAACAAATCATCTCCTAATTATGACTTTCATCTCCCCCTAAGTCTGAATGGGTCGCTCCTCATACTGATCACAATTTGATGCCACCAAATCAATGTATACTCTGTAAACTCAATTATCACCAATATCACCTTTTTTTTGTTCATAATAGCTATGGTAATCAAAAATCCAATCTACCTTTTTCTCCCATTCTAAATAAGCCTCGGGATTGTTTTTACCTTAAAAGCTAGGAATTTTTAGTTTAATGGTGTCCAAGTCCCTATCCATATCTTCATAAGTGCTTAAGCCATGAAAATTCACATTCCTCCTAGCCTTGTTTAGTCTAGACCTGATTCCTTGGCCAGTTGATGCAAAATCATAATCATCTTCACCGACATCTATATTTTCATCAACAAACTCTTCAAAATCAGATTTGACATTTTGTGGGGCCATACGGACCGTATTTTCCCAGCGATGAGCTCCACTATTCTGTTGCTTTATCAAATTCACCTCATCTTTTAGATCCTTGTACGTCCTAGTCAACAGCTCAAGGTGCTGGCCTATGGCTCGTAATTGGAAAGCTATGTTAGCGTTTTGTGTCGTCGATTCGTTGTTTTCAAACATTATTTGAATATGTAAAAATTTGGTTAGTAGCACAAAATATATCCTCCACACTCTCGTGTATCACAAAAAAAAATAAAATTCAAGGCTTTTTCACTCTAATAAACTCACTACGCCTTTTACCTCACAATTTGCTTTGTTTTGGTTTAGGAACTGAAATCAACAAATCAAAGTCAGTAGCCTTCGCAGCGCACTCTAAATATAATTTTTAGACTCAAGAATCACCAAATATACTGAAAACAAAGCAAAACAAAACTACGAGTACAATTTTACGAGTAGCAATGCAAATTCATACGAATTATAGACGAAACGAAGACACTAAATAAAATAGAAGCGAATGTTAAGGAAAATAATTACTTGACTCCTAGATAACCCAAATATAGCAGAAACAAAAATATTTGGACAAAACTAAACAACAAAGATCATGTTTTGAAACTTGAGGCAAATCTAACCTATTACATATTTTTTATGTAACAGAATTGAAACCCTGACCAAACAATCTTGAAATGACCTCAAATTCAATAGTTAGTATTACAATACTATGAAAACACCAAAAATCAATTTATAGGTTGTTCTATAATGTCTAGGTACCCAAACCCCTTCTATGATCAGTTTGCGACAGAATTGAAACTTCAATTAAAACCTCTAGAAGTTGATATCAAAATAAGCCCAAATTTAATATATGGTGCGATATCATACCCTATACATAGAATATGAAGTTTTAATTGATTCTAAGTTGATTTGCTTATGGTTCACTAATAGTAGTGTTTTTGCGGCAAAATTGAACCTCGAATTAAAACCTCAAGCAAACAATATCAGAACAAGTCCAAAGTTGACATATGATGCGATATCACCCCCAATATACTAAATATGAAGTTTAAATAGATTCTGAGGTGGTTTGGTTATGGTTCACCAAGAGTTGTGTTTCTGCAGCAAAATTGAATGATCCTTCAAATTTTCAACTAATGCCCTCTTTAACTCTTTTTTTTTTGTTTTTTGTTTTATATACTGATATGATCAAAGATAGTAATAAGATGAAATATAATTATTATTTTTTTGCTTAGATGACACAGACACGAAGAACAAAAAGATGGACGCAAACACTGAAAAACTTAAGGGAACACAAAAAAACAAAAAACAAAATAACTGAATGATATGACCTTGTTTTTAGAGAGCCTAGCCTCTGATACTAACTGATGTGAACCTAGTGATCACGTGGTCATGCATCCCACAATCAAGATTGAGATTTGATCCTAGAAAGCCGAAATAAGTCTGATAGGAGTGTGACACAACGAAAACCCGTTCCAAGGCACTTGCACTATTGGAATGAGTAGAATGACGCCATGAAGCCAGTTAATCTTCAATAAGTCAGATTCAGTTCGTTTAAAAATTGAAGAATACAAGAATCACTGTTAACCGGATTGGGCCTGGTTGGATCCAGTCTAGCCTGTACAGCTGGGCTAGATCCAGTCCAAAAAAAAATTAAAAAAAAGAGTTTTTGTTTCATTTAATACAAAATTTTATGGATTTATTCACTAGCATCAGAGTTAGGAATACCACACTTTCTAGGTTATGCAATATTTACCAATTTTAGATTAAACCATTAATGCAGCCCGCCTTACGTACAACGCTTAAAAGGTGATAACATCTTCCTTTTCACTTAACCAATCTTATACCATAGAATATTTGTTGACCAGTCAGGGTTCCTAGTGACCATAATACTAGGTGGCGACTCCTTGAACTAGACATTTTCCCTTAAAAAAACAAGATGCTAGAGATCTGTTCTTTTTTCTAGAGATTATTTTTTTAATCGATCGCCACGATGTTCAAATGTGACAGAATGGTGACTCCACCGGGGATCTCTAAGACTAAGCTTTGTTATTTGTCTTTTTATTGCTAAAGAATATTTGTCGTACAGGTTTTTTTCTTTATCATTGCTATTTTATGTTTATCAAATTTTTGTTCTTTTTACTATTTTAGCATGTATAGTTATTCATGTTTATCATGCATATATATTGGATATGGATCTAAGGCCTTTACCCATCACTAATCTCATTTTTAATACGTGTGGCATCAACTTTAAAATAAGTCGAGGAGTAACGACACCCCAACGGCTTTAGCCTAGGTAAGGCTCGCGAAACTATCTGACTCTCATATGATTGTTTGCTCAATAATGGTCGATATGCCAAACTGATATTACTCAAGGCCTTTATCTTCACACTACTTGTAAACCTTATATCAACCTTTCGAGGATGATCACTAAGCATGTGAAAGACCTTTGAGACTATATATCAAAACTACCTTGATACATTTAGTGATTATAACCTATCCTTTAGGTAGATCCCTATGTAATTTCACTAAGATAAGCTTAACATGTAAGCATACTTATTACGGGGCAACGACGCCAAAATTTGTTATGATGTCGCGGTCACACAAATTAATTACCCTAGCTTCAAACACAACACACAAGATAGTATAGAGCAAGCAAAGGGTCGATCCCACGAGGAAGATTTAGTTCAGATTTTTATGCTATACGTTATGCAATTTGGGGGGGTTGGATGTTATATAGGCTAAAGAAAAATAAAACAGAAAACTATCAAACAAAATTTAATAAAATCAGAAAATTATCAAAAGAACAAACCTTGGTCACAATCACACATCCACCTATAGAAATCAGAACTGATCCTTGAAACGAAATTCCAGTTTATATTCTGAATTTTTATCTTTTCTTAACGTTGGTTAATTAACGTATCCATCGTATAACTAACCCTAACCAATAAATAATCACAGTGTCCGCACTAATGATTTAATCCAATGGCAGCCTTAAGATCTAGATAAATTCATTATCTTAACAACTAAGTTGTCTGCTTATGTTGCTTTGATCGAATGTTCTCCCTAAGATTAATAACGTAGATCCGCTACAATTATTAAACTCAGTTGCTTCACAAGTTCATATACCACAACTCCGGTCTTGATATCAAACTTAGCAATAAATTGTGAAAGTATTAAATCAACAAAGACATTACCATGGGGAACAGTTTGCAAAGATTGCAAAGCCAATGTTGATTCGTGCACGTTTTGGGGAACACATATGTGCCTCTCCATCTTTTCTATCTCGGTAAAATCATAGCTATAGCTCAAGGCTACACTTAATCCATCCTCACACTCAAAATCAAAAACTTGCTGCACATACTTATCAATTTGGTTATAGCATGTGATAGAATAAACATTGCTATAAGGATATTTCATTGCATCATGAAAATTAAATTCAATCTTTTCATCTCCTACTTCTATAGACAAAGTATCCTTACCACAATCAATCTTTGTATTGGCAGTTTTCAAGAATGGTCTCCCAAACAATATAGGAGTGCTGTTTGATGAATCACAAGAGTCATGTTCCATATCAAGAATATAAAAATCACATGGAATGATCAAACTATCAATCTTGACTAGGACATCTTCTATCACACCAAGTGGGTAAACAAAACTACGATCCGTAAGTTGTATTACAATGCTAGTTTTATTCAAAGGCTCAAGACTAAGAGAATCATAAACATGTTTGGGCATAACACTAATGGATGCACCTAAATCACACAAGGCCCTTTTAAAACTAGCATTACCAATAACACATGGGATAATAAACGCACCTGGGTCCTTTTGCTTCAAAGGCATATTCTTTTGAACAACAGCAGATACAACTTCACCCATACTTACCATTTCATGACCTTTCAGTTTGAAAGCTCTCTTGGTAGTACACAACTCTTTCAAAAATTTGGCATACTTAGGAATTTGTTTGATAGCATCAAGTAAAGGAATGTTGAGTTCTACTTTCTTGAAGACCTCTAAAATCTCTTTTTCTTTGTCCTCTTTCTTTGACCTAGAAGAACTCATAGGAAAGGGTGGAATTGTTTTAAAACTGGAATTCATTAAGTGAGGAGTTACCTTTGGAGTGTTGGTCTTCGTTTCAGTTTGTGGAGAAGGAGGATGTTCCTTCTTTGTACTCAATTCAGTTTCTATCTCTTCTTCTTCCTCCATCTCAATTTGTTTTAACCTTTTCTCTTCAAGTTCTTTCCCACTTCACAGCATGATCGCACTAATATTCTCTTTTGGATTCAATGCTTGGGAGGGCAAGTTTCCATTCATTTGTGCTTCCAATTTCCCCACATTTGAAGCTACTTGCCCCATTTGCTTCTCCAAGTTGTGAATACTTGACCTTGTTTCCTGTTGAAAAGACATGACATTTTGTTGCAAAGTCACAGTGTTAGAAGCCAAAGTTTTCATCATCTCATGAAGATCATCATTGGATGAAGACCCTATAACATTGGAGTTTGTGAATGGAGGGGGTTGTCTTACTTGATAATTCTGTTGGGATTGAAATCCATTGGGATGGAATTGTCGACCTTGATTGCCTTGTTGAGGTTGGTTCCCATACCGTAGGTTAGGATGATCTCTCCATCCAGGATTGTACGTGTGGGAAAAAGGATCATACTTACGCTGAGGTTGTCCATTAAATGCTCCATCAACTGCATTAGCTTGTTCAATGTAATCTTTTTGCATTGTTAGGCACATATCTGAAGTATGTCCTTGTAAGGAGCATATGCTACAAGCTTTCACCTGTTGTACATTGCCACAAGCCAAAGAACGCACAAGAGAAGGAAGATCATTAACTTTATTCTCAAGGTTAGAAATACTTACCTTATTTACTCGTTTCTTTGCGAAGTCTCCACGAGTGCCAAACTGTTTCGAGTTGGCTGCCATGTTTGAGATTAATTGGCGTGCAGCCTCGGGTGTCTTATCTACCAATGCCCCTCCACTTGCAGCATCAATGATACTACGGTCAGTAGGTATCAATCCTTCATAGAAATATTGAATGAGCAGCTGATCAGGTATTTAATGATGAGGGCATTGAATACATAGTTGCTCAAATCTTTCCCAATACTCGAAAAGTGTCTCTCCATGAGATTGTCGAATCCCACATATTTCTTTTCTTATGTTGGCAACTCGAGATGCTGGCAAATACTTCTCAAGGAAGATCTTTTTCATGCCATTCCAAGTTCCAATTGAACCTGGAAGAATGAAGAAAAGCCATGCTTTTGCTGCCCCTTTTAAAGAGAAAGGGAAAGCTTTCAACTTAACCTGTTCTTCGTTAACTCCATTCGGTTTCATGCCAACACAAACCATATGGAACTCCTTGAGATGAGTATGAGGATCTTCTCCTGCAAGACCATTAAATGTTGGTAGCAAATGTATAAAACCAGATTTGAGCTCAAAGTTTACACTATTGTCGATGTTTATGCACAATGGCTGATTTTCCACGTTAGGAGCAGTAAGCTCCTTGAGTGTTTGTTGTCCTGCATTAGCCATGGTGTTGAGGCGAGCTTCCTTTCGTAACCTGCGTAAAGTATTTTCTATTTCGAGATCTAACTGCACTTGACTTTGATTAGGAGAACGGGTTACTGGCATAAAGCATCAAGAAAACTCAAAAGAAACCAACCACGCAAGAGATCGAAAACAATGCAAATTGTACGAAAATCTTACGTTAGAAAACTAAAACTGCCTCAAAACCCTAGAAAACAGCGGAATTTGGCCTTGATAGAGTGGGGTTAGTGGTATACCACTAGTCCTGTTTAGAATGTCGTTTACCTTTAAGAAACAAAAGGCCGAAACCTAATTCCACCAAAAAATCTGTTTTGAACAGTACCGTTGCTCCAAGTGAACAGTAACGCCGCAAGCAAAATTATGTTTCTTTTTTTTTTTTTCAGAAATATAAATAACAATCACAGCAACTAAAAATAACAGTAAAAGCACAAGAATAAACTAAAATTACTTCCCCGGCAACGACACCAAAATTTGTTGCGATGTCGCGGTCGCACAAATTAATTACCCTAACTTAAAACACAACACACAAGATAGTATAGAGCAAGCAAGGGGTCGATCCCACGAGGAAGATTTAGTTCAGATTTTTATGCTATTCGTTATGCAATTTGGGGGGGGGGGTTGGATGTTATATAGGCTAAAGAAAAATAAAACAGAAAACTATCAAACAAAATTTAATAAAATCAGAAAATTATCAAGAGAACAAACCTTGGTCGCAATCACACATCCAACTATAGAAATCAGAACTGATCCTTGAAACGAAATTCCAGTTTATATTCTGAATTTTTATCTTTTCTTAACGTTTGTTAATTAACGGATCCATCGTATAACTAACCCTAACCAACAAATAATCACAGTGTACGCACTAATGATTTAATCCAATGACAGCCTTAAAATCTAGATAAATTCATTATCTTAACAACTAAGTTGTCTGCTTATGTTGCTTTGATCGAATGTTCTCCCTAAGATTAATAACGTAGATCCGCTACAATTATTAAACTCAGTTGCTTCACAAGTTCATATACCACAACTCCGGTCTTGATATCAAACTTAGCAATAAATTGTCTATAATAATAACTTAGAGTCCACTCTAGCAATTAAAATAAACAATCATAGGAAAAATAAGCATAGGAGAACAAACATATTCATCATATAAACTGAAAAGAAAAGGTAAAATAGATCTCACAGTTCTTGAAATCCGAAGGTTTTCGTGTCCTTGCAACCAAGAAAATGAGTTTAGTCTTGCATGTTTGTTGAACAACTAATCAAAAAGATGGAAGAATGCATGATTTAGGGTTTCTTAGAGTAGGGGGGAGTTTTTCTCCTCTTGGGTGGCTGCCCCCCTTCTCTTCTCTTATTCTTTTTATATGCTAGGAAACCCTAATCTCTATTTTACAAAATAGTCCTCCCTTAAGTAGACAATTTACATTTAAGTAGTTCAATAACTATTTTCCTAAAAAAGGAGAAATAGCTTTGCATGAAATCTTCAAGCTTTCACTTAGAGGAGCTACATTGCTGAAATAAAAACTTGGATGTCAGTTTAGATGCTTCGGAACGTAATCTGGACTCGTTTCTTCACGAAACCTGTTTGCTGGCAGAATTCAGTTGTCATCTTTGAAAAATAATATCACCCTCATATGACATCTTTTTTGGCTGAAATTTGGAGCGTTTATAGGACTTTGAGTCAGGAATCCAAAACAATTGAGTTTGCATCAATTGGACTTTTGTAACTTTAGATATTCAAGTCGGAATGACCGAAGGTCAACATTGGCAGATTGCGAGATTTGACTTTGAAAGCTGCCATTTCCATGCTCTTCCTTATTTTATTGTCTTGCCTTAGATGTCCAGAAAGGTATGGATGTTAGCTTTTTAATGCCACTAGAATCACTTCATTTCGACCTTTAGAGCTCACGTTCTGCACAAAACATCGACTGAATGTCAAATCTGCCAATTACCTTCAATTTACTCCTTTTTGCATCTTTCATCCAAAAGTGCCTTCAAAACATAAAACAAAGAATATCAAGGCATTTTATATTTAAAACATAGGCAAAACACTAGTTAAATGTGGGTGAAAGTATCGAATAATATGGTTGCATCACATCCTTATTACGGGGCTTTCGGGTGACATAATGGTTGTTATTCGTAAGGTAACAATTGTTAAGTATTGATTTGAGTTTGAATCCTTGTAAATGACCAAAGGAGGTTGCCCTAGACTGAATGTCGGTGAGATACTACTACTTAAAGACATTAGATGCAAAATAAAAGACACCAAGAATGTGGCTGAAAGCTCAAATGACAAAAGGCTAAACAGACCTCCTTTCAACATTGCAATGAATATCATATTCAGATCTAACCACACATCCAAAGAATAGCGATCGTTATGTCACCCCCTGAAGAGTGAATCCATACCTAATACTTTGCATTCATACTCATGCATGTTGAACATATACTTATGAAATTGTCATAAGACTACACGAAAAGGTGAAATATACCCCCATTAAAACATATTTATAACACGCGGTTGTGAAAAAAATAGGAAACAAAGAAAGAGCTCAACTAAACGCCCAACATAAAAAAAGAGTTGGGCAATTTGAAAGAAGATGTCGCTAGACTTGCTAGCCTACTTGAGCAAGCTCTAAGATCTAAGTCGGGAGAAGGGATATCCTCCCAACCAACATTTACAACCCATATTTCATTGATGCTTGCAGCTCTCTTCAATCCACTAAACTTGGGGCAATTAGAACCACGCCTAACCCCTAATACGCTCTGCATTTCCCAGCTCAACCTATATACCCAATGAGGATTCCTCATGTTGTTAAGGAAATTAAAAGCATAAACATAAAATAAAAATAAAGATTACAAAATACAAAGAAAGAGAGTGATCTTGATTTGAACAACCAAGATGCCTAAATGTATAGCAAATGCCTCCTTTTATAAGCCAAAATTTGGAACTATTGATTTAATGATTAATTGTTGAGTGGGTGGCCACATCTTGACTTGGTGACATTCCTTATCTTCTTGTCTGAACGAAACGTCATTGATAACATCAGAATTTAAACAGGCTTAACTCATGAAAGTTTTAGGAAATTGTCTTAGCTTTCTAAGGAAAAAAATTAAGGTCATTTAAACTTCTAGAACTCGAGATATGGGTTGAACACTTAACAGTGTCTGGGATGCAAGACAGATTCGGACTTCTTCGTTGTTGCTACAATTTGGACTTGAAAACGGTCTTTTTAAATCTTGGACTTCGCATGAAAGTTTTAGGTATGTGTCTTAGCTTTCCATCCATATAGAGCAGACCTAAATCCAAGATCTACAGCTCCAGATATGACCCAATGACTGAACTGTGTTCCAGTTTGGACTGAACCAGCATCTCTTTTCTAAGTTTGACCCTTTCTTTGTCTTTCAAATTTCAGACTTGTTATTATAAAACATATTTTCGTAAAGGAGTTATTGATATTTCAAGTGCAAAATGATGATATAAAACCTTGATAAAAATGCACTTTTAAGTATTAATCACCTAACGTAGTCATTCCTAAAGAAGTTTAGGGTACCAAAATTCATCAAATACACAGGAACCCAGTGCCCTATAACTCATTTCAAGGCGTACTACAACAAAATAGTTGGGGTGGTCTATGACGAGAAACTTTTCATTCACTTCTTTCAAAATAGTTTGAGTGACGTTGCCCTTACTTGGTAAATGCATTTGGGTAATACTGTGGTAAAAAAAAAAAAGGAGGACTTAGGTGATGCCTCTATTAGGCAGTATAAGTTTAATTTGGATGTGGGCCTTTATAGGTCAAGCTTACAAGCTATAGAAAAGGACAACAAAGAGTCCATAAGAGAATACACTCAAAGGTGGTGTGAGACAACCGCACAAGTCAATCTTTTTTTGTTGGAAAAAGAGATGGTTGATTTGTTTGTCAACACTTTCAAGGCCTTATACTTTGAATATCTGGTTGGAAGCTCTGCACAATATTTTTTTGACTTGGTTGCTATAGCCTAGAGGATTGAACAAGCCATCCATTTAGGAAAGATTTTTTAATCCATTGAGAAGAAAAGTTTCACTTGAGCAAGGAAAGAAACTGAGGTTCACAATATCGAAGGTGATTACAAAGACGGGAGAAAGAGCTACCAAAACAAAGACATCTAGAGATCACTCGTCCTAAAGACGAAGCTACAATGTCATTAGGACAAGACTAGTCCATATGTGACCTTAATTGACTATTGGAAAGGTGCCCCTTGTCGAGGAATTCATAGGAGAAGGACGGTTAGAAGATTCCAGAAATTTAAATTGATGATTGCTAAGTGTTTATGTGTCACCTTACTAGTATAAGGTCTTTGTTGTTTTTTTCTAGAATTTCAATGAAATAATAAGTTTGTCCTTCAATTGTGCTTCGTCTTTTGATTTACAACCAAAATATCTTGAAAGGGGTTCCCTCTAAGAACTAACAAATACACTTTTGAAGCATCGCGTGATTTCATAGACGCAATTCATCTTTTTTACCAAAATTTGTTTCCCCATTGGATTTTTCAAAAATTGAACTTGTATTTTGAGTTCAAAAATCATTTGATGTTTATTTAAAATGATATTTTTAACATTCTACTTGTAGAATGACATATGTATCAAGCAACTTGTTTATTGAGGTGACTAAACTCTAAACCAAAATACATGAATAGAAAATAAAATATCATGCCCACACCATGACTCTTGAGCAATGTTGTTTTAAATGTATAAATAATGGTACGTAGCGAACTCGTTACTCATGGACTCATGAAATGCATCTCTTTTGCAAAGACCAAACCATCACATTACAAGAGGCCAAAGTTTATTGATCTTAATTGCTAGCATTTAAAATGAGGAAAGGTCATCTTTGTTATTCCTTTTACATTCTAAAAAAGTATATCCCTTGCCGTCCTTTTTTTAGCCATAATAATTTTTTATTTCATGAAAATTCCTAACTAGGATCACACCCCACACTAGAGGCAAGTGAGAATTTCAAAAATAAAAGAAAAAAAAAGTCGTGGGAAAGCTAAAAAGGAAAAAAGGCCCAAGAAACTCAAATGCTAAGGAGCATGCCCAAATCATAAGAAAGAGTGATAACCAAGATAAAGTGAGTATTCCCTAGAAAAGCAATAAAAAATAAAAAGAAAATATTGGGGATGGAGCTCATAATTAGAGGCAACACTATTGATTGTTGAGGACGAAATCCTAGTTCTGCTGTTGTTAACATGAACTAGCTTTGCTGTTGTATTTCTCATAAAAGGGAGCCAGATGTGAGGGACAGGGATGATACTGTTGTTGTGGCACAGAGAAGAAGTTCTTGCTAGACTGGGGGAAAGAGGAGATGAAGGCCTCTCCTGCAACACCAGATGAAAGCCTATATGGTAGCCTTTGGAGGTTGAAGGGGGTGGTCCTCTTTTGTTGAGTCTGTAAGATAAGGGAGATGAAAGGTGGTATTTTCATTTTGTATTCTGCTGAGTCTAGGTTATGTGCATAAGCTGAGAGGGAAAAGGGATAAGTTAAGAGTCGTTTCTGGAAGTCGGGAAAGAAGAAAAGGAAAGGGATGAGGAAGGGGGTAGCAACTAGTGTAGGTTTCACCACCTCCTTCTCTCTTTTGTTTTATGTTTTTCTCTTTTATGGTTTTTGATAATGGCCTTCTTCTAGGGTTTCTTCTAAATCCCATTTTTGCATACACTAGGATCTATATTTATAGTGCAAGAGCTCCATCGCATGTGAGAAATAAAGTTTCAATCAAACTCATTCTCTTTTTTGAAGTTTGAATTTGATTAAGAATCAAATTCAAAAGCGGATAATTATCATTATCTTGAATATAAGAATAAAATGATAAAAGCACATTGTAGTCCCTAGTTTTTGCATAAGCTAACAAATAACATTTTTCATCGAAATAATCTCTAATCTTTTAATTTTACATTTTAAACCCAGTAAAATTAAATTAAAAGCTAATGGGCTAAAATTGGGTTACAACAATAAACATGTCAAACAATGTACAAATTATAAAGCTTTACATACCATGCCCACTTCTCTTTTGGTATAATCTTTTCACCATTTGATTCACATTGAAGTGATTAAAGGCTTTCATTATCTTATGTAAACATCCCTTTCAAAGTCATTCCAACAAGGCCTCACATTTATGTATGGCCTAGGAGTTCACCAAAAAAGAGGGACACCCCTACACCTCTTGCTCTTTAACTCAGGGAGCATCTCTATCAAACTTCATTGTTAACCACATTCATTGTCATCATTTTACAAGGATGGTTTTACCATCTAGTATGATATTTATAAGCCTTTTCATTTAGCTGGCGAAGATGAAGAACTAATAAATGTTATGATCATTATTAAAGAAACCATTTAAGGTGTAAAACTTTTTGAATATATCTATGGTTGGCTCTAACCTTACAAGCTTAAAATATTATTTAAAAGTTGTAAGGATAACCCATCCATTCATATGTAATTGGCTAGCATATATGTTAAAGTGAAAGAAGACATCACTCAAAAACTTTTTCAATAAGAAGCAATGCCCTAACTCATACATATAAAAAGGGGTTATAATCTTAAGCTTTCCATTGTAGGCACCCTTTTGTTTTCATGCTTATCTTTTTAGACTAGTGAAGGATTACAACTATATACACCCCTCCTTATTGATCGTTAGCCTTATCCAATTGCTCTATGGTTATAGTGGTACCCTCTATATTCTCAAGAGCCCTAGGTAATTTGAGGTTATCTAATGGACATGCATTATCATCTTTAGTTCGAGGACTAATTCTAAACGACCTAAACTCTCTGCTAGACCCTTTGGTTTTTGGTAACCCTAGTGTAAAGGTGAAATCACTACTAGATGGTACTTGCTTACCCCTTATTGGATCCATTTTTACAATTATGTATGTCGCACCCGACATCGCGACGGCCCACAAAAATATAATTCTCTTGATTTATTATGGAAAAAGAACATATTTCTGGCATCCGATTCTTTTAGGAAAAATGTTTTATTTGAGGAGTTGCCACCTAGTATTATGGTTACTAGGAACCTTAACTGGTCAACAGAGATTCTATGGCTCGGGATTGGTTACGTAAAAGGGAAGATATTATCACCCCTTAAATGTTCTGCCTAAGACAGACTGCATTGTTGGTTTTGTCTTAAATTGCTAAATGTTTATTAGTTTATGCTATGATGATTTGTTTATAATATTCCTGACTCTGGCGCCAGTGAATATTCGAGCTCGAATAATTCCAACTCTGGCGTTGGTAAAAATTCGTAGCTACGAAAATTAAATTCGATCAATATTTTTTATTCCTTACTCTAGCGCTAGTGAATAAATAAATAAAAATAAATTTATTTTTACACATGCACATATTTTTTATTTTTTTAGCTAAATATAATAAAAATACAACAAATAAAAATAATATAAATTTAAACCGGTATTTTTATTCCTGACTCTAGCGTCAGTGAATAAACCAATAAATTTACATTATTTTTATTCATGCATACACATTTTTTATTTTTTTTCTATTTTATTTTTCTGTTTTTATTTTTTATTTTTATTTTTTTGGGCTGCATGGTAAAAAAAGGTTCGGGTCACTGGTCCAAACCAGTGACCCGGCTGCCACTGTTGCATGCATGCGTGAGTGAATCACTCATGCATGCAACAGTAGCAGGGTAATTAATTTACCAAAAGAAGGAGAATTGAAGCACTTACCTGGCAAGGCTGAGGGACACGGCTGCTTCAATGGAGAACTGATGGATGCTCACGGTGTGGAAGAGCTGCTGGGGTGGTGCAGCTACGGGGTGAAGGCGAAGAGTTAGCTCTGGCCGGACGATGTCTCCTCCCTCCTGTTTTCTTGTCTATCAGCCCTCTCTTTCCTGGTCTCTCCCTCTTTTCTCCTTCGTCTTCTGTTCCTGGAATCTGCTGCTTTGCAAACGAAGATGGCGGTGTGGAAGGTTGTTCCACCAACACTGCTTCCTCTCCTCTGTTTCAGCTTTCCTCGTTATGTCGTCTTCTTCTTTTCTGTTTCGATTTGTTCCCCTGCTCGTCGTTCTTTTTCTTCTCTTCTGCTCGCGGCCTCCTTTTTTTCTTTGAGAAGAAAACAGAGGAATGCAAGTCTGCTCTTCTTTCTCCTTCAGCCCCCCTGGTTTCTCTGAGTTATTCCTCTGTTTTTTATTTGTTTACGATCACTTTTCTATTCTCTCAGTTTTGCCTTTCTTCCCCGTTTCCCTGGTTTGTTTTTCTGTCGTTCATGGCTCCCCTCTCCTTTCGGTTCTGACCTGTTTTCTCCCCAGTTTTTCCCTCGGTTCTGTCTTTTTTTCTTCCCCTCTCCTGGGTTTTTTTCGTGTCCTTTCCTGTCTCCCTAAACGTTCGTTCTTCTCTGGTTTTTATCCCCCCTTAGCATGCCATCGGTCGATCGTGCCTCTGTTTTAATGCAGGAGTAAAGGCAGTCGTTGTCATTTTTTCGGGTGAAGAAGATGAACAGTGTTGAGGATTTTTGCGTTTTGGTCCTTGATGTTTTGAACGTTTGCAGTCCAGTCCTTAGGTAAATTGCAATTGAACCCCTGCATCTCAGCTCTATTTACACATTGGTCCTTGGATTTTAATTTGTTGCCATCATGCCCCAATTAAACTCCAAACTTTGTTATTTCTTCAATTAAGTCCATGATTTCATTAATTTAATTAAATCCAAAGTCCAATTAAGTCTCAAAACTTATCAATTCTCCAATTAAATCCTTGATTGGATGAATTAAATTAATTTCAAGCTTAATTAAATCTCAAAACTTATCAATTCTCCAATTAAGCCCTTAATTGGATTAATTAAATTAATTCCAAGCTTAATTAGATTAATTCCAAAGTTTAATTAAACCCCAAAAACTTCCAATTATGTTGCCCTTAACCCAAATTTTAATTCATTCTTCATTTATTTCATTTTACTTGTTTTTTCATCATTGTTATCATCTTTTATCCTTTTCAATAAATGAAATAATAATAATAATAATAATAATAATAATTAAAATAAAAATAGTCAAAAATTGGGTTATGACAATGTAAAACTACTAAGGATGGATAGTTACCTTAAGTCAAGTCTCCTTGTACTTAGCTCCATGTAAAGTCAACACACTCCATACAATTATTCTTTACAAGGAACACAATTCACATGTCACATGTCACAACTACTTAGAAAGATGATTTAGAGATAAGTTTAGAAATATGAACTTTTGGGGTACAATGAAATGGATTGAAATGAAGTCCTTATATAGTGGGAGGCCTCCCTCATACTCAATCGAATTGTTGACATATATCATTGCCTTTAACAAATCCACCAAGTAAAGCCAATGCCACTATAAAATATTTCTCCAAGTATTTTTCATTTGAAATAAGCACTTTTTTTTTTTATCATGGTGCACACCTCTGCACACCAATACTCTGACAATGTGCCTCTTAATATAAGTTCTATTTTTCTACAGAGAAAAATCAAGGATCCCATCAAATAAATCAGGTGTATCTTTAAATCTTTATGTATTTTTACTATAAAGACTTTGGGAGCTACTGATGAACTAGGATTTATCAGTATTTTTTAATAACTTTATGTTGGCCCAAGCTCATTTTACCGATGACTCATGCATAAAGGGTTTTTGAAAAAAAGGTTTTAGGCCTAAGCATCAAGTACATGGATTAACACCATTGTGCCTAGGCAATGCATTTGAGCTAAACACTAGGATCATGCATGAGCCCATGGGCATCAGGAGCATGCTTGGCACCTCTTAGATCCAAGTCATGCACTTGGGCTTAGTGCGTTTCTTGGTACTTGTTAGGCCTTACCTTATGGTCTAGACCAAACGTATAGTCCCTTGGGATTTTTGTCCAATCCAAGCTTTTTAGCATGAATCTTACTCCATCTACACCCTTAGTTGTGCAAAAGTCTCACATGGTCCACCACATTTCCAACTCATTAATACAAGTGTAGATGATATTTATCTCATATTAATGCTTATGTTAAGGATATTTGTTTCTCATTAATGCTTGTGTAAATAATATTTTTACCTTATTAATGTATGTATAAGAGATATTTACCCCTTATTAATATTATTATGATGAAATGACTTTCTAGTCCTTTCTCTCAAGCAATAAGACAAGGTTCAGGAGGTATAAATACCATCTGAACACTTAGGTAAGGGGTTCATAATTTTCATTTTCAATATACACACTACATCATCATTTATAGAGAACTTATTCTCATACCAAAACAAGAACAAATAATCTTGTTCTTAGAATTTAACGCTTTTTGCATATTTATCACATCTTCCTTTATAAAAATATTGTCTTAAACATATAAGGATTCCCAAATCCACCCAAAAAATAATTGTTTTGCAGGTATTAAGATCCCTACATCAAACTATCACCTTCCTTTGCTATGGAGAATGGATATGATAGCATGAACACTTGATTAAGTCCATTATCTAACCATCTAAAAACTTTATTATTAAGTATCTTGGATTTTTGAAATATCATAAGAAAAGGCATTCAATTAATTATAACTTAACATTATAATTAGTGAAAATAATTAATTCTTCATCATAATATAAAATTATTATTTAATCTCTATGTTTTTTATATTTATTTATAAATTAATCATCTTTTTCCATTTTAGGTTTATTTTCAATTTATTTTGATTTTTTATTTTGAAAAAATAAAAAAGATAAAAAATTATGTAAATACGATAGAAAGTTTGAAGAGAAAAGAAAACATTTTTAAAAAAACAAAATATTATTAAATTAAACATGGACAACAATAGTCAAAGGACTCTTAAATTATTTTCTTAATAAACTACAAGGACTAAATTATAATTAACTCAAAAACGTTGTATCAATTATTATTATTATTATTATTATTATTATTATTATTATTATTATTATTTCACATGCACCATTAACATGAATCTAAATGGTGAAGATAAATGTAGTTCATTTGAATAGTGTTTCTCTCTTTTCTTTTTTTGATCCTTGAAATTTTTATATTTTGATCTCTCAAATTGTTTTCTTTATTTGATCCTTTAACATTGCTTAGATTTATGGTTAGTTTTTGTGATTTATTTTTTGTATATGAAGATCTTGAGTTATCAAGAAAATGTTCTGCTCGATTTAGTATAAAAAATTTAATTTTATTGATTTAAAATTATTAAAGTTTAGGGAACTAAATTTAAGATTTAGATAATATTTAGTTTCTTTTTTAAGTGATCAATTAAGTGATTTTTCATTAACTCAATTAAACATTGAAGTTATTGGTCAATTAATTCTCCATTTTAATTTTACTGAAATAATTTCATGGAAATTAATGAAAAATATTGAAAAGAATTTTCATGTTTCTGTATAAACTTTTTCAAGATTTATTAAATGGGAAGATGATCTTGATGGTTGCCGTGGTTAAGAAATAGTATTTATTTCCTTATTTACGGTGTGAAAATCTAACACTCCCTGTCATGTTTTGTTAATATTTTCTTAATGCAAATTAAATCGAAGGAAATCTTACTAATAACCTTCTTGCCGATTAAATATAAATGATGATCAGGTATCGAGCTGAACTTAAAAACCATGTCGCGTATCACTGGCTGAAACTCATATCGGAAGAACCCAAAAAAAAAAAAAATCTCTCTTTGTATTATTAGTTAGTCAAATGGAATAATTGGATAATGCAAGAGAAAAAACAGAAGGAAGAAAAACATTCACCCAAAGAACATATTTTTTTTAGAGGGAAAGGTTAATACATGGCAATTCCATCTCTTTAATTATTCTTCATACTTTTTTTTATTCCTTCTGTTAGGTTATCTCATTTGTTTAATATAACTTGTGAGATTTTGCAGACTTGCTTAAGTTTGCTTATATTTTTTTTGTGTTTTTTTATTGATTAATATTTTTTTAATTGTTCTTTTATATTTGAATTGTTGGGAATTGAGCATCATAATATTTTTTTAATTTGATTTCTATGAAATTATCTTGACCTCATAACTTGGATAAGAGGTTTGATATGTTATCTCAAATTAACATGATTCGTTTTTTATTTGTTTTTTTTATTATTATTAATTTCATCATTTAATATTGAGTTGTCTAAGAATTAAGATTTCATGTCTTTTTTTCTATTGGCAAGCGTTCTTTTTGTGCAAGTCATTATGATGACTTTTTTTTTGTTATAAAAAATCATTCTATTTAATGTTATTACTTTTTTCTTTATCATATATTTAAATAAAGATAATTTATTTGATCTAATTAGATTTATAATCTGAATCATAAATTTTTTATTACTTTATTAAAATATATTAACAATGTCGTCTCAATAATTTTTTTACATTAAAAAAATTAAGTCCAATCTATAATATAAGGCGTGCCACTATCTAATAGTATATTAAGCACTAAAGGTTTTCTTAAAGTTAGTAACATACACAACAGAAATAATATATATTTTGGAACCGATAGTTATAGACAAACATTTAAGAATACATGCTGATCACTTTCAAATTAGAGTACACAAATGAAATAATTGATATACCACTACTAATAAAAAAAATAGTTTTTATCTTTTTTGCCCAACTAGATAAAATTGATGATATAAAAAAATTTAAGAAATTATTGGTTGAATTATTCTTTTGACAAGCTAAATAAATAAAATAAAAAAACTTAATTTTCATTTTTATGTTATAAATGCATAATGTAAATACTACTAATCTATTTTAAATATAAAAGGAAAAAAATAAAGATAAACTACAATAATATTTTAATGATATTATAAAATTATAGAAACCATTTAAAATATTTATTACTATTTAAAAATAGTTAAACTAAATAATTTTTTAAAAAATGAAAGGGATGATAGTTAAAATCAAATTAAAAAACAAAAAAAACAAAAACAAAAACAAAAGGCTAAAGGCTATTGAACCTGGTAGGTCAAACTCTCGCTCGTGGTTTTCTCTCTCTCTCTCTAACTAAACAAACAACACATTGTTTACTATTACATTTTCAATAACCAAAAAATAAAGGGCCAAGCTTTTAGATCCCTAAAATAGGTGATTAGAAAATTAGGGATGGAGATTTGAGTTTCTAAAATATAATTTTCAACTTGTTTTTACAACACCCAAAAACAATCATAAGAATTTCAATAAACTTATTTTCAATCCAAAAACAACCTCTAAACACTCTATAAACTGAAAAATCCAACCAAATAAGTTTTTTTTTATGGGTCTTGATTTTTTTTTTTTTTGCATGTTTAAATACAACACCACCTTCATTAAACATTGTTCTTCAAGAAGAATCTATTTACACCAAGATTGGCCATTTTTTTAGATGGATGTGCCTCATCGAACCCTTTTTCTCTCATCTTTTTTTTTTAATGATTTTCTATCTCCTCTCTCAACATTTAAGTACTGAAATGTAAGATTAAAATGTAAAATTCTAAAATAACAACGACCAAATATGCAAAAAAAAAAAAATTAAAGGACCAAAGTAAAGTTTTCCATGCCTTTGGACATTGCAAAAGAAGAAAAAAGGCTTTGTTTTTTGTTTATGCTAATCTTGATCACTGTTCTTTTAGATTTCTTTTTAACAATAACATCTTTTTTTGCAAAATTGATCTTTCATTTAGTGTCGGAATATTATCTAACATCTCACATATACAAGAGTATGCAAATCAAAATAAATCTTAAAATATAAAACCATGTCAACATAACTTCTAAGGAATAGGTAAAAGAAGTTTCAATGGCCAAAATGTAAATAACTAAAAACTTGAGGATATGAAAGAAAATATAGCCCATGAATATTTTTTCAATGAATAGTGAAAAAGAGTGTGGATGAACATTGTCATGACCCCTTTTTTACCCCCTATTTTGAACATATTTCTAAAGAATACAAGAATTTCTAAAAAAATTATATTTTTAATGTAATTCAGCTAAAATTTAGACATTTTGATGATTTTGTTTTGCTTGTTGTATTAATATTAATGATTTTTCAAAAGTAAAAAATTCATAAGAATTAAAAAAGAGAGAAAGAAAAGAAAATCAAAGACAAAGAATAAAAAATGTTTAGTTTGCATAATGAAGGACCAAAATAACTAATACAATAAGGATATTCTAAGATGGGGTAGATGATTAGTACTTAAAAGTGTATTTTTATCAAGGTTTTATATCATCATTTTGCATTTGAAGTATCAAAAACTCCTTAACTAGAGCATGTTTTATAATAATATGTCTAATAATATAAGGTATCTTTAATTTATGGTAAATGTTCATCTTAAATACAGGCATATCACATAAATCAAAGGATTGATTGATGAGTTTAACTACTGAAATTATGAAGACAAAGAAAGGGCTAAGCTTAGAAAAGAGATGTTGGTTCAGTCCAAACTAGAACATCATTCGGTTATTGGATCATAACTGAAGCTGTATAACTTGGATTTAGGTTTGGTTTATATGTATGAAAAGCTAAGATATAAACCTAAAACTTTCATGATAGTCCAAGATTTAAAAGTGTCATTTTCGGGTTCAATTGGTAGCAACAACGGAGAAGTCGGAATTTGTCCTGCAGCCTAGACATTGTTTAGTGTTTAGCCTATACCTCGAGTTTTAGAAGTCCAAATGCATCAATTCTTGTTTTGTTGGAAAGCTAAGACAATTTCCCATAACTTTCATGAAGACTATCTATTCAAATTCTAACGTTAGCAATAATGTTTTATTAAAACAAGAAGATAAGGATTATCACCAAGTCAAGATGTGGCTACCCACTCAATAATTAGTCAACAAATCAATAGTTCTAAATTTGAGCTTATAAAAAAATGCATTTGTCATGCATTTAGGTATTTTGGTGTTCATATCAAGATCACTCTTTTTATTTGTATTTTGTAATCTTTATTTTTATTTTATGTTATATTAATCTCTTATTTATGCTTTTCATTTCATTTACTATATACTTAGTTAACTTATATCATGTTTATGTTCTTATATTGTTTATTTATATTTTCCTTCTTCATGATGTTCAACTAAGTTTGTTTTGTCAATATGAAAAGATTTCACTAATGGTGTTATAATAGATATGCTATAAACTCAACATGGACTTCAATGTTTATATCCAATAAAGTTTATCTTATTAATTCTTAATACATTACTTATTAAATGGTTAATATAGATTTGTGTTGTATAACACTTGGTGCAACAAATGCTTGGCACTTTCATAGCCAATCGTATGGTATAACCTACACCTGTACTATGAAAATGAACTTAATTTTTTTTTAACATAAGTTAACATCATGAATTCCTGACAATATTTAAAAGTATGGTGTTACTAAAATAAGATAATTAATACGATCATGCGAAAAATTTATAATGAACTATTAAGGATAAATCATCCGATTGAAACTTTCTTTATGTATGGTTTATAGTTGATTAATAAAAAGAGTTTATACTATACTTTTTTGCTAATACTATTAGTGGATCCTCTAACCTTGATAATTGCTTTTATCTTTGATTAATACTCACATCAATATCACATCTCAAAAGTTCTTTTAAACTCCTTTTCATTTTTTGTTGATAATTTAATATAGTTCACCTTCTTGTGGTTCCACCTCGGTCTTGCCAGGTTATTTATTACTTCGACACTCCTACACTTGGGATAAGACATCAATCTTTTGATCGTGTTAGTAGAGTATTCTTAGAATAAGAAATAAAAAAATAAGAATATTCCTAGATGGGGTGGTATAAATAGAAAATATATTTTTAATAGAAAAGAGGATGTGTAAAAAAAATACTAGCCTCTATAGAGCAATTTGAGAAAAGAAAAAGGGGGAGGTGCAATAATAAACCCTAGCTAGAATTAGGAGATGGAAAAAATAGAAAAAATGAAGATAGAAATCTTAGCAGTGGTATATAAGAAAAAAAAAACCTAGCCTACATTTCTTCCCCCATAAAACCCTAGCCTCCATCTTATTTTCCCTCATGGTGGAAGAAAAGTTTTATAGAACACTTTTGAGGAGAGATTTTCAAGGGAAAAAAGAGAGAAGAAGAAAGAAGGAAGAGAAGGGCTCACCATTTTTGGACTTTATCTCACTAAACTAGAACTTTTCTCTCCCTCAATCATACCGATCAATCTCCATTTCTCTCGACCACCATCTAGACCTCTTCTCTACTGGAGTTGTCATGCTATCACATCGTGACAAAAAAAAAAAAAAAACTTTCTAAACTTAAAGGGAAAAATAAAAATAATAGAGTTGTCACCTAGTAATTAAAGGAGACTAGAAATCCTAGAATAGATATTAGTTTTAGATATTCAGATACTAGATTAGTTATGCTTAAAGAAATATCGACATCACTCTTATTACATCCTTTCAAACAAAAGATTAACTTTGATATATGTTTTTATAAATTTATTATATGCATGCTATTAGTTATCTAAATTTATTTCTACACTTATTTTCTAATTATTTTAACAAAAGAATAATGTTATTCCCTAAAAATAGAAGACTTATTGATAATGGATATTTTTATGTTAATTCTTCAAAATATATGATTTTGTCGATTTAGAAAAAAAATTAATATTAATTCCTAAAAATAAAAGATTTCGTGAATTTAAGAAAAATTTGATATTAATCCCTAAAAATAGGCTATCTAGTCTATTTTAGAATTTTGGATGGTAATTCCTAAAAACAGGCATTTTCATCAATTTACAAAAATTTGGATAATAATCCCTAAAAATAAACGATTTCATCTATATCAGAAAATCAATCTAAATTGATAAAACTTTCTATTTTCAGAGATTATTTTTAAGATTTTTATAAATCGATGAAATTATCTATTTTTAGCGATTGTTGTCCAAAATTCCTAAATCAATTAAATAACTTATTTTTAGAGATTAACAACAAAAATTTTCTAAACCAATGAAATTGCTTATTTTTAAGGACTAACTTCAAAGTTTTTCCCAAATTGAAGAAATTGTTTATTTTTAGGTATTAACATCAATTTTTTCTTTATTGATAAGTCTTCTATTTTTAAGGACTAACATTATTTTTTATTAAAATAAATCATAAATAATCTTAGAAATAAATTTAGATAATTAATAGCATGCACAAAATAAACTTAGAAAAACATATAGTAAAGAAAACATTTCATTTGAAATAATGAAGTAGGGGTGATGTCGATATTTTTTTGGGTATAACTAATTAAATATCTGAATTTCTAAGACTAGTGTCTATTTAGAATTTCTAATTTTCTTTAATTACTAGGTGAGAATTCCATTATATTTATTTTTCATTTTAATTTTGGAGAGTATAGTATTTATCATGGTGTGACAAACATACATATATGCATGGTGAAACAATGATTTATTTTAGTTTTAGTTATAATTTCTTTGTTAATGTTAATATGGAGTAGTGACAATAGTGAAAAAAAACTTAAAAGATATCTGGTACATGGATTCTCAGATATCCTCCACATTGCTAAGCATATAATATTTATACTTGGCAAGAAATAAAAATTTAGTAATATGTTTTTATTGTGTCGGGGTTTATGTAAAAAATCCGTAATGATTTTCAACAAACTTTCTATTATACCCTTAAGACATAATGTTTATAAGATTCAATAATAATTTTAAAATTATAAGAAAATGAAAAATATCAAATAAAATAATAAGTCTGCCACCAAATTGCATAGCATATATATGTTAATTAATGATTTTAATAATATAATCAAGTTATTAAAAATATATATCAGGTTGTTCAAACAAGTTATAACTTTATAAAAATTATATTATTACCGGTAAAAACAAGGATATTCCTGGCCATTTAAAATGAAAACATGGACAATTAAATAAAAAAACATTTAGTATATTTAGTATAATATGCAATGAATGCAAAATTCCCTGACATTTATTATTTTTAATATTTTTTACAAAAATATTTTTAATATTCAATATATCTTAGCGCAGGAATTTACCGCAATCCCTTTTAGTATATTTGAAAATATCTTCCATTATTATAACCCGAGGGACTAAAATGAATATTATTTTAAAAATAAATGACTAATTTAACAGATTTTACATTGTTTTGAAACTCGCACCGTCTTTAATGATTAACTTGGGACCTAGCTGACTCGAGACTGGATTAACTTAGGTTGAAAAACTAGATAAAAAAAACTAGTTGGTCCATTAAAAAAACTTATGTTAATCTGGTTAAATCTGATTATCAACCTGTATATTTTAATTTTTTATTAAAATAATATTTTTTAGTTTTTTTTTAAGTTGATTTAGGTGGCATCATTTTAATTATTTTTAAAAGAAAAATTTTGGGTCAATCCCAAATCACACTCTATACTAAAAGACATTAGTCTTTTCACTGTCCGAATCCAAGTGAAAGGCTGATTTTACCATTTGGTGAGCAAAGTAGCATGCCTTGGGTCTAGGGTATTGATTAGTACTTAAAAGTGTATTTTTATCAAGATTTTACATCATCATTTTGCACTTGAAGTATCAATAACTCCTTAACTAAAGCATGTTTTATAATAACAAGTCTGAACTATAAGATACCTTAATTTATGGTAAATGTTCATCTTAAATGCAGACCTATCACATAAATAAAAGGATTGATTGATGAGTTTAAGTACTGAAATTGAAAGGACAAAGAGAGGGCCAAACTTAGAAAATAGATGTTGGTTTAGTCCAAACTAGAACACTATTTGATAATTGGGTCATATCTAGAGCTATAGATCTCGGCTTTAGGTCTGCTTTATATGGATGGAAAGATAAGACATAGGCCTAAAACTTTCATGTGGAGTCCAAGATTTAAAAAGGTCGTTTTCAAGTTCAAATTCTAGCAACAACGGAGAAGTTCAAATCTGTCCTGCAGCTCAGACATTGTTCAGTATTTAGCCAATATCTCGAGTTCTAGAAGTCCAAATAACCTCAATTTTTTTCCTGGAAAGTTGAGACAATTTTTTACAACTTTCATGAGTAAAGTTGGTTCAAATTTTGACGTTATCAATGATGTTTTGTTCAAACAAGAAGATATGAATTGTCACCAAATTAAGATGTGGCCACCCACTCAACAATTATTCATCAAATCAATAATTCCAAATTTTAGCTTATAAAAGGAGGCATTAGCCATGTGTTTAGGCATCTTAGTTATTTTTGTAATGCTCTTTATTTCTCTCTTTTTATTTTTGTAATGCTTAAATTTTGCTTTCATTAATATCTTGTTTATGCTTTTCCTTTCCATTCCTTTACTTAGTTAACTTGTATCTTATTTATATTTTTATCTTGTTTATTTATGTTTATCTTTTTCATTATGTTTAGTTAAGTTTATTATGTCAAGGTGAAAAGGTTACACTAATAGTGTAAGAATAAGTATAATATAAACTCAATAGGACTTGAATGCTTATATTATAAACAACTTACTATTAACATGTCTTATCATTTTTATCTTATTAATTCTTAATAACTTACTTGTTAAATGATTAATCTAGATTTATGTTGTATACCACTTAGTATACCAAATGCTTGGCACTTTCATAGCCTAATTGTATGGTATAACCTACTCTTGTGCTATGAAAGGAACTTTATTTGTTGTTAACATAAGTTAGCATCATGAATTCCTGACAATATTTAAAAGTTTGGTGTTACTTAAATAAGATAATTAATATGATCATGTTAACAATTTATAATAAGCTATTAATGACAAATCATCCTATTGGAACCTCCTTTATGTGTGGCTTCTAATTGAGTAATAAAAAGAGTTTATATTATATTTGTTTGAAGTACCATTAGTGGATCCTCTTACCTTGACATTTGTTTTTATCATTGTTTAATCCTCACATTAATTAAATATCTCAAAGTCTTCTTTAAGTTCTTATTATTATTATTATTATTATAGTTAACCTCCATGTGGTTCCACTTCAGTCTTGCTGGGTTATTTATTACTTCAACACTCCTACACTTAGGAGAAGACAACAATCTTTTTTGTCGTGTCAGGTATGATAGTATTTTCATGTTACATATTGGTCATTACTTGAAAGAAAGGGGCTAGACTGTAATTTTGTGTGTTTTTTTTTATAGTGTGATTACTTAATTGCCATTGAAAGACAAAAAAAAAAATCATTTGGGTCAAAAGGCTTTTAAGTTTTTGACTTTATTTTTATACAAGTTATTTTATTACCCTTGAAAATTAAAAATAATTGTCTTTGACTTAGGGCTCTTTTGTCATTTACATTTTGTCATTTGGTAGTTATTGGGGGCAATAGGGTAATTTGGTGTATATATATAAAAAAAGATCAGATGAATAGTGTCAGTCACCTTCAGATGGTGTGCGGCATTACCGATGCCAAAGCCATGATTTCAGAGTGGCTTCCGAAACACCTTGGCGTCCCCTCCATGGATTAGCGTCACGTGTGACACTATCGCAAACGGGGTGACATGTGTGGCCTTTTGTTTTATTTTTTCTTTTCCTCTCTCTCCTACTCAATTTCCATGTTGAAATTAAAAAAAAAAAAATCATATTAGCCCCTAAAGTTTGTTGTACTTAAGATTTCATTCCTATTCTCTTTATTATAATTTTTAAAATTTAGAATACTTTATGAAATTAAAAGGTCTTTCAATTTATTTTCTTATTCTCTTTGTTGCACTTTTTTTAAATTTAGAATAGTTTATTAAATTAAGAATTGTTTTCAATTTCATTCACAATTAATATTTTCATATATCATATTTGGTTTCTATTTTTTGAATTACTATTTTTTTTTTGGATGGTTTTGGCAATTGTTTTTTTTTTTTTGCAATTTCATCATTCTTTAGTTTTGTTTGCCATCAAATCTATTTTTTACATTGTTCTAATTTTTTTACCCTACAAGATTTTTTTTATATTGATTTTTTGATTATTTTTATTTCATCTTCCAACATTTAATTAGTTGAATGTTTAGCTTGTTAGTTGAGTCCGGGTCTAAATTTAACAGTTTGTGGGTTTAAAATATTAACCGATTTACGATGTTGACATAGGTTTTTTTGGCTTTTTTTAGCTTTCGCCCCTATCCTCCAGTATTTTGTTATTTTTTAATTCACTTTCGATGGTATTTTTTTTCATATTTCATCCTCTAACATTCATTTTTACTCTCTTTCTATATGATTTGTATTTATTTTTAAAAATAACAATGGTTGCCTTGAGTTTTTTTTTTCTATTTTTTGTTAAATTTCACTTCTTTGAAAAGAATTTTATTTTTTTAATTAAATTAAATTTATTGATTTCATCATCTAACATTTAATTCAAGGTAATACTTGAAGAAATTTTTTTTTTTTTAATTTTTTTTTTGGAAATTGGTATTCTTTTTGTTATTTTTGTTTTTACATTTTGTTTCTGTAGAGTTATCATAATACCATGTCTTGGATTATGGATTCATCAGGTTTATCAAGTTTGACTTGAGTTTTTTTTTTTTTACTACTTTTTAATTCGCTTTTGACCTCGAGTCAATAACTAAAATCTTAGATTTTTTTTTTTAAATAAATTTATATTTTCTTAATATTGTTTTACAATAAAAAAAAATGATAGGCATGTGATGTAGCACATGCCACCTATCTATCTCTTTCTAAATCAAGTTTTAAAAATATTATAACAAAAGCTAACTGGTGTGGGGAAATCATTATAGATTAAGAGACATTTCATTGTGGATTGTAATACTAGTTTCAAGCCTTAGAAAAGATTAAAAAAAAATTTAAATAAAAACAAAAAATTTGCCTTTGGGGGTATTTTGATATTTTTACTTGGGTATTTGTGTAATTAAGAGGACTATGAGTGGCATTTTAGTATTTTTCACATTGTATTTTTTAATCAAAAAGTTCTTGGTGCGTGTTCCACGCGCCCAAGCAAGTGGGCAACACCCATATCATTAAGGAAGCAAGTGAGATGCTTCCTGGGGGCAAAATTTGACCATCCATCGTATAACTAGATGCATAGCCGTGTCCTCTTCAATATGAAACGGCATGTGTAAACATATTATGGTTGGATTGCCGTTGGTAATCAATCATTTGTGTTTTTCTTTCTTTTCTCTCTTCTGACACCTAAAATGTACAATTGTCCTCTCTTCGTTTATTGCTTGCTTGTGACTAGCATGACTGTCAGACTTGAGTCCCTTGGGTCTTATATGGCTGCCAAACCATAGCGTTTTAATCTGGCAGTCATGCTAGACTCACGGTGCTTGGGTCAAAAAATTTAAAATTTTTCTACAACACGATTAGATTGCAAAAACAAAGAGTACCTCATTTAAGCAGGAGTTTTCATTCATATGCAGTAGAACTTAACTGCAAGTTCTTTTTTATTTGTTTAACTTATTTTATAAATTTGTTATATTTAAAGATGAAAGAATGAAAAAAAAAAAATATTGAGTTCTAAGTGATTTATTTCAAGTTTTCAAAAATAAACTTTTTTTTTTGTATGCATTGTGGATGAAAATATTAATTGTATGTTTCCATCCAAGTGTTGGACAATTTTTTAAAGGGTTTATGCTTTTAAAAATTTAAAATGTTGTTGCATAATCTAATTGTCAAAGTTTGTTACAAGTAGAGTTCTACATTATAAATATTAGTATTTATGAAAATTTGAAATATATGATCATAAAAAAAACTTTTGAATTGATACATTATGTTGTAGGAAAAGAAAATATTGTATATGTAAAAAACTTGTTGTCCTTTTTAACTATCTTATTTTGTGTAATTTTGTTGATGATTTCTTCACAAAAATAAGAGATTAGTAAAAACAAATTGAGTGACTTTTAGGGACGCGTGTGGTTATGTCCTAAAATATAAAAAAAATATAAAAATATATTTGTTAAAATGATAAAGATAAAAATACAAAATAAATATGTTTTTAGAATAACTATAAGTGAATTCGTATATATTTTTTTTTAAAATGCATATATTTAACATTGTTGCCAGACTCAGGTGCATGGGTCTTATCATAACACATTTTTGGTTATTCCCTCAAATTCACTTTTTCTCTTCTAAAAAATAAAAAATATATATTCAAACTAAAAACAAAAAAATCCAAAAAATAATAACAGTGAGAAGAGGATGTCAGAACACCCAGAAAATAGTTAGAAGTTGGTTGAGGAGGCTAAAAAAATTCAAAGGTTAAAATTTGATAGTATATTTTACAGATGAAGAGCCTTGTTGACAAATAAAAACTTAATTTGAGGAAAAAAAGTCCAAAATCAGATATTTATGTACTCAATTAAATTTTAGTGGAGGTTTAATTGAATTTATATATGGTTTGATTACAAGAAAAATTAATTTTAAGTCAATTTAGGCTTTAATTGGAAGAAATTAAAGTTATGGGGTTAAAGTATAATTTTTTAGACTTGATTTGGTCAAATCAGGGGCTTAATTGCATAGATATTAAAGTTTGATAGCCAATTAGGGACGTGTTTGAAGAAATCCAAAACCAAGGACCAAATTAGAAAAGGCTTGTAAATAAAAGGATTGAAATTAACCAAATCAAGGGTCAAATTGAAGAAATTAAAAGTTTATTGATTAATTAATTGTCAAATTGCATAAATCCAAAACCAAGGACCAAAGGGAAAAATGCGCTGAAATCTAGGGTTTAAATTGAAGTTCTTCATGGGTAAAATTAAATAAAATTAAAAGTTTAAAGCCAATCAGGGATGTAGATAGAAGTAAATCATAAATTGAAGGACTAAATTGTAAGATACTATTCATCTTCTTCTCTAGCGAGGCTGGTTGGGTGACCACCTTCCCAAGGCATTTGGCGCCTTGTTTCTTCACAAAATTGGATGAAACGTACACGCAAACGATCTTGTGATACTTGACTACATACTAATGTAAGCTATTCGGGTTGATGAGGCTGCATATGTGGTGGTACTGCCTTAAAGTGGCTAACCCGACCAGCCATTTTTCTTGCAAAACTGACAGTTCATCATTGCTACTTTGAGCCAATGGTTGGGATGCTTTCGGGTCAAACCAATGGCTAAGATTTTGCACCAGAAGAGACAAAGTGTCCCTCTTTCACCACCTATAAATAGATTTTATCTTCATATTTAGGGGGTGGAGAAATTTCAGTCCAAAGATAGCCAAAAAAACCAGCCTCCCTAACCGGGTTTTTGCTACTAGCATAACCTCTCTGTTTCTCTCTCCACCGCGGCCTCCTACCACAACCACCACCACTGATCTATTCACCTCCATATCCACCAACCCAGATCTTCATAGGAGGCGGATCATCCACCGCGACTATTACCATTGTCAACCTCTTCATATTTCTTCTCATTTCTTCCTCTTCTTGCAGCAACCACAGCTGCCACTACAGCAACACCAGCCGTCGTTAGCTCAGTTACCAGAGCACCTCCATTCCAGGTAATTCTCGTACTTTTGTCTTTGTTTTCCCGTTTCATTCCCTTGCATGCAGAATATGCGTTGTTCATGTTTCTGCGATTCAAGGCAAAATAATTACCCAGTTATTGTGCATAAGCACAGTAACCAAATAATTACATTTGGCTGGTTACTGTGCATGGCACAATAACCAGCACGTGTTGGATCATCAACCCAGTCCATCGGCTGGGCTGAGTCTATCCCAATATAAGGTAGTTTGTGTTTTATTCGGGTTGGTCCCAGCCTAATTTTGTTTTGGGTCCAGCCCGTTCAAAAATTTACAAAACAAAAATACATTTTCAAAAAATTCATGATTTTCTTGCATATTTTTCTATCTATTTTAATTAATATCAGTTCATTTTTTATATACCGTAAAAACACAAATACGGTATTAAAATACTCGATTTTCATCAAAACTTTTTAAAAATCTTTTTTTTTGTTTTCATGCATACGGCCAAGTCTTTCAAAGAAAAAATGATATCATATTTTCATACAACAAAAATTCAAAAAATATGTATTAGCATGCATCTTGGCTTTAATAACTAGTTTATTAAAGTCATGTGAACTCGGTCAATATTTTAAAAAACACTCAAAAAAAATATAATTTATCTTCTTTTAATATCTGAATTACGAATTTATACGTAAAACATATTCTCAAAATTAAAAATGTAGTTTTTCTTAAAAGTTAGCATAGTTAGGTTTTTACCTGATAAGATAAAAACCTTCTTATTGAGGAGGATTTTTTTTAAATCATGGATAGACTAAAAATTAGAGAATACGACAAGATCTTAGTTTTTATCAGACAATAAAACAATGCAGCTTACCTTAGGTAGAAGCATATTTGGGATGCTAATATCTTCTTTTTACGCAACCAGTCTTCGTACTCAATCTCTAAGACCAACTAGGGTTTTTAGTGATCAAAATATTAGATGACGACTCTTATTCTATTTTTTTCCACTATAACAGACAAGAATTCATTATTTCTCTACATTTACCATATATATATATATATATATATATATATATATATATATAAAAGGATTGATAATCGCCGTAACACAAAACACATGCCACGAATTTAGTATGATTGTCAAGCCTAGGTGCCTCTAACATAAATACTATATTTAAAAAACTTGGGTCTCATGTGATTATAAGATGTAATTCACTAAGACATTCGTAATATTTTTTTTATATTTTAAAAAATATAATATTAAGCCGTTGCCACCAATATACTAATATTTGTTTTTATGACTCGTTTGATGAAAAAAGAAAGTTGTTTTTTGCAATTTTAATCTCAAATAAATACCAGTACAGTACTCGTCCTCCAAAACTTTCTTCCAAAGTCGCAATCTTTGTTTGAAATCCAATGGAGAGAGTGAAAACACAAGAAGAAGATGAAGAACAATCAAACCAAAACTGGAGTGAAACAGTAGAAGATCTGGTGACAGCCGGTGACACAGAAGGAGCCATAACTCTTCTTGAAACTGAGGTTTCAAGGCTCGAAACTTTGAACCCATCAGAGGCGGCGAATCTTCAATTGGTTTCTGCATTAACAGAGTTGGCAAAGCTTTACTCTTCTAAACATTTCTCCCTCAAATCTGACTAGCTTCTCTCTCGGGCTTCTCTCATTAAACAACGCACTTCTGGGTACTCTCTTTCTTTCTTTCTTTTTTCTTCAAGAGTCTGTTTGGTTGATGAAAAAAGAAAATTTGGGAAAAAGATTTGATCTTGTGCTTTTTGAGTTTTCTATTTATTTTCTCACTGGGTTTTTCTTGGATTATTTATTTATTTGATTTTAGTGATGTGGAGAGTGTGGAGAAGGAAGATGAGATTTCAAAGTGCAATGCTGTTTCTAATGATGGTAAGTTTCTGGGTTCTTTGTTTTTTACTTTCTAGACAACAATGTTTGCAAATTGCATCTAGATAGGCATTATTTGATCAGATTGCTAAAGAAAATTTGATTGTAATGTGAGAAATAATTGATGGATTTTTTTGTCTCTGTGAAGGTCATCTTGAGAAATCATCGAATCCACGTGATGATGTTTCACCTTGCTCAGATGATGGTATGTCTATTTATTACTAAGTTTTCCTTTCGTTTGATCGACCTTGTCCTGTAGGTTAAAAGGTCTGGCTGTGATTCTCTAGTTTTTGCTTATATGTTTAGGAACACCTGCCTGACTTGAAAAAGTTCGCATGATTTCTCTGATTGTTATTTCTTATGTGACTTAGCTTGATCATCTTATACTGTTCTGTCTGAGACTTATTTCCTATGTTTCTTTAATTAAGAATGAAAATTTTATGATCGAAATGTTGTTGTGGTATGCTACAGATTGGGAAGCTATTGCAGATCATGCGCCTGATGAATTGCTCTCACCACAATCCTTACCTTCTGTATCAAATATTTGCTTGGAAGATGCAAAGGTTCAAACTTCCAAAAGGCGTGGACGGGGACCATTCACGTACAAAAAACATGAACTGTATAGCGATCGACAATCGGATGCGACTCTTGTTGATGATGTAGATGATGAAGATTTGGGCAGAAGTACACAAAATACGGAATTGACAAATTGTAAGCCATACGCTTTTCCTCTCCTTGGAATGAACTTTTAATGTGTAAAAATGCACCATCCTTGATCTTGCTTGTCCATTCATGTGGTTTTTGACCAAAGGAGCCCACTTGTTACTCTTAAAGATGAATCATGAGAATATTTATAGGTTTATGCTGTTTGATTTGTTGGAACTAACAGTTTTTGCATTACTATGTTCAGTTGTTCACTTGCAACCACTTTTTTAAAAGTTTTTATGTTCTTGGACAAGACCCCAAAGTTACCTTTCCGGTACAAAAAATACAAGATTAAATTAGAGAATATTTTAAATGCCACTGTGGATCTATCCTTAAAACTTCATCAAGAATGAGAATATTAAATAAACTCTCTTAGGTAAAAATCTTTAGTTCTTACATTTGAGGTTGCATTTGTTGTGAGGTCAAAAAATTGGAAACCAATTACCACATGAGCAATTGATACGGATATAAATGTTAGTTTTTTATGGTTGGTGTCTTAACAAATTGAAGGTTGAAAATTTTAGTGGAGAGAGAGAAAAGGATTAGAATATCACTACTGGTAAAGGAGGCAGACAAAAAGGTTATTTGTGTTGAGAGAGGGAGATGACAATTGTTACTCTTCTTAGCAATGTCCTGCTGATGTATTTAACAAAGTGTGTGTAAAATAAATTAGCTATAAATATTTCCAGAAAAATGATGTGATTTTGGGCCAGTAATGCGTTTTATTTAACTTTTGAGTCATTATTGGTGTATGCGATGAGGAAAATACTTACATTAGATATGGGTACCTTTTCATTCTCCTAGCCTGGTTCTCCCACAAGGCCTCAGACCTAAGTTATTTATCCTTGGGTAGTTAGACAGAAGTTCTATGTATTTTCTTGCTCCTTCCCATGCTGTAATTGCATGCTATCTTAATCAGGTTTTTGGTTTGTCTATTCCTTTTGTCCTCTAATAAGCTATCTTTGCATATTAAGCAAAGGGTTTGTTCAATCGTTGTCCTTTTTCACACATTTCAAGAGGTACAAACATTACCATCAATTCAGTATCGATGCCATATTTAGCTGCTTGGTTTGCTATGAACAGTGTTTTTTAAAAATCTTTTTTCCTTCTCTCTCAGCTCAGCACTGGACTTGCATTTCTTCGTGGTTTCAACGAGGATTGTTAACCAGCTAAATATGATAAAGTAATTGAGAACAAGAAAAAAAAATATCTTCGTCTTAAATAATGTTATTAGACACCTAATGATAAACATGGATGTTACTCAAGTTGGATGCAGGGCCCCATGCATCAATCAATTATGACTAATGTCCTCATGGATATTAATATTTTTTCCCACATAAGTTTTCTCTAAAATATTATGCAGGATCTAATGATTTGTTATTTGAATGCAGCTAAATATGGCACACATCATGTTCTTGTTCTGGCTGACTTTCCACCAAGTATGAGGACAACAGATCTAGAAAAGCATTTTGAAGACTTTAAAGATCGTGGATTTGTTATTCGCTGGATCAATGATACAGTGGCTCTTGCAGTATTCCAAACACCATCAATTGGTAATTGAAACTCGACTGACTTTACATTTGTATGATGGTAAACACAAGATCAGTCCCCTGTTTTCCAAACTAAATATTGCACTATATGACTCTGTGATGCAATGTTAGGAGATCAGTCCCCTGTTTTCCAAACTAAATATTGCACTATATGACTCTGTGATGCAATGTTAGGATAGTGCATAGTTGTAATTTGAAATCCACTGGTGAGGGGCTGATTTGGTGTGCTGGTGTCTTGGTTTTGAATCCATTAACTGATGAAGTTATTAAGCTATCACGGAACAAGACAAAAAGAACAAGACGAGAAGGACATTGAACATTAGATTTACCTCAGCATTCTCACACGCATACTTGGCGGAGAGATATACATGCAAATCGCAAAATATTAGTTCTGCATAACTAATAAAGATCTGAATAAATGTATAATGGTATGGGATACTTTGAAAAAAATTTGAAATTTTAGTCTTTCAGAAAGAATGCATTAAACCTCATTATAAATTAGTTATAAAAATAAAGGATATGGTTAGGAGTTTTTCAGTTTTTTTCTTATTTTGGTTGTCAAATAGGCAGGGATAAGGATCATAGTTTTTAAAAGGTGGAAAGCTTGAACTGCATCATTTGACCTCGTGAATTTGAGGCATGAGTCATTTAGTGTATGATAACTTTATCTCACAAATTATAGTAAATAACTTTAATTTTTATAATGGAAGAAATTAATTGTAAAGGTCATTCTAAAATATTATTAAAAGATGTTATTGTTTGAAGATAAAAGTAATAACTTTAATGTTTTATTATATGTTCTGACTTAAGATGTAAATCAAAGTGGATAATATGCTGGTAGTGCTAGTAATAGGGGTGTTTGAGGGTGTAGTAGCAATTTTTTTTCAAAGTGCTTTTTTCTTAAAAATGTATCAAAATAATGTTTTTTTTTTTAAAAAAAAAAATTATTTTTGACATCAGTACATCAAAACGATTCAAAAACATAAAAAAAATTAATTTTAAGCAAAAAAAATTCAAAATTTAGTTAAATGCTGTTTGGAACGTAGTTACAAATGACCCCATACATATGATATGAAGTTCAATGGTGAAGGGAAAAATGAATATAAGCATGGAATAACTAGTATATGTGATCATCTTTGGTAGTCCATCGTTCAAGAGGATTTTAATTTGTTTCTTGATTAACAGGACAGGGGTGCTATACTTTGATTTTACAGTGCTTCTTTTAGTGGTAAAGTGAGAAAGAAAAGAAAAGAGAAGGGCATATGCTCTGATTATATGGTGAGTGCTTTTTCTAAAGAAGGCTTGCATATTTGAGGCAACCTACTTATAGTCAAGGAAAGGATTTTAACCTGTGGTTTGAGGTGATCCCTGTACATCTCTCACCTTTACTTATACTCTAATCACCCATAAAATTAGGTCTTTAGGTTTTTAAAACACAGCTAAGAATAGATACAGAAGATAACCATAGTCAAACAACAGTTCAGCATCACCACACTTGACACATCATATCTACAGCTTGTTTTGGAGGAACTGTGAACCCATTTTCTCTTCCTTCTTTAATCTCCTAAACTCTACACAATATAATATCTTAAGAAAGAAAGATCCAGTAAACTGGAGTTTATGATCTGGAAGAGGCAAAAGGAGCATAAACTTTTAGTTATCTTTGGACCTGGATGTAAACAAAAAGAATTGATTTCAAAAGATTTTGTGAAATAAAATATATTGGAAAACTCCCAAGTTATCATTTGTAAGTATTTCTTGAATCCATGTTTCATAAAATGATGTGATACGGGGAGTTGACTGTCTAAGAATCTTGAGGAACAATACCTGTTTAGAATGTTCCATAAGCTATATAGTATTGAAGTTTGAACATGAGCTAGAAAGATGCACTTATTACATGGGATAGCCTTAGGATGACTTGGTTAATAAGAAGCAAATGCCACTAAACTGGCATGCTGTCAAACTGCCCTTTTGTCCGTGGGGCAGGAGCAAAGAGTGTCATTGATGGTGGCCAGACTTTTGTCATTCTTCCAATCAAAGGTATGACTTTAACCACCAAGATCCCTAAGCCATGCGATGTAGAATGCAAGTTTGATGAGGGGAGGCTTGGTTCCTCCCTTGAACTAGCACTGTTCTGTCTGACAATCTCCCAAACTTAGTCAGTTGGGTATAGCTACCATGTGCAGCAGTTTCAGTGAATGAAGATCTTCAATTCTGCCTTGGCTATGCAGACCCTTTATGCCTTTGAGGAGGTGTAGGCTCTAGACATTCTGGTTGCAACTTAGTTGTGCCATTTGGAGCCAGTGGACTGTTGATATCTAGCAGTACTTGTGTGATTTTGGCTATTTTGATCCTTCAGTGATTAGTGCTGGACATTGGGGAATGATTCTGTGTCTTTTCTCTCTTGTGGTGAAGGTGGCTTGGTAGTTGACTTGTCTTTTGAAGCTTTTTTCATCACTGATTATTCAAATACTAGTCACGTTCCTTCTTTTATAGTGCTCCCTTTGAAGTTGAAAATTGTCCATATATCAGTGTTCTAATATATGTGCTGCTGTTATTGAGATTAACTTGGAACGGTTTTGGATCCTCTTACAGTTTTAATTTTCTCATGCAGCACTTGAGGCACGCAACCACATTCAATGTTCATTTACTGTACGTATTCTTGATGAGGATGATGAACTCATGGGCTCAATCCCAACTAAAGGTAAATTATTTTGGCACAACTTTTCTCTGTTCAGAATTCTGTGGAAATTTGATGTATATCCAAGATGAAATGCTGGTTCAAAAGAGAGCCCATTTGGAAGCTCAGTAAGAATGGAGATGTTGACGCTGAGCTACTACCAGTCAGATAAGGTACGTAGGACTGAAGTCTGCTTAAGAACCCACTGTCTAACTCATTGAAAAGGCTGCATGCTGAACAGCTTGGTGAGAGAGACAGAGGCAGAAAGACATGCAATCCCCTACCCACTTGAAATTTAGAAAATTGTTGATAGTTAGAATAGATTTGTTGAGCAGTGCCAGCTTCGAAGAGGCTTCTGATGTTTTAACTTTTCAGAAGCTGCAAAGTTATCTGCCAACATATATATATATATAAGCTTCAAAGAGAATCTCTTTTGGAGCTAAGCTGAATTTCTATAGGCTTTCTTTTCTTTGCAACAAAACTGCAATACATGTTAAATTAAGAAGCCCAAATTGTCAAAATTCCTTTCTCCTGTCCTAAAAAAAACTGTTGAAGTTGATGCTGGCATCTCCCAAGATATGTTAAAATCAGATTTGAATGGTTTGCATCTTGACCCTACAAGAATTTTCTGTTCTGTAACAATCAGCAAGAACGGAATTATCATAGTCACACCTTGCAAGAAATGGTGTTTGGGGGAAGAGATAACAGGATTTGAGAGTGATCTTCTTCTGTAGTTCAGTCATGTTTTGTCATTTTGATCTAATGAAAGCTCTTTGTGCCCTCTTTGTTCTATGTTAAAATAGTCATCAGCTACTCCCAAGTTATTCAACTGCTTTCTTCAATAAAATCTATTCAAATAAACCTTCCTATGCTGTAGCCAGCGACTTTTGTATTGCTTCTAAGCAGGCCTATTGTAAGAAACCTCAGTGGTGTCTTGTTGCCTGTTTGTATCCCAAAATTCCTCATCTATGTATTAATGAGAACTTTCTGTGAATTAATCACATACTTTTCTTCCCAGCTAGAGTCATGTTCTTATTGAGAGAGCATTCTTACTAGCACTCGATTGCTTCTGCGTTCTTACCAGGAGTCCTAAAATATTCAGAAGCAGTGGAGCTTGAGCAGCAGCTTTCCCGGAATTATTTTTATGTAGCATAAAGCGACATGCAAATATTTAGCAATCCTTTCTGTTATTTTATTGGGAAATAGGAGGAAAGCAGTTCTCCAACCTTCTGTGTTGTTCCTTTTTAACTATACTTGTGTTATTCCTTTTGTCAGATCTGGAGCCTCCTCGTCAAAGGCCAAAGACATCAGCAAGAACTGCCCAAAGGCTAATAGCTCATGGAATGGGATTGAAATTGCCAATGACCTTTGGTTCGAGAGAACTGAAGAGCCAGGAAGAAACCAGAAAGAATCGGATAATTACAAGGCAGAAAATGAAAGACGATGCATGGGGTGATGATTGATGGAAAAAATGGATGTAGCTTCAGGATTTGCAATGCAAAAGTGATGGTCTCCTCCATGTGTGTACTTCTTACTCTTGTACATGACATTAATTGTTACCATTTACTTGGAAATTGACATATCTTTTATTAAAGGACTATTTGGACACAATTTTCATTCTTGGCAGATTGGTCTTCGTTTCTGCTTGTTCTAATTTGCTCATTAAACTGAAAGACACCGATGCATTTTGCTCCCCTGATGCAAAAAAAAGGAAAAAAAGATTGAATCCTTATGCTACGGCATCTGTTTATAGCTTAGTCCTACGTTTATTTCTGTTGCAATTTAATTATTTATTTCTCCAAAAAATACCTTCCCAAAAGTGCCAAAATGACCTCTGCTCGGACAAAAGAAAGCTTAAATTCGCTTGCCAAAGAACCCATTTTGCATTTGAGCATGAATCTGCTAGGAGTCGGATATACAATACAAGATTGAACCAAAATTCATCCCTCCCCTCTCTCGTAGATTGCATGTAATAGTATGATACAAATGAAGAATTCAAGCCGACAAGACCGTACGAAATTGCAATATCATAAACCCTCTCCCGGTGGGCCTTGCTATAAAACCTTCGAATCCACAAAAAGCACATCATTGAAAGAGATCTCAAGTGATGCATTTAGCAATCAAGAACTCTTTCTAGAAAGATTCTTCAATCCACTTCCCACACATTTGAGTATGACTGTCCCTGTGGATGGATCTGGCTTAATGACGAATTTAACACCCAAAAAATCTCTGATGAGCTTTAGTACTTCTATTCCATGGGGTATAAGCTTCCCTACGCGAATCTTTGAAACATCTTGTGGACATAATGCGCACAGAAGAAACAACAAACCCTGGAACAAGTCAATAGCAACGACAGTCATAAATAAGGTAAGAAGTTATCATTGTAAAACCCAAAAAAGATTTCACGCTTCTTTTCCTAAAGGTTGTCATGCTATCCTCCAAAGTAGAAATTTGAAAGATATCATTAACGTGGTCTTCTAAAGGAGATCATTAGTCATCAAAAGGTTTCATTTTGCTGCATTTAACCCTGCTTGTTGGAAAGTAATATTAAAGAAGGAATGGGGTTTGAAGACCCACTATAATGAATTTAACCAACCTTGACTTAGAAAAAGATAACAGAGACGAGAAAATACAAACCTGGTGTGTTGTATCTACAACTCCACCCTGTTCAATCTCCTGAAGGAGAACAGAAGCAATTTGCTCACCAACATCTTCTGGAGGCATCAGCTCTCCTTTCTCATCTTCCATTCCACCATCTTCCGCTCGTGCATAAGAAACTGCAGTATTAGCAGAGATGAAGCAACCAGAAGTAGTTTCCGCAACCAAGGATATTCCATAACCAGGTGAACTGCCATTAAATGAATATATATATGTGAGCTATACTATCTGCAGCAAGCTGAAAGGAAAAAAAAATCCAAGCAGCAATTCACATTTCTCCCTACAGTGTTTGAAAGATGCCAAAAAACAAACAGATAACATTTTTTATTCTATAAACAGATAATACTTTCCAACTGGCAGACCAACTTCATTAGGCATAAATATATGAACATCAGGAAGCAAACAATAGAAAGAAAAAAAAAATCAAGCAGCAATTCACATTTCTCTCCACAACATTCCAAACAACTAATGAGATGACAAATTTCTATTAACAGATAACATACTTTCCAGCTTGTGGACCAGCTTTATGATCAGTAAATATGTGGACATCAGGAAGCAAATGATTAAAGATTCCTCGAGCAGAATGTATGATAGTATTCTCAAACTGAGAAGATACTCTGGTTGAGAAAGTCACCCCTCTAATCCTCTTAACCATTCCCTCATCAATCCATGTGACTGCCTGCTGAGCATAACATATAAGAACATCAGGGGAAAAAGAATCCCAGACAAATGAACTACCACAGGATTAAAAATATCACCGTTAAACTTTGAATATTGGGAATTGATAAAAGAACTTCTCCGCCACCATGTGGTGGAGCACCACGACTTTCTATTTTCAGCTCCAATCCTTCTGATGGAACTCCAAATTGCTTCAATAATGGTAAGGTAGTGGAACGAAAAGTGTCAACACATGGGTCATTAGAATCATTTGTAATTCCTGAAAACAATTTATTATCTCATTACAAGTGTTGTCAAAGGCGAAAGGCACTACAAGGTGCCAAGCCTATAAAATGCCCGAGGCACAAAGTGCACGCCTAGGCACTCGCCCGAATGAACCTAGATGATATGCTATAAATTAAAAAAATATATATTATATTACATTATATTATATTAGATAAATCTAAAATATACATCTTCCCAATTACGATTAGATCTTTAGAAAATCAAAAGAAAATATAAAATACCATAATATAGTCATATAAAGTTATATTTTTCACCCTTGAAACAAAATAAAATAATTTAAAGTAGTAAGTAGCCATACAGATTAAAAAAAAAAAATTAAATATCATCATCATTATTCATTAATCTTCAAAAATATCTCCATCCATGCTTTCCTCTAATCCACTAGAATCCTCCATATCCTCCATTTCATGATTATAATCGAAATCCTCATCTCCCAGACTATATTGCACTGTATTAACTATACAGATGTGTTGTTCTTTGACTCCCGTTGTTGAAAAAAGAAAATGGTTGGTGTTTCTCTTCTAAATGTCCTTCATTGTCTGTTTGTCTCCCACTTTAATGATTTTTAATTTTTTTTTTACCCTAATCTTTTTTTTTTACAAAAATACCCCTAAGTTGTTTCTTGTGGTAAATTTTTTTAAAAAAGGACAAATAGGTCAAAACATAAATCATTTAAAAAAAAGAAAAATCCAACAGAAAAGGAAGAACTTCCAGCAGCGCTAGCCTTAGCACCTTGCACCCACTCACAAGGTGCTCGCCTAGGTGGTGCCTAATTGAAATCCAATACCTAAGGCTAATAAAGGAGCTAGGCCCTGCCTTGCCTCACCTGAAGTGCATAGGCAAGTGCCTCAGCGCCTCTTGCCAAAACTGCTCATTACAACTTCTTAGAAGGAAAAGTAATAACCCTTTACAGTTATGTTTCCCTATGCAAAAATCATAAACTAAGGCATGCTATGTAAAGTTTGTGTGTGGATACTTTAAACGTAAGTCAGAGCTGATATCATCAAGGTAAAGTTAGCATCCTAACATCATTTTTTTTTACAGCACGGTTGGGACAAAGACCCTATAGATCTTTTCTAAACATTAGGTTGTGGACTAGGTGTGATCTATATGAGCTCGAGGGGAAAAATAGCTGCCTTTGCCAGTGAAGATACAAAAGAATGGTAGACAAAGCCCCTACAATCGATCATTCTCCAAACTCTCAAAAGGCAAAGCATGCTTTAAAGATTTTACATTCCCGATTGCTCCTCATGTTACCACACAAGAAGTTCAGAGCTCAGTATCAAGACGTCCTCTTGCAGACTTGGCACAAAGATAAAAGACTGATCCATGCCTTCTAGCAAGCTTCTCTGCTGAGCCTTTGGATAACTATCTTTGATAATTTCTAGAATAATCCGCATGGATGAATATCTTACAAGCTAATTAGATTTGCACATTGATGGAACCCTCAACAAGCAGGGCATCAAATATAGAACAGCATATGACAGAATTCTGTTTCCCATTTTGGTTCCCGCAGAGAGCAGATGAAATCAACATAAGTAGAAATGGGGGCAGTTCTGGCTTCTGTAACAGCCTTCTTTCAAATCCTAGTCAATCATCGATTACTCTAAAACAAAGTCTCCTAGAACCCATCTAGGAAAAACATTAAACTAGTTCACTTCCTAACCCCCAATTTTTCCCCCTCATCAAGAGCATAAGACAGTAAATTAAAATCACTCACAATGACATAACTGACAAAAAATAAAAGAGTAATTCAATTACTAGAAACTCCATAAACAGAAGAGCATACAGCCGAACAAACTGTAAGCACAAGCTGACAGGCCAAAAAGTTTAGCAAACCCAACAAAGAAAGCAACAATACCTTTGAGTCTTATCGAAAGGGGCTTTTTCGAAAACAACCCAAGAACAAGCAATGGCTCCAAGAAATACCCAATTGCTCGACTTTCACCACAATCGTGCACAAGATGTCTCCCACCCATCAAAATCCCAGGCTTGTACTGGACCATTGTTCCTGTCAGATAAAATATATTCCTCAAAAATCAAACCCAGCACAAGTTAACAGAAAAAATACAAGCAGGATACTTTGTTTTACCTGTTTCATTGATTTTGACAACACAGTCATCAGAAATCTTCTCGAGGAGGCGAAGAAGAGAAACCTCATGGAGGCGGAGGCCAGGAAGCATGTCATTGGCTCGAATGCCCTTGATAATGATAGGTGTAGCGGAGAGCGTCGCTAATATCAGTCTTTGACGGAAGTTTTGGCTACCCTTTAGCTTCTTGTAGCTTCCCTTCCCCATCTTTTGCTTGAGTGGATTGAAGGCCTTCTTGATACTGAATCCGGGAGTAGGGTTTAGCCGTAAGCCAAAACCCAAGCTGTTGAATCTTTTTTCTTGTTGATACGGGTCAGTTTTCACCGTGGTTAAAAATATTTTTATTTAAAATCAACGAATACTTAGAATAATTTTGAAAATTTTTTAATTAATTTTTAATATTTAAATTTTAATTTTAATTATAGGTTCAATATTTATACTAAAATATTAATTATTAATTTTCATGAAATAGAATTTTACTGGTTATTGAAATATTAACTTAATTCTCATGGATTTAATAAACTGATTATTAGATCCAAGATGCATGCTAAAAAAATAAAACATATAGTATATTTTATATTTTAAACAAGATATGATTATGTATTTGTGAGAAACTTCATTGTATGAAACATTTAATTTTTTTTTTTTGTCTTTTTGGTTTTAAACATTAAAAAACATATAAGAAAATACAAACACAACCATTTTTTTTACTAATTAACTGACACATCCATCCAATAACAAATATTTATACAATATTGTAATTAAACATAAATCATAAAAAAATCATCGATTGGATTAAGGCAAAGCAAATCAAGATCAACAATTAGATTTCAAGAACAAATCTTAACAACTTATTTGATAACTTAGAGACAAAGCAAAGAAAAATAGATCATTGGATTAAGAGAATGATTGTAGACCATATGATTAAAAAAAAGGGTTGCTTGGTGAGAGGGTTTTCAATTTTCAAACTGATCATCTCCCTTTATAATTATACTTAGATCACTAAAAATTAAATACATATTTCTTTTTTTTTTTTTTTTTGGAAAAGATGCTAAAAATGATGCAAATACATTAAGAACATATTTTATGGGTTTTTGTTATCTTTCGCTATTTTTAGTTATTTTTTCAAAAGTAGAATAAAAAATTAGGTAGTGATAAATAACCTCTCTTTATAATACTTATAAAGTGAAGACTTGTTGAGTACTTGGTGTAGTAAGTTTGTAAAAATAAACAAATTGTTCTTCCAAAACTAATCTTCTTAAAACTTTTAGTTCGGTAGACCTAAAACCCTGTTTTCGCAGCAATCCCCTTCAACCAGAACTATGATCAAACTGTGTATAACTTGGTTATTCTGAAATCCCCTTTAAGCAGAACTGAAATGTTATCTTCAGTTTGGTTAACCTGAAATCTCAATCAATAAACCCCCTTTAACCAGAACCTTGATCTCTGTCTTTAGCTTGGTCAACCTGAGATCCTATCTGGCAATCTCTTTTAACCATAACCAAAATATTGCCTTCAGTTGGGTTAACCTAAAATCTCAATCTAGAGACCCCTTTTAACCAGAACCTTGGTATTTTTCTTCAGCTTGGTCAATTTGAAATCTCATTTGGTGATTTTGTTTAACTAGAACTAAAATATTTGTTACTTTCTGATCGTAGAGTTTTGAAAAAACTTGGTGGTTCTTGAAGATTCTTCATGATGACAAGGCTGGTCTTCTTCTTTTCTTGAGAATTTCCTAATAATAAGGTTATTCTCAGTTTTCTTTTTTAATGTAGGGTTGAATTTCTTGGTATTTCTTGATTGCAAGATTGACATGAAATTTCCTGATTGTTGGGTTTGAAAGCTTGGTGCTTTTTAATTACAAAGCTAACCAGAAGATTTTTCTTGATGATAGAGTTGATCTTCTTCTTTTCTTGAAAATTTCCCAATAGTAGAGTTCTTCTCACTTTTCTTCTTGATTGCAAGGTTGAATTTCTTGGTGTTTCCTGATCATAGGGTTGACCTAAAATTTCTCGATTGTGGGGTTTGAACTTGGTGCTTTCTAATTGTAAGGTTCACCTGATACTTCCCCATAACAGGATTTGAATTTGGTGCTTTATAATTAAAGTGTTGACTTGAAGATTCTTTCTGATGACAGGGTTGATCTTCTTCTTTGAGAATTTCCAAATAATAGAGTTCCTCTCACTTTCTTTCCTGATTGCAGGGTTTAAATTTCTTGGTGTTTTCTCATTGCAGAGTTGACCTAAAATTTCGTGATCATAGGGTTTGAAAACTTGGTGCTTCCTGATTTTAGGGTTGACTTGAAGACTTTTCCTAATGGTAGGGTTGGTCTTATTCTTTTCTTGAGAATTTTCTAATAGTAGGGTTATTCTCTCTTTCTTTCTTGATTGCAGGGTCTAACTGATTTTTCTCGATTTTAGGGCTTGAACTTGGATTCCTTACTATCATAGCTTAAGGATGTTTTATTTGTTAACTCTGATTTATCAAAATCTTGTTGGATTTGAATGAGGATCTTCCTAAAAAATTTAAAAACATATATGCAATGATTTGGGGTTAGATGACATGTATACATCTTTACTAGTTTGAAATGTAGGCCCCCTTCTTTGATGCTCTATTGTCATAGGTTGAATTTGTTTTCTATCCAAAGCCTTCTCAGTTATTTTTATTCACTAGCTCATTTGAGTTCATCATATGCCAGTCCTCCAATCAAATGTAAGTGCAGTGCCCATCCTAGATTGTCCACGACGATTACTAATCTTATTGTTTATCAAGTTTGATTATGTCTCCAAGTGTGGTGTTACTCTCAACTACTGCTAAAGCTCATTAAATCATAAGCTATCATTGAGCAATATTGCCTTTAGCTGATCTAGTTAGGCTTATTATTCTATCTATCATTGTTGCACGTGTGCGGTGTCACAGTGAAAAAACATCCACCCTTATGTTTTATCTTATCTTCTGGTAAAGATGGGGAGACAAGAAATTCTTGTTTTTTATCAGTGAAAAATTAGAATGGAAGTCGCCATTATTCTCTTGAATTATGGAAAAAAGAACAGATTTCTGGCATCCGGTTCTTTTAAATGTCTCGTTTGAGGAGTCGCCACCTAGTATTATGGTCACTAGGAACTCTAATGGTCAACAGAGATTCTATGGCTCTACAGATATTAATCACCCCTTAAACGTTCTGCCTAAGGCAGACTGCATTGCTGGTTTTGTCTTAAATTGCTAAATGTTTATTAGTTTATGCTATGATGATTTGTTTATAATATTCCTGATCTGGCGTCAGTGAATATTCGATCGAATAATTCCAACTCTGGCATTGTAAAAATTCGTAGCTACGTTAGATCTACTCTATGAATAAATAAATAAAAATAAATTTATTTTTTATGAATGCACCTATTTTTTTATTTTTTGCTTTTTATCTTTTTTATTTTTTCTATTTTTTTTATGCCAGCCAGTGATCACACTTGGGGAAAGCTAATTAATTTCAAGTCAAAGGATAATGCAAAGCGGGGAAGAATGAAGAAAACTTACTTGTGGTTAAGGTTATAATTGACCGAAACTGATCCAATGCGTGCGCCTTCTCTTTTTATTTGAGACCAAGGCAGTGCTAGAAACACTGATCAAAGTCTCTGTTTTTGCTCTGGGTATTCTTGACTCTGTATTTCATCTCTGTAATCTTCTCTGGCTTTATAGCCAGAGAATACCAACCATTTGAAACGGCTTCAAAGCCATTACTTTGAACAACTTCTAAAAAATGGGAATGACAGGTCACTGAAGTTCCCTAATCCTTGGATTTTAATCTTTAACCTTTGATATTCCTTCAATTAAGGATTTCATTAATTTAATTAAATCCAAAGTCCAATTAAGGAATTAAGCTTAAATCCATAATAATAAAATAAAATGGTCAAAAATTGGGTTATAACTAGGGTCTTAAAGATCGGGAACGGGGACTGGTTGCGTAAAGGAAAGGTATTAGCACCCCAAATGCGCCCTACCTAAGGTAAGCTGCATTGTTTTATTGTCTAAAAACAATTTAAGGTCTTGTCGTGTTTTCTAGTTGTTGGTCCGTCTATGGTTTAAGAAAAGTCCTCATCGGTAAGGAGATCATTATCCTATCAGATAAAACCTAACCGTTCTAATGTCAACAAAATAATGTAATATCCGGAATACATTTTATGTATAAGGTCGTAACCCTAGATACTAAAAGAAAACAAATTAATTTTTTTTGAAAATTTTAAAATATTGCCCTAGTTCTCGTGGCTTTAATAAACTAGTTATTAAAGCCAAAATACATGCTAATATATATTTTTGAAATTTTCTTTATTGTATGAAAATATAATATGATTTTTTAATATTTTTTTTGAGAGACTTGGCGTATGCATGAAACAAAAATATTTTTTTGATAAAAACCGGGTATTTTAATATCGGATTTATATCTTTACGGTATAAAATAAAAACCAATATTAAGCAAAATTCAGTAGAAAAATACATGGAAAAATTATAAATTTTTCAAAAATATTTTTTTGAAAGTTTTTTTTTTATGACTGCGTCGGACTTGGCGTTGTCATTTTGGGTTGGGCCGGTACTGTCCGGCGTATAAAACAGAAAGAAAATAGTGGAGAGACTCTCCACTGTTCACATGCAACGTGAATAGTGGAGGTCAAGCAGTGAAGGAGAAGAAGGCAAAAGAGAGAGGCGGGGGAATTAACCTGCAGTGGCTGCTGTGGAGGCTTGTAATGGTGCTCGTTGGTGTTGGTGTCGGTGGTTCTAGGCGGCGCTGCTGCAGTTTCTTTTTCTTCTTCTTCCCTGTGTAAAGGAACCATCCTTTGCTTTTCCTCCTCCCCGTCTGCTTCGGCTTGTTCCTCTCTTTTTCACTTCCTATCCTTCATTCTCTCTCTTTCTGATCTCTCATTTCTCTTTCATTTTTTTTCCTTCCTCTCTATTCTTTTCTGTTTTCTCCCTTCTCTGTCTTTGTTCCTCTCTGTTTTTCTTTCCCTTCTTTTCCCTTCTGCTATAATCGTGCCCCTCAATTCTCAAAACAACTCCCCATCCGTTTTTTCGTTCGTCTTTAAACCTCCCTTGTCTCCTTTCTCAAATCTCTCCTCCTTTCTTTATTTTTTGTCTCCTTCATTTTGTTTTGGTTTCCCTTTCCTCCATCTGTTTTCATTCTATGTTTTTTTGTTCTTCTTTGTTCTCTCTGTCCCTCCTTCTCTTCTTTAGTTTTTATATCCAGAGAAATGCATGCATTTTCTGATAATAAAGCCACCAGGATAGTTATGGCTGAAGTAAGGGTAACGATCGATGATTGTTTTGGGGACGTTAGCAAGCATGGGGTGATGATTCTTTATCTGATTTTATAGCCAAATGAATGCCATACATTTTAGTAATGTATTGCATTGTGGGCAGCGGGGGCTAATTATCTCTTCTTCTTCCCGCTGAAACGGTTCCCTAGTGCAATGAAGAAGATGATAAACAAAGTCCTTTAAACGACGTCGTTTTGGGATGCGAAATGGCCTTTTTCAGTTTGGTCACTCAGTTTATGAAATCTTGTAATCAAATCCTTGGGTAAATTCTAATTGGATCCATTGATTTCAGCTTCATTTACAAGACAACCTTTGGTCTTTGATTCATGCAATTTAACCCTCAATTGATCAATAAACTTCTAATTTCTTCAATTTAGTCTCTGACTTGGTCAATTTTAACTCCTTTATTTATGCGCCCTTTCTAGTTTGGTTCTTGGTTTCAGATTGTTTCAATCAAGTCCCTAATTGCCTATCAAACTTCAATAATTATGCAATTAAGCCCCTGATTTGACCAAATCAACTATTCATAATTATAATTGGACCCTAGAACTTTAATTTCTTCCAATAAAAGATAAATTGACTTAAAAATTAATTTTTCTTGCAATCAAACCCTTTATAAATTCAATTAAACCTTAGATAAAATTTAATTGAGTTCATAAACATATGATTTTGGACTTTTCTTTCTTAAATTGAATTTTCCTTATCAACATGACTCTTATCAGTCAAAAATATACTGTCAAATTTCAATTCTTGTATTTTTGAACCTCCTCAACCAATTTTTAGCCATTTTATAGGCATTTCAACATCATTTTCTCGCTCCTATTATTTTTTGGATTTCTTCTGAATATTTTTTTGATATATATTTTTTGTATTTTTTTCTTTTTGTGTGGGAACCCAAAAATAGGTAAAAACAATCATTAAAAGACATTTCTCATTGCCTTAGCTTTAATAGATTTCACTAATTCATCATTTGAATTTTCCTGTCTAGTAATTTGAATATTGTTTGTTTTCTTTCCTAGGGTCTATTGTATTTCCCTTGGCTGCTAAACTTTTCAAGGATAATCAAGAAATGTCAATATCATTTTTGTCAAGCATTTTGCGAACTAGATTCATGGTCTTTTGTTCAAGATTTTTTTTGTTCTGGAATCAACTCGCACATTTCAAAGATCATGTTTATTCAAGTTTACTTGTTGAAATAAAATTACAGAGATGTCAGTTTTTGAAAGTATTTTGAAAATTAAGCTTTTTTATTCAAAGACCCAACACTCGACATTCAATATATGCATTTCTTTGATTGTCTTGTATTTTGAAAACATAAATGGACCTGTTAGAAGATTAATATAGTTTTTCAATGGTTCTTTATGTAAATTTTTTATGTTTCATTTTGGGTATGTCATTTGATGCACGTAACAAAGTGACCTTTTATGGATTTTAAAAAATAGGAGGCTTGAGTCAAAACTCGAAGCTCTATCAAGAAAGATTATCTCTTTTAAGCACCTATTTTATCAGCATGCATAATAACTAGTAATTTAGTTCGTAAAACCACGACCCTTATGGAAAATCTCTTCGTGTATTTGAGAATGCCATTTATCAGTTCAAATTACTTGCTTGATTAAAAAAAGGGCTTTTAAAAGCATATAATATAGGTTATGATTCATAGTTATAAAAGAAAGGGAAATTCATAGGCTCAAAAGGTGTTTGAAGGTTTCAGAGACCTAGGATCACTTTTCTTTTACCTTTTTTCTCTTGTGAATTCATCTCATGGACTTTGTTTGGATAAACTCTCTTTCTTAATTAAGAGTTTTGCTTCATGATTTTTTCCTTAGTCTTAAAACGCCATCTAACCATTATTTTCTTTTTTCTTTCCTTTTTTTTTTTGCTTCCTCTATCTTGTCCTTTCTTTTTATGATAATGCCCCCTAGTGTTAGGTTTTGGACTTTCATAGATCCATATATGTATTTCTGCAATTTGCATATATTTTTTTGCCCCTCAGTGTGGGATGTGATCTTGGTTAGAATTTTTTTTTTTGAATGAAATAATCCACCAAGCTCAAAATGAGATTGCAAAGGATATAATTTTTTAAGAATTGTGAAAGGAATAAACAAAGATGAGCCTTTTCTCATTTCAAACAAGGTCGGTTAGAACCAATAAATTTTGACCTCATCCAGCATAATGATTTGGACTTGCAAGGAACCATGATTTGTGGGTTTATAACTACCAAATCCATTACAAGTCATTTTGCATACTGCTAAAACTTAGCTCCATGATGTGTGGTTCAATTTTGTATGTGAGCTTAAAATTTGTTTGGTCATCCCATATTGTTTGTCATGTTATTTTAACAAATGTCAAGTCATTTCTGCAATCGAAACACTTTTAATCTTTCAGGATTGATTAGCCTTAATTTCACATGTTAGAATTTGATCAAAATATTTTGTCAAAATACCATTTGAAAAAATACATATCTTTATTTCAAGATAATAATAAGACGAAGAACAAAGAATAATTCATTGAAAGTACATGATGCACTCACAATATATGAAAGCATATTGAAGCAAAATACAATGCTCATTCTCTAGGTAGCTGCATATTATTTATGCCTTGTTAGCATTTTATAAGCTACTAATCATTGCTGAAGATAAGGGTGACTATGTGATACGTACCACAATTCTTTACAAACTCAATTTGTCTCTTGCTCACCAACTTTTGAACGTGATACTTGAAATTTTTATAATATTCAATCTAATGGCCCAGAACCTCGTCATGATATTCACATGTCATGTCTGGATTATACCACCTAAAAAACAATGGTTGTATTGGATTTATTAGAGTCAGGGCAACAAGTTCAAAGTCTAATAGATGCTGGTAGACTAACTCTAGTGGTAAATGTATGTCAATATTTGACAAAAGGCATTTTGATGCCATAACAAGACCTGGCTATATCACACAACTAAGATTTTTCATCTAAGAGCCATCTTCTGATTCATCTCTCGTCATTATTTTGGAACCCATGGTAGGACCTTTATTTTTATTTTATTTTATTTTGATAGCTTGTTCAATTCTTTCAGCAATCCTCATGGTTGTATAGAAATGTTGAGTTGAGCTTCTCATCACATGTTTATAATAAAGGGATTGGAAGGTGTTGGCGAACAACATCACTATTTCTGTTTCTATTAGTAGAGGTTGGACACGTGTTGCCTTATCTCACCATCTTTGCATATATGTCTTTACAGACTCGTGGTTTCCCTTCTCCATTGCCATAAAGCTGGTTATGTTAAAAGCAATTTTTAAATTGAATTTATACTACTTTAAAAAAGCATCTATCAGATCCTTCCACCTATTAATCTTGGTATTATTCAGTCTCATATACCAGTTCAAGGCAGACTCTGTAAGACCATCTTGAAATAAATAGATTAGTATTTTATCATTTGGATCCCTTAAACCATTTTGTTTTGGTATGACTGGAGATAGGTGTTTGAGCTAGTCTAGTATACTTGAAAAAGTACGAATCTCTAAACTTATTTGGAACCACAATGTTTGAAACTAAATAAACTTTAGCTGCTAATACAAGGTTAGTTGTATTATTTCCTTCAACTACTCTCAATCTCTCTTCTAAACCAGCCTATATCATGGTTTATGAGATCGGCAAACCTATCGTCAAAAGGTTCTTCCATTGTTAAATCCATAGTGACTTGGAGTTTAGTTGGCTGAATAGAGGCAAAGGGGATAAAATGCTACCCATTTATTGAGTTTGCCCCTAAGTTCTGAGATGTATAAGGGACATAGGCTATTGGTGCTTTTATAGGAGGTTATGCAACCATTCCCTCCCTATTCTTGGCTTTTAAAAATTGTTCAAGTAGATTGGTTATCCAAGCAGCTTCATTTTTTACAAACTCTAACTCATTATAATAATATGCTTTAAGATGAGCTCTCTTATTGTTTTTCATCTTGTCTCTCAATCAGATTTAATACACCTTAGTAGGGAACCTACATTTCAATGCCTGCTAAATGTATGAGTATGTATTTATATGATGAATTCACCCTTCAAAGGGTGACATATGGTCGTAACTCTTGCATGATGAACAATAATTTTGATTATTGCCCAAACTTTACAACGAAAATTTCCTGAGTGATGGCCATTGTGTTACATATAAGTCCTGAACTCAAGATGTTTCAAAAAGGGCTTGCCTTGATGCAAAACAATGTGTAAGGAGCATACACTCTAAAAACAAGTTCTAATCCTTTTATGTGAGACAAGGGGTAGGTTTACTACTTGGTGTCTAAAAATATTCTCTTGTTGTCCAAGCGATCACCCTTATAAAGGTAATATGGGGGCTCAGTAGGTAATAGGCTGACAAATATACTAATCACTACCAGTTCAAGCACTCGACAAAGAGGCAAATGGTTTCACAATCTTGAACCCTGACTTGAAATCATAGGGTAAGCCACTACTCCCCTACCTAACCTGAAGTTTCCATGTGCGCATCACAGAGCAATATATCTCAAATAAATTAATGATGCATGAGAACATATATGCATGAACATGATAAAATGTGCTGAAGTGTAAATAAAATAAAATAAAATAATTTAAATGTAAAAATGTGAACATATGAAAACAAATAAACCATAAAAAAAAAAACACAAAGCTTAGTCTAATACTGTAAAAACAATACCATCCCTAGTGGGGTTGTTATTTTATCGCATGTGAATGCACGACGTTAAGAGTTTGTGGGAGTCGCCACCTAGTTTTTTAGTTTAGGGTTTCTAGGAAACCCATATGTATTGGTTTTATCAGAAATTATAAGGGTAAGAGACTAATTATGGTTCATAAAAGTATTAGCACCCCTAATGCACCCTACTTGAGGTAAGCTGCATTGTGTGGCTTGAATGTGGTTTAAAAGTTTTGATGGGTTCTTAACCGGTAATCTGTCTATGGCTTAGGATGAAGATTTATTCCTATTAATAAATTTGTTATTTTGAAGAAGATGATCCATATAGGTGCCCTGACAAGGTTCATTTATCTTGGAAGGTGGAAGGTTTTTCACAACTCGTGTGTTATGGTAAAAAAATACTTCCAATTAAAATTGGTGAGTATTTAGAATAACTTCAAGACTTTTCTAGTCAACTCTTAATATTTAAATAGCAGCCTCACTTATAGATCCATCATTTATAATGGTGAGCAAAAAAACCAAACAATTGAAAAAATCGGAAAACAAAATAACCAAAAAAACCGAACCGTAAAAAAAAATGATCAAACCGCTTAAAATTTTTAAAAAACTGACTGGTTCAGTTTCCATTTCTGTTTTATAAGCCTGAAACCAAAAAAACCAAAATGAACCAAAATTGAAAAAAAAAACCAAGCCAAAACCGAAAAAAACCAAGCCGAATTCAAAACCGATCGGTTTAAACCGATTTTTTTTTTTTTAATAAAAACCAAACCGAAAATGATCACCCTAATCATTTTATACCAGAATATTGATCATTAATTCTCATGAATTAAAATTTTATCGGTTATTGAAATATTAGCTAAATTTGCATGGATTCAATAATATGATTTTTAGATTCAAAATGCATGCTAAAAAAAAAATAAAACATACCATGTGTTTTACTTTTTAAACAAGATATGATTTTTGTATTTTTTAGAAACTTAGTCATATATAATTAAAATGTTTAATTCTTTTTGTCTTTTTGGTTTTAAAATAAAAAAAAAACATATAAGAAAATACAAACACACACACTCATTTTTTTTTTATTAATTAACCTACACACCCATTCAATTACAAATATTTACACAACATTGTAATTAAACACAAATCATAAAAAAGTCATTTGAATCCCATAACGAACCTTCTGAAGGTTGAGGATAGCTTGGGTAGGTTGCTGGAAACTTAGTAACCAAACCGGAAGATCCTAAAATTGCAAAAACAATGGTGGCAAGTGTCTTATATGCACCACTGCCACTAGTGGTGCATGAGTTCACGTGTGGCCCCAGGCAAAACCTAAAGAATGGGGTAAATCTAGAGCGGTTTCCCCTCTTCTTACCTCCTTTGTCGGTGGTGACTCTCACCGTGCCTACAACGAAAAAAATCACACAACCAATTGGTTTTATTTTCCTTTTTTCTTCTTTTGTTTATTTTTTTTATTCATTCTTCTTTTTTATTTGTTTTAATCAACTCGAGTAATTGTTAGCAGTGAAGAGGAAAAGATGAGGTTGTGATTTCTAGTTATGGTGGATTATTCTCTGGTGTTATGTCAAGTGTACTCATCTATAGAGGTTTGTGATTGGTGGCATGTTAGTACATACAATGATAGGGCCCAAGGGTAAGAGGACTAATCCATAAGATGCATAACGTCTTCTTCTTTTTTCTTTTACTGACAGTGTACCTTACCACTGCTATAGGAAGCAGTTCAAGACTAAAGAACCGAATGTTAAGGATAGTTGATTAGTACTTAAAAGTACATATTTATCAAGGTTTTAAATCATCATTTTGCACTTAAAGTATCAATAACTCCTTAACTAAAGCATATTTTATAATAACAAGTCTAATACTATAAAATGCCCTAATATATGGTAAATGTTCATCTTAAATGCAGGCATATCACATAAATCAAAGGATTGATTGATGAATTCAACTACTGAAATTTGTGAAGATAAAGAGAGGGTGAAACTTAGAAAAGAGATGTTGGTGCAGTTCAAACTGGAACACTGTTCGGTAATTGGGTCATATCTCGAGTTCTAGATGTCCAAATGACCTCAAATATTTACACAGATTCAGTAAGACATAGGCCTACAACTTTCATGTTTTCATCAAGATCTAAGAAGGTCGTTTTCAAGTCCAAATTATAGCAACAATGGAGAAGTCCGAATCTGTCCTGCAGCCCGAACATTGTTCAGTGTTTGGCCCATATCTAAAGTTTTAGGAGTCCAAATGACCTCCATTTTTTTTCCTGGAAAGCTGAGTCAATTTCCTACAACTTTCATGTTTTCTAGTGGACCCAGTTCGGATGGTATCATTTTTGTTTTATTCAGACAAGAAGATAAAGATTTTCACCAAGTCAAAAGTTGGCCACCCACTCAACAATTAGTCATCAAATCAATAATTCTGAATTTTGGCCTATAAAAGGAGGCATTTGCATGCATTTGGCTGGCTTGGTTGTTTAATCAAGTTCATGCTTTTATTTCTCTCTTTATATTTTTTGTAATTCTTAAGTTTTGCTTTCATTAATATCTTGTTTATGCTTTTCATTTCCTTTCCTTTTCTTAGTTAACTTGTATCTTATTTATGTTCTTGTTTTATTTATTTATGTTTCTCTTCTTCATTATGTTTAGCTAAGTTTATTATGTCAAGGTGAAAAGGTTACACTAATGGTGTAAGAACAAGTATGGTATAAACCCAACAAGACCTTTAATGTTTAATATTAACATGTCTTATCTTTTTATCTTACTAATTCTTAATACCTTGCTTGTTAAATGGTTAATCTAGATTTGTGTTGTATAATACAAATTTGTGTTAAATGCTTGACACAATAAATGCTTGGCACAACAAATGCTTGGCACTCTCATAGCCCAACCGTATGGTATTACCTACACCTGGGCTATGAAAGGAACTTGATTTGTTGTTAACATCAATTAACATCATGAATTCCTGATAATATTTAAAAGTTTGGTGTTATGTAAATGAGATAATTAATATGATCATGTTAATAATTTATAATGAGCTATTAATGACAAATCATCTAATTGGAACCTCCCTCGTGTGTGGTTTCCAAATTGAGTAATAAGAGTTTATACTATACTTGTTTGAAATACCATTGGTGGATTCTCTAACCTTGACATTTATTTTTATCATTGTTTAATCCTTACATTAATCTTCCATCTCAAAGCTCTCATTAATTTTTTCCTCCTCTTTTTATTGTTGTTGTTATTGTTGTTGTTATTGTTGTTGTTATTATTTACATTCTGTTTATATTATATAATATATCTCTTTCATCTTTTCATAAACTCAGTATTTAGGCTGAAACCTGTGACCCAAATCTTTTAGATCATTCTCAGGTATAACAACGCCACGTACTGAGTATTATTATTATTATTATTATTATTGTTGTTGTTGTTATTGTTGTATTATTGTTATTTATAATTTGTACAATTAACCTCTCTGTGGTTCGACCCCGATCTTGCCGGGTTATTTATTACTTCGACACTCCTGTACTTGGGAGAAGACATCAATCTTTTGGTCGTTTCAATAACTTAGGGAGGTTGCTGGAAACTGAATAACCAAAATGAAAGATCCTGAAATTGCAAGAATTGTGGTAGCGCATACGACCGCAGGCAAAACCCAAAGAATAGGTGGATCTAGAGCAGTTTCCCCTCTTCTTACTCCATGTGTTGATGGTGACTCTCATCATGACTTACAAGAAAGAAAATCACACAAGCACTTGGTTTTATTTTCCTTTTTTTTCCTTTTTTTTGTTTATTTTCTTATTCAATCTTCTTTTTTATTTGTTTCAATCAACTCGAGTAGTTGTTGGCAGTGAAAAGGAAAAGATGAGGCTATAATTTCTAGTTGTGGTGGGTTGGTCTCTGGTGGCATGTCGAGTGTACTCATTTGAAGTGGTTCGTGACTAGTGGCACATCATTACACATGACGATGGAGCCCAGGGTAAGTGGACCAATCTATGAGATGCACAACGTCTTCTTCTTTTTCCTTGTATTGATAGTGTACTTTACCACTGCTAGAGGAAGCAGATCAAGACCAAAGAAGATCTACCATATGGTATTTGATTTTTTTTTTAATTGCTATGAGAGATAGTTGAGCTAAAAGATGGGGTCCTGGGTTTGTGACTTTTGTTTTCGGTTCCTTTTTGGGGTTGGAGGTTGGCTTAGGGATATTAGGTCTAGGGTTTTTTTTAGTCATGTGGGTGTGAGGAGAGAATGTGGGAGTAAATTTGTGTTTTTTTTTTTTTTCTAGTCTTTCTAAAATCCTTCATTTTGTGTGCGCGTGTGTGTAATCACCTATTATAGGTGAAATTTTTCTTTGACTTGAAGGCAAAGTAAACTAAGATCAATCATTGGATTTCAATAATAAATCTTAACCATTTATTTAATAACATGGAAACAAAGCAAAGAAAAATGGACTCTTGGATTAATATAATGAATATAGACGATATGATTAGAAAAAAAAAAAAAAAAAAGGTTGTTTAGTAAGAGAGTTTCCAATTTTCAAAACGGTTACCTCCCTCCTATAATTATAATTAGATCACTAAAAATTAAATCTATTTTTTTTTCTTTTTTTTTTCTTATTCTTTTTTATTTTTTATTTTTTTATTTTTTTTTTGGAAAAGATGTTGAAAACAACGCGAATACGTTAAGAACATAATTTTTAGGATTTTGTTATTTTTTGGTATTTTTAAGTGATGATTATTCCTTTCTATATTTTAAGTTCAGCTTTCATTATTAATCTGATTATAAGAAAGAATGTTTTTTCAAAAATACATAAATTTAAATGTGGATGATTTATCTAAAAGTTAATTTAGACTTAAATAGGTAAAGCTATAATTTTAAAGAGCAAAAACTAGTTTATGATTAATATCGTAATGATTGGATTTTTTGAGGTAAATTCATATATTGGTTCAAGTCTTTAAGTTATTTGTCCGGAGATCCTAAACAAAATCTTTAGGAATAGTACATGTTGATCAAAGATAATTTTCGGTGTCAGACTATTATTTTCTTGCAAAGGTGTTTAGTGGTCTATCTAGTTAGTTCACAATCAACTTATTTTTTAGTTCAAAGTTCCTAATTGAAATATAATTATTTATTTTACTTTTTACTATTTGGTTTTTTGGTTGAAATTCTCAATTAGAAACTTCAATTATATAAATTTTAATCTAATTAAAAATCCTGAATATATCTTAAACTAATCTAATTAGTTTGGTTTTGTTTGCTTACTCTTTTTAGATATTGCTATTGTAAGCTTTTATTCTTTCGGTTACCATCTTTCTAACTGTACTATTTTAATTTAACTCTATTATATTACTGTAAATATTCTTTTTTTAAAAAATACACGTGTCTATGTTTCCTTGATGCTGCCACGAATTGTTATGGAAGCCAACTAGAAAATAATTGCTGATCCGACCTGGCTAGGTAGCTTTTATGAGTTGCTATATTATTTAGCAACTTTACTTTGTATGCATGATAATTTCGTTAATTTTAGTGTGTTTTAAAATTTAGATTTTAATAAAATAAGAATATTTAATCATATATAATAATAATAAAAATAATATATATAATTGAAACTCTTATTTATTTTCTTAAAAGATATATTATTGAAATTTTATATATTTTCATCATGCCCCTGTAAAACAAGTAGTTTTTAGTCATATTTATTCAAATTAATAATGTTCATAAAAATCCCTCTACGTGTTTTTATATTCGCTTATGAACAACTATATAACTCTTATATGAAAAAAACAATATATTATTTTTATTAGAACATAAAATATCAAGAAATATAATAATTATAAAAATTACAACGTATCCAATTAATAGTCATGGACTCATCATTATGACTTTTTATTACATATTTATATAAAAAATTATGTTTTTTAATCGTATCATTTAAATTAATAATATTTATAAATCATATGTCTTCATTTTTTTTTATTATGAACAATCATGTCTTGTTATATTACAGGGTATATAAATCATTTCCTCTTCAAAATTTGAAAGTTTTTCTCTAAACGATGACTTCTCTTATAAGAGAAAAAAATGTATATTTTTACCATAATTATAAATTTCAAAGGTTACGACAATTATTAAAGATACAAGTCTATCTTACCAATAATCATTACTATGTTTTTTCATTGCATGTGTATAAATTATTGTGGTTTTTTGTCGCGCCCTTTAAATTAATATTGTTTATAATAATATCTTTTTAAATTTTTTAATAAATATTCACTCTTATTATATTAAAGAGTGTAAATCATACATCTTCACGAATTCAGATTCTCTTGTTATAAACAATCATGTCCATTGTATCAAAAGATTTGTAATTAATTTTTTCATTATATACAAATTTAAAGGATTGTAAATGTTCTTAAAGATTACAACTTTATTTCACCAACAATCATCACTATGACTTTTCATTATACATTTATAAAAGATTTTGACTTTTAATTGCAGTTTTTTAAATTAAATGTTTATAAATAATATAGTTTCCTTTATTTTATGAACAATCACTTCTATAGTTAGAAGATAAAACTCGACCACCTCTTGCCTAATTCAAAATTCAAGTTGTGAGTAAGGCTAATCAATCTATAAATTAATGAGTTGATCTAAATTTTATTTTTCTAAAAAAGACTTGAAATAATGATATCTTAATAAAAAAATTGGTTTCATATAAAATTTAAGTTAGATCATGTTTTATAATTATGATCACACTTTATAATGTTAAAAAATAATGCATCTTTCATGGTAATTTTAATTTTACCTTAAAATCATAAAAAGGAAGGTTTTATAACAATGATCACACATCTTATTATCATGTTAAAGGATAATGCATCTTTTCATCAATTTTCATAGTAACTTTAATTTTATTTTAAAATCATAAAATGAGTCATAAAATTACTCTTGAGCTTTCAAAGGTTTTTTTTTTTTTTAACTAATACACAATATGGATATCTGGCATCTTATACATATTTAAATAATAAATAAAATATTAATTAATATAATTACATAATTTCTAGTCAAAATATTTTTCTGAAAACTGGTTTTAGGTATCAGATTAACTATGGTAAATAAAAAAACTAATCGTATCATTTTGTTAATATAATGAAAAATATATCAATTTGATTGTATACTTTGATCATGCACTATATTTCTGGAAGCCGTATATACTGTATATATTAAAAAAAAAAAACCGTGGACAAGGGAAGATGTGAGGATTTGGTAACGAAAATGCCTTTTATATTATGTATATATCACGCTAAAGATTAAACAAGAATTTTTCTTAGAGAGAGAGAGCAAAAACGGCGAACTAAGTAATTAGTCAAGACGACCACTGAAAGGTTCAATTAAACCGGCCAATATTCCGTTATTTATTTTTATTCTTTCATAAAAAAATAGAAAGGTATGCAGGGGATTTTATATTCTTCAGCGCTAAATATTATGTCTATTTTTCTATTTATTTTCTTCATCTGTTTTCTCATTATAATTACAATTCTATCATAACTAAGCACACGAGGAAGAATTCTTTTTTATTTGATAGACCAATTTGTGCAACGATAACGTGTAATTAGATGCCGACCAATAAAAAATAATTGACAAGATATATGTTATAAACCAATTTATTTTATTTTATTTATACCATAAATTTTATATTATTCAATTTCATCTCATTTGCAATGTGATAATATAATGTTTCTAATCATAAAATAGAGAAAAAAATCATATATATAAGCTAACATCTATACAAATTTTACAAAAAAAAATTTACAAAAAAAGAATTAAATTTATTTCTATATATTCAACTAACATCTATACAAATTCGACAATAACAATTAAAATTCAACAAAACAATCAAACATTCTATTATGTAACATATACAATAAAATTATGATAAAACAATTAAATTTAATGCTATATATTCAATTAACATTTATATGATAAATTCAACAATAACAATTAAAATTCAACAAAATAATCAATCATTATTGCAATAAAAACAATAAAATAGCCAACAAATTAATAAAAAAAAAAACCTATAGACTTTAGGAATGAAAAATGCTTACCTTAATAATGTGTTTACTTTATAACTTTATCTACGTACAATACAAAAAATATAAAAAATGAAAATATATTGTTAATAAACTGGAAAAAAAAGAGAAAAATATATAGTCATAACAAGTAAGGAGAACCACAATACATACCTTTTAAACTTTGAAGATGAAGATAGAACTATAGATAGAGATCGAGAGGAAAAAAATAGAGAGCTTTGAGATTAAAAATGAATGAAGAGGAAGGAGAGAAACAAATGAACTGAAGGGGATCTTGTTGGTATTTATACTGCATTTTTATCGACAAAATATTAAATAATATATTTTTAATTAATCCGTCAGTGATTCCCTCAGTTAATTTACTTTAAAATTTTCATTTTGCACAAAAGTTTTCAAAAAACCCTCCACAATTTTCATATTATAGTGGTAATTCCTTTGCTAATATGAAATAGTACACACAGTCATAAATACATTAATTACCCGCGCTTTGGAATTCACAGTCCATCGGTGAATAAAAAACTTTAATTGACATCACCAACTTGGGAAGTGAATGGTTCCCTTCACCTTTGGAAAAAACAGATGAATAAAAAACAATTAGTGTTTCCATCGGTGATATGTGAACAGTACCCATCGCTTCTGGAAAACACCAATGGATAAAAAAACCATCAAACGGTTTTTGATCCATTAGTGTTTCCATCAGTGATGTTTGAATTGTTCACCTATTCGGGGTGTGAACAGTTCTTTTCGCCTCTAGAAAACACCAATGGATAAAAAAACCATCGGTGATGTGCATAGTGAATGGCAGGTTGTGTCTGTTTTCATGTCTATCCTTCCTGCAATTACTGAAATTGAAAGTTGCACGCCCAACACAATAACAACAGTTCACAAATGAATTATGAAAGAAATATTTCTGCATCCATAAATATTACATTATAAAAATTTGCATTATAGTTTCGCGTTCTTATAGTTAGTCAGAATTATCTTCTTGTTCTTCAATTGAATCGTCATCAGCTCCACCACAATCTTCAACATTGATAACATTGGTATCATCATCTTCATCGATTTGTGCTTGTACGTTGGAGCTCAGAACAACATTTAACTCCTCATGATCAACATCAACAAGACTACTAATAAAGACATAAAAATTTGAATTTTCTTCTAAGTCAATTGATAGAGTAACTTGATATAGTTTAACCAACTCACTAATTGAAAGATATCATCTCCAACACTTATGTCTTCGTTCTCATCCTAAATAACCCTTACACAACCTATGGGGTTTTTTTTTTAAAAAAAAAAAACGGATAACCAATCAACTCGTGACCGATCCTTTCTAAATGAAAGGGTATATATGTGATAAATTTGCTGGCATTGCTTAGCGAAAATAAAAACATCATTTACGTTACGAAGTCTAGCTTTTGAGTTAATTTCGACCAGATCATAGTGGGGATCTACTCTAATTTCTCTGTTACTGGTGTCATATTGATAACATTTGAATAAAAACACTCTACTATGCTCGCTATAATATTGCAATTCAACGACCTCTTCTAATCTATCATAATAGTCAACTTCAAACTCATTACTAGTTGATCCCTTAACATAAACACCATTGTTATATGTCTTTCTTCCATGCCCTTATTCTTCAGTATGAAAATATATTCATTGATAAAATACTCGTTATAGCATTTCACTTTTCGTTTAAGACCCAAGCTTAGTAAAGACAATGAAGCACTAGCATTCCTTCTCAATTGATAAACCTTGTACATCAAGTACAATAATGAACAGTAAACGAGAATTCTATAACAAAATTAAATACAATGTTACATGATGAGTTTGTGTAATAATTACATGTGTTCTGGACTATGTGGTAAATTGTTCATCTTGTAAATGAAAGATTTGGGATTTCATCAGATGTGAGTTATTAGACAGTAAATATTATAGATGTTGCCTATGAAGTTTTCAAAAAATGTATGAGTTTGTGATATCAAAATAGATAAACAGTCCATTTACAACAAAGTTTAAATAGTATATATACTTACTAAATAAAAGATCTCAGATCATTGCAGTTAAATAGCACATAATTATGTGATTGTTTGAATTCTATTTCAGAAAAATATCTTCCCCTTACAATATTTTTAGATTAGGTCATCTAAGATTGAAGAATACTAACAAGTTTTCACTTGAAAGCACTTCACCACCATCATCATGTTGTGGAACATGGTTGATTCTTGCTCTTAGATGTGGCTCGAAATAGTACGATACAAATGTTGAGATATCCTCAACAATATAGGCCTCACATATCGAAGCCTCAACATGCACTTTGTTCTTAATCTTTTTTTTTTAAGGTTGAACAAGTACCTAGATTGAATTAAAAAAATATTTTCAATTTAAAAAATAATGAAAATACATTAATAATTACATTGCAACTGTAATATCTAACCTCTCGAATAAATACATCCATCTATATTGGATTGGGCCTCCAACTTTTGCCTTAAACAGTAAATGTATTGGTAAATGTTCCATCGAGTTAAAAAATAATGGAGGAAATATCATCTCAAGTTTGCATATTATCTCAATAATATTTGTTTCATGCCTTTTAATGTGATGTCTTTACAACTTGCTAGAGTATATATCTCTAAAGAAATGACTAATCTTTGTGAGTGCATCTCATATCCCCACTGGTAACAAATCACGATAAGCTAATAGAATAAGTGTTTATATCAACAAGTGATAGTCATGGCTCTTCATTCCATACAATATGCATTCATCCAGATTAACCAGCCTTGATATGTTTGAGGCCTGTCCATCGAGAAAAAGCAGACTCTTAAGCCATTGGTAGACAAGTAGTTATGCATTATTCTCTAAAGCGAAGCTTACACTGAGCTTTACGACCCGTGACCCATCAAAAACTAACTTCATATTTTTACGGTTACAAAACAACACTATATCCATTCTAGCCTTGATGTTGTACTTTGTCTTTCCCTTTATGTCCATAATTTTATTGAAAATGTCCTCAAACACGTTCTTTTCTATGTGCATGACGTTAAGGTTATGATGAAAGAGATTGGTCTTCCAATACGGAAGCTCCTAGAAAATACTTTGTTTTACCCAGTTGTGGGTCAAATCAAAACTAGAAAACTTTTGCTTACTGGACTACAAACCAAACACAATGTTACCATACTCTAACACCACGTCATACAATTCTTCACCATAAAGATGTGGGGGTGTAACATTCTTTTCAACTTTGCCAATAAAAAAATTATTTATATTCTTTCTGTACATGTTATATGTTGGTAAGAAACGTCGGTGGCAGTAAAGAAAAGATGTTGTGCCCCCGTTTATTAACGTAAATGTCTTGTTGTTTTTTTATGTAGTATGAACATGTGACATGACCAAAATATTGATGTCTTCTTCTAAGTGTAGGAGTGTCGATTAATAAATAACCCGGCAAGACCGGGGTTGAACCACAAGGATGTTAACTATATAAATTATAAACAACAATAAAAAGAAGAAGTTAAAGAGGACTTTGAGATGTAAGATTAATGTGAGGATTAAACAATTATAAAATAATTATCAATGTTAAAGGATCCACTAATAGTATTAGAAATAAGTATGGTATAAACTCTTTTTATTAATCAACTAGAAACCACACATAAAAGAGGTTCCAATCAAATAATTTATCCTTAATAGTTCATTATAAATTTTTAACATGATCATATTAATTATCTTATTTTAGTAACACCATACTTTTAAATATTATCAGGAATTCATGATGCTAACTTATGTTAACAATAAATCAAGTTCCTTTCATAGCACATGTGTAGGTTATACCATACGATTAGCTATGAAAGTGCCAAGTATTTATTGTGCCAAGCATTTATTGTACCATTTAACAAGTGTTATACAACACAAATCTAGATTAACCATTTAACAAGCAAGGTATTAAGAATTAGTAAGATAAAAAGATAAGACATGTTAATAACAAACTTTTTTGGATATAAACATTGAAGTCCATGTTGAGTTTATATTATACCTATTCTAACACCATTAGTGAAACCTTTTCACCTTGACATAATAAACTTAGCTAAACATAATGAAGAAGAGAAACATAAATAAATAGCATAAGAACATAAGTATAGTAAAGGAAATGAAAAGCATAAATAAGAAATTAAGGAAAATATAATATGAAATAAAACTTAAACATTACAAAAATATAAAGAAAAAAAATAAAGAGCATAATTTTGTTCTGAACAAACAAGAAACCTAAATGCATGGAAAATGCCTCCTTTTATAGGCCAAAATTTAAAACTATTGATTTGATGACTAATTGTTGAATGGGTGGCCAACTCTTGACTTGGTGAAAATCCTTATCTTCTTGTCTGAATAAAACGTCATTGCTAACATCAGAATTGGAACTAACTGTACTTATGAAAGTTCTAGGAAATTGTTGTATCTTTCCAGGAAAAAAAATTAAGGTCATTTGAACTTTTAGAACTTGAGATATGGGCTAAACACTAAACAATGTCTGGGCTACAGGACAGATTCAGACTTCTCTGTTGTTGCTATAATTTGGACTTGAAAACAACCTTTTTAAATCTTGGACTCCGCATGAAAATTGTAGGCCTATGTCTTATCTTTCTATTCATATAAAGCAGACCTAAATCCGAGATCTACAGCTCCAGATATGACCTAATTATTGAACAATATTCCAGTTTGGACTGCACCAATATCTCTTTTTTAAGTTTGGCCCTCTCTTTGTCCTTTCAATTTCAGTACTTAAACTTATTAATCAATCATTTTATTTATGCGATAGGCCTGCATTTAAAATGAACATTTACCATAAATTAAAGGTATCTTATATTATTAGATATGTTATTATAAAACATGCTTTAGTTAAGAAGTTATTGATACTTCAAGTGCAAAATTATGATATAAAACCTCAATAAAAATGCACTTTTAAGTACCAACCAACATGCTAGTTTTTCATATGTGCTCTAACCAGAAACCATTCCATAAGCTGAAAAATTATTGATAGTCCATATCAAAGCTGCCCTCATAAGAAAAAAAAAAAATTTCTCGATACATCATAAGTCAAAGCCTTGGAGGATCATAATTGTATCAACTCATCAATCAATGGTCAAAGACAAACATCAATATTTAGGTCCGGAGTGTTAGGACTGGATATGACCGTAGATAAAAACATGAACTCCAGCCTCAAACACATCCCCAATGACAAGTTGTAAACCATTAGTATAACCGGCCAATAAGAATAAGGAGCAACAAATGACTCGAAAGGTTTGAATTTGTTTGTAAACAACCCAAGACGCACGTTTCTTGATTCAGCTGAAAAGTGAGGATGCACACTGTTAAAATGTTTCCATGCTTCACCTATAGAAGGATGCACCATCACTTCATCAACCACATCATGTGATTGGTACCATATCATGTGCTCAACAGTTTTTGATGACATGAATAACCTCTATAGTTTAGGCATGATTAGAAAGTATTTTAGTTTTTTATATGCTACAAGAGTCTTTCCAATGTCAGTTCTGGGTTTTTAATAGGAATGTCCACATGTCATGCACTCATATTTTCAAGGTAGTACAAAATGCATAAGTTTGGACACATGTCAATTTTCTAATATCTTAAGCTGAGGGATTTCATTATAAACTTAGCGGCGTAGATGTTTTTTTTCAGTCTATTCTCTTCAGGTAAAATGCTTCTCATCCATTAGATAATTTTATCATAACTGGCTTCACTCAACCTATAATCGAACCTGATGGTTAACACTTATGCAATAATTAATAATTTAATGTGATTTATACAGTCAACCCTCACACTTGTAAAATTAAATACAAACTAAATACCAAGATGTTTGTTTGAGATTGTTATAATTTGATAGAAAAAAAATTGAAACAAACTATGAAAACTAATTTAAAATCAATAAATATTAAAAGATAAAATCAATACAAAATTAAATGCAAATTCAATATTAAAAAAAAATCACTGAATCATCTCAACTCATATAATATGGTACCATCTGAAGTGGATGGTAATTATTTAGGTTGAAAGTGAAGAGCGTGAGTGTCCGAATTCAGATTATAATAATAAAGGATTTTGAAACCGCGATCTATCTATTTTACTGCAAGTGCAAGGCTAGCCTGCACTCACATTGGGTCGCGTCAACTGTTAAATTAACAACCTTCATCTTTTCTCTTCCTTGCTCTTTTATAGAGAGATCCAGTTGTGGCTTCAGCATTACAGGCAGGATTGTTTAATATTATACAACAGTAAAAATTCCAATCTATGATATAGTTTTTTTGACGTTCTTGTTCGAGTTATCAACAGGTCTTTGACTTATGAATAATGAATTATTTGTATTATAAGTTATTGGTCCAAATCCTTTTCCGAATATTTGATCTTAAAAAATGATTTATTATAAGAGAAACTCAGAGTATATATATAGTCTATAACGGTGACTAATTCATTGCTATCACGTTAACTATAACTATTAATACTAATTAATTCCATGGCGGTTTAATCATTAATTATGAGCTAATTAAGTAATACTCTAAAAAATATAGAAAAACACTATAACTTCCGCAAGCCGTTTCACTTATTAATATATTATATTATAATATTGTATTATAAAACTGTCTTTTTCTTTTTTTTCTTTTTTTTTTAATTTTTTTAATAATTTTTTTATTTGATTTAGTTTGTTAATGTTAAATTTATTTTATTTAGTTATCAGATTTTCATGATACGGATTCCGGGTTTGATGGGTTAACCTGGTTTGATAAGTTAACCCGAATTGTTTTTTCTTTTTAAATATTTTTTTTTCATTTAGTTTAGTTTGTTAATGTTAAATTTCTTTTTATTTAATTATCAGACTTTCATGACACGTATCCTTAGGCTTGACAAGTTAACTTGGTTTGATGGGTTAACCTAGTTAATTCTGGGTAAACCTGTCAATTTTTTTTTTCTATTTAGTTATCAAACTTTCATGACGCAAATCGCAGGTTTTACAGGTTAACCTGGTTTGAAGGGTTAACCCAATTAATTCAGATTTTTTTTCTTTTTCTTCATTAGTTTTTTTCTTTATGTTAGTTTTTTTTTTTAATTAATCTATTTAATTATCACACTTTTATGACACGATATTAAGCCAGACCCACATCCAATATTCTTGGGTCCAGTATTGCAGTCAGGCTCACTTAAACTTGAGTAATGCAAGTTTAATGTTATTATTAATATTATAAATATTACTCTTGGGTCAGGCGTTGCAACCAAACCCAAAACTCTTGGGTATAACTTTGCAGAAAAACCTAAGACTTTTGAATCTTAGTTTTTTTAATATTTTTTATGTAAAAAACAATGACGCGCGGCATCACACGGATCATGTAACTAGTTATGTCTTATTTATAAGAAAAGAAATATATTTTTTTAATTATATGAAAAAAAAAACATAGACCATCAAAATAACTCAGTCGTCTGGTTAATTAGAATAATTAGCTGATCAGATCAACTCAGCCATGGAAAATAGTGCTTAAAAAAATAGTACGGTCAACTCAAAGCCAAAGGTTGAATGCATGAACACAAGCGAGCAGCTGCTTACGGCCCCTGTTGTATTTTCTTCTTCTCTTCTCTCGTCTCTTTACCCACAGAATCACGGCAAGCAGTCGATGCCAGGCGCCCACTTACTTTGCCCTCATTCTCATTTTCAACCCTCAAAAACTATTCCACAGTCTCGAGACGTGCGCCTCTCTATCTTTTTGGCCCCGTCACTTGCATTTGCCCTTTCAATGGTGGGGCCATATCATTATTTACCCACTCATTTTGTGCCAAGTGGCACCACTTTGGTTGGCTCCTGGACGAAAATTCTTGCCAACGTGTTTTTATGTGTTAGTGCTTTGACCATGGAAAGGCGAAAGCAAGAAAAGTAAGACTTGTAAAACAGGGGAAAAATAAATAAAAAAAGAGCATTAACTTTTTGTTTCTAGAATTATCTATCTGAATGCTTTCAAACCTTACTATTAAATATGCTAGCTGCATCCCTAAAATTTTTAAGAAAAAATTCTCTCCATTGCTCTTAATATATCCTTCAAAAACAATTATCCCTTTTAGACACAGAAAAAAAAATTGATTAAGTCCCATTGCTAATTAACTTGTTAGTTGCTTAGGGTTTTTTTTTTTTAATTTTTGTTGTTGATTATCATGGCTGATATAGAAATTCCTGAATATTTTCTATGTCCGATATCGCTACAAATCCTGAAAGATCCAGTAACAACAATAACAGGCATCACATACGAGCGAGAAAGCATAGAACAATGGTTGAAGACAGCCCGAGGAAACCCTACGTGTCCAGTAACAAAGCAGCCTTTGCCAGGAGATTCTGAGTTGATACCGAATCACACATTGAGGCGGCTAATTCAATCATGGTGCACTCTGAATGCCATCGATGGCATCGATCAAATTCCCACTCCGAAATCTCCGATCAAGAAGAGCCAAGTCCTTAGACTCATCAAGGATCTTGATGTCCCTGGTCACCCCTGTACTAAAGCATTAATGAAACTGGAAGCCCTGGCTGCAGAGAATGAAAGGAACAGGACTTGCATGGTGGAAGCTGGCGTGGCAAAAGCTATGGTTCTTTTCATTATAAAATGTTTCAAAGAAGGAAAGACAACCGGCCTTGAAGAAGGCTTAAGAATTCTTTATCTTATTTGGAACCAATCACAAGAAATCATGTCTCTTGTCAGGGAGAACCAAGAATTCATCGATTCATTGACATGGATCTTACGTTGTAAGATAGATAATCATGTTGCTGTCAAGACTCACGCAATGCTAGTATTGCACAAAACAATATGCGTTGTTTGTCGAAAGATATTGGAGAGATTAAAGGTTGATTTCTTCAAAGAGATCATAACAAGGGTTCTTAGGAAGAGAATCTCTAAACAAGCCACGAAGTCAGCCTTGCTTGTCCTAACAGAAGTGTGTTTTGCGGGCAGAAACAGAATCAAAATTGTTGAAGCTAATGCGGTTTTTGAGCTCATTGAACTAGAGCTAGAGAAACCCGAGAGGAACATCACAGAGCTCATTTTTAATCTTTTGGCTCAGTTGTGTTCATGTGCAGATGGGAGAGAACAGTTTCTAAAGCACGCAGGAAGCATTGCCATGCTCTCAAAGAGGGTCCTTAGGGTTTCTCCAGCAACAGATGATCGAGCAGTGCACATACTTGATTCAATCTCAAAATTTTCTGCTAGAGATGAAGCTGTTCTAGAGATGTTGAGAGTTGGGGCAGTGTCAAAACTTTGCATGCTTATTCAGGCAGACTGTGCTCCCTATTTAAAAAAGAAAGCAAGAGGGATCCTCAGGTTGCACTCCAATACGTGGAAGAATTCTCCTTGCATTGCCGTATATTTGTTAACAAGGTATCCATAATTGATTAATCCTTTAATTCCTTCTTTTCCTCAAATGTTTTGTATAACCTATATAAAACACTTTCAAGATTAGATAAACAAGCAGAAGAGCTTATGGTTTATCTATAGTGTTTGGTTATTATCTATAGTGTTTGGTTATTATCTTAAAATAAAAAATAAAAAAAATAATAAGGGAAAAAAACATCTCCTTATATTTTCTATTTAGATAATATAAAAATTTAAAAATGATATATATATATATCATTTTTCCCGAGACATAATCTTAGATGTTTTTATATAGCATAAATTTCTCGAATTTGAATTCAAGAAAGAAATAAAACATTATGCATATTTGTATATAAACTAGATAGATAATCTGAGTATTGTTGTGGCCGATTAGTAAACAATATAAATGGTTATTGCAATGGTAGTTGGAAGTGCCAGACCGACGTTATTGTGAACTTGGGTAACTGTCAAATTCAAGCGCTTTGGATTTGACAAACAAGTCAGATCAACTCCAGAGCGCCTAGGCTTGACAACAATACCAAACCCATACATCTAGGCCTAATGACAATGCCAAATTGACCTAGGCACCTAAGTCTAGCAGCTAAGCTAGACTCATGCGTTTGGGCTTGATGACCACGTCACACCCAAGCCCTCTGAACCTGGCGACAACGCCATACCCATGCGCTTGGGCTTGACCATAACGCCAAATCTAAAGCCCCTGAGTCTGACAAATATGCTAGACCCAAGTGCCTGGGCGTTACAACCATTCCACACCTAGGCGCTTGGGCTTGACATCTATTCCAAACTTGGGCGCCTGGATCTAGCAAGACGATGTAAAATCTCAAATGCATGATTTAATGATAAGATTGATATAAAAATAATTTGGATATAAAATTATTAGTGGTATATATAATATTTATCCTAAAAAAACTCAATGTCTATATTGTGGAGCCAGAAAGAATAAGATAAAAAAAAATCATGTCCTAAAACTTCCTTCACCCCATTCTCTACCCTAGGCAAGAAAGTTACACTTTTTTAAGCTAAAAAGTAAACGAAGAAAAGGCAAGGGATTTACTTAGAATTGTTTAGGTGGGGTTGTAAAATGATTGTGTTGCCTAAGATAAACCTCAAAGAATGAGTTTGACAACCATGCTAGACCTAGGCTTTTGGGTCCAGCAACCATATAGAAACGATGAAAACATCCTTACATGCAGCCTTGTTTTTGTTAAAATTCAAGTGTAATTTTGTATTTAAACTGTTTCAATAAAAGAAAAAGATGGTGAAACCCCTCAACACATGCATATTTCCTCCTCTCGGGGGCATGGTTGTATCTTTATTGTTTATTTGAAAAAAAAATAAAAGACAAAAGAAGCCCTCAATTCAAAGTTACAATTTTGTTCTTTAAAGGGCAAATCAATATCTATACTGCAGCCCAAAAAACCTAAATGAGGTATTTTATCCTCAATCATTATTTCAATGCCAAATGTATCTCATGAAAAAAACAATCTTACTTTCAATTGCATGCCTAGTAAGTTTTTTTGGTAAGGATAATTTTGTTATTATATTGCTCCAATCTCGAGTAATATGTATCTAGGTAAATAGTGAGAGGAACATTGACCTAGTATATGTTGCAATATTTATTCGTAACTTGGTGAGATTTTATTTTGGATTCTATCTTGATCCGTCTTTGATTTTACTTCTATTTTGTGAGTTTCTGCTTAAGTGGAAGACCAGTAATCGTGGCAAATTTTGAATTTTCAGAAACAATGGAACTTTCTTAGTTTTGGGAAACTAATTTGAGTAAATTATTATGCATATTTGTACTTCTATATGCTCTCACCTGCACACCCCATTTGCAAACATGGGAAAGTGAAACCCTGCCTACATGAACGCTAGTAGGAAAATCCAAGAACACTTGAAGGGATGCCGGTGCTAAATCAAGTTTTAGAGGTTTCACATGTGGTAATGAAACCGGGTCTAGCTCATGACCTGGTTTAAAATTTAAGTTACAAGTTAACCAAATTCAATGAAGTTTTTAATTTTTAAGTTAGAATTATATCATTAATTTTAAATTATATATATATATATATAATTTTTTTATTTATTTTAAGTAAATATGATGGTGTATACATGATGCTTAGAGAAAGTTAGTTCTATACATTATAAGATACATAGTAATATATAAAATCATATGTAGTCTTACTTAATTAGTTTGATCTCTTGGATTAAAGTGGTTTTTTTTACATGATATTTTATTGATCGGTTTCGTCTAAAAACTAAAGGGGATAAGATGGAGACAAATGTGAAAGGATTAATGTATTTTAAATGCACTAAACTTACGTAGAAAATATATATGCCTTTAAAATTGTGAAGAAAGAAAGCTTAGTTCCTATTAATGTATAAACTGATTTTAGAATAACTTTTACTATTGAATAATTTATATTTTTTTTGTGTATATATATAGAATAATATAAATCAAATTTTAGTATCTCATCTAATAATTTAAGCTTTTAAGCTAAGATAAATTTTTAATATAATATTAGAGTCTTACTGACCAAAAAATTATAAATTTAAATATCATCATGTTTATTTTATTTTCTATTTAAAATCAATTAGAAGCATAAAATAGTTTGAGTTTGGGTAATTTCTAAACCTAAATAATTTTCACTTAAAATTATATGTTAAAAAATAATATAAATTAAATCTTATAATCTCTTAAGTTTTTTAATTTATAGGGTTATTTAATAATATAAAAAAATTAATTGTTTTTTATGGAGTTCCTTACGTGATATATGCGTTTCTAAGTACGGCATGCGTTTACCTTGAAGCCAATGGTAATAGCAGCAAAGATTGACTAATGACTACTATGTAGCCTTTTACCTTTATTTTATAATCTATAGTGTCATCGATTTGTTATAATATCATTTGAACATACAGCATCATTAAAAATGTGGAAAATAAACTTCGAGTATGGTGAGTTAATAACACATTTTGTCATTATATATATATATATATAGAATCCAAACCAATGAACATTTATTATAAATGATAAAAGGGAGTTTTGATACAAATATTATCTTTTATCAAATATTAAAAATGCGGGTAATGATCAACTCCACGTACAACTCAAGTAACTACTGTATGAAAAGAATCGTAAACATTTATTTCCTGTTTCGGTTTTTTTTCTTCAATTTGGATGCTCTCTGGTGTATTTCTTACTATATCCTCAACATGCTATTTGTAATAAAAGCAAGTCGTAGGATCTCCTTGTATCTTGAAGCCAATGGCCATTGTGTAGATGACCGGATTTTAGAGCAGTACTCTGCATCTGGCTAGGGCACTCTTACTTCAACAAGGAATGATGATCTAAAAGGCGAAGCATGTGTCATAAATACAAAGAAAATTGGTTTAATTATAAGCATCAGGTGCCAATTTTACTATTTGGAAAATTCAAGACATTATATATATATATAATTCCTTCAAAGGTGAGTAGGTGAGTACAGTTGACTAAATAGCAGCTTGAAAATTTTTAAATTGAATCACTAATGAAACGAGAGAGGGACCTAATTTTATTGTATATATTTGAAGATGTACCGAATGGAAGCGTCAATAAAAGAAATTTAAAATTACATTATTTTCATTGCATCTGAATATTGCTCACTAATGCTGATGGTTGAGAACTTAAAGTTGCCGTTATCATGTGGGATATGAGCTTAATCGATCAATGGGCTGGAAAAAACAAATTCACCATCGACTGAATGTTTTCTTTTGAAGATTAGCTAATTCAAAACCTTTTTTTTTTTTATAAAGAAACAAAATTACCTTATTTAACCACTTAAGTTTTTAATTTAAATGATTTTTTTTTAATAATTTTAACTCTTATTGATTTGTCTAAATATTTAGTCAACATTGATTTCAAGTCAAAGAATAACATTTTTAACTTATGATTTATGAAGACAAAGACATATGTATCATTTCCATATTTTATTGATTTTATAACTAATATTCATTTCAAGCTATCATTTATTGAATAGTAGAAATAAAAATTTCATTACAGTTTAAAAATGATTATAATTTAAATCTTTTCATATAGTTATTTTTATATATTAAAGATACATACACTTCTCAACGTGACTCACAACTAAGTAGTTATTTTTAGAAGTCAAACTAAAAAAAATATCATGTCAACTCAAGATTCTTAGTTGATTATAAATTTAGATGTGAGTTGAGAAATGAAAATGACAAGATTCAAACTCTTTTCTTTTTAGTTGATTTTCTATGAATTAATTATAACCAACTAAGTTATACTTTTATATAATGTTAGTTATACTTTTATATAATGTTGAATATTGACTCTTGCCAACCATGATAGTTATATGTGATATATATCCAATTAAATAATAATATTATTAACATATATGATCGCTTATTATGAGTCAAGAAGTCATTATGAGTCATGAAGATAGAGACATTTATATAATTTCAATATTTTTGATAAATCTTATAACTAATATTCATTCCAAGCTAGCGTTTACTTAATAATAAAAATAGTCTCCATTCTTTATTTCCATAATTCAAGTCATCCTACATTGTGTTGAATATTGACACTTGCCAATTGTGATACTTATGTGTGACATTTGCCGAATTAAAATCATATATTGCAGAAATTAAAGATTTCATGTTGACCCAAATGCTTTTCTTACAACGCGGTTTCGCCGCTAGTTAATAAGTTAAAACTCAACTATATTAGTTTTTATTTGTCAAAAATATCTAAATTCAAACCTTTTCTCTTATTTTTCTTCTGGAATACCAATTCCGACATGGCAGGTTGTTGCCTTCCTTTCCCTTCACCTCCACTTTCCAGATCCTGAGAAGAGTTCTTCGCTATAACTCTTATACCAGCAAAGTCTTAGCTATAACTTTGTAAAGTGTGCCCTTCCTCGTTAAAAGAATACAAACTACGCAACTGCTATATCTATGGAGGATTGGCTGCCATTGATGCAAGGTTGAGGAATTACCGAAGGACCATCAAGCAAAACATTTTGCTAGGCCTCCTCCGTTATGAAATCAAGGGGCCATGCAGATAAAAGTCATTTCCCATATCTGCGACGGGCTGCTTGCCTGCTTCGACATGCAAGGGTAGAACATTTTAGCATAACGTCAATTTGTTTTTTAATATTTAAGAAAATTAAGAAAAGGAACAAGAAAGCCAAATCATATAGTAATCTTCAATATCTTAACCATCAACGTTTTTTTTTATTATTATTCTTTACATAATCTTCATCTTGATATGATTAATGAAGAAATTGGTTTGAAACTGTATTAGTTTTTTTTATTTATTTACGTAGGATATGGCATGCCCTGTAAGAGGAGGGAGAGTTCGTACTCCTAACCTTCTTCATATGAAGTATGATCCGGATTAGTCTCTCTGTCTCTGCAGTGACTGAAGCTGTATTAGTTAATTGAGCTCTTACTCTCAATGCCATCACAAAAGAAAAAATTACAAATATTTGTGTTTTGTGAAGATGGGCTTCTTAGGTCGTCACTGTATCTGTATTGACATCTCAGAGTGTTAATTTGATTAAAATGGGCTGGAATAAACGGGATCCATGGATGCTTTCAGACTTTTCCCACTTGCCTGGTAAACGGGGACCAGAGGCCTTCTACATTCTTTCAATGCTTTTGAATTTAGTAGGGTTTAATTGCTTGTTTAAGAGAGAAAAAATTATTTCTCCAATATGGTCCTTACATGTTATTTTGCTAGGTCTTAGAGGGTGTCTCGAAATATAATAGTGATTACTTTTTAAAGTGGTTTTTTATTTAAAAATATATTAAAATTATTTTTTATTTTTAAAAATTATTTTTGATATCAATACATCAAAACGATATAAAAACATTAAAAAAATTAAATTAAAATAAAAAAAATTATTTTTTTTAAATACTTTTGAAAAGCAAAAATAAAATAAGGTATTAGCGTGGTACCTTTCTCTGCTTGTCAATTCCTCCATACTTTCGTAGATGACTCATCAATGACGATCTCATAATCAACAAAACATGCAAGAATTTTTTAATCAGATTATTTGGAATTTTTTTAAATTTCATTTAATTTTTAGGGTTAAATTATTTTTTGTGTTTAAAATTCTTTTGATGGTATTAATTTGAATTCCAAATAAAATTCAAATCATAAAAAAACAAATAAAAAATGAAACCCTTTTTTTGCTAACATAATTTTAAATAAAATAATTCTCTCTCTCTCAGGAACCCTACAACTTTTCTTTATCAATAATTATTTCGGTTGTGAAGGCACTTTTATCAAAGTTGTCAATTCTGTTTCGGTTCGTATTTTGTTTTTTCAATTGAAATGAAATGTTTTAGTTTCAGAGTGTTTTTACGTGTCGTTTTGAGGTTATACTGTTCATATATATATATATGTTCAATAAACATAATTCAAATTAAAGATAAATTAATTATAAATTATGCAATACAAACACAATGTTAAACAAATATAATTTGACAATTTAAAATATTTCTAAATAGTTAAGATTAAATAGATATTTAACTTAAAGTAATTCAATTTAAACAAAATATCAAAATATTATGAAATTAAAATATTTTAACACAAATATTTTAAATATAAAGCTAGGTCAATGTTATCAAAGCTAATAGAATCTAAAGCATCCATTGTTTTGTTCAAATTCCTACAAAGTATAATCTTGAAAAAAACAACGTGAATATAAACCATATATATATTAGTGATAAATCTAATTTTAAAAAATTAATATCATTATTAATTAAAATAGTAATAATAATTTTCAATATTATTATTAGTATCATTGTTATTAAAAATGGTAATGAAAAAAAACTTTTTATACTTGGGTGATTTAATTAATTAAATTAAATCATGTTTAATTTGATTCAATGACTTTTGAAGACCGGAACGGAACTTATGAAATGAAACCGGAACATTCCAGATGGAATTTAACTGAAAAATTCAAAACGAACCAAGATTTGAAATGAGATGATAATTATTTCGTTTTGTTCTATTTTTTAAATTAATATGAAATATTTTCATCATTCCAAACAAAACAAAACAAAATTGAAAACCTTACTTTCATCATGCTAGAGTTGGGTTCTCCCTTGCTCCCAATCAGGATTTCAGGAAACGCATCGTAATGTTAAATCTTTAGAATGTTTTTTGTTTTTTTTTTAGTCTAATATAAAAATTGAGCCTCCTGGTCAAGAAAGGGTTGCTCCCCTTCTTCAACGGTCTTTTCGCCCTCTCTCCAAAGGTTTTTGCTTTGTTCCTTTTTTCTACTCTTGAACGCCATATTGCCGGTGCCCATTTTCAGTATCTCCACCACTTAACTTTCCATTATAGCATTGCTCTGCAGACATTAGACATATATATGACCATTGGCATCCAAAGGTTATTCCTCAAGTGTTTGATTTCCTTTCACAATGAGTCACAACTATTTTTTCCACATTCATAAAAAGAAATGTTTATTTTTAAAGAAAAAAAAATGATTTCTGAATTAATGGTTAAATAGTCGAAGATTATTAATTCAATTCAATTCCATGTGTATTTTAAATAATATAATTGAATTTAATTATGTGATTTAATACTTTATTGCAAACTTGAAAATTGTAATATATCATTAATTGAATTTAAATCATAGATGAAATTAAATTTAATTTCATATATAATTTGGTTTCAAACATGTAAAATAATATATGATAGTAACCATAATATAGTATTATTTAACAATAAATTTGTGTATGTGGTACCTAACATTTCTCCTAGTCAAATAAATTTTAAGATAAATGGTTTAATGATCTATTCTTATTATATAATTAGTCAAATCTTCCTTATAATTTTAATTGCATGAATCATGTTTTTGTAACATAACCAATTATTTAATATGTTTTTCTGTCAAGTTTTTTATTCAAATTGATAGAATTATATTTTTCATTTAAAAAATACCCCTAAGTTATATAAAAAATAATATATTTTCTTTCAAAATTTCTCAACCATTAAAATATTAAGAATTAAAACTTTAAGTGTTTTTTAAGAAATTAAAACAATTTTTAATACAACTGAAGAGCATTTTTACAAAAAAATTATAATCATTTCAATTTGAACAATAAAACCCGACTAAATGGCATATTAAAGTCATATAAAAATATAATAAATTGTTGAACATATACGACGTCGCGACGAATGCATTCACTCTTAGTATGGTATCTAGAAAATTAGGAAAATAAAGGAAACAAGAAATTCTTTTCTTTTATTATTGTAAATAGGGAATGAGAGTCGCCACTTAATATTTTGATCACTATGAACTCTAACTGTCTTAGAGATCATGTACGAGGATTGGTTGCATAAATGAAAGATATTAACACTCCAAAAATATCCTACCTAAGATAAATTATATTATTTAATTGTCTGATAAAAACTAAAGTGTTATTGTGCTTTCTAATTGTTGATTTGTCTAAGGTTTAAGAACAGTCATACTTGGTAAGAAGATTCTTATCTTATCATGTAAAACATAATCATTATAATGTCAACAAAAAGAACTAACTTTTTATTTAATATTATGAATACGTATTACATATAATATCATAATCTTAGATATTAAAAGAAAACAAAATAATTTCTTTATTATTTTTGAAATATTGGCCTAGTTCTCGTGGCTTTAATAAATTGATTATTAAAGTAAAAAATATATATGCTAATACATATTTTTTTTAATTTTTTTTGTTATATGAAAATTTATGTATTTGAGAGACTTGGCTGTATGCATGAAGACAAAAAAGATTTTTTATTTTATTTTAGAGAAAATCGGGTCTTTTAATACCAAATTTGTATCTTTACACTATAAAAATACAAATCGATATTAATAAAAATTGGTAGAAAAATATGTGATAAAATCATAAATTTTTTGAAAGGATTTTTGGAATTTGTTTGGAATTTCAGATTTTTTTTAAATATATAATATAATATAATTATATTAGAGTGGGATGGGTTGGCCCAAATATATAGGTTGAGCCTTGGCTGGGTTGACAATCTGCCCAAAAGAAACTAGGTCAAGCTTTGCCAAAGGAGTTGCGTTGGGCCAAGGTCGGCCTAAAGATGTTGGGCCATACCAGGCTAGAAAAATGTTGGGTTGGTGTCCGCCCAAAGATATTTCTTTTCTTTTTTGAACCGGTTCGAACCCATTCTAACCATTTTAGACTGGGTCGGTACAAGTCCAACCCAATAAATAGTGGAGCAGCTCTCCACTGTTCACTCTGCAGAATAGTAGAGATGGCGAAGTAGAAGAAGAAAATGAAGGAGGAGAAGGGTAGGGGAAGACAAACTGGGTGGTGTCTCGTGGTGGTGGTGTTAATGGCGATGGTGGCAGAATGCTGCTGCAGATGGAGGTGTTGCAGTGCTTCTTCTTCCAAGCGATGTCTTGGAAGTTGTGTGGCCGATATTTCTTTTCTTCTTTTTTTTTTTCCTGTGATTTTCCTTTGTTTTCTTCTACTCCTCTTTGTTTCTTGTTACCCTGTTTTCCTTCCCTTTTATTCTTTTTTTTTTCTTTCTTCTTCCCTTCCTTTCCTTTGCCCCCCTATTTTTCTTCCTTTTCGTTTCTCTTCTGTTTTAGTCTCTTTGCTCTCTTCTTTTTTTCCTGTTTGTTCTTTGTCTTTCTATCTCTGGACCTCCCCTTCTGTCTCGTTGTTTTTTCGTCTCCTCTACTAGAAAAATTCCCTCTCTTTTCTTTGGTTACCCTCAGTTTTTTTCATCCCCCTCTCCTTTCTTTCATCCTCTAAAAAATGTCATATCCTCTATCCTCCCCTTTTTCTTCTAGTATTCGTCTGGTATTTATAACTGTGTACGGAAGGGGAGTCACCCTGCCCTATCCAGTCATGTCGCAAGGTAAGGTGGCATGAGGCGGTCTATGTGCAGCTGCCCAGAGTCGCTCGCAAGGCATAGCTCCCTTCTCTTTTCTTCAATTTTATAATCCAATTTTGGACCGTTAGCTCTTGATTTAATTTTACGAGGGTAAAATATAAAATTAAAAGATCAGATATTTATTTTGATGAAAATTATGATTTGTCAACTTGTGCAAAAACTAGAGACTACAATGTGCTTTTATCATTTTATCTTTATCTTCAAGATAATTATAACTATTCGCTTTTGAATTTTATTCTTAATCAAACTCAAACTTCAAATAAAAGAATGAGTTTGATTAAGATTTTGTTTCTCACACGCGATAGGACTTCTGTATTATAAATACAGATCTTAGTGTATGCATAAGAAATGAGGGAAGAAACCTAAAGAGGACAATTATAAGAAAACCTAGAGGGGTGCCATTAAAAAGAAACCCCAAGAGGAGGGCGTTACAAAAAAAGGAAAATAATACATAAAAAAAAGAGGAGAAACAACAACAAAAAGAGATTACGAACCCGATACTAGTCACGGCCCCCGCAGCCCCTTTCTTTTCTCCTCTTCTTCCCCAGCCTTTAAGAACAAACACAGAGCAAGCCCACCATTTTTATTTTTCTCCCTGGCTTGGAACCACTATCAGCTTCACGCCTTCATCCCCATCAACTTCCAGAAGCCACCACCCAGGCTTTCCTCCGGTTGCAGGAGACGCCTTTGTCTCCTCTTTCTCCCCACAGTCTGGCAATGATAGCAGATTGTCAACCGTTATCACCCATACAAGCTGGATCGTCTTCCTCTCAGCCGCTACCTGCATAGGAGAAGAACAATAGCCTTTGTCAACCCAACTGTAGGTTTCAAACTAGCCCGGCAGGAGCTTCTTCTCCGCGCCAAAGCAACAGAATGAAACTTGTTTCAACAGCTTCCATCAGCAGCATTCGGTTGGTAGAGAACTCGAGTCTCTTTTCTTTAGATAGCAGTAGCACTTGGAGTCTTTCTTTTTCATTGAAGCAGCGACAACAGGTGCTCCTCAGCCACTCATTTCCTCAGCTGCAGTGGTAGATCCAGCAACAACCTTCTCCTCCTAGAGCGTCAAGATTAGCAGTAGCTCAGCCATCTACATACATCGTGACCAACATCCAGCAAACAACATTGTGCGCATCTTCCAGCTCCAGCAGCAGTACAACAACAACAGTGCGCCTCTATTTTGCATCGCCAACTCATCCTACACCAGCTGTGAACAGCGCGCGTCACAAGCTCCAACAGGCGCTCCTCTCTCCTCGCTATACTCCTCCGGCCATTGTCCACCTGTTCCTAGGTGCGACAAGATTCTGCTCCACCGTAGTCAGCTTCCTCACTTCTCCTCCGGCCGCAGCTCCAGCCATCACCAGTGTTAGGTAAGTCACTGCCTCGTCTTGCCGTTTTTAATTAACATGTTACTGTGCAAGCATGAATTATAAAGCATGATAGGGCAACAGCAAACTGGGTTACTGGCTTGGGCTGCTGGATCTGGCCCAGCCCCTATGACTAGGTTACATCCAGCGTCTCAATTTTTTTTTTTAATTAAAAATTCAAAACTTTATGAACTTGTTCACTAATGTCAAAGTTAGAAATATCATATTTTTTTGGGTTTTGAATGATATTTTTCAATGCTAAAGTTGGAAATATTTGTATAATTGTTCATTGACGCTAGAGTTAGGAACATGAAAGGAAGAATAAAAAAGAAAAAGGAGAACAAATTCTTTAGCAATTTAAGACAGAACCAGCAATGCATCTTGTCTCAAGTAAGACGCTTAAGGGTGATTGTATCTTCCATTTCTTGTAACCAGTCTCGTACCATAAAATCTATGTTAACTAGTTAGGGTTCTTAGTGATCATAATACTAGATGGCGACTCCTTAAACAAGACATTTTCCTCCAAAGAACAAGATGTCATATATTTGTTTCTTTTCCAATCGAGTGATAATCTTATTTCAGTTGCCATGATGTTCGGATGTGACATTCATCATGGTGGCAGGGCATGTGGGGGTATGGGTTCAGGTTTTTAGGCAAGTGAGGGAGAGAGAGGGTGAAACATGAGTTGCAAAGGAGGGGAAGAAAAACCTTTTTCCCTTGTCTTTTGCACGTTAGGGAAGAAGAAGATATAAAATGTTGTTCAAAACGATATTGTTTTAGGCTTTTTATTGCTATGAACAATGAGTGAAATGACGTCGTTTTGAACAAAACATGTTGTTTCATTTAAATGGAAATGACGCCAAAACTTGTTAATTCTCAAACCATTTCTCAATTTGTGATTTCTTCAATCAAGTCCTCAATTGCAATTTTAATTTTAAAAATCAATTCAATTACATCCCTACCAAATTCAAATGTTAGCCCGAAAGTTAGCGCCTTTTTTACTTTGATCCTTGATTTTGAATTTGTGCATTTTAATCCTCAATTGATCAACAAAATTCTAATTTTTTCAATTTAACCCCTGATTCAGTCAATTTTGGTCCCTCCACTTATGCGTATTTTTCAATTTGATTTTTGGTTTCGGATTTCTTCAATCAAGTCCTTGATTAGCCATCAAACTTTAATATTTATGCAATTATGCCCCTGATTTGACCGAATCAACTCTTAAAAATTATAATTTGACCCTTGAACTTAAAAATCAATTTTCTTACAATTAAACCCTCCATAAATTCAATTAAACCTTCAATAAAATTTAATTGAGTCTATAAACATTTGATTTTGAATTTTTCTTTTTCAAATTGAATTTTCTTTGTCAACATGGTTCTTATCACTAAAAAATATACTGTTAAATTTTAATTTTTATATTTTTGAACCTTCTCAATCAATTTTTTTCCATTTTCTAGGAGCTTTGGCATCATCTTCTCACAACTTTTATTTTTTTTTATTTTCTTCCTAATATTTTTTTTTTTGTATTTTCTTTTTTTTTTGTGGGGACTAAAAAATAGGTAACAACATAGACATAAGTAGAAAATTAAATAAACAATAAAGACTGGAAATGTAAAAATAAATTGAAAACCTGCTTAATTATATAAAAAATTAGATTAATACATTTACTATATATTTAAACTTCTAAGTTGTTCCCGGAACCAGTGGAGTCCATTTTTCTATAATGTTGTTTGTAAAATATCATAGAAATAAGATGCCAAAATACTTCCATAAGAGCATTCAGGATTTCAAAACAACAATATGGCATAAGAAAATATACTTTATTAAAAATGTAATGAAATTCAAAAAACATGTGAAAAACAAATTGTAGAAAATATGGTCTCAAAGACCTTATTCATAAAATTTAAATGGAAAAAGCAATGTCACAATATTTGCCTCTTATTCACATCAAGCATCCCAACTCAAATATCAAAGGCTTTCAAAGTCAACTCATTTACACTTTAGCATTAGTGTTGGAACTAATGCAATCTAATGAAAGAGTTTATCCTTGAAGATATGATAATTGTCAATGTTGTGTCTAATTATGCCAAAATGATTTTCACATGTTTGATCAAGACTTGTATCATTTGGCCATATTAGCTTCTTGTTAGTAACTTAGTATGTAAATGAATTTTATTGATGATTACAAAACTCCATTAAGTATATGAAGTTCTACCTGAAAAACATTGAAGGGAGACATACAAGGAAAAAAAAAAAAAAGATATACATGATAGAAAAGATAAACAGTTTGCAAAAGAAAATAAAAATGCAAGGCTACAGATGCTGCGCTAGTTTGTCCATTTAAGTATTCCTTTATGTCCTCCAAAAAGATCATTTCATGTGTAGGGAAACATTGGTACCATCGATTTTAACAAAACCGACGGCCTGTGAAGTGTGAAGTCAAACATTTTAGTCTAGTTCATCACCTCATCCTAAAAAATATAATTGTTTCGATCGAGTAGTTCATGGAGTCCACAAGATACCATATGCTAGCAGAGTCAGGGTTTTTAGCTGAAATTTACCTGTAGCCAGTATAGTAAATTGTCGTAGTCCCTTCTCCACCAAATTGAGCATACACCGAGTGAATCCAAGCCAGGCCATGAAATGATTCCAAAACATCCATGAAACATGACAATGTAAGAATAAATGATGCACATGCTCTGTTTTAATTTGACACAGAGGAAACAAAGCTTGATTTGGTTGAAGTAAATTCCTACGTTGCAAGAGACTTCTTGTACGGACTCTATCTTGCAGAACCAGCCATATAAACATTTTAATCTTAAGAGGTGCAATGCTTTTCCATAGCAAGTTCGTAAATGAAAATGAACCTGGAAATTCCAGATGGTCAATTAAGTTACTGGCAGACTGAACCGTATAAAATCCATCACCAAAATATTCCCATATCTTTGAATCTTCCTTGCTTGTATTCATGCTGACCAATGGCAATAAAGCACGTAGCTGTGCAAGTTGTGACTCCTCAAAAGGTAGAAGTGGCCTTGTCCAAGCAAAATTCCACACACTGGATCCTAATGTGTTCTCTGGCATTGCAGCTAAGCATATGGAAGGTTAAGTTGAAATTGCATATAATGATGAGAAACAAGTGTTAAGAGTGCCAACTACCATCCACTTGTCATTCCAGAACTGGATTGTCTTCCCATTACCAATTGTGTAGTTACAACCATTCTTCAAGGATGGCAATATTTGTGGGTCTGAATTGATGATTAAATAAATTCCTCTCCATGTGTCTGACAACAGTTTAGTCAACAGAGAAAGTCCATTTTCAAAAGCAGGGCAGTCTGTTGTCTGAATAAAATCCTACCACCCATCTGGATGATTATACCCTGAACATTAAAACCACTTCAACAGTGTTTTGTTCTTCCCTCGTAAAGACCGCAATCCCACACCACCTTTGTTTTTGGACCTGATTACAACACTTCAAGCCACCTTGCACAGTTTCTTTTCATGTGAAACACCACCCCACAAAACCTTTGTTGAATTGATGTAAGCATCTTGGTAACCCCCTGCGGCAACATAAACACTAACATGTAATATATTATGGCAAGGAGGAGAGAATAGTCTTGATAAGGTAGACACATCCTGCTAAACTTAGAAAGCTTCCCTTCCATTTTCCTAGTGTAGTGCGAAATTTATTAACAATCAGCTTCCAAGTTGAAATTCGCTTTGGATTTGCACTCATAAATAGTTCCAAGTATGTAATTGGAAATCTGTCTTATTTACAATAAATTACATTGGTCATACTGTCGGATGATCTTCATCAAGATTAATACCAACTAGAGAGCTCTTATGGAAGTTAACTTTTAGTCCTGATGTCAACTCGAACCACCTTAGGATTATTTTAACATGAACTAAAGAGCTACACTCATTTGGCATAAACACCAAAGTGTCGTCTACATATTGGAGGTGACTGATTGATTGACCATTTCTAAACCCAATGACCTGAAAGTAATGTTCTACAAAAGCCCTTTAAAAAGAACTAACAGCTCTCTAACAACAATGTTATTAAACAACAGATTGTGCATGAGAAAGTTATTATGAACCCATCTAAAATTTGCCTTCCCGAAATGAAAGTTGTTTGATGAAGATTGATAAGAGTAGCCATGACAGTGTGTAGCTTAGACGAGAGTAACTTTTCAACAATATTGTACAAACCATGAATCAAACTGGTTGGCCTGCACTCCATGAATTTTTTTGGGTGTGTGTTTTTAGGCACCAGTGTAACATAGGAAATGTTAACACCCTTTGGTAGTTTTCTTATTCTGAAAAATTCAGACACCATATGAAATACCTTATTCCCAATCAACAGCCAAGCCGTCTTGTAGAAACTGAAAGTGAATCCACCAGGCCCAAGCGCCTTTGAGTCATCACTATCCCACATTGCTCTTCTGACTTCATCTATTGTCACCGGTTGCAGATTGTGCATGAGAAAGTTTGTGAAACCCAGCCAAACCTATCTATGGCTTTGTTGAACCTGATCACTGTTTGAACATATTTGAAAAATAAGCAGCAACAGTAGCCTTAATTTCATATGGTGTAGTGGGTGTGACCCAGTAGATAGAATCTTTGTTATGCTTTTTCTTTCTCTTCTGATATTTACTGTTAAATGGAAGAATTTGTTGTATTTATCTCCTAGTTTACACCAAATCTTTTGCCTCCAAATGGCTTCCACATGTTTACTCATTGTCCACTATTCAGAGCTAAGTTCATGTCATTCAGAGATCTCCTGCTGACTTAGAGAACATCTTTCCCCTTCCTTTTCTAGCTGCTGGAGTCGGTTTTGAATATGAAAAGGCCTTTTATCCTGATTTCCAAAAGAGTTTTTGTTCCTTTTTTGAATTTTGTATGCCAAATAGTTGAGCTTCCTTACCTATCTGAATTTGCCATCATGCTCAACACAGGCTTCAGTCTAGGAAAGTTTGAGTTTCTCAGAAAATAAAGGGTGGTTCAACCAATAGTTGAGAAATCAAAATGGCCTTCACCCCTAGTCTTGATTTTGCATTCCCAATAATAGTTAATAGTGGTTTGACAGGCCTCTAGGATATCAATAAAATGCTAGTCCTAAAAATTGCAGATGACATTGTAGAGTAGCAAAAGCTCTATCATTATGGCTCATCGACTGTCCTTGGAAGCGAGTGTATTGATGACCAATTAAAGGATACTCTAGTAAGTTACACTCACTAATAAAGTCTCTAAATTCCTTTGCTCTTAGTTGATTCAGGTTGTTAGTACTTCTATCATTCTGATGCAAAGTTTCTTTAAAATCACTAACTAAAAACAATGGTACCTTAAAGGCAGTGTATAGGGTGATGATTTCCTCCCACAAGATCTCTTCTTAGTTTCCAAGATAAAACAAATGTCAACAGTATTATGTAACAACATCTTCTTGATAGAAAACCGTTTGGCAGACATGCCCAGACCACATAAATTCGAAAGAAAATCTGTATAGGAAAAGAGATGAAAATCATACCAAGATAGATGGAGATTTGCAGCCTCTAGTTCGCTGCCCTGTCTGCAATCTCCCTATCGATCTGGTGGTCAATGTCATTTTCAAAAATCATCAATTCAGTTGTATTGCCAAAGCCCAGAGTCTGTCCTGCTTGTAACATTCCTTCCATCTCAGATGCTTTGCCATTATCGGGAATGCCAGCTGCAAGGATTGGTTGAGTGTTGCAGATGTTGCCTTTAGGAATGCCAGAACCATGGAGCATGACAAATCATCATCTTTGTTAGCCATTAGCGGCTGCAGACTACCAGAAGAAGTTAGTATTTTAAATTTGGTCTCGCGTTTCTGTAGAACCATACGGTGGACACCATGTGGTTTCCTGCCACGCCATTCTTCCTCATGTATTGTGGAAGAATTATCTACAGGCGAGTCTTGATCATCGTATAAATCTGGGCTGAGATGAACTCGTGACTGTGGGCCGGTTGCATGCTTGGTAGATGGGCTCGAGCTGCCTCTATCCTGCATGTGGGATTCTGAATCAGGTAAGTTAGTGGAATAGAGAAGTGTTTGAATAGGAGTGGTCTCCAGGAAAAAGGATAGTATAAGAAACAGGTGCGTAACAGAACCACGAATCACATCCATTACGCCAACAAACAAGGTGGTCGGCACCTGGTTCCATGCCAGTTACACGATCAACGTCATCAATTCTGGCGACATCAGAAGTGTGTTCAGTGCTAGAATCAAACGAAAGTAAAGTTGTCGGCAACATCAAATCAAAAGCCCCCATGTTGTATTCAATAGCTTCAAAACCGGGATAATGCAGTGGATCAAGTTCTTAGAGATTAATACGATAATCTGCCCCATTTAACCAGATTAAAATAGTCTCCTCAATGAATCTATGATGTCTGGTACCGATTAAGGAATTGATATAACCAAGGCTGCTAAATTCTAAGTTGACTTTGTCAAAACAATAATTCTACCAAAAGACGATAAAATCTTTGTGACTGTGGTAGCAGACCAGCAAGAAGTGGAAAATCAATAACCTCAATCCAAGCATACCGACCAATTGGACCACCTGAATCGATACAAGGCCGTAATTCATCAAAATAAACAGACCATGTTGTTAAGTTCATCTCAAAGGCCTCCATCATTGAATCATAAGTAGAGAAGGAGATTGAAGCCTGTGATGCACCCATAAACTGAAATCCTAGAAATTGAACTCCATTACCAAAGACTTCCTAGTGTCCCGATAATTTACTCCTTCGTTGATCAGTTCGACTAAGCTATTCTTTATCCATAAAATCTCCCCCTCGTCAGGATCATGAGTAATCAATGGCATAGAGTCTGACTTGATTTCATTTTTAGGAATAGCTAAATCTCCATATGTACCATTAGCTGTGCACACCACAACAGGATAACTTCTTGTATCTCGCAACCGAATAGAAACAGAGACACTAGGAACCCTGGGCTTAGGTAAACTCCTTGATGAGGACGCTTTCGATTCCTTATGATAACATTGTATGTTTGCATGAAGCTTAAACGAACTAAACCATATTCCATAGACTAGCGACTGTCCCATACTTGTTGAAAGTGCTGCGCGAGGAGGAATAGTCTAACAGATTGGGAAACGCTCAAAATATATCTGAACCAACTCGTTAAAGGTGCAGGAGGTTGATGCGGGGTAGGTGGGGTTGGTTGGGATATGTGTTTAGGGAGATCAGAGGTGGTAGGGTTTTGGGAGAAGGCGAGAGGACATGGTTTAGGTCTTGCGACTGGCTTAAAGTTTTGAGTAAAAGAGGTTACTCTTCCTCTCTTCTCTAACTCTCTTTTTGATAAGAAACTTCTTCTTGTTCTTTTTCTTCCTTCCAGATTTTGGTTGCTGTAAACATTGGGACCGTTGATGGCATTGACACTAATCTTGAACTCTCTAAGTTCCTCTTTTTCTTTTATCTTTTTTCCTCTTTTTTTGTTCTCTTCTGTTTTTTTCTTTCCCTTTTTTTTTATATCTATTGAGTGGCTTTTTATACGTGAATGTCAATCTTTTTATGAAAGGAAACCATCACCAACTTCATGGAAACTGAATCCTTGAAAATTGTCCTGATGAATCTGGATTGGAAATCATCTTAGATGTTGACCACCAATCCCTCTTCTCTTGATTTGTGAGGAGAGAATCATGGGTTAAAAGTTGGATTCTAAGTAAACATGGAAAGTCTGAGCTTATGGTCTAGAAGAGAGACTGTTGGAGAGGGTGTGTGTTTGGCCCGAAATTTGGAGAGGATTCAAGCAATTAAATCGCGATTCTTTGCACCATGATTGTAGCTGATCTATGAGAGAACATGTTTCTTTCTTTTTATGCTATCACGAGAATCAATCAGGATCATAAATTAAGCTCTAAGATCATGTGAGAATCAGTCGTCTTAACCTTGCCTAAAAAATATGCAGATTCATGAACAAAACGACGTTGTTTTGTTTGAATCTTCAAAGCCTGTTCCTCCCCAAATTAAACCAAACACATTGTTTCATTTAATGTGAAACGATGTCGTTTTGGTCCCAATTAGGTTTTCCTAATTAAAATCATGTCAAACTTAATATTCATCTTTCCATTTCAGTTGCTTTTGCATTTCAGTTCTTGGTCTTTGAAGTTTCCTAATTTGGGTCGATTTCACCTTTTTTTCCTTAATTTCTTTCAATTCCGCCCTTGAACTAATTAGAACAACCCCTCTGATTTCTCTATTACTTCTAATCTGGTCCCCAGTCTTTCAATTTTCTTTTTTAAGTTGATTTGGCGCCTAAATTCAATATTCATTTTCAATTAAGAACTTAATTGATTTTCTAACTTGGCTATTTCTTTCAAACTCATCCTTGAACTTCCTTTTGTTTAGTTTCAGCCAAATTAAACCAATTTAAGCCATTTTTCTTTAATTTCTTCTTCAATTCAACCCTCAATTATGACCCAAAAATTTCTAAACTCAATTTTTGAATATGATACTTAATTATTTATCCAATTTCAAACCCAGATATGTATTTTTATTTTTATTTTTTATCTTTAATTTTTTTATTTTTGTATTTTTATATAATTTTATGATTATTTCTAACCTTACAAAAATTAATAAAAAAGACCAAAACAATATAAATGATTAAAATTGACTAAAATTTTCAAAATAAATTTTTTAAAAAATACATATAAAAAATAAAAAATTGATTTGACAAACACAATTAGGAATTTAGAGATATATTAAAGATAAGAAATGTAGATTTATATTGAAAACATACCTAATCAAAGAAAAAATATATCAATTCATTTATCCTGGATTTGTAAGTTGTTCCTGGAACCACTAGTCAAGTTTTTGTATAATGATGTTTGTGAATATGATAAAAATATATGTTAGTAATTATAAAATAAAAATTAATGAATCTTAAAATTATTATAAATCCAACAAGCCTCGTACTAAAATGATTTTTTGATGAGGTCATTATCCCAATATCAGTTAGGAAATAAGGGCTTAATTATTTATATGATACCAATAACACCCTTTTCATTGTGAAGTGTCTTTTAAGGGACAAAATTCACCAAAAATCATGTGGAACAATACCTCGTGGTGAGCATATTATATTGCAAATATGTACACACCTCATCAATGACAACAATTTATCATTTTATTTTGAAAAAACAAAAACTTTTGAATTAATCCTTCATTCATTTCTTCCATTTCCCATATATAAAATCAAAATACTATCTAAATACGATGTTTATTTTCTAGATGTTTATGATGAAAATATTTTTTAAAAAAATAGAAAAGGTGTTTTCAAACTGACTTTCACAAATCAAAATAAAGCTCTCTCTCTCTTTTATAGATTATTAGATCTTAACAAACCATCCACATCTAGATTTATGCATTCATAATAATGAAAAATTTACAGCTTTCTCAAATATTCCCCTTACTCGAAATGTTACGAGCTTAATATTTTGGGCCGGGGTTAGCCATACCGTCCATCTTTCTCCCTTGATGGCATCTTTTTGTTTATTTTAACTTTCTTTTATTATTAAAAAGGTGTTCTTTGATCTTTCTTTACTCATTTTAGATCTAAACTAGATTGTTTGCCGTGTTATGTTATAAGTTGAATTATTTTTTAACATAAAAAAATCCAAACATTGCTATCATTGTTTTAGTGAAAAAAAATATTTGTGTAGAGATTAACTTGATATGATCTCATCGACTTAATGAATCCAAATGCAATCCAAACAATCAATAAAAAAGTAGTTTGATTCATAAAAATTCAAGAAAATATTTTTTAAAAAAAAAATATTGAAACAACAATATATTGGATCGATATGGGTCAACTTATGTTAACTTGTCAAATTCACAACTTAGATCATAAGACCATGATAACCCCTATATAAAGCAATTCAAAATAAATTATGCAGTTTAATTTTCAATCAACCCAATGTAGAAGAATATGATTGAAAAAATTTAATTAAAAAATAATAAAAGAATCTAACCTGAGTTAACCTGTTAAATTTGTGACCCGAGTCATGAGATTAAGATAACCTTACAGAAAGTAAATAAAAAAACTTGAGTCAACCTAGGTTAATATGTTAAATTCATAACCAAAGTCATAAGATTGTAATACATAAAAAGAAAATAAAAAAAAAAATTATGAAGCTCAATTTTCAATAAACTCATTGTTAAAGGTTGAAATTGAAAAAAAAAATCAATCTAAAAACAGGATACGATAAAAAACGATTTAAGTCTACTTAGGTTAATTCGCAAAACACATGACTCGAGTCATAATACCGGAAAAACCTTATAGAAAGCGATCAAAATAAATCATGAAACTTAATTTATAATCAATTTCATATTGAAGAATGAAATTGAAAAAATAATAATTAAAAAAGAACAAAAAAAAACTCGAGTCAGCTGGATTAACCTACCAATAAACCTGCAACCCTAGTCGTGAGACCATGATAAGCTCATAGAAATCAAACCGAAATACATCATGAGGCTTAATCCTCAACTAACTCAATATTAAAGGATGAAAATGAAAAAAAAATCAATTAAAAAAATAAAATAAACTCAAATCAATCGAGTTAACCTACCAAACCTACAACATAGGTTATAATGTCAAGCTAACCATGTATAAAGCAAATAAAAATAAAATTATGAAACTCAATCTCTAATAAAATAAATATTGAAGTATAAAATTAGAAAAAATATAGAATAAAAAAAACAAAAGAAATTTTTTTTTTGAAATAAATAGTGTTATATGAGGTGGTGCATGGTAAAAACATATATATATATATATATATATATATATATATATATATATATATATATATATATATAAAGGGTGCTCTAGTGTGGAAAAAGAAAAAAAATTATTAGAACGACATTCCATATAATGCAAATTTTGAAGATATATATTGAGCAACCGAAGATTTCCTTCACAAACATGTAGTTCTTAAAATTCTTGTATGACCTTTGCAAATCTTAACTCATTCTTTTCTTTTTTTATCAGGTTCCAATATTTTCTGTTATTTTTTGTGAAAGTTTACTGTGTGTTCGCTTAATTTTTCTATAATATTTCAAGATTAATTTTTATACAATTCTGCGGAGCCATATTTTTTTCCCATAAAAAATAATGTTTAGTCACAACCATCTTTTAAAAAGAGAAAAAAATTCATGATTCAAATTATAAAACTAACTAGGTAAAATAAATATGTTTTATTTTAATTAGATAATTAAAAAAAACAATGATAATAAATAAACTAATTAAAAACAACGATGTTTATAACTTGGAAAGAAAAACAACTTTTTTCAAAAAATAAAAAACAATGCATCTCAGTTCTTAGCTAATTAAATATGGAGGATGAAATTAGAAAAAAAATACAAAAAAAAATAATATGAGTTATCATGACAAACTTGTAATCTATGTAATAAAAAGTGAGCCAACCTAGTAGCCTAAATCATGAAATCAAGATAACTAAATAAAAAAAAATAAAGAAAAACAAAAAGGCCATTTTTTATATAAAAACCAAAGTCGAAAGATAAATAAAAAAAAAAGAAATAAGTTTTTTTTTTTAAATATCAACTCATACTAACTTTTCAAATCTGTGACCTGGGTCATTAGACTAGAAACATTATACCTTGAAAAAACACAAAGTCCAATCCCCAACCAATTAAATATTGAAAGATGAAATTAAAAAAAAAATCATTCAAAAGAATCCAAAACAAAAAATAACAATTAAAAAATTAAGGATCGAAACTGAAACAAAAAAATAAATTAGAGGACACACACAAATGTTTTATTGAAGGGTAAAATTGTAAAGAAAAAAATCAATTTAACAAAAGGACAAAAAAAATCAAAAGAGTGAGGACCAAATTGAAAAAAAAAACAATAAATCACAAATTGGGATTGAAGGATAAAATTAAAAATAAATAAAGATTTTACGAAAGGGCAAAAAAATAGAAATAAAAAGAATAAGGACAATATCGAAAACAAATAATATATCATAAATTGATATTGAATGGTGAAATTGAAAAAAAAAAAAATTCTACAAAAAGGGAAAGAATAAAAAAAATAAGAACCAAATTAAAAAATATATACAATAACTTGGAATTAAAAGATGAAATTAAAAACAAATTAAAATTCAACAAAAGGGTCAAGAAAAAAAATAAAAATCGAAGTTGAAATACCAATAACTAAAAGAATAATTTTAAATTTTTAAATGATTAGCCTACATTTTGAGGTGAGGGGGAAGAAAAGAGAAGGAAGAAAAAAAAAACATTGTCGGTGACAAACTCTGCCACATTTGTCACCACGTGCTTTCCAAATATGAAGAGAACATCGTAAGATGTTGCATGCGCCACTAAAAAGGCTTAGGCACCTCCCACACACACTAACAATTTTTCTATTACATTATTATTTTATATTTATTAAATGATTTAATTTTTCTCAATCAACTTTATAGTAAAAAAAATTGATTTCAATGATAATAGAATCATTTTACAGTAAAATAAATAAAATAACTAACAAAACTTATTAATGTCAACTCTAAAAAATTTGCCTTATAGAGTAAATGAGTTATTTCATTGCTTTTAAAAAAATGAAAAAACAATTCTATCCCAAAACAATGACAATTGATTTTTCATGTTTAGGGCAAAAGAATAGTTTTGACTATTGATGAAAAGTGTTTTATAAATATATGAAGAAGTGATGATATCCACGGATGAAATTCTGTTTTAGTTTATTTTTAATTTTAATATATATTTAAAATTTTGATATTTTTAATATTAACTCTAAAATATTTGCCTTATAAGGTAAATGAGTCATTTCATGGCTTTAAAAAAAAAAAAAAACAATTCTATCCCAAAACAATAACAATTGATTTTTTATTTCTAGGGCAAAATAATAGTTTTTGACTATTAATGAAAAATGTTTTATAAATATATAAAGAAGTAATGATATTCACCGTTGAAAATCATCATTCTGTTTTAGTTTATTTTTAATTTTAATATACATTTAAAATTTTGATATTTTTATACCATTTTAATATGCTGATATCAAAAAAAAAATTTAAAATAAAAAATATATTATTTTGATATATTTTGGAATGAAAAACACTTTAAAAAATAACCATTACCACATTCCCAAACACATAAAACCCATCAACTCTCAAGAAGTATTTATGCATCTGAATTTCTCTTTTAAGTCACCAGCCAAACTAAGGAGAAAATCACATTGATCTCTGCTCATTTTCATTTATTTAAATTAATTACTTTTGAAAGTATTTAAGATTTTTAAGAGCAATTAATTTCTTGAGTTTAAGACCTTTTAGTTAATGTACACACTTAATTAGCTAATTCAGCACTACCATTTGATATTGATTCGAATTAATGACTTGTACGTACTTGATCAAGAGAAAAAAAAACCAGCCACAAATATTGTTTTTTATATTATAATATATTTTTCAAAATGTTTTTTAAATTTTTTATATTTAAAAAAATAATATAATATATTTTTAAATATTTTTGGTTAATTTTGATATATTAATATTAAAAATAAAAATATATATTTTAAAATATTTTTAATTAAAAAATATTTTTAAAAATCACGCCACATCACAATACCAAATAAATCACAATTACGAGTGTGTTTGTTTTTGCTTTTTGTGGTTGAGGTTATGATTGGGTACAATCCATTTATGCACAAACCTCAACCACAAAAAAATATTTTTTTTTATTTTTTTATTTTTTAATGGGTCCCACACCTAAACCTCAACCTCCACCTCAAATACAAACACTCAGTAAAAGTTAACCCAGCATGCTAGCTGTGTATAGTTAATAAATCAAAATTGGTCTTTTGACTACGATATTGCATGCATAAAGGAATCCTTTCACTACGATATTGCATCTCAATCTAATAACGTAAATGAATAGTTTTTTATTATTATATATTATCTAACAAGTAAAGTCTTTTTAAATTTGAAATATATACAAATTTACCATCATATATCTTATATTTAATTTGCTTAATTTAATTAAGGAAGACGATTCAAACACAATACATAATTTTATATTAGTCTTAGCACACTTATTCAAATGAAAAATACTTTGACTAGAAATTTGAAAAAATATATAATATTTCAAGTTGTATTGCATGAGGTGAAATTAACCTTGCCTCATTGATCATCATACACGCAAAACACAAAGGGTCCAATCAGGAAGATGGATAAGAAGACATCAAATATGCAGGGATACAAGCAGAGCTCCTCCAAACCTTGGAGTGCACCTTGAGGATCGCTCTAGCTCTCTCCTTGCTCTTTAAACTACTATCCACTTGCAAAAGCACACACAACTTGGTCACAGCACCAACCTGCAACATTTCTTGAAGAACCCTAGAAGTTGCAGAAAACCTACAAATGGAGCACAGAATTCTCACTGCCTTATCACTTGCAACATGAGAAACCCTAAGTATTTTCTTGGAAACAACTGCGAGTCCTGCCCCGTGCTTCAATAACTCTGCTCGTCCATCAGCACAACCACAAAGCAGTTCTAAAACAGCTAGAATAAGTTCACAAGCTCTCCTGTCTGATGTATCAAGAAGAAGCTCGATCAAGACAGAAACTGCACCACCTTCGACGGCTTTGATTCGGTTTTTTCCCCATGGACAAATTTCCAAGAGAAGCTTCAATGCTGCCTTTGAGGCCTGTTGTGAGATCTCATCATCAAGTACGCGTACTATCTCGACAAACATTTCCGGTCTGATACTAATCAAATGCGTTGGATCAGCCACTTCGAAAACGGACTTCAACAACATGGTCGCATAAGCTCTAGATTGATAGCTGCTATGCTTCAAGATTTGCAGCAACGACTCTAGAAACCGATCACCATCGTTGATTATCAGATTCTTTAGTTGCCTCCGTGATATTTTGAGATGATAAAGAATGTTCAAAGCTTCATCACTTGCCCTTGTGAACTCCGATTCATGATCATCGCTGTCTATCTCAACTGAAGTAGAATTATCAGTTTTCAAGATCGAAACCAAGAAATCAACTACACCAGCTTCCTCTAGACAGCTTCTATTGCTTTCACTTTCAAGCGTGATTGATCTAAGCCTTCGTAGATTCTTGAGCAGCAAGTGTGGAAATTTCTTAGCATCGTTAAGGAGTTTGGAGATCTGGGCTCTATCAGCGAGTGGCTTTGGAGTTGGGATTCTCTCGATACCGAACGAGGCATTGAGGGTGCACCATGCTTGGATCAAACGACGAAGGGTGTGGTTTGGGGTGAGATCTTCAGTAAACAACTCTTGCTTTGTGACAGGGCAAGTTTTATTTTTGCATGAAAATAACCACTTCTCAATGTTCTCTCTATCATAGGTAATCCCAGTTGAGACTGTAACTGGATCTCTCATGAGTTGAAGGGAAATTGGGCAAAGAAAATGATAAGGAACATCGATTTGATCCATTTTGAAGAACAGAGAAGCAAACTTAACAATACACAAACAAAACTAAAAAAGAGAAGCTGAAACAATATGATCAAACGTACCAAGAGTACTAAAAAGGGCTCTAACTTGAATATCAAAACTCAAGAAACAAAAAGAGCACTTGAATGACAGAAAGGAGGTAAGGAGAGAGCTCTACCATTAAAAGCTGAAGAATGGAATTTCTTGAACGGATCTGTTTAACTTCCAAACTTGTCTACAGCATGCTAGAAGTTGCAAGATAGCTTTTTATTATTCAAAGTTGTGGGAGATAGGGATGCGGTTTTATATGTGTGTGTGGAAGCTGTTGAAGCCAGCGAAAGTCAGCACACGGAAAATCAGAGAGGGCATTAATCGTGGACCTTTTCCAAGGTTTTGGAAGAAGAAAAGCTCAAGAACTAAGAGTTGACTTTAGCTTTAAATAAAGAAATGAATGAATGGGAGACTATTCCCTTGTATTAAGACAAGAGTCGGTGTTGCAATGTGTGCTCTATGTGTCCTAGATGGGCCTTTGACTTTCATCATCTTTCAATAACAGAAGGCGTCCAGATCATTAGATGTGGTGGGTGCTGCTTGGATGGTGCCGGCAGCTTCTCAGGCGCCTCATGGGGTTTCCTAAGGATTAACTTCACGTGTTGCTGACTTAGCTCTCCTATTTTTGGTTTCTTTACTAACAGGTAATATTCCAAGGATGTGGTCCATTTAGGGAAGTTTGAAGTGTTTTTTAAAATCACCTATTGTTTGACCAAGTAATCTTTAGGTATGGAGAAGGGTGCGGCCTGCATTTCTAAATCAAATAAACATCGTCGCATTGATGTCTTTAGCTTGGAATATTGGGGCCTGCACCCTATTATAAACAGATTTTAATAACTACTAGTTGCATAACCCACAAGATACCGCGAGTTAATTTTTTTTTGTAAAAAATACCAAAAAAAATTAAGATCTAAAAATATTAGGTGTTTCTACAAAACTACATCCAAAAATTTTGAGTTTGGCTATAACATCTGACCCAAAAGTAATATTTATAATAATATTATTATTATTATTATTAAACTTGCATGACCCAGTAGGTCTAGCTCCAATACCAGATCCAATAGCCTTAGATGCGGATCTGGCTGCAAGGTCATGTCATAAAAGTGTGATAATTAAATTAATTAATTAAAAAAAAAAAAACCAATAGAAAGAAAAAAACTAATGAAGAAAAAAAAAAAAAAATTGAATTAATTGGGTTAACCCGCTAAACCTTGGATTCGTGTCATGAAAGTTTGATAATTAAATAGAAAAAAAAAATTAACGAGTTAACCCAGAATTAATCGGGCTAACCTGTCAAACCAGGTTACCTGTCAAATCCGAAATCCGTGTCATGAAAGTGTAATAACTAAATAAAAAAAGAATTGAACATTAACAACCTAAACTAAACGAAAAAAATTATTTAAAAATAAAAAAACAAAAACAAAAACAAACAAAAGACATAAGCCTGTTACTAATGAGAAAAAGGAAAAAAAATTTGAATCAACTAAGTTAACCCATCAAATCAGGTTAACCCGTTAAACCTAGGATTGACATCATGAAAGTTTGATAACTAAATAGAAAAAAAAAATCGATGGGTCAAACGAAAAAAATTGATTAAAAAGGAAAAAAACAAAAAAAAATCAGGTTAACTCGTTAAACCAGGTTAACCCGTCAAACTCGAGATCCGTGTCATGAAAGTATGATAACTAAATAAATAAAAAATTCACATTAACCAACTAAATTAAACAAAAAAAAATTTATTAAAAGAAATAGAAAAAAAAATTGAACATTAACAACCTAAACTAAACAAAAAAAAAAAAATTAAAAAAATTAAAAGACATAAGTCTATTACCAATGAGGAAAAAGAAAAAAAATCTGAATCAACTGAGTTAACCCATCAAATCAGGTTAACTCGTCAAACCTGTGATTCACGTTATGAAAGTTTGAGAACTAAATAGAAAAAAAAAATCGATGGGTCAAACGAAAAAAAAATTAACAAACTAAACTAAATGAAAAAATTGATTAAAAACAAAAAAACAAAAAAAAAATTCAGGTTAACTCGTCAAACCCGAGATCCATGTCATGAAAGTATGATAACGAAATAAAAAAAAAAATTCACATTATCAAACTAAATTAATCAAAAAAAAATTCATTAAAAGAAATAGAAAAAAAATTGAACATTAACAACCTAAACTAAACGAAAAAAAATTAATTAAAAAAAAACAAAAGACATAAGCCTATTACTAAAAAGGAAAAAAAAAAATTCAGGTTAACCCGTCAAACCCGAGATCCGTATCATGAAAGTATGATAACTAAATAAATAAAAAATCACATTAACAAACTAAATTAAACAAAAAAAAAATTCATTAAAAGAAATAGAAAAAAAATTGAACATTAACAAGCTAAACTAAATGAAAAAAAATTAATTAAAAAAAACATAAAAAAAAAGACATAAGCCTATTACTAATGAGGAAAAAGAAAAAAAATCTGAATCAACTAAGTTAACCCGTCAAATCAGGTTAACCCGTCAAATCTGGGATTCACGTAATGAAAGTTTGATAACTAAATAGAAAAAAAAAATCTATGGGTCAAATGAAAAAAAAATTAACAAACTAAACTAAATGAAAAAAAATTGATTAAAAAGAAAAAAAAACAAAAAAAAAATTCAGGTTAACCCGTCAAACCTGAAATCCTTGTCATGAAAGTATGATAACTAAATAAAAAAAATTTTCATATTAACAAACTAAATTAAACAAAAAAAATTCATTAAATAAAAAACACAAAGGAAAAGGCAAAAAAAAAAAAAAACCCATAGGTAAAACAAAAAAAAAAAAGGGAAAACAAAGACAAAGACAAAAAAAGTCAAGTGTTTGTGCACGGTGATTGATATGTAAAAACAGAAGAAACAAAAAAAAAACTACAATAAAAAACTTACGCATTTTAGAGTTTTTTAATTATGTTTAAATTTATAATAAATATTTAATTTTTATTCCTCAAATAATTGAGAGATGCTATTGAACGTGTACCAGTTAGGGAAATGATCTTGCAAGATTTAATGTTTGGTCTTCCTATATTTTTGACATGGCCTGGCTAATTAATGATCCTTTAATTTAATTATTTTTGAAAAGGCCAATTAACATAAAAATAAATTATTTTTTTGATAAAATAACATACTTTAAAATATCACTATTCAAGAACACGGCATCTAAATTGATATTGTATTTCTAAACCTCATCAATTAATTACTATCATGTCATGGTTTGAAAACAATTAAATTAATGTGTATGTCTTCTCTTCTTTGTAAACAACGTCTACTCTCAAACAAGCGAACCAGACATACATATGAGAGAGAGAGAGAGAGAAGGGGTTAATGATTATAATTATATTAAGTTGTGAGATAATGTTAAAGATATAATTTATATTATTTTTTAATATATTTTTTTAAATAAAAAATTTTTATACTTGAAATTTATATAGATTTATATTATTTTATATTTAATTTTTATCAAATAAATAAAAATAATAAAAATTTATATTTATAATACTTAATTATTAAAACTCTGACACTACATTAATAAATTCTTTCAACTTAATAACTTAAATTATTAAATAAAATTTTAAAATATAATTTATATTATTACATAATATTTACTTCTTAACTGCATTCCAAAGTTTCATCGCAACCTTCTTCAGCTTTCTCTATTCCATCACTTCCCCTGAAAACTTGCTAATTTTCAATTCCATTCTCTCTCTCTCTCTCTCTCTCTCTCTCTCTCTCTCTCTCTCTGACAGCCTTTTCATATTTTAAGCAACAAATTAATCTTCTCTCAACATTTTTTCCGCCTTTTCAAAACTTGGATTCAAGCTTTTAAGCTACCCATCTCTCTCTCTCTCTCTCTCTCTCCAGCAACAAATTAATCTTCTTTCTACTTTTGCAGGTAAGAGTGTAACTTAAACCTTACTGCTGCTTATAATATAAACACAGACGAGACTAATGGTAAGGAGAAACGGTCTTGGTTTTTTTTTTTAAGGTATACACTCAATCTTGAAAACTTAGTTCCTTTGGAATTATTTTTTATAATAATAAAAAAACGTGATGTGAACTTATCATGCTTCTAAAGCATGATATGTTTAATTGTTATTTATCTGAAATATAATAATTATCTTGTTGTTGTGTTTAAAAATAACAATATTTAATAAATATCATATGAAACGTGATAAAGTGAAAATATATTATTTTACCAAAAAAAATTCAAATGATGTTATACTATAAAAAAATTAAAATTACCATGCTAATTATTTTTTTAAAATCCAAATAAGTTCAAGTTTTAATAATTCTAATTTAATTATTTGATTATTATATATATAATAAAGGAGCGATACCTTTCATTCTAATGATTTGATTATTATAGACAAGATCCAATGAATTTCTTCATAAACAAAAAACATATACTACTTCCAAAGAACTAATTAAATGGTGTTCATAAAATTATCCCCACCAATATATATTATTCAGATTTTGAGTCTCTTTAGTGCTTGATCCGGAAGAGTTCATGTTTTGGATTTTGTTTTTAGAAGCTGAGATCGCATAAATATCAATGAATTCATGTATTATAAATCTTGAACAAACCGAGCACATAACTTTTCTAGATACTATATTATATATCAAATCTTTGAGAAAAATAGCTAATCTGTCAACTGTATCTAACCATACTGTTACAGTGTTTTGCTTGCCTACTAATCTATGACACTGAGATTTATAGTTTGAAACTTGTATGCATATATTATGGTAAAATGTATATCACTTTCTTTTAAAATAAATAAATAAATAATCAGTCTACAAACATACACAATGTCAAATCTATTAATAGTAAATAATAAGCTTGTTTAAGAGTTCGTTATATTTATTTTTCACTTAAAAATATATTAAAATAATATATTTTTTATTTGTTAAAAATTAATTTTAATATTAAAATATTAAAAATATTAATTTGAATCAAAAATAAAATTTTAAATTTTTTTTAAAAATATAGTTTTAAAACACAAAAATAAATATCACCTATTACTTATTACTAATTAGCACGCTTCCTGAGGCAGTTGACTTGCAAAAAGACAAATAAAATCATTGCTGCCATCTGCTACTAGCTAGCGGTCCATCATATTTCCCCTTTTATTAATATTTTGAAATTAAATTAAAGTCCATCACAAACTTGTTCCACCTTCAATTTTGTGCTGCTACGAGCCAGGGTAAGACTATTAATTAATTGGCAGGGAGATATTCCAGCTAGTTCTTTTTTTTTTTTTTTTGTCATGCTTCTCTTTTTACAAACTTGTACAAAACCTTCCATACATGATAAAAATGAAAAAAAATAAATATATTTTTAAAATGTTTTTTGGTAAGGAATAATATAAAACTATTTATTAAATTTAACATAATACCTAAAAATTTTGAGTTAAAATAATTAAATATTCATGAATTTGAATTTTATTATTTATATTTGATTAAATTAAATTAAATATAAAATAATTGTGGATATTTTTAATATCCTAAAAGGTTTTCATTAAACAAATTATATTAAAGAATAATATAAAATTATTTATTTTCACTTAATATCTTAAATATCCTTATGAAAATTAGTTGAAAATATTATTCATTGACGTTTTAAGAAAGAAATATGAAATATCTATTACACATTACATAAATGGAATTGTAACTTAATGGTTATGAGCTTCTTATTCTTACAAATAGAATACGATTCTATTTAAATTTTTTTATATGGTGTAGCATTTAAAATTTTCTTTTTGTGGGAAACTCTCAACGTAATATACGTGCACTGGTGCACACGTATTAGTGTGTGTGTTTAAAAATAGGGTATATCTATATATTTTTTATTGAATTTAATAGTTGAATTTGAGTTTTATTTAAGAGACTAGGATTTTATGAAAGAAGAAGGTTGAAACTGGAAACAAATATATATATGATAAATTAAAATTGAAAAATTTAATTAAAAACAATAAAAATTTAATAAAAGCATTAAAAAAAAATTAAAAATTAAAAAAATAAAAATTAAAGTTGAAATATTAAAAGCAATGAGGTCCAACCTATATTTTTCATGGTAGGAAGAGGATACAAAAAAAAAAAAAAAAACCAACCAACAAAAAACTGCTTTACTGCTACTTGCATGCATCCTATCGGGAAGAAGAGGATGCGATGACTTGTCTAATAACATGAGAAAAAGAAAAAAAAAAGGATTTTATTTAATTGAGAGTTACAACACGCAGCGCTTAAAATAAATAGGTGCCTCTTATGCATCGGTATATTTTTTAAATTAAATAATATTTAATTGATGCTAAAAGAAAAAAATATTCTTGATTACCAAGAATGATTTTGCCTTTAGTTTTAGATTATTATTATTATTATTATTATTATTATTATGTACTTCCTTGATAATTTTATTTTCTATTTAATCACATTATTTGAACAAGGACGCGGGTTGGCAAATAGTGATTATACTATATTTTACACCAAAGCAATTCTGTGAGGTAAATTTCAAAGTTAATTTTATTTAATTACTCAATAATTAAAATAAAAATTCAAAGGATTTAAATTCTAGAGGAGAAATGTATTTTTTAGGTTGAAGTCCACATTCCTTATTTATGCATTTATCATTTGATGAAAAAATATCATTTGTTTTATTAACAACGTTGGTTTTTTTATAACAATTTAAGATAATTAAAACAAATATTTGTAGGAATCTCAATAATTCAAATTAAGGATGGAAAAAATTCATTTATTGAGGCAAAAATCCTATTTTCTTATTAACTTCTTTTTTTTTTTACAAAAAAACATGTCTTTTTTTATTAGTAACATGTTTTTTAAAATAAAAACTTATCATAATCTAAATGGCAAGTTTCAAATAAAAAAAATACCCATGTCTTCATAATTGTTATATGGTTATATGAAAAAAAATAAGAATAATTAATTCATTAAGACTATATAGAAAATTAACAATAAAAAATATCTATTTTTTCCCATTAAATATTCATATGCAACTTTTTCTACAAGCTGTTTCATATTACATTTATATATAATTATTAACAAATTTATTGCAATATAAAAATTTCTAATGTTATTTAAAATGTAAGGCATAAAATAGCATTATGATTATTGATTAAAAAAATATATTTTAAATTAAAAAAAAATTGATTCTTGACCTAGGAGGTTAGGCTATAGTGTTTGGCCTTTAAAAAAGATAGTTGAGCTCATGTGGACCTAGAAGGTCAAGTATATATATTTGATATTTAAAAAAAAAATTCTAGGAAATGACACATTGAAAATCGAGGGCAAGTTTTTAGACATAAAACCTAATTTTTTACTTGTTTTGACTTGAAAACACTGTTAAAAATATCGTTGAAACTTCAATAACCTCATTTATAACCCTAAAACACCATCTAATAACTCTAAAAACTAAAAATCAAATCAAATTTAAAAAACTCTCTTAATTATCACTGAAACTTCAATAATTTCATTTACAACCCTAAAACACTATCTAATCACTCTAAAAACTGAAAATCAAATCAAATTTTAAAAAAAACTTTACAAACCTAGATCTTCTTTTCTTTTTAGATGGTTAAAGGGCAAGCCTACCATCATTAAACTTCCATCTAAAAGCCAAATCAATTGACACTGGTTTTTTTTTCATGGCCTAAATATGTATAACTAAATTTTCTCTTTTTTATTTTTTTTTATAAATTTTTTCTTTCATCTCTCAAGGATGAAGCATGATGAAATGAAGTTAAAAAACCAAAACATAAAAATATAAAACTAAAACAACCAAATATGAAAAAATAAAAAATTCAAGGACCAAAGTGTACTTTTAGATGCAAAAATTGCATTGTTTCTACCATGCAATCCATGATATTTAGTCTCTTAGTTAGCATTTTATTACTACCTCGAAACAAAAAAGATTAAGATGGTGGGGATAGGAGAGATAAGACAAAAAATGACATAGAGATATGATTGTGTTTGATAATAATGAGTAAGATAGGAATCTCTATATTTTATTTAATTATGGTGGATAAAACAAAATAAAATATGAAAAAGTGTATTTTACTCTTAATATGTATTATTGTTAAACTTACATATTAATTAAAAATAGTTAAATATTATTTTTTTTCTTATTTTATACTGAGTTTTAAAATTAATAATTTTATAATACTCCTAATTATAAAATCAAGACTGTAAAATGGGTTGACCTAGGACCAGAAGGCGTAGACCAATATGAGTTAAAACGGGTTGATCTGGGACCCAAGGTGTAGATCAATATGAGTTCTTAAAAAAAAAAACTAGAGGAAGGATTAACTCAATCTAACTCAGTCAAAAACCTAGGCTGACTTATGACCCATTCGACCATGATAAAACACAGGTAAAAAAAAACCATTGATTTTATTTTTGAAAGATTGTTTGGTCAAAACAAGGTTACATTAATTTTTAGTTTTATTTTTTTATTTTTTGGTAAACCAAGGTTGATTTTCCTAACCCATTACTCGAGTCTTATCCCGTGTCAACTCTTGAGTTGGATTTAAAACTATAATAATAATATTTTTTTTATCTATATGTTAACCCTTCTAACTAGTGATCTAATCATTGCCTCTGAATGACTTTTTAGTCAGGTGTTAAAACTATAATAATTATTATTTTACGTTGACCTAGTTAACCTAGGTTGCCATCCCGACTTTTGATCTGGATCTTACCCCAGATTGATCCCCAAGTAGGGTTCTTAAATTATGATTATAATTACTTTTATTCTTATATTGATCCCTGTTAATGATCAACCCAACTCGTAACTCGGGCCTTACCTCAAGTCGACCCCTAAATCGAGTTTTAAAACTATTATAATAATTATTTTTATTTTTACATGGACTCGGCAACCCAAGCTGACCCTCCTGACTTGTGACTTGTAACTCGGGCCATGTCCTAGATCAACTATCAAATTGAATTTTAAAACTATGATAATAATTTTTATCCTTATATTTTTTTGTTGGATAATTTTGAAATTAAAAGTAATTTACATGAATAAAAAAAATAAAAAATATTGCCTTTAAAGACATATGCGTTTTGAATCTTTTATTTTGAAAATATAAAAACTCACTTTAAAATTGTTCGAAAAACTTTATTTTTATATCTCTAGGTATCTTTATTTCTACAACCAAACACATTTTATTTCCATCTCTTTTCCACGAAAATAACTAAATATTACTGTAATGAACAATACAAAATATTATAGATTCAACCCAACAAAAAAAATCATTTAGTTTTCTTTATAATTATAATTTAAATATTATATTTCTAATTCCAACATGTACAAAAGGCGTTATTTCATACTCTAAAGTAAGGCTGGTATGGACATAAAAAGGATCCTTTATCCAAGGCAAAAATCCACACACCAAGTGGACTTCGAAGAACAAAAGCACACATCCGAAAGCCCTCAAGTAGCTCGCACCATATGTATAATCGAACAAAAACATGAGCAAAAATTGTTAATTAATTCTACAGTTGCCCAATATTACTATTTATTTCACTTTGCTACCTCTAGTTTCACTCCAGTATTTAACAGTGACTAAATCTTACAGTAAACATCAACTTGTTTTTCTAAAAAATAAACCTGGCTTTGTTCCCTTTATAAGCTTTAATAGCTAAAAAACAAACAATTGTATATAAGTAATCATAATTTAGCAATTGTTTATTTGATATCTCCCTTCACTGAAATATATTTGAATTTCAGCGACTATAATTTATTTGGTTATCGTACAATTATTGTAATTTTAGCCTAATATATATATATATATAGTCTCACGCCTTTATATGATGATGCATCCTAAACTTTTCATCTTTTGAAATTACTTCGTGTTTACGTTCTCACAATTTTCATTGACTGCGTTCATCTCATTTTTTTACGAGTTGTATTATCTTTACTATAGACTTGGAACTTTTATCTTGTATCTTTTCTTGAGTGTTCGTGAACATAATTTTTTTATTGAGTAAAAATCTTGTTAAAGAATAAATGACACTTAAAACCACTTTGGACCGGATCGTGAGCTGTTGAAAAAGCAATTTTAGGGCTCGGTCTAGACACCTAATTAATTAACCATTCTCTTAGGTGCTTGGGTGTACAATAAGAAGACCAAGTCCATATTAATCAAACCAGGCTTAGGGTTGATCCATTCAAGTGGCTGAGTTTTGGGTCATATGGGTTAACTCGGGTCAACCTGAAAAAATAAAAAAAAATTATGTTTTAGGTTTTACTATTTCATATGAAAAAGTTTTACAACAATGCATGTAGATAAAGGCCATAACAAAAGAAATATGAGAAATAAAATGTTGTAAAGTTATCTCATATCGAAAAGTTAAAAAACAATTCATGTGAATATAACCTATAAAAAAGAAATGTGAAGTGTAGTATATTTATCCCACATCAAAAACTTAAGAAATAATTCATGTGGATATAAGCAATAAAAAAAAATGTAAAGTGTGGTATATTTATCCCACATCAAAAACTTATAAAACAATTCATGTGGATATAAGCAATAAAAAATAAATGTGGAGTGTAATATAGTTATCCCACATCAAAAAAAATAAAGAAATAATATATGTAAATGTAGACCATATATAGTTATCTAACATCGGAAACCCTTAAAAGCTCAAGCAACATGCCTGATCTTAGGTATTAGGATCATATTTGTTGCCCCGAGGTTCAGGCGTTAGGCATGCACCTAATGCTCTATAAGCTTGGGCAACATACTCGAACCCAGGTGCTGGACTCACGCTAAACACTCCTTCATCATAGGTGTGGAGCCTAAACCTAGGTGCAAGACGTTCACCCAGCATCATATAAGCTCTAGTGCTACATGTGAGCCCTAATGTTGGGCCCACACCCAATTCCCCCTGTGGGCTCAGGTAGTTTCGCCTAAGCCCAAATGCTTGGCATACGTTTAGCACATATTTGGTTCAACACGTGTCTTAACCCTTCTTAAGCATAACTTTGTAACCTGAGCTCAACCATTTTTATCTCCAATTACTATATATATATATATCATTAATGTTTATGTTAGTGATATTTATTGATATGACCAAAAATATATCTTATCCTAAGTGCAGGAGTGTCGAAGTAATAAATAAGCCGGCAAGACCGGGATTGAACCACATAGAGGTTAACTATATAAATTAATAATAATAATAATAATAATAATAATAATAATAATAATAATAAGTTAAAGAGGACTTTGAGATGTAAGATTAATGTGAGGATTAATCAAAGATAAAAGCAATTGTTAAGGTTAGAGGATCCACTAATAGTATTAGAAATAAGTATAATATAAGCTCTTTTTATTAATCAACTGGAAATCACACACAAAGGAGGTTCCAATCGGATGATTTATCCTTAATAGTTCATTATAAAATTTTAACATAATCATATTAATTATCTTATTTAAATAACACCATACTTTTAAATATTGTCATAAATTCATGATGCTAACTTATAAACATTGAAGTCCATTTTGAGTTTATAGTTTACATATTCTAACACCATTAGTGAAACCTATTCACCTTGATATAATAAATTTAGTTAGACATAATAAATTTATCTAAACATAATGAAGAAGAGAAACATAAATAAATAAGAGGAAAACATAAGTATAGTAAAGGAAATGAAAAGCATAAACAAGAGATTAAGGAAAATATAACATGAAATAAAACTTAAACATTACAAAAATATAAAGAAAGAAATAAAGAGTATGATCTTGATCTGAAGACCAAGATGCCTAAATGCATGGCAAATACCTCTTTTTATAGGCCAACATTTGAAACTATTGATTTGATGACTAATTGTTGAGTGGGTGGCTATATCTTGACTTAATAGCAATCATTATCTTCTTGTCTGAACAAAACGTCATTGATAACGTCCAAATTTAAACCAATTTTACTCAAGAAAGTTCTCGGAAATTGTCTCAACTTTCCAGGAAAAAAAATTGAGGTCATTTGGACTTCTAGAACTCGAGATATGGGCTGAACACTAAACAATGTCTGGGTTGCAGGACAGATTCAGACTTCTCCGTTGTTGCTATAATTTGAACTTGAAAACGGCCTTTTTAAATCTTGTACTCCACATGAAAGTTTTAGGCCTACGTCTTAGCTTTCTATCCAAATAAAGCGGACCTAAATCCGAGATCTACAGCTTCAGATTTGACCCAATTACTTAACAGTATTCCAGTTTGGATTGAACCAATATTTTTTTTCTAAGTTTGACCCTCTCTTTGTCCTTTCAATTTCAATATTTAAACTCATCAATTAATCATTTTATTTATATGATAGGTCTGCATTTAAGATGAACATTGACCATAAATTAAGGTATCTTATAGTATCAGACTTGTTATTATAAAATATATTTTAGTTAAGGAGTTATTAATACTTCAATTGTAAAATGATGATATAAAACCTTGATAAAAATGCACTTTTAAGTACTAATCATTTATCTCCTATTAACAGTATGTGCGAGGTATTTGTTCCTCATTAATCTTTATATCAGAGATATTTATCTCCTAGTAATACATGTGAAAAGGATATTTATCCCTCATTAATGCTATTAGAATAAAATAACTCTTTAGTCCCTCCACTTAAGCAAAAAAACAAGGTTCATATGCTATAAATACTTTTTGAATTATCTAGGAAAAAGGTTTACAATTTTCATTCTTAACACATATATATTAATTTCTTACATAACCCTTATTCTTATACCAAAACAAGAACGCACAACTTTATTTTTAGAATCTAATGCTCTTTTGCATATTTATTACACTTTCCATCTATAAAGATACTGATTTAAGCATATGAAGGTCCCTAAATCCATAAATAGAGGATTTTTTATAGGTATTAGGAGCATTACATCAAGTCATTACCTTCCTTCACCATGGAGAATGGAAGTAATTAAAAGAACACTTGATTAACCTATAACTCAACCACTAAAGAACCCTATTACTAAATATCTTGAATTTTAAAGCATCATCAATGTGTTTACCTATTATAAACTCATTTATAAAGGAACCATGGATGAGAACCACCATCTAAGCTATTGTGTTATATTTTCTAACCCAATTTTGCCATTTCTTTCAAAACCTTATAGTCTAGTAAATGAATAGTGTAATACCAAATAATCAAATCAAACTCCTCTTGGAAGTTTTGCTTGAAAATAAAACACTCATATTTTTTATTTTTTAAGTTGTGGATAACCTTGTCATACCCAATACTAAGAAAATAATGAAAAAAATTATTCATATTTAAAAAATAATTGTTTTTAAAAGGTAAAACTAAGAAAAACCTAATTGGTCCTAGAAGTCCTAGTTAAGTGGTTATTTATAAAACTAAAAAAGACTATGATCATGTTAGTGTGTCCTCGATAAGGTTAACATTTATTTTTAATTAAGCAAATATATTATCTAAGTATATTAATGTTTATGATGAGTCAATATTTTGTTATTATAGATTTTTATAAATTAAAATCATCTTAAAATCAAAATGGATTTAGAAGACATGCCAAACCTAAAGAACTTGGCTCTCACAAACATGTTAGACGCAAAGAACTTGGACTTGACAATTAGTTAAGTTCAAGATGATGTTGGTCTAGCAAGCTTGTCAGACCCAAAGTATTTGGGTTTAGCAATCAATCAAATCTAAGATGGGTGTTTGTCAAACCCAAAGAACTTGGACTTGAAAATTATCCAAATCCAGTTCAAGATAACATCGGTTTGACAAGCACGTCAGACCTAAAGAACTTGTGCTTAATAGTTAGTCAAGTTAAAGATGGCGTGTGTCTAACGAACACGCTAGACCTAAAATAACTTTGACTTAGAGATTAACCAAGTACAAGATGGTGTGGGTTTAGCAACCATGCTAGACTCAAAGCACTTGGGCTTGACAATCAACCAAACTCAAGATCACATGGGTCTTACATCTATACTATGTTCGAAGAACTTGGACTAGGTATTCAGCCAGATCCAAGATAGTGTGGGTCTAACAATCATGCTAGACCCAAAGTACATGGGCTTGGCAGACAACCAAACCCAAAGTAGCGTGAGTTTAGCATGCTTACCAAACCTAAAGAATTTGGACTTGGTAAGTAACCAAGTCCAAGTGGCGAGGGTATGTAAAGCATGCTAGACCCAAAGAACTTGGACTTGGCAGTTAGCCAAGCCGAAGATTACGAGGGTCTAAAAAGCATGCTAGACCCAAAGAGCTTTGACTTAGCAGTCAGCCAAGCTCAAGGTAGCGGAGGGTCTAGCAACACCCCAAAGCACTTGGCCTTGGTAGTTAGACATGCCTAAGGCAACATGAGTCTGACAAACATCTCAAACACAAAACATTTGAATTCAACCATTACAAAGTTCTTAAGCTATATACTTGATCTTAGACTATCCCTTAAAATAAAATTATTAAAGTCATGATAAACCGTTATGTCTCTCTATCTAGAATAATCATTTATATTGATGCAATGATTTTTCTATGCTCATAGGTGTATGCAAGGTCTCTTAATAGATCTATCATATATACTATCTCATTAATAATATGTAAAAGTTATTTATCTCCTATTAATTTCACCAAAATCAAAGGGCTTTCTAGCCCTTACATTCTCTGAAAATGACATGGTTCATAGGGTATAAATACCACATTAACCATTTAAGTTAGGGTTCATAAATTTTATCTCTTAATATAAATTCATAGATTTTAGAGCATTAACTAATTTAAAACTCAATAACAAACATACATGTTCCTTGAATATAAAGCTTTTTTAAGTCATTTATTGCATTTCTCATAAATATACTAACTTTATCATTAGAGGGTCTTTAAGTTCCCCTGATTAAGACTGCTTTTATAGGTATTCAAGCTTTTATTATAAGTCTAGAATTCCTTAGTCTTAAGAGAAAAAATCTAAGTATCAAAACATATTGATTAACTACTATCTTAAACACTAAATAACCTATTATTTGCATATCTTGAATTTTAGGACGTTATCAATTTACATTTGAATTTTGATTTATGTTTTGATTATGTGACTCTTTTAACAAATTCCAAAATAGGTTACTTAAATATTAAAATAGTCCTAGTTTCTTACCATATTTGGTATGGGGTTGTTGAAACCCAATTGAAAAGAATGGAGATATTAGGGCTTGAAGCTCACTTGCCACTTAGAAGTAGTTTCATATGGTGTGTCATGTGGTGTGTAGCTTTAATCATTATAAAACTTTAGTTGGCGTGTAAGGACATATTTGGTGTCAAATTAGTGTTAATTTGCTATTGTTTTCAATTAAAAAAACAACAAATTCTCCCTAAGAAATTATTATGCAAAAATATTGTAATAATATAATTACAAATTTGCCCTTGAAAAAAAAATTGAACTAAGCTTTGGGGGCAAGGTTATCTTTTCACCATGTCATAATTTTCTTCAGCCTTTCACTCAAGGGTGTTTTAGTCATTTCATTTATTTTGAAATAGTGTAATAACTTTCATACACTTGGAGACAAAAACAATATAACTCTCTCATAATGATTATTTGGTCATTTTACATTAGTTTTATTATAAATCTAGATGTTGCTTAGTGGTATTATAGTAATTCTCATATATTAAATATTATTAAAAAAACATGCATGTACCAATATATGGATAACCACGTGCCTTTTAGATAAAGCATACGAGGCCGTTTGACCACCAAACATCACCTTCCAGAGATGATTCATCACCCTAGGTGAATTGAAATAATTATTTCATTTATTCTCAAATAGTGCTGATTGTAAATCCTTGTGTAGAGTGGAATGAAATTTGAAAAGAATTTCAAAACTTATTCAAAGAATCAAAGACTATGATGTTGATGTCATAACCCATTTTTGGGTTATTACTCAAGTTCAATTTTTTTTTCCAAAAAAACACAGGGAGATAGAATCACAAAACGGTGTCATTTTGAACGACATTGTTCTTCTTCCCCTGGATGTGCAACAGAGGAAGGAGAAGCCATTTTTAAAAATCTTTTTTCCCGCTTCTCCCCCCCCCCCACATGCAAGAAAACTAACAAAACCCACGACTCTCACCTGCCACCAGATGAAAAAACAAAGAGGACAAGCCTTGCGGGCGGCTGCCTAGTGGTCGCCAAGCCACCCTACTACCCTTGTGCCATGATTAGACAGGGGTAATAGCTCTCTCTCCCCCTTTCCCCCCTATAAATACCAACAGAGAGGGAGGAGCAAAGGGGGGTGAAAAACAGAGGAAAAACATAAAAGCGTTGAGAGAGAGAGAAGACTTAGAGAGAAGGTTAAGGGAACAAACAAACAGGGGAGAGTAAAAAAAATATAAAGGTTTTAGAGAGACAAGAAACAAGAAATGAGAGAAGAATAGCAGAGAGAGAACAAAACAGAAAGAAAAAAAAAAGAAAAAAAAAAAAGGAAAAGCAGAGGATTTTGAGAGTTGAAAAATAAAGAAAAGGATAAAAGAACAGAGAGAAATCAAACAAAGAAAGACAGGAGAGAAAAGAAAAAAAAAAGGAAAAAGAAACAGAGGCAATACATACGAAGAAGAAGAAGAAAAATTTATCTGCCAGTGAAACAGCTCCCCAGCGCACAACCACCTTGTTTGGAAGAAGAATTACCAGCGCCACCGCTCAGTCAATAATCCCCCTTCCTGCCTCCTTCTTTTCTTCTTCTCTTGCTTTATTTGCCCCTGTTTCCCCTTTGCACGAGAGTTTTCCAACTGTTCACTAGGTCGGACTAGGTCCGGCCCAAATCAAAATGCATAGGGCCAGGTCTAACCTAGTAAAAAAATTCCAAAAAATCCTTTCGAAAAATTTGTGATTTTCTCGTATATTTTTCTATTGATTTTGCTTAATATTAATTTGTATTTTTATACTGTAAAAATACAATCCAGTATTAAAATACCCGGTTTTCGTTAAAATATTAAAAACATTATTAAAAAAAATGTCTTGTTTTCATACATATGACCAAGTCTCTCAAAGATGAAAAAAATTCAAAATATGTATTAGCATGCATTTTAGCTTTAATAACCAATTTATTAAAGCCATGAAAACTAGGCCAATATTTCAAAAATACCTAAAAAATATTTTGTTTTCTTTTAGTATTTGGGATTATGAATTTATACGTAAAATGAATTTCTAATATTAAAAAGGTAGTTCTTTTTATTGACGTTAGAACAATTAGGTTTTACCTGATAAGATAAAAATCTCCTTACTAAGAAGGATTTTTTAAAAAAACCTTAGACAGACCAACAACTAGAAAACACAACCATACCTTTAGCTTTTATCGAACAATCAAACAATGTAACTTACTTTAGGTACGACTTATATGGGATGCTAATACCTTCCATTTAAGCAACTAGTCCCCATATTTAATCTCTTAGATCAATTAGGGTTCTTAATTATCAAAATACTAGATGGCAACTCTCATTCCCTCATTCCACTGATAAAAGATAAGAATTCCTTATCTCTCCATATTTGTTATATATATATATATATATATATGAGAGAGTGGACGATTGCCATGACTTCGCATACGTGCGATTGTTTTCATATATATATATGAGAGTGGACGATTGTCGTGACTTCGCATACGTGCGACAGTTGAAAACAAATATAATTTGACATAGTAGACACTTCATACTATAATGTCTTAATCAAAACATTGTTGGTGAAGGGATAATAATTACATTGAGGAACTGATAACTGAAAGGTTAAGTCAAACCACTTATAACTTTCATAATATTAAGGGGATCATAACATGTTACTAACATAGTACAATTGTGATTTATATTTAGGTCAACTTCTTAGGGAATCTAATGGGTCACACACACATAAGAACAATTAGTTAGAAATTAAAATTAGATAATTAATCAAGTGTGACTTCATTGTAAATAAATTTTATATAAGGAATTACAATTATAAACCTAGAAAAATCAAGTATAGACTTGAATGAATAAATTTCTAAAATTATTCTGAAATAATATATGTAATATTATTTAAAGGGAAAATTGATAATTTGTTATTTATAGGGTTTTTAAGTTTTCTTATAAATAGAATGTTATACCTTTTATTTTCTATAAAAGTATACATTACATTACAAAAAACCTAAAAAACATAAAAGAAAAGAGCTAGCACTCAAAAGCATAGCCATCTCTTTCTCCTAAAAGGTTTAAGAGATTTCTTACTAGTAGTTCATGTGAATTACCATTAAAAACCGGATACTTAGATTACTTGTAGTTTATGATAACTAAACCTTCATGCAATTATTATTCAAAGCCATAAAAAACATGTGATATTCAAAGTAATCTTTTTATAAACTTTAAACAACTTTAGATATATCTTATAGGATCTTGGGACTCTTGAAAAAAATTTAATTGAAAAAAATTTAATTTATTTTTCTACTATGTATATATGTTTCGAAAAAACCAGCAGCAGGGATGTATAATAGCAATTCCATAAGCTGCTACCAATCCAATACTTTTAAAGACCACAATCAATAACAAAGATTCAGGAAGAGTCATCATCAAATGTCATGATTTCATTATCTCATAACATTAAGGAGAATTTTCCTAAAGTTTAATAGAAATTTGTCCTCTTAACTTATAGTACTTGTACCTTTGTTAAAGTCATTCTTTTCTTGTTATTATGGTCAATGTAAACAGTAAACTCTATATAAACCTTAATTTGTATATGTAAATTGTAAACAGGAAATATGTGTGTGTTTGTATGAAGGTTTCTAACTTATCTAAGCTTTTAAATACTAAAGTTTCTTCAAGGTTTTACCATAAGAACTACATGGACATGAAATGCACTAATAATAATAAAAAATCTTAATGACAAGTAATATCCTCGTACTAGCTAACATATTAATTAAGATTAAATTCTTTGTTTAGCAATTCAAAGAGCACACCATATCTAATATATTCAAAAAAAAAACTTAATGAATTTTCTAGGTATCAACAAAGATATAAACCTAGAAAATCAAGAAAATGAGCGTATCTACTCAATTATAAGACCAACCCTTTCAAATTAAATACAAACATAATTTATAAATCACAACACACCCTCCAAGAAAGTTCTCTTGTTCATTTTGTGTTGTTCTTTACTATCTCATGGTTTCTTTGGCTTCTTCCAAATGAACTACGCACTCTTCAATCATAAGTAGCTTGACTATAATATTGAATATCTTTTAATTCTAATTAGACTGTGTGTTGATCAAGGCTTTATTCTCTAATTTTTTTTATTGTGCTCTTTGTTAATAGCCCACGAAAAGCCTTTCTTTGAAGCCCTATTGAAAGGAAGATAGAATCCATGAATAAGCGCATTCATCGGACAAAGGAGGAAGATCGAAGCTTTCTTTCAGAACCTTAGGTTAAGCCTTGGGAAAGCAGATGTCATAAAATGCATTTTATGGTACCTTTGATCCCCCTCTCGACTGATTTTTCCCCTCGTTCGCTAGCTTTTTAGGATTGATTCCCTCTTCTCTTGTCTTACTAGCCAAGTCTAATAGCAACGGAGTTTTTCTAACATAAAGCCGAGTGAGAGTGATGATGGTTTGGTTCAATTGTCAAATAAAAAAAGTGATAGAGCTCCCATTTCATGGTCTCTCCCTAAATCTCATATATTGAAATGAAATGTTGATGGTTCTTTTATTGGCAAACCTAGACTAATTGGTATTGAAGGGGTTCTTTGCTGTTATAAAGGCTTGGTGCTGGGTTTTTTCTATGCTTTTATTGGGTTTAAAGACTCAAATGAAGTTAAGTTACTAGATGTAATTAATGTTCTTCAACTATTTTCTTTGTGCGATGATTATATTGGAGTAAAGTTTATCTTTGAATCTAATTCAGATACTGTGGTTAACCGGATGAATAAGTCATCTAATAAGTCATACAGATTATATGAGCTCTTTATCTATGCATCTAGATTTTCTTCACATTTAGGTTTGGTGTCTTTCTCTCATGTTATGTGCGATGCTAACCATTTGGCAAATGATTTTACATAACACAGTTTTTTTTATCCCATTATCTTTTGACTCTTAAATTTTACTCGTCTCTTTTTTCTATATTTTTTGTGTTTTAATACAATCTATTGTTTATTGAAAAAAAAAAAAAAGGGGGGGGGGGGACCCTCAAAGAACGGCCTAACGTTTAAGGCTTGAAAATATTTTCCTAGGAAATCTCAAAGTGAGAATTTGAGAGGAATAGGTGGGAATTTGAGGAATTAGTTATTTAGTTGGATAGCTCATTGAACATCCTGTTGAATAAAGAAAGAAACATACTGATAATGCGAGCTATGTACCCAGCAAAACCAAAGCAAGTGATGTCTCATCCAATGCCCAAGCAGTTGTACTATGAGCAACAATTACTTGTAGGAATCGATTAGTGTATGGTAGGCAGGGCTTGCTAGTAGACAGGATCCAAGCGTATCACCTCTGTGTTCTGGTTATGTGCCCCCACACCTCCCTATTCTACCTGCAGCAGTCCTTTAGAGCTTTTCACGTTGCCTATGGCTTCCTTGCGATTGACAAACAGTCAAATGTCAAGATGCAATCTTGCAAGTTTCAAGAATTGAGTACGGTCATAATCTTTTCTTCTTCTTTTTTCAGAACCCACTCATTCTTTTTGGGATTAGCACTGTGTTTTACTAGATTTTCCGTGGATTTAGCACAGACATGTTGCTGTAGTCGATCTACCACTTGCACTGAGTGTTCTTGTAGGTGGATTGGTACCCTTAGTGCTGAGATTGAGGCATACAAACTGGTGGTTCTCATTGAATGAACTATTTTATCTGTCCTGATTTCAACTTTTATTTTGTGGTGTGTGAAAGTGTACTTGCTGGCCATGTAATATACGTACCTTGTTTATACGAGCTCCTCCTTTTCCAGAAACTTTCTGAGAGCCATTCATACCTAGTGTCGGCCACCTTTCCTAATGATGCAGTACAATCCAATTGCACGATACAATAGATTCTTATGTTGATCAATCCACAACGAGGAAAGTAGTTTTGCATGCAAGTTTATTGCTAATAATTGTCAGCTAACCCAGTTTTCTCAGTGACTGATGTTTCAAGCAAACCAAAAAAGAAAAAAAAGAATAAGAACTGGCGAATAAAATTATTTCTTTGCTTACCCTTTCTGAATGTTTAAACAAAGATAGATAGTTTTTGTATCGGTGATCTGAAAAGGAAACATCTTGAAGAAAAGTTAATAAATTATAACTTCTCTTAAACCTGAAGAAAACTAAATTGCGCCCTTTTCTGTGCTTTCTAAATTCGATCATAGATAGTTTTTCCCTTCATTTTTCAAGTCATATTATAAAGGAGACTCTTTACTATTCTGTATAAATATTTTATTCTATTTGTATAAATATGGTAGAGGGACGCATTGAATCCTTATTTATCCATTAGTTCCCAATTCTTCTCTTAATCACGCAGGATAGAGCAGCTTAGTAGCTCGTAAGGCTCATGACCTTAAGGTCACAGGTTCAAATCCAGTCTCCGCAACATTTTTTTGAGAAAAAAAAAAAAGAGGATTGTCAATGTTAATTAGTAAATAACTAATAACCAGTTTTTTTTTTTTTTTTTTTTTTTTGAGGGGGGAGGAGAGAAAAGAGGGTAGGGGATATAAAAATATTGGACATTAATAACTTAATATATTTCTTTAATCTCTCACATTCTAGTTATGGAACGACCTGAGCTAAATATCATCAGGAAAGCAGCAACATAATGATCATTTAAAGGTATGAACTGCAGTTTGCTTTACCCCAAAAATCGAGGGATATCGAGCAAGGAGCACACCGAAGAGCTTAGATATGACTTGAACAGATTTCTTGTCTTCGGAAAGTAATGATTTCTGTCTACCATCTTCTTACATCAACTCCACACAGTGCAGCATAGCCATGCTCACTTGCTTTTTTATTAATAATGTATATGTATAGATGCCAGACAGTACAAGCATATGTCCCATGTTAAGTTCCATTTGGTCGGTTAATCTTAGGCTTGCACTTGATATTATATGCTTTCCCACCTCCTTTTAGAGATTGCAATTTGAGGATATCCACTAAACAAAATTTTAGGGATATGCTTATATATGTGCAAAATGATATATAATAGCTGTTATTATATTATAATAGCTGTTATTATAATAATATATGTGCAAAATGATATCCTCTTAGGCTTGCAATTTGATATTATAATAGCTGTTATTTTTTTATTGTTTTTTAAAGTGTTTTTAATTTTTAGAAATATATTAAAATAATATTTTTTTAAAAAAAATTTATTTTTAACATCGGTACAATAAAATGATATAAAATTATTAAAAAAAAAATTAATTTGATGCAGGAAAAAAAAAATATTATAAAATTTAAATATATATTTAGAGATCTAATGAGCCCATTTTCTCCCCTTAAACTTTGATTCTTAGAAAAATATAAGGGAAAATTTTCAAATATATCCTTTTTTAATACAATTTAGATTAAAAACAAAAAAAGCATTAAGAGTTTTTAAATAAAAAATTATTAACAAAAAGTAAGATGATTATTTTATTATTAAAAAATATATATTTCAGTATATAATAGATTCTAAAAACTATCTTTCAGATTTTAGAAAGTAAAAAAAAAAAAACCTTATCTTTGAAATTTCCTAATAATTAAATTTATTCACGTAATTTTGTGAATATTGATGCCTTATGAATTATTTTATTCTATAATTATATATATGTTATTAAAACGAGAAAAGATTTGCATTCAAATTATCATTAATTAATACTAATGAAATGGAAGAAAAGCACTGTTATGATTGGAAAACAGTCTGGATGATACAGTTCTGGATTTATGAGTGCGTAAACTACCTTTAATTTCCTGGAGAATTCAGAGGATCTTGCACTATGTCAATAAAAAAACAGGAAAAAGGAAAACTAAAGGTGAGCATAAAGAAGCACACGTGTTAATGAAATCACACGTACAAACACAAAGCCCTGGGAATATACCAAGATCCTGCAAGGCTGGCCACCATTACTACTTAGAATAAAATGGGTGTAGCGCTTAAAAATGCTAAAGCACGACCACCTCTGGTCTCACCATCATGGATTGATTCACCGGCTAGCCAGCCGTAGGTCATGGCTTGGACCACGACCACCTCTGGTCTCACCATCATGGATTGATTCACCGGCTAGCCAGAATGAGCCCTAAAGGGCTCCGTAGGTCATGGCTTGGACCACGACCACCACAATAAAAGCCTCTGCCCTAAGTAGCCGACACTTGCACCATCCATGTAATAGTTGTGATGATAATTTTATTCTGACCCGTTAAATATCAACTGAATCCATCCGAATATGTAAGATTTTTTTGCATCGTTATTTTAAATACATTATAAATATTATTAAATTTAATTTAAAATTAATTTAAACTCAACCAAGATACATACTTTTATATTATATAGATAATTAATACCTAAATTAAATATGAATATTTAATTATTTTTTTATTAACATGAATATCCGGATCAGCTTATACATATATCCACCAATCACATGAATTCTAAAGTCATGAATTATATAAATCTTCAATAATTCTAAGATTTATAATTCTTGAAATCACCGGTCTAACCAATTGAATTATTATATATAGAATATGGTTAAGCTTGTCTCGCTACATACGTGTATTTTGTTTATGTTGACAAGTGGCATGTCCTCATTGGCAATATTGGCACCCCAATGTCATGGCCTGAAGTGGAAAGGAATTGTGGAACAGAGGGAAAGTACTCTTCCAGAAATATTCTGCCATTTTCTCACTTCACTTTCTTTGTTTCTGCAGCACCAAATGGATAATCCAATCACTGTAGTAATGGGACAAGATCTTGTGATAGAGAATACTCATAAAGATATTGAGAGTTTTATAAAAAGGCTTTGTTATAAAGCTTCATATATAAAAGCAACAACTGTACGTTGGAGGAGAATATCTTTCTTTTTATTTATTTATTTTCTCCCACGTCCTTTTTTGTTTTCCCTTTCTTTTTTTAAAAAAAATTAATTAATTTTCTAAGAAAGCTTATTTCTGAAAGTAGAATTATTGCTTTTGCTGACATACCAAAAGGCCATGGTCTTGAGATAAATATGATTTTTATGTGTATAATTATATATAAATTAATATTGCGTAAGCTTGGCCTTTTTCTTTTGGTGCATATTGAGTGGACAAGTCATTAGCTTTTACTGTCCTAGTTTTTATGTATTTCTTTAATATATGATTGGCCACTAAATTTTTCCCCACCCTAAAACCAACATTTAAAAATTAAAAAGAAGCTGATTAAAAAAAAAAAAGACCAAGCCCACCATAGGTGTTGTCTAATCGTTAATGGTAGCTCTAGACAAAATTGATAATTAAGAACTTTTATAAAATAAAATTAATAGCTCTTCTTTTCTATCAATATTACAATATTGTACACGATAATGGCAAAGGTTGGCTTATTAATTATTCGAGGTGTGACACAAGTGTTATGATTCATAAATATTAATTATCTTCTTTATTAATATGCTTTGTAAAGTATGATACACGTAGCATTAAATGTTGGAGCCATCTTCTAGATTAAGAAATTAAAACTCAAACTATCTAGTAGATTCTCAAGTAGTAAGAATTTGAGACCAAAAAATTTATTCTTTCTATAATCTTAAATTCGAATCTTGTAATTGCTAATGTAATGACTACTGAAAACTTACATGGTCGTTAATATCAGGACTTGTAAAATTAGTTAAGGTACGCGTAAGCTAGTCCGAACACCCACATTAATCATAAAATAAAATAAAATAAAAACTAAAACTCGAGACTCTTTATTAAAAATTAATATTTTTCAGGGTACGTACCCATATTTATGTCCCATCATGTTGGTACGTACTTTGGTTGAAACACCATTTATAAAAGACAGAACACAAATAACTATGGTCGAATCATCTTCAATCAAAGAGTTAATTAGGGATTAATTATCCATGCATGGGTCCCATATGCAATATAAACGTACGTGTCAACAATATTCCATTTGATGGTTGATTTTAAGTTTCATTGAAAAATATTTAAGCTTTATACTCATATAATTCTCAACTTTCTATATTTTCTAAAATTTCTTTGTATTTTGATATTTATTTTATTAGAAAATGACGTGTAATATTCCGCCAATAAATATTATTTTAATTTACTAACAATATTATTTCTATTATTATTTTTATTTTGATAATTTTCCAGCGATGTTAACGTTTTATTTTATGCACCCATCTTTTAATTTTAATATTCTTAAATAACTTTGATTCTAAGATCTTAATTTGTTGGATCATTGAATCTTTTTAAAACTCTGTTTTTTATATTGATTTTAATAATTAAGTCTATGTTTTATTCAAGAATTTTAAATCTTGTGATAAATAGCTCACTCCCAACTTTATACATTGAAAATATTTTCTTTTTTATATATATAAAAATAGTGAAAAGTATATACTCACGATTTGATATTGAAATCGAAAACAAAAAATTTGTTGATTTATTATTATTATTTGTATTATCGTCCTTGTCCTTAATTAATTGTTCATGTATGTATATTTTTAGACCAATAACACATAATGAAAAGAAAGACATATTACGTCATATTTAGTAAATTTACGTTTTGAGGACTCATATTCAGCCATGATATTGAGTGTGCGATAAAATAATATGATTTGATTTAAATCTCATTTATAGGGTATTTAACTTTGGTTCTTAATTAAATAATTTTAATATTTATAAACCTCTGCTCTTAAACTTTTCAATCTTTAGGATTAATTTGAATATTTTTCTCCAACTTTTATATTTAATACACATGCAAAGCATGCATGTGTCACAAAATACTAGTAAGCAAAAGAAAAATAAAGTATAACCACTTGCTTTAAGGCTTAAATCTTTTAAATATGTTAGAACCATCAATCTCATATAGAATAAATAATAAATAAATAAACTATATAATATATAAAATTAACCTTTCATTAAAAAAACGATGTTATTTTTAATATATAAGAGGGAATGAGGTTTTATTTGTCACACGAAATTTCCATAAAAAACTCACTTTCGTAAGATAATTGGAAACTTAAGCTTATGTGATGAACTGGTTAAGAATTAAGAAATCGCAAATTAAAGTTGCCTTGACATCATGCGATCAGAAAAGTGTTATATATATCAGGCCATGCAAAAATAAAAAAAAATAAAAAAAAAAAATATCAATGATCATCCCTTTTCCTTTTGTGTCCGACACATATAACTTTTGGATGAATTAATGTACTAAAAAAATTGAGTGATGAATTGAGGTGCATTATCTGGGTAAACATCTTTCTTAGAGTGATGCTGCTAAGAAATGAGAGCCTCAGTCGTTTATAAATATAAAAGCATTTTTATATATATAAACAGTGTTAAAAATGATATATATTCATTCCCGTGCATGATACACCCTAAAAAAATATTGTTTTATTAAAATTATTTAGTGAGTTTTGTCTTTTTAATTAAAATGCTGGAAACAAAATTAGAAAAGAGATGCTTTTTATGCTTATAAATATTTAAAGCTCTCATTTCCTGTCCAATATGGAATTGACGACATCATCAGAAAAAGGATATTGATGTTCTTTTTTTCTTCTAATTCATCAGCAATTGTATTAATATAATTGCAGCATTATTGAACCGTGACTTCACCCTCCATTTGTTTCAATAAGAGGAAAAGTTTGTCCTTTGGCTCCCCGATGTCATGCCAAAGAAAGGAAAAGCATGTCCTTGCTAATTTTCACATAATTTTTCCTCATGAATTTGTGTCTTTTGCATAGTTCTACAGGTAAGATAATCGATTTAAAAAAGTTAACTCAAAATCATATCATCTTTATAAAAAAAAAATTAATGAGTTAATAGTTGGGTTTTAACTAATTTAAATACTAGTCGGCTGAATTATTAAATCAACCCGGGTTTTCAACTGAATCAATTATAATTTTTTATTTTTTTCAATTTAAATCAGTCCAAGTCTTTAGCTAGTCAGGTTCTATATCAACCCACTAGCCTTATAATTTAAGTTTTAAGACTTTAGTTTTTTTATCATGACGTATAAAATGCCATCAATTTAATATATTTTGATGAAATTTAATTATTCAATGTGAATTCTTTTCTTACTTTTTCCAATTTACTTAAATTCTTTATGTTTAAATAAAATTAAATCGATTTGGCTTAGAAAATAGGATAAAATATATTTTTCTCCCCTACTTAGCCAAAAGTTCTACATCAGACCCTAAAGTTTAAATTCGTAGTGTCATTCCCATTTATAGGATATCCATTTTTAAAAATTAAAAGCCGCAGTGGAGGCTGGAGCTATCCAATTTTTTGTCGAAATATTGAATATCGCGTTTGTTGCTTTTAAGCAGTTGAATGGTCATAATTTGTAATTTATTGTTCTACTTGCACAAAAAGTTCGACCAAGATTGATATTAAAAAAATTGAAACTTTTGTGGGTGAATTCAAACGTTTTAAAATCCAAGTGGAGGAAATGTTGACTATTTGACAAACTAAATAAATTGTGCCCATTTAAATAATCTCAAAAAGAAATCATTTTATTTTATTATAATTATTAGACTTGGTCCATCCAACAGATTAATCTAGAATTTAACTCAATTTAAGTTTTAATTTTCAAAGATTGTGCATGCTCTCAAGCTAAGGCTAGACATGGGTATCGTTCTTAGAAAAATATCCTTCTATGCTTGGATGTCTCGGGATTGCTTAAATATTGTATGTGTGTGTGTGTAGGGTTGCTTTGGCTAATAATATTTCTTGGGCTCCTCAATTAGGGTTTTTTAGCTAGATCGCAAGTGCTGAAATTTGCCTTTATTGTTGTAAGGGCATGTCATATAATAATTTTATGTTGAGTTTGGTATGCACCGAGTTTTATGTTAAATTGAATAATAGTTTATCTTGTTAAATTGAGTATACTAGGTTAAACTTCAAGTGACATCTAATTATTTTTTAAAAAAAATTATTTTAAATTAACCGAATCAATTTAAATTGACTTATTCAATCTATAAAAATATTCTTGTACAAAGTCATAGTACAAGTTATGTTATATAACTATACTAGCTATTTCATCACTAAATTATCTAGTACTTATATATATATATATATATATATATATATTTACTGTTATATTAAGTTTGTTAAGAATACTAGTATAATAATAGGAATTGTTTCCGTAAAGTTAAATGATAGATTAGTTAGTAATATTGTACCTCTACTCCTATATAAAAAGGAAGTATTGTAACATTTAAGAAATCTTGTATTTAGTGAATAAAAATCCAATATTGAATTTATCATGGTATCAGAGCTTGGTATCTCTTAAAACACTACTGAATTACTTCTTTCTTTCTTTTATGTAAAACACTACTAAATTCCCTATTTCTCATCATTAAAAAGAATTTGCCTTCTTTATCTTCGTCATCTTCTTCATTTGTCTCTCAAAATCTCTGTATTATTCATCCACTTTAAAAACCTTCATCTTCTTGATCATCTGTCTTGTTCTTGATCATCTTCATCTTTAAAAACCTTCATCTTCCTGAAACCATATTCTTGATATTGATTCCATAACCTTTCTCTATTTCACGCCAAGTTCACCACGTCCTCTATCTTATAGTCCTGCTCACATTTTTGAAACCTTGCATCATAATGAATAACCAAACAGAAACCACCCCAATTACTCATGTTCAAACCGAAAACACAGAATTCACAACCAGTGTTATCCTTACTGAAGTTAACTACGATGTATGGTCACAGATTATGAAAATGCAAATTGCAAAAAGAGAGAAACTTGAATATATTATGGGCAAAACATAACCCCCCCTAAAAAAAAAAATCAGATGCATCTTATGCAAAATGGTATGCCAAAAATCAAAAGGTTAAGGGATGGCTGTTAACTTCTATGTCACCAGACATAATGAAAAGATACATCCGACTACGCATTGCACGAGAGATCTTGTGGGAAGCATTTTACAATGGAGTAGATGAAACACAACTTTTCTCATTAAATCAGAAAGCCTTCTCCTTTTGCACGAGAGATCTTGTGGAAAGCATTTTACAATAGAGTAGATGAAACACAACTTTTCTCATTAAATCAGAAAGCCTTCTCCTTGAAACAGATGGGACACCTGTTGTTAATATACTATGGTGATCTTGTGGAAATCTTCCAAGAACTTGATCATCATGATAGAACTATAATGAAATATCCTGACGATGTCATTACCTATAAAAAATATGTTGAAAGATTACGGGTACATATTTTCTTGAATGGATTGGATGCTGAATTTGAACAAATACAAGGAGAGATTCTTAAAAAAGATCCAATATTGGATCTTGAAGAAGCCTATGCATACGTACGTCATGATGTTATTCGCAGAATTACTCTGAACAATGAAACTGATCATGGTGAATCATCTGCGATGATGGCATGACGAGCCAAGCCTAGAACATACTGATCAACCAATACAGGACCTATCAATCGGACATCAGGATCTCAGAATAACAGCTACGAGATTGGAAAAGCCAAATCAAAATACGTTTGCACTCATTGTGGTGAGACTGGTCACACAAAGCTAAAATGCTATAAACTAATTGGATATCCAAAATGGTGCGATCCTGCCCAAGCACCACGAAAATGGAATCAAAGATTAAACACTCATGCCTTAGCAGTTGTTACAAAACACACCACCGCATGCACACCTCAGGACAACTCAACCTTGGTCACAACATCTAGCATAGTAGCAGAACTTACCTCTACCATCGCACCTAAGGAAGATTCAACATTAATCACGACATCCGATAAGGTCCTTCACATTTCCTCTTCTAGGAATAGTAATGAATGGATAATTAATTTTAGAGCTATTGACCACATGACCTTTGACAATCTATGCCTTCAATCTTTAAAACCTTCTGAACAGCATATTATATCCACAGCAAATGGTACACCTTCACATGTTGTTGGGGAAGGTTTTGTCACCCTCATTGAACAATTAAACTTGGATTATGTATTAGTTGTTCAACTCTTAATCACAATCTACTATCTGTGGCTCAAATAACTTGTACCCTGCAATGTATTGTGATTTTTTAACATAACCTTTGTGTTTTTAAGGATATTCAAACTCGAAAGACAATTGGCTATGGTACTAGGTGGGGGAAGCTCTATTATTTAGAATTAACATCAGCAAGCTCTCATCAGTTGGCTCAAGCATTCTCAGCAAATAAATCTGCAAACTCTGAGGTTTGGTTGTGGCATAAATGCCTAGGACAGTCATTATTTGGATACTTAAAGAAGTTGTTGCCAGAACTCTTTATTAAACTGTCTAACTCAGACTTTAAATGTGAGGTGTGTGAATTGGCTAAAAGCCATCGTGTCCCATTTCAAATAAGCAGGAATAAAAGTCCAACACCTTTTATGGTCATCCATTCAGATGTTAGGGGTCCAGTAAAAAACATATCTCTCAGTGATAAATGGTGGTTTATATTCTTTATTGATGACCACACCCGTGTGACTTGGATTTGTTTAATGAAATCCAAAAGCAAAATTGGCTTATTATTCAAACAATTTCACAAAATGATAGCCACACAATATAACTCTACTATATAGGTTCTACGTAGTGACAATGGTGGAGAATTTATTAGCCAAGAACTAAAACAATATCTAGTTGACCATGAGATTACTCATCAAACTACTTATCCTTACACCCCTCAGCAAAATGGGTGGCAGAGCACAAGAACCGCCAGCATCTTAAAGTTGTTCGGGCTTCCTTATTTGAAGCTTATATGCCAACTAGATACTGGGGGAAGCCATTACAACAACAACATAACTCATCAACAGACTACCCTCAAGTACCCTACAGTTTTAGACTCCATTAAATGTGCTTCATGATGCCATAAAATCACCTAATGTGTCGAATCTACCACCAAAAGTCTTTGGATGTACAACATTTATTCATCTCTACAAGCCATTAAGAAACAAGTTGGAACCTCGGGCAATCAAATATGTCTTTGTTGGTTATGCTCAACGCCAAAAAGGTTACCATTGCTACCATCCTCCAACTCATAAACTATATATTACTCTTGATGTCGTATTTCATGAAGATAAAATGTATACTCCACTCCTAAAATGATCAGTAACGAGGACAACCAAGGTAACTTACAAGCTCCCAAAGACAACATGTATCACTTGGATGTTATAAGTGAAAAATATTACACCGAACCTCAGTCACAAGAGATGATACAATTGGAGCCACAACCATATACTGAAGACCAGACAAAAGTAGTAAGGCAATCAGAATCTCAGTCATAATGTGCTAGCAAAATAAGTGATCACTGAGTTTGAATCTATACCCGAACCTCAGGTAAGTTTTGAAACTCAACTTAAAATTATACCCCATAGAACTACACGGGGAAAACCCATAAATAACTATGAACCACTCTTCACTTCTAAACCACAATACCCTATGAATAATTTTGTATCCTATCATAGGCTGTCAAAGGAAAATAAAAATTTTGTGAAACAATTATCTGTTATATCTATCCCTAATAGTGTGTAGGAAGCTCTAAAATATCCTAAATGAAAAGAAGTTATGAATGAAGAAATGAGGTCTCTTCAAAAGAATTCAACATGGGGAGTGGTTGACTTACCCATAGGAAAAATACTGGTTGGAAGCAGGTGGGTGTTTACCATTAAAGATAAAATGGATGGTACCATTGAAAGATTTAAAGCAAGGTTGGTTGCCAAAGGATACACTTAAACTTATGAGATTGATTATACAGAAACTTTTGCACCAATGGCTAAAATCAATATTGTACGGATCCTAATATCCCTAGCTGTGAACCTTGACTGGCCCCTATACTAATTTGATGTAAAAAATACGGTTTTTCATGGGGATCTCCAAGAAGAAGTATATATGAAATTACCTCTTGGATGTATGTTGCAAGCTCAATAAAGCACACAGGTATACAGTCTAAGGGAATCCCTATATGGGTTGAAGCAATCACCTAGAGCATGGTTTGGAAGGTTCACCAAATTTATGAAATCTATTGGATACAAACAAAGCAACTCAGATCATACCATTTTCTTAAAAGGAAATAAAAAGGCAATCACAGCTCTCATTGTATACGTTGATGATATGATAGTTACTGGAAATGATCCTGAGGAAAAGGAAGCATTACAAATTCATCTTGCTCAAGAATTCAAAATAAAGTCTCTTGGCCATTTAAAATACTTCCTTGGCATTGAAGTATTAAGATCGAAAGAAGGAATATTTATGTCTTAACGAAAGTATGCCTTGGATTTATTGAAAGAAACAAGTATGATAGCATGTAGCCCAGTCAGTACTCCTATAGAAGAAAATTTGAAACTAAGTATACATCCACAACAAATCCATACTAATAAAGAGAGATATCAGAGACTAGTGGGGAGATTAATGTATCTCGCACATACTAGACCTGACTTGGCATACGTTTTAAGTGTGATCAGTCAATTCATGCACTCCCCAAGCAAAGAACACATGAAGGTTGATACTCGTATCTTGAGGTACTTGAAATCGTCTCCAGGAAAAAGAATGTTGTTTAAGAAGGCAGAAAACTTAAATATTAAAGGGTACACCGATGCTGACTGGGCTGGGTCAACAGAGGATCGATGATCTACATCCGGATATTTTACATTCATGGGAGGAAATTTGGTCATTTGGTGAAGTAAGAAACAAGAAGTGGTGGCTAGATCATCGGCCGAAGCCGAATACAAGGGGATGGCCAAAGCAATTTGCAAGTTATTATGGATCAGGAATCTGATGCAAGAATTACTTGTTGAGCAGACAAATGCTATGAAATTATATTGTGATAGCAAGGCGGCATGCGATATCGCCCATAACCCCGTCCAACATGATAGAACTAAACATGCTGAGGTGGATAGATATTTTATCAAAGAAAAGTTAAAAGAAAAAATTATTGAAGTGCTTCATGTTCGGTCTCAAGAACAACTTGCCAATATGTTAACCAAAGCAGTGTTTAGCCAAAGCTTTAATTGTTGTCTCAACAAGTTGGGCATATGCGATATCTATGCACCAACTTGAGGGGGAGTGTTGAAGATTCAAGATATTCAAGCCTTATATATATATATATATATATATATATATATATATATATATATATATATATATATATATATATATATATATATATTCTACCTCTACTGCTATACAAAGAGGAAGTATTGTATCATTTAAGAAATCTTGTATTTAGTGAATAAAAATCCAATATTGAATATTGAATTCATCAGTGCTTAGTAGTATGTGATATATATAATACTATATTATTTGTGAAGATTTATCCATGATTTTAAAACATTTTTTGTAATAACATGACACATAATTTAGTAACAAATTAGTTCATTGTCCCACGTGTAGCGCGGGTCGTAATAAAACTTCTTTTGAGGCCAAAAACAATATCTAGGTATATTGGTAATGTGCCTACTAAAAAAAAACAAGAAATTGATTTTAACATAAATTGAATGATATTTCAATGTAATACTGAGATGGAAAAACATTTGATCCACTTTGGTTAACTTGGGTTGACCTGCTAAACTTGCGGGGATAATCTTAAAAAAAAATTTGGAAATATCAATTCTAAATTAATTCAATGTTGAAAGATAAAATCGGTGAAAAACAATATTTAATTAAAAAAATAGAGTGAACTTGAGTCAACAAAACAAACTCACAATGAAAGTTATGCATATCACCAAATTAAATAATTGTTTTATCCCAGAGATTTGTTTTTTTTATTATTACATGACAATAAAGCACATGATATTTTTTTTTTATGTGAAACAATATATTTTTTAAAAGTAAAAAAACCATGACACACGCGTAGAGCCAAGATAGCAAAGGTAGACCACTAACAACAAAAGGTGAAATTGCATTATTTTAGGTTTGAGTTAAATAAAAAAAAATAGATCATCGATAATAAAAGATGAAATCGTATTTTTTTTAAAGTGAGAGACCAAAAAACGCATTAAACAAAAAATAATAATAATATCCTAGATGTAATGGATTAGCTTATCAAATTTTCACCTCAATAATGGACTCAATTAAGTTTCAATGATTTGTTTTATTAATTTTTTTAAAACCAAATATAAATTAGAAAAGAAAAAAAAAAGCCTAGTCACGTGAGCCTGAGCATTGAAAAATTAGTTTAGGCACGTGGGCCTTCCATCATAGCCCATGCTCCCAGGCCTATCTTTTTTTTTAATTTCTTAAAAGGGCAAACCATTTCTTTTAAAAAAAGAAAGAAAGAAAGACAGTGGATGATGTGTTCTAAAAACTTATTTTTGAACCAAAACACCTATAAAACACTTTAAATATCATGATAAACTTATCAATGAGCACCAAAACCCCAATAACAAGTAATTGTTACTTACTAGGTCGCTATCTATATTCCGACCACCATTATTATAGCTGAAAAATAAGGGAGATAGGAATTTATTTTTGTAAAACTCATTGCTTAACCTATTTTCATTTAAAAACACCCTACACGCCTCAATAAACTAATCTATCAGCTTGAAACACTCCTAAATTAATTCAAAACTACAAAATAAAATCTTAAAAATAAATCTCTTGAGTTCAATCTACTTTTTTAGGTAATAAAAATACCTAAAACCACCACCATCGAACTTTGCTCATCATGGAACCTTTTTAGAACAAAGCTTGGCTATTTTGGTTGTTAGAATAGAAAAAACCGAAAACTTTTTCTCTTATTATTATTTTTGAGCAAGTTTCTCTCTCCTATTTCTAATTAAGAGATCAAGAAATAAAAAAATAAACTTGTGTCAAAATGAAAATTATCACAAATTTAATGGTGCAATATATCTCTTTATAATTTACGTTTTAGTCTTTTATGTTTTAAGTTACTATTTTAATCATAATTTCAAGTTTAATTTCATTTCATTAGACTATATAAAGATCTAATTGAAAGAGAGAGGGAGAGAGAAAGTTTGAAATTACAAAAAAGAAAATAGAGGAGTGGAGCTTGATCAAGTTTCCCAAGTCTTTTAATTATAGTATGTAAGTTTGATTAAAAAACAATCTCTAGTTTCCCTAGGATTACATGAGAAAAATAAATAGAGCAACACTAATGGTTTAATGCTACTAAATAATATATGTACGGAAATGTACTAAATGCTTTTTATTGGCAGCAAGAAAGAATTATTAAAATGAAAAAGAAAAAGGAAAAACGCTAAACGTAGGCGACAAAGCAGCCACTCCTGCTAGATACCCAATATCCACTGGCCATTCCTTTCTCTATCTATAAATGCGGGTGGGAATCTCAAAAATTATGAGTAATTGATGCGTATGGAACACGACAAACACAGAATAAAAAAAAAAAAGAGTAAAAACAATTGGTTACGTTTATTCTAAATTTATAATTTTATTCTTTTTAAAATAATAATGATAAAATTCTCTAAAATAATAATAATAAAATTTTTCTTTTTATAAGATTTATAAAATTTTAAATAGACTAGAAACTATAAATCAACTAAGAAATTAAAATATATCCAAACATACAAAGTAAATAACTATAAAATCCAAAACAAAGTATAAAATTCGAATTAAATAAAAAAAATAATAAATTTGCTTAAAGTGAAGTCTTATATTTTTATATTTTAAAATTTAATGGTCCGCATAGTGCCATAGAGGCTATTATTAAAAAACAACTTTTAAAAATTCTTATAAAAATTTAAGTCTGATTCAATAATCAGATAAAAAATAATGAATTTTTAAATGTATTATTATGATCTGGAGCGATCATTTCTCTTTTTGGGTATATGCATGTCTCATTAATTAATTAATAAATATATTTGTTAAGTTATTTATATAATTTATTTGGGTAGATTATCATCTAGTCCTAATAAATTTATATCTAAATGTTTAAAATTACATGTTAGGCTAAATTAATAATGCTTGGGGTTTTTTTTAATATAAAAGGAAAAATAAATAAAATGAAATTGAAAATCAAAGGGAAAGTGGAGAGAATCATGTGCTTTCTCTTTCCAGAACGTCTGGTCTCCCTTTTTATGACATTTATTTAATGGACAAAAAGCAAGGCAATAGTCGCAACTCTCAAATTCACAAGGAATTTTCATGCTTCTGATGATGTAGCATAATCCCATTGGTTCATTTGCTGGACACTATGGCCCTTCTATATATTTCCTTGTTTTCTTGTGTGGACAGTGGCCATGTGTTGCTCGATGATCAAATATATGGAAGGTGGATTTTCATGGAATTTTTTGTTTCTTGGAAATTTGATATTCTATGATATTTTTAACGACAACGCTTCCTACAGAAGATATATTCCTTTTGGTAATGGATTAGATAGCATTTGATTGCTATCTTGAAATATATATATAAAAGACGAATACAGTAATATATATGTATTCACATATTTTCTAATTTTGAAAATATACTAATTTATTTTATATCTCTTCTGTATTTATCATTTTTATAATGGGAAACTAATTAAAACTTATAGAGGAACTATTTTGAATTTCTTTTGTGTGTGCAAGTTATTTTTGTTTTTTCAAATATTTATTCAGTAGCATAAAATAAGGATTTAGTTAATAAGAACTCAAAAGACATTTTAAAGAGATATATTCATTATGCTTTGTAATAATACTAAAAAAAAATTGAAGTGAAAAAAAAAGAGAAAAGAAATAGGTTTATCAAATAAGAGTCCAAAGGGTATTTATCAAATAAATAAAACATTTACCTGTTCTTTTCACTTTTTTGGTTTTCAATTATTCAGCTCAATTTCAAACTAATTATGGTTAGTGTTAACTAAATAAATAATATGCTTAATCCATGGTCAAGAAATTAAATAGTGTTTCTAAATCATTTAAATTAATCTTGAAATTCCAATACTACTTCTCATATTTTAGGTCTCCATTAATCATGAATGCATAGAACCCTTTTTTTTATTTTTTTTACTTGGCGAGCGAATGCATTTTCGAGCATTGTTCCTTGATGTTCATGATCAATACTTATTAAGATTAGACATTAATTAGATTCGTTAAGAATTATACATATTATGTTCTTTTCTATATATATATATATATATAGAAAAGAACATAATATGTATAAGAGATACCTAGAATTAACCTGCATAAAAATTTTATGTAAAGAGATCATTTGTGTTTCTAAAAAAACTCATATGATGGTTATGTAAATAATCATTAAACTTAAGATCATTAAGCCATCTTATATAGAAAATATTATGCTTTGATCTTGACTACACATCATCATAATCAAGAGTAACAAACAAGCATATATTAGGTATAACATGAACTATATAAATATATTTGAGTGATCAAGAGAAAAATCATCACCCTAGATGAGTTAGAGAAAATATTTCATATGTTCTCAAATAGTATTGATCGTAAATCCTTGTATAAGATGGAATAAGATTTGAAAAGAGTTTCAAATCTTATTGAAATAATCAATGACTATGATATTGAAAATAAATATGATTTGACAGAAGAGACACACTCCATGCTATAATATCCAAATCGAAATATTATTAATGAAGAGATAATAATTACTAAGAAATTGATCACTAAAAAGTTACGTCAAACCACTTATAATTTTTTTAATATTTTGGGGTCATGACAAGTTGGTAGATATAATACTTAATTTTTAAATATAAATTAATCAATTGTTGAATGATACCAAATTAATTTATTTAATTTACTTGATCCTATTTAATTTAGGATTATAATATATATTTGAGCCAACTTATTAGAAAACCTAATGGGTCATATATAAGAATTATTGATCAAAAATTAAAATGAAATGATTAATCAAGTGCTACTTGATTGTAAATAAGTTTTCAAAATTGAAGACTAGTATCTAATTTATATAGATAATTACAATTCTAGACCTAGAAAAATCAAATAGGGACTTCGTTGAATGAATTTATAAAATTATCCATGAAATAATACATGGAAAATTGATATTTTTCTATTTAAAGGGTTTTTAGGTATCCCTATAAATATAATATCACTTAAAGGCATAGCAGCCCCTCTTTTCTATAACTCAGTATTAAAACAATTATTCAAATTCATAAAAAAATATATGATATTTAAATAATTTTTATATAAACTCTAAATAATTTTAGATTTATCTAACATGATATTACATGATATTACGGCTCTTAAAAGCATTAATTAGTAACTAGTTAATTATTCACAATTTTTTTTTCTTTTTTAGCTATGAGTATTCTCTTTCACTGGACTCACACAAGGAAGCAGCCGTCTAGCCTGGCTGTGTATTGCCAACAGAATCGTTATATTTTTAATTAAGTTTGAGTTCATTTGTGTTGTATATCTGCCACGCAACTGTTTTTAAATTATCAAGCTCTTACATAATGTTTTTCTCGTTAATTAATTGAATTATTAGTTTGTATCATCAATTGAAATTAAATTATTTCTCATCAATTGAAAAATCATGCATTCATTAAATCTAGGAATGCCAAGAAACTTAATTGAAGTTTAGTTATCTAAATTGAACTTATAAAAACTATATTGTTAGAAAGACAAGGTGTAGAATTCAAATTAAATCAAATAGACAAATAAAAACCTTATTTTTAAAGGTGCATATTCTTGGATGGTTATTACAAAGTTGGGATTATCATAGCACTAACCATTCAAGGAATGGATGTTTGATAAGATCTTAGGATTCTGAAAAATTTTAAATTTAATATTCTGCTGTATATATGTATTTCAGAAAACTCAACATATACATATACTTCCTTTTAAATATTTTATTTTTATTTTTATTAATTTAATTAGAAAACAATAATATTTAGTTATATTAGATTCAATAAATGTATTTTTTTTTATTAATTTTGAACACTAATCAATAAAAATATATATTTCTTTTAAAGGGAAATCCAAAATAAGAATTCTGGTTAGCCTACAGCTCTTTAATTCAATGTGAAATCTCTTTAATTAAGTGCTTTCCAAGTTGAAATTCGAAAAGCAACCTCAAGAAATTAATGAGGTGATACGAAGGTATCATGCATGAAGTTGGACGGTAAGACCTTTATTTGTTCTCAAACCAAAAGAGAAGGTGGTGAAGCGGTGGATGCTGCTGCCGCTGCTAATTAATTCCTGTGATTAAAATATGCTAATGACGTTCTAATTAATTCCCTTTTTAAAAACAAATAAAATTCTGATTCTTGAACGTGGTTAATTCCTGGCATACGCTTGGACCCCAACATATAATTTTAAATTGTATTTAAGCCGTCCAGATCTAATTCCCACCCTTAATTCTCCTATCCGAATGCACGATTTGTATTGCTGTCGTCTGTGTAGATTAATTAATTAATTGATTAATTTCAAACCCTGTTTGTTTTGTTTTTGAATTTTAAAAATATTTAAAAAAAAATTGAAGTTTTTTTATTTTTTTATTTATTTTAAATTAATATTTTTATGATGTACCGATGTCAAAAATAATTTTTAAAAAATAAAATAAATAATATTTAGATATATTTTTGAATAAAAAAAATATTTTAAAAAATAACTATAATTATATTTTCAAACAAGAGTGTACATGTGTGTCCAATTGACTAATTGAGGCAAATTAATGGATAAGATTCTATTTGCTATCCAAACTCCACCACCCATTTTTCTAATGCAATTTTAAATGTAGGTCAAACAGTATCCACTATATTTTTAAATATATTTATTTATAAGAGGTAAAAGAAAATTAAAAAGTTATGCCAATGGTCAATAATATTAATGCTTTGTAATTAATAAATTTGATCTCCTAACTATAGCTAGTGATGCGTCCTAATCGATTTCCTTTATACCTACTAAAGATGGTTTTATAGGATGACGAAATCCTCATTATAATTTAATAACGAAAAATAAACTAAGCATGATATTAATCATGGTGGTCCATGCCACCTTCAAAGGCTTCTCTTGCTCATTGGTTATTTTGTCAACCCATTAACCTAATCTGCATGGGGCGGTTTTATTTGTCTTTGAATCATTGCTACAAAACCTAAATCAGGAGCATTGTCTGGGAACGCGGCGGAAACCGCGTTCTCAACAAAATTTAATTTTTTTTATTAAAAATTATTTTAATGTGTTAATCTCAAAATTAATTTTATAAAAAATAAAAAATATATCATTTTAATGCATTTCGGTAGAAAAAATACTTTAAAAAGCAAATACAACCACTCCTGAACAAACAGTATCGATCTAAATCTAATTCAAGTTAAATTTTATATATAAAAAATAACTTTCTTGATCATAAACTAAAATTAATTTGTGACTCAATTGAAGTGATTAAATTATTATTTTTTTTAAAAAAATAAAAGTTTAGATAAACTCATCTTACTAGTAACTCTAGTCTTACGTACATCAGTCAACTCCTAAATTATATTTAATAACTATGTTATTTGCTGATAGTGCCTAATGACCACCGTAACAATAATAATAATTATCATGATAATACGAATTAGTGCTAGTGATTAATAAATATATAATATCAGAGCTTTTCAAAGTGAAATTCTGATTCCAAGCTATCATTTAATAGTGCAGTGAGTCAACTTTGATCCATCCAATTGTTGACGTTAAATTTAAGGACAACTAAACAAATATATATAGTCCAAATTATTATACAATAATCTTTTTTTCCATTGTTTATGTAAATTGGTACGTATCTTTGCCTTCGTTGGGTATTCTGAATTTCTTTATTATTTTTAAATTTAGTGTGTGATCAAGTAGCCAATTAGGGCGTTGGTTGACTTGGGCAGGATATTAAGATTTCTTATCAAATTCCTTAAAGGAGGGATATTACTTTTGTATTTGCTGTGTTTTACTGCATAAAAAATCTTCGGAATCTGTCTAAATAATTACTACAAAGTCAATATTCTTAAAACTCATGAGTTTTTTTTTTTTTTTTTTCATTTTAAGCTTATTTTTATATCGAATAATAGTTGTTTTTTTCTCTTTTCCTTCCGTAAATAAGTCAATTCTAATTAAAAGCATCATTCTTCCAACCAAATCACCTTTCCATCAGGCACGCAATTTATTAAATTTAAGATCTTAAATATAATTATTATATTCATGGAGTATTTGTTAGTGTTGAAAAAAGAATGATGAAAGCTTCATTTTGATGATTTGTTAATGAAAATAAAATATTTTGAGAAATTATTAAACATCTATAGTAAGATAGTTATTCCTAGAATACTCTAAGAAATTTTATCTAGTAAAAACTACAATTATATAAACTTATCTCCTTCCAAATCCAAATCTTACCCTAAATAAAAATAAAAATATATATCTTCAATGGGAAAAAAATTGACCTTAATTGAAGTTGTAGGGAGTTGTTTTTTTTTTTTTTTTCCTTCCCAATTAGAAGTGCAGAATTCGTATAGCTTGGATCTATTTTGCCTTCAAATTCAAGGATGAAATAATTAATGAATTCGTATAGCTTGGTTTTAAAAAATAAAAGTGTAAGAAATGATATTTCTTATTTAAAAAAAAATATTAAAAAAAAGAGACAATTCTTGAGCAAACAAAGTACGAATTTTTAGTAAAGTTAGGATTCAATCAATAAAACTAATTGATTAAGCACTCAATTGTTAATCACTAACCTCATAGTTAACTTGAGAGGCATATATACTTGCATTCATTCAATTTAATATATAATATCAGTAAACTGTAATTTGTAATATTCTCCTGGATCTTTTCAGAAGCTAGCTGGCAAGATCTTTATGTTTAACGCAATCTCGATCATTCATCAAATATATATTAATTAATTAATTAAATCCTAGTGACCGTCTTCTAAATCACTAATATCTCCAAGAAGTGGACGTACGTAGAAGAAATATACAACTACAGTATTTGTTTTTATATTTTAAAAAGATTTGAATTTTTTTAATATTTTTAGATCATTTTAATGTTCTGATATTAAAAATAATTTTTAAAAAATAAAAAAAATATTATTTTAATATATTTTTAAATAAAAAATATTTTAAAAAATAATTATACTCGTGTAGAAAAAGATAAGCATATTGTAGGTATCGACTGTTGAGTGCTATTGCTTTATAGACAGACAAGGGCATCCTGTTTTCTTTTAGCCCTTCCTCGGTTTGTGGCAAAGCATGGACGATGGTTTTTGTTCATGTTTTCTCTTTCAAAATAATTTGTATGCTTTGATCTCACCAACATCATTACCTTTTTGTACGAGTGGTGCATATCATGGCAGCAGCGTATGTAGGAAAAACCACATGATACAGAAATGGTGTTGGATTAGGGTTTTGGAATAGAAAAGATAGATATAAAAATATATTTAGTTTTAAAAAATTAGAGATAAAGATGAATTTATTTCTGAAATAATTTTAAAATAAAGAAAATGAATATCTTCTTTGTCTTCATTAGTTTTGTTTTTTTATCTCAAAACAATAACCAGACAATACAGGAATCCAAAATCCATACGTGACGTTTTAAGTTGATTCTATATCTACTATTCTTTTGTAATTATATGTAATATTAGTTTTTATAATTTATGTACAATTTAGGTATATATGTGGATTATCCTAGCTAGGTTGTTTGTGTGATCATGGGTTTGTGGCCCTTCAATCATATTGCTCTTTGAAAGGGATTCCTTTGCTTCCACCTTAAGCCATTTTCACACACAATCAAGTGTCGTTGTCTGCATTATGCCTTACCTAAATGGTAATATTAAACACATATACTTGTCATGCTTTACCCCTTTTGAGTGAGACCATGGTGGTGGGAGCTAATTAATTATTCACATTTTTTTATATTTTTTTTCTTTTTCTATGAGTATTCTCTTTCACTAGTCTCACACAATGAAGAAAAGCCGTCTAGCCTGGTTGTGTATTGCCAACAGAATCGTCATTTTCTTTGCCTGTAGTAGTCTTGTAGGGTCCATCTTCAGATTTTAAACTACGACATTTTAATTAAGTTTAAGTTTTAGTGGTGATTGTTTACTGAAAAATAATTTTTTTTTATAAAATAATTTTTTAAAAAAATAAATTCTGAAATGATTCAGGTTTAGTAAAAACCACCTCCCATAAGAGATTTTCAGTGAATAAACCAAATTTAAATATAAATATGAAATGATTTTCAATGACGAATACCTGGTTTTGGCGAATACTCACTTGGTGGCATGCATATTCTTGGATTATTCTGAGCTATGTACGTATACCATGTCAAAAAAATCTTAGCAAATAAAACTATAGTGATAGCATCTTGTCAAATTAAGTTAAAAGTCATTAGCTTTTGGTTCTAATCAGAGAAGCAGATAATTAAGCAGAGAAAGCAGAGAGCAATTAAGCTGAAATTAAGGAACCAAAAATGGAGGAATCCGTCCAGCCACTCTCTCTCTCTCTCTCTCTCTCTCTCTCTGGATCACCACTTTACTGATAAGTGAAAGGAACTGAAGCCAATGAAAGGGCTTTTTCATGGTGGCGTATGCTGGTGGGTCCCTTTTCAGCACACGGTTCGAAAGGCCTTTTGGAGTCCTACAAATACTCGCATTCCCCCATTCTTATTGCCATCATAGCGAGCAGCCCTCAGTACTAATTATATTCTTTGTTATCAAACACCACACCCTCCTCTTGCTCCCATCCTCTGCAACCCAGCACCCAGTGGTCTGTCTATTTGCAGACCTCTGTTGGATGCTGCTGCTGCTGCTTTGCATTCATTTCCTTGCTTGAGGTAACAATACATCTCCCTTAACAGCCTAGCTATGGCATGTTAGTGTGTGTTTCTTGTGCTATACATGCTTGATAAGTTTTTTCTTGTAGTATAATTTGTTTGCAACAATTCTGTACAGGTAATCGGAGAAGATTTTGATTCCTGTTACTTGATCATCATCTTTCAGTGTGTGTGTATATATTTATATCCTGGAGATGTCATCTCTTAGCAAGAGCCTTCGCTTATCTTCTTCATCTCTCGAAGAAGAGAACATGATGGTCCCAAAGAGGCAGGGCATAGTTTCCATTCTTGGGTCTGATGTTGAAGGAACCAGGTCTGCTGCAGCTTCTCTAAGGAGAACTCTCTCAGCTGATATGTCCTCCAAGAAATGGCAGGCACACCATGGGTTCTATCCACTCAAGAAAATTGCATCGTCTGACCATTTCCCAGCCTGTAATATCACAGACTCTTCATCTTCAGAAGATGAGGATTATGAAGACAGGCCTAAAGGGACTGAAGCTCAAGGGCAATTTGATATCTGGAGCTCAATTCAAGAAGACAAGAACAAGAAAGAGGTTGAAAAGCCAGGGCAATTTGATGTGTGGAGCTCAATCTTATCACAGAAGACAAAAGAGGACTCCAAGAATGTTCAACCTTATGTCCACCCTCTTGTTAAGAGATCGGCAAGTTCTTTAAGCAAGAAGAGCCTTGAAATATGCACTGAAAGTCTTGGATCAGAAACTGGTTCTGATGGGTTCTCGTCATATCCACCATCAGAGACTGGTGATGCAGAGGAGGACAAAGAAGAAGACCAAAGACAAGAGAGAGTGACACTAAAGTTTGACAGGGAGGATTTGCGAGTAGCCAAGTATAATCTTGCAGCAGCAAATTGCAAGAAATCTCAACCAAGATCATTCCCTCCTCCAATCCCTTCACTATCTAGCCGTGATGGGGCTTCTGTACTCATGAAGTCTCGTCGCGATAATGGTAGATTGGTTCTTGAAGCTGTTTCTGTTCCTTCGCAGAAAAACTTCCATGCTCAGCGCCAAGACGGTCGCCTTGTGCTCACCTTTGCCAGTACTGTTGATCAAGACGAAGAAGAGAGACAAAAGAATGAAGAAATGAATGTTATGGAACAGTTTGATGTCGAGATTGAGAATTCTGAAGATGAAATGGAGAGTGAAGAAGATGAGGAGGAAGTGGAAGAGGAAATAGAGGAAGATGTGGTGGAGGATGGCGCGAACGAGAGAGGAGGAGACAAGGAGGCGAGGTTTGTGATGGAGGGAGCACCAAAACTGTCAAGTGGGGTCATAAGTGTGCATAGGCTAGCTCTCATGATGAACAAGTCCTTGGTGTTCGCAAATAGAAACCCAACATGGCCTAACAAGTTCAATGACATTGCCAAATTTGGTGAGGTGGAGCCAATCACCTCCCTGACACAATCACTCCCACCGCGCCCCCCGCTGGCTCGGATGATACCGGCCTCTCCGCCAGCAGCCACCGAAGTCACAGCAAAGGCAGCTGCGTCTTTTAATGCCTGTGAGTACTTTTGGAAGCCAAAGTCCATGACAACAACAACAACATCAGTTCTTAACCCAATTAGCCAAAAACAAGCATCGTCATTAGGAATCAATGACAACAAATTGGCCCTTTCGAAGAAGTTTGTTCCAGATGAACAACAGGAACTGGTGGTATTGAGAGGGAACAAGGGAGATTACTTGGTTCCTTTGTTAATGAGCTGCAAGGAGCCAAGGAAGTCGCTCTTGTTTTGGGAACCCCATTGCATTGCCACCTCCTGATGATCCATCCTCATAATCCGAGAGCTAATCCCAATCCCCGGATGCAAATCCCAGTCTACTATTACTATAATTATCACTTTATAGATGTATTATTCCATGATGTCCCTTTGTCTCCCTATTTTTCACTTCCACTACTTGAGGGGAGGTGTTGTGTAGTCAAATAAAACGTACTCAAGGGAGACAGAATATATACTTTGATTTAGCAGATCAAAGAGAAACAAAAGAAGAGATGACTTGACAGTGTTGTTATACAACCTTTTTTTTTATTAGCCTGTGCTGTAAATTGTTGAACAAAATCTTAGCATCATCTTTGACCTTGGTGGACTGTCTTGTCTGTCTTTAATAAATCACGGTGGGTGGTCTCTCTTTTATTTCATTTTCCTTGCTTTTCCATTTCTTGAGCCAGCCAATGAGCTCCTAGTGTTGGTCTTGTCTGCCCTAACAGTTCTTAATTTTTGGAACATCATCATCATCCTTGGATGTGGGATGTTGTGGTTTGGCTCAAGGTTATCACTGTGAAGGATATTTCTGATCAATTAATAATACTTATCCTATTACCTGTTACTTAACTTGTGTTTGGTATCATTATAGCATTTATAATTTTGACGTGGAAGTAAATTTTTTTAAAAAATTATAAATTATATTTTTTTTAATTGAAGTTTTAAAAGAGAATTTCCAATAAAATTTATATAAAATTAACCAATCAAAAGTAAAACTTACATCGCAACACATGACAGTACTATAGAAACAAACAAAAACTTAATTGATTCACTATTCTTTCTGAGCAGATACGAAATCATTGAAGGTTATGGAATCTTTCAACAATTCACTTAAGGTCCGAGAGCATGTGATTTAAGTGTTATGGCTTAATGGCACTATGGAAGTTAGATTAGCAGTTTTGCGAGTTTATACAAATTATTTATTTAAAAAAAAATTTATAAATTTTATAGATGCTCAGTGTGTGTATTGTGGCATATGACTCATTGCACTATGAATTACAATAATAAAATAATGATTTTTGTCTTTCAATCTAATCAAAAAGTTATCTACAAATTAAACAAAAAAAAAACTTTACAAGGTTTTTTATTATAATAAAATAACTTGTTTACGTTTACAAGCAAAATTTTATAAACCTAGTTGAGGGGCTCTATCATGTTTTTATTTTTTAAATGGTGAAATGACTAATTAGACTTTAAATGCAAAACTTTTATAACTTAAGTCCAGGAACATTTGTATCTTTTCATATTGGTTTTTTTATAATAATATTTTTTGTTGAGGAGCTCTTCAATAATTGATTTAATATAGATATTATTAAAACATGGCTATCTCGTGCCATGTGGATTATCTTTGTGGTCTTTGGACGGCGTATGACATGTTGGGTGATGGTCATATAGTGGTTTCTAGGATGGCATTTAATTCATCTTGACCTCCCCTCCATCATGTGGTTTGTTTTTCAAATGGCTCGAACTAGGGGTGTTCACGGTTCGGTTCGGTTCGGTTTAGACTAAAAAAACCAACCGAACCGAATTACATTAATTTTGTGAAATATTAATCGAACCGGACCGAAAACCGGTTCAAACCAAACTGGTCCGATTCGGTTAAATCCGGTTTTTTTTGGCAAAAAACTGGCAAACCTAATCCCATCGTATGTGTTTTTTTTTTTTAAATTAGTTTACATTAAATCGGGCTTTAAAATTTTCTTTTCAAACCAGGAAACTGGATTTTTCATATGGGAAGAAGAAAACACAAGCATAGAAAAAATATAGATTTTACAGTATCTTTTGCATAAGAGGCACAGAGAAGTTCAAGACTGAAACTTCCTTGATGGAGCTAGATGAAGGATAATTATATTTAATAACCAAAACAACTCCTCCACGGTTTCTATTGCCATTAATCCCATCGATCTCAGCCATTATCACGAATACATACCACAAGAAAGATCGGCTAGGAGATTCTTGAAATTGAGAAAAAAAAAAAAAAAGGGCCCTCTGATCCTGACCCAGAAATGAATAGAAAGCAGGGCGAGGGTCTTTCATTAAAGGGGAAAAAGAAGGGTGATGCTTTGTTTTGAGGAGCTGCCTTTCGCAGCTTTAAAAAGGAGAGCCTCGAGTTGTAGGAGTGAAAAAAAAAGTCTCGACCAAGAACTCAAAGTAACGAAGTATGAGGTACAAAAATGAAAAGGGAGAAAAGATAATAACAAGAAAAGGATACAAAAAGTGATAAGGACGCTCACTGTACATCAATTTTCTTTGAATGTGTATGTGACGTTGAAAAAGGCAATTTTCATCCAACAACCCACTAGAGAGGAAGAATGGGAAGCTGGGAAAGGAAGATTGAGAATTAATTGAGAGGAATATTGGGAATTTTTCTAAGCAAGGCGGCGATTTTTTGTTAGAGGCAGTGAACTTATGTTAACTGTTAGGGTTAGGTTACAATTTAACTATTTATACCTCAGATTTTTATGACTTTTGCTTTTATAGGTCCGGTTCGGTTTGTGCCAGTTTCTGGTTCAAAACCGAAACCGAACCGGACCTGATAAAATTTACGGTTTTGACAATCGGTTTAATCGGTTTTTTATTTTGGTTCGGTTTTCTCGGTTAATTTTTCTTCGGTTTTATCGGTTTTCTCGGTTAATCGGTTATTTTGAACACCTCTAGCTCAAACGAACCTTTTTTTTTTTTTCCATCTCTTTCCCATTGATTTCTACACCAACTCTGAAATTTAAAGGCAACCCTTCAATTTATTATTTCTTCCTATTTGGTCCATGTTCTTTGATTACCTTTTGTTTTATTTGAGCTGATTTATGAAATTAGTATTTTTATTTTTTAATTTCACCCCTTCAATTTTTTTTGTCTTCCAAATTTACTCTACATTCTTTTAATTTATATTTGTTTTATTGAGATGATTTTTAATTGTTTTGTTTTGTGATTTTTATCCTTTTAAAGTTTTTTTTTTTCTATCAATTTGATCCTCGTTATTTTAATTGCTATTTTTTTCTTGAAAATTTTTTTAAAATTTATATTTTTTTTTCAATGTCATGCTTCAACATTGAATTAGTTGGAAATTGAGCTCAGGTTTAGGATTTCATGAGTTGTTAGTTTGGGAGATTAACCTAGGTTTAGAAATCTCGTCCGAGTTCACTTTTTTTTTTCTTCTTTTAAGCTTTTTTTTTCCAGTTTCATCCCTTGACATTTATTTAATTGGAGACTGAACTCTGTTATTTTTTTATTTTCTTTTTATAGGATTTTTCATTAATTTTGATAATAACTCGAGTTATATATGGTCTTTTTATTTATCATTCTCTGTTAATTTTAACTTTGTTTAGAAAAAAAAAATTCAATTATATTAAATTAATTGAATAAATATAAGCATGAGATGCTCATCTTATAATATTTTATTTAGTTTGATTTATGGGTCATTGCTTTGATAGCGGTGTAGCCTTTCTTTGTGTTATCATGAAGCCTTTGCAAAAAAAAAATTGAACTGTCTTGATAAACTCTTTCTAATAGTTAAGCAATGTCCATATCAGAGCAATGGTAGGTCTTCAACAAACTTTTCTTTATTCTTCTTCCAAGTATAATACTAAAAGATTAGTTTTTATGGTTAATTATTGCCTTTTTCTATTCATGTTATTTGCAATGTATTTTTTTAAAATTATATTAGTAAATTAACTGAGTTTATTAAACTAAGTTAAGTCAATAATCTGGATCTCATATTTTTTTTATTTCTTTAAAAACACTAACATCGCCATTAATTTTTTTTTTTATGTTAGAAAAAAATTTACTAGGCTTGCGGCATAATGTAAGCCACATATCTAGTCAATAACTATAAAAAGTAAGAAAATGGAGGTTTGAGAGCAATATATAACTAGGATTTCTAAGTTTTAACACTTGATTTTACAACTAGATAATTAACAAAAGTTAAACCAGTATGGAAAACATTGTAGCATGTGAGTGAAAATATTATTCAATATAATAGTGTTTCACAGTTTTGCTCCTCACACCAAAACATTTAACCCTAGCTAGTCGGGGGATTGAAGTCCTTTCATAAAGCCTATTAGTTATTATCCAATTGACTAGAGATAATATATGTGTGTGTGTGTGTATTCTCACTTCAATTGCAAGGTGAAACAACTAAAATATTCCTAAAAGTGAAAAATTCAAAAATAGCGCCAAGAGGCATTTTTGTATTTTCATAATGGTTTTTTTGTTATTATCATGTTAGTTGAGGGGCAATTTTGTTTTTGATCAAATATAAAAATAAATAAATTAATAAATAAAAAGCATAATGAAATGATCAAAATACCTTTAAAAGCAAAAACAAAATTAAAATTGGTGTCAATAGGGCTTTTTCATCTTTTCACATTGATTTGTTTTTGTTGTTATCAAGTCAGCTTATAAACAATTTAGTATTTGATCAAATATAAAAAAATAAGAATAAAAACAAAAAGGTTTATAAATGTATGGCACACTCTTCGACGTATGGAAGACACTCGTGCCCTTTAGGCAATGCATGCTCGCCTTTCGATATCCAAAAATACCCTTATCTCATGTTATTAGAAGCGTCACCGCATCCTCTTTCTAGTGATGCAGCATGTGTTGGTGGTAGTGGTCCGATTTATTAAAATGTCTAGTGTTAGTGTTATTTATTCATTAAAGCTTTTTAAATAATAATAAAAAAACTTATGATGGATCTATTATATAGAAAAAAAAATTTTATTTTATTTGTGTTGCAATTTCCAAGAAAAAAAAAACTATATCTATAAATGACACAATCAAAAATATTGATGTCTTATTCCAAGTGCAGAAGTGTCAAAGTAATAAATAACCCGGCAAGACTGGGATTGAAGCACAAGAAGGTTAACTATATAAATTATAAATAATAATAATAATAATAATAATAATAATAATAATAAAATTAAAGAGGACTTTGAGATGTAAGATTAATGTGAGGGTTTAACAATGATAAAAATAAATGTCAAGGTTAGAGGATCTACTAATAGTATTAAAAATAAGTATAGTATAAACTATTTTTATTAATCAACTAAAAACCACACACAAAAAAGGTTCCAATCGAATAATTTATTCTTCATAGTTCATTATAAATTTTTAACATGATCATATTAATTATCTTATTTTAATAACACCATACTTTTAAATATTGTCAAGAATTCATGATGGTAACTTATATTAATAACAAATCAAGTTCTTTTTATAGCACATGTGTAGGTTATATCATACGGTTGGCTATGAAAGTGTCAAGCATTTATTGTACCAAGTGTTAGACAACACAAATCTAGATTAACCATTTAACAAGTAAGGTATTAAGAATTAGTAAGATAAAACGATAAGACATGTTAATAACAAACTTTCTTAGATATAAACATTGAAGTCCATGTTGAGTTTATATTATACCTATTCTAACACCGTTAATGAAATCTTTTCACCTTGATATAATAAACTTTGCTAAACATAATGAAGAATAAAAACATAAATAAATAACATAAGAACATAAGTATAGTAAATAAAATAAAAAGCATAAACAAGAGATTAAGGAAAATATAACATGATATAAAACTTAAACATTACAAAAATATAAAGAACAAAATAAAGAGCATGATCTTGATCTGAACAACCAAAATGCCTAAATGCATGCCAAATACCTCCTTTTACAGGCCAAAATTTGAAACTATTGATTTGATGACTAATTATTGAGTGGGTGGCCACATCTTGACTTGATGACAATTCTTATCTTCTTGTCTGAACAAAACGTCATTGATAACGTCAGAATTTGAACAGATTTATGTCATGAAATTTCTAGGAAATCATCTTAACTTTCCAACAAAAAACAAATCAGTGCATTTGAACTTCTAGAACTCGAAATATGGATTGAACACTGAATAGTATATGGGCTGCAGGACAGATTCTGACTTCTCCGTTGTTGCTACAATTTGAACTTGAAAACGGCCTTTTTGAATCTTGGACTCCTCATGAAAGTTTTAGGCCTATGTCTTAACTTTCCATCCATATAGAGCAGACCTAAATCCAAGTTTTACAACTCCAGTTATGATCCAATAACCAAATGGTGTTCCAATTTGGATTGAACCAGCATCTCTTCTCTAAGCTTAGCCCTCTTTTTGTCTTCTCAATTTCAGTAGTTAAACTCATCAATCAATCCCTTGATTTATGTGATAGGCCTACATTTAAAATGAATATTTACCATAAATTAAAGATATCTTATATTATTAGATATGTTATTATAAAACATGCTCTAGTTAAAGAGTTATTGATACTTCAAGTGTAAAATGATGATATAAAACCTTGATAAAAATACACTTTTAAGTATTAATCACTTACTCATATAGAAAGGCACCTTATATCTCAAGTCATCACGGGACTATAAATCTATTTAATCTGGAAGAGTCATTGCATAAACACCATCAACAATCTCACATTATTTATGAAAGGAAATAAATAGGTTCATACAACTTTTTAAAAGAAAGGAGCCTCCTTTCTTATCAGCTTCATTAAGTTCATCTGTAAAAGGGATGACTTCATCATAAAAAGTGCCAAAAATAGATAAGCTACTAGATCATTTCAATTCCCAGAATGTCATAGACTCCTCATCATTCAAGGTACATAACATGTTAGTAGAAGGATTCTAATGGTTGTAGAAAAAACATATAGCATTCATCTGCTAATCTATATAAAAATGGATGCAAAAATGGTGTCTTGAATATATGCCCTAATGAGGATCGGCTCATAGTGTTTCAAAACATCTTATGCTCATTCCCAATACTTGAGAAGATACTTAAGTTCATTAGAGATTGGGAAGTAATCTTTGAAATTAGTGTCTCCAACCCGTTTACAATAATTTAGTAGCGGTAGATTAATTGAAAAGGCTATCAAATATAAAAATGAGGATTGTAAAATTCACAAGAAGTCTCTAATGCAAACCACCATGACTATAAAGTTCACTAGAAGTCTCTAATGACCAAGAAATTAAATGCTTAATGCTTTCAGAAGATCACTTATTAGCGAATGAACCAATAGCAAGTTCATGTACACGAAGGCTTGTTCAACAAAACTTGTCCTTAATTACTAAAAACCTTTTAGAAAAAAAAATTCTTTAAAATTACAATCTAAAAAAAAGTGTCTTAGCGTTGAAAGGAGGTTTTGAATTGTCACAACTTATAATTTGTTAAAAGAAGCAGCTATTGAGAAATGGTATCACCAAACACCAAGGAAGGTTAAGATTAGCAAAAACAACCTATGATTCCTATTCACTGAAAGCATGGTTTTGCTTCTTTCCTCTTCTAAAATAACGTGGTAACGACAAAAGAAAAGGAAACAACAAATTTCTTATACTATTATAAAGGCAACAATCATTACCTGTATGAACAATTTTTAATTTCTGCAGGATTCTCAGTCGACAGCACAAGAATCATACGGGAAAGAACATTTGAATGAGAATGAAGAAAAAAAAAATCATCAAAGAATAGCAGTGCACAGATATTATTAGAGAATAATATAAATTATATTTTAAAACTTTACCTAACAGTTTAAGCTTTGGATTGAAATGGTTCTTTGACATGGTATCAGAGCCTTGATGATCTAGTGGTCATAAGTTTGAATCTCATCATCCCTATTTATTGAATAAAAATTAAGCTTAAGGTAATGTGGGTATGTGTAAGTTTCAAGCCCAAAAAACTTTCACTTGAAGGAGTGTGTTAAAGAATAATATAAATTATATTATGGGATCTCATTTAAAAGCTTAAGCTTTTAGTTTGAGATGGTTCTTTAACATATATCAAGAGAACGAAGAAAAAAGAATTAAAATCTTTTATATGCGATGACTTATCAACTATTAGTCGAAATTACAAATGTATTATGCCTTTGTATTTAGGATGACGAAACCTTCAATACAAGATGTGATTGTAACCATTTCTAGTGGGGGGAAAAATCATGCAGTCCCGTCAAAATTGTTGAAGGACAAATTTTATTTTTCCTATATGTAATTATTTTAAATTTATCATTCAACTTTAATTTAATTCAATTATTTGATTTGATAAGATTCAATGAAAATTTATCCTTAAATTTTCAATTTTAATAATTATATTATATTTTCACGATGAAATATGTCTATATTATTTTATTATGAAAATTTAATATGATGAAATTAAATTTTAGTCGGAAAATATATTCAAATTATAAAACTCTCTCAACCATATTTTCTAGACATGCCTAATTAATTTTTAGTGTAAGTGAATTTGTTTCGAGGAGACATGTAAAACAAAAAAAAAAAGTTCTACAAATCAAATTTCAGACTGTGTCATTCTTATTTTAATTTTTTTTTATCATTTCATGTAAATGGATCTTCATATATTTCTTGGTCAATGAAAGGTTGATATATAAGATGAAATATTTAAGATATTTCATCATAAATATAAGATCTCATAAATAATGATCAACCAAAAAATAATGTCATGTAGCATTAGAAAAAGACCTGGAAGCCCCTACAAATCATTACAAATAAAGGGTCTCAACCTAGACAAAAAAAAAATGATTCTTGAGGATACAAAATTTTCTTCAAGATAAGCTCTTCAAGCAAGAAAGTTCACTCAAAAGCTATCAAGCATTCTTCATCTACACTTGAAGTCTACAAAAGTTATGTTGGATCAAGGCTAAACGTCCTATAAGAGTTCTTCAACAACACTTTGAAGACAAAACAAATATACTCTTTAAAGTATCAAACTTACTTCATAATACACGCTCAAATTCACTTTCTTACAAGCACAAATCTTAGCTTGATTTCACAAATAAATCAAGTCGTCACGTATCAAATTCAAGGGAAAAATTAAAATTTTGTATATTTTTTATAAAAATATTTTAAATAGAAATTGTATTCAATTATATATATTTAATAAAAATCAAATATTTATATATGCATACTTGTTAAATTCCAGGTGCTAGGTATACATGTAAATGAACTGGTCAAATTTGATTGAACTCAATTTGAATATTGATAACCCAACCGATTTAAACCTTGACAGGTTGTGCACCATCCGCCATAAATTTTATGGCATGTAATGCACTTGTAAAAAATATTAGGAAAAAAAAAAAAAAACCATGCACCCAAAAAGATAGGAATGCCGATTTAATTTGGACTTGAAGACTGAACTAAAAATATATGAGTTTTTTTTATAATTATCTTACTGATAATAGATATTATCTCATAAATATTAATTCAAATACATGAATTAACCCGGGATAATAGATAATACATATTGTCAAATCCAATAAAAACTTGAATATATATTTGTATTATATAAATATACATGTTAAACATTTATATTCATTTAATTTAATATACTACATACATATCTTAATATTAATATAACACACACATGTATGTGTGTGTGTGAAATATTTATAATTTTATTATTTAATATATATATATATACACTTTAAATTTATATATTATTATTTTATTTTTTATTGAATAATAATTAATAATTTTATAATTAATATCCATGTCGATACCTTAATTCAGATGAATAAAATATAAATAGTTAAATTTTTTAACTTGATAAATAATTTATAAGGTATAAATATAAATAAACCCTACCAATGTCTACTCGCTGCCATCTCTACAAAAGGAACCGAACATAGATTTCCACAGCAAATCCGCTACCTACATTGGATTAATGTTCGGTCCAATAATGATATAATGTTCGGTCCAATAATGATAATATTGTGTGAAGGTTTTTTTTTTTCACGGCTGTAAATTACGAGTCATCAAAATATTTGGAGGAAGCAAATAGAACTATAGAAGTGTTGGATTTTTTAAATTAAGAGTAGGGTGATTATTTTTTATTTAATTTAGTTTTTACTTAAAAAATAATAAAATTGAATTTTAAAAAAAAAAAAACTGAAATTTGTTCAAACCAAACAGTTTCAGTTTCGTTTGGTTCAATTATTTTATGACAAAAGCTAAAACTCAACCGATTAGTTTCGGTTCGGTTCGGTTATTTTATATTAAAAACAAAAAACTATATTGTTTATTGAGGGTTTTTTTTCTAATTTCCAATGGGTTTGGTTTCAATTTAGCTTGGTTTTTTTCGGTTTGGTTTTTTCAATTTTAGACTTATAAAACCGATACTACATCAAACCAATTGGTTTTTTAAATACTCTAATCTTTTTAATTGTTTTTTTCATGGCTCGATTTTTTCAAAAACAAAAAATTCAGTTTAATCATATTTTTGCTCACTCCTAATTAAGAGGTCCTTTTTGTTCATTGAGTCACTCATTTTAAACTATAACCACAACTGGGTCCTTAATAGTTTGGATTTATAACAAATTCAACCTCTCCCTACAATTCTGTTACATATTTCCATCTAGGTCAATTATTATTAAAAATGATAATTTGCTAAATTTTCTGATGTTGACCGTTAACTTAATGGAGATTAGTTTAAAAAAAAATTGAAAAGAGAATTATGGATGACAATTCATGTGTCAGATTTCTAGTATACTTTTATTGGAAACCAAAATTAATTTACTTACACTAACTTTTACCTAATTTTGATATTTATACTGGATTTATCTAGTATTGATTACTTGAATAACTTTTGTTAATATTATTAAATTTGGTATGACTTAGCTTGGTGGATTAATCAAAGATCTAATTCAAGATAGATTTTAAAAAAAACTGAGTAAGAGTTGATCCAATAAATCAACCGACCTGACATATATTAATGTGTAATTTGTTTTTTAAATAATATTATTTTAATTTTATTTTTTATGAAACGATGTTATTTTTATCAATCAAGTTAAATCACCTAACCTGTAATTCAAGTTATAAACTGAGTTGAGTTTAATGCATTTATTATTTGTTATTTATTGCTTAATATAAAATAAAGAATATTCATTGGATTCATATTTATTATAGGTTGTTTGGAATAAATTCGCTGTTATAATTTAATTCAATTTATAAATAAGTTGAATTTACATATTTAGAATACATAGAATTCAACTAATTTTATTTTTTATATTACTTCCATGCTCTTCATTTTATTTTCTCAAATGTCTCTAAAAAAAGATATGGGTAAATGAGTATTTTGAAAAAACTAGTTTTAATATTAAATTTTTTTATTTGAAATTATAGATTAAAGGGGTTAACTTCTAATTTATTTTTATATAATTTTTAAAAATTAAATTTTATTTGAAATTCAATTTTTAATACTCAAAATAATTCCAAACATTAGGTTGATTAAAAGCTTTGAATGGAATTCAAGGTTTCAAAAATGTTATTAGGAGAAACTAATTTCGCATTAGAATTAAAAGGATTCAATTGCATTTTGTCGAACTATAGGGTCCAATATGACTCAATCACTGAATCACAGGGACCTCCGCCAACGAAAAACCTATAAAAGATAGATAGAGAAGCACGAAACAAGAAAACGACCATACAGCGGGGAAGAAAGAGAGAGAGAGAGAGTAAAAGCAGCTAAAAGCGAGCGCTATGGGAGAAGCAAGCTCCACCACCGCCTACGATGATATGCTTCTCAAGAGCTTCTTCGCCGAAGTCAGCGAAGTCGAGCGAGATAACGAAGTCACCAGGTCTCTCTCTCTGTAATTAATTAATCTATTTATGTATATATACATGCATTTGAATCGTAATTGGCGTTTTAATTAGGGTTTATGATTTTGAACCAAAACTGTATCTATCTACTTTCCTGTGATTTGGATATTGCCTTTTCTTTTCTTTTATTTTCGATCGATTGATTATTTAATGTGTTAATTATAGAGATGAAATTGTGAATTTTGTGCTTGAATATTATTTTTTTACTTCAATTTATTTATTCACTCATATAATATTAATTTTTGAGAAATAAACATTTGATTTACTTGAATTCATTTAATTAATTTTTAAAGATCGATGATATTATTTGAGTGATTGAATGATCTTTGAACAGTTAATCATATCATCGTAATCTGTTGTAAAATAATGCTCCATTGGAATGTTTAGAAAGAGATGGTTTAGGAAATTTGGAGAATTTGAACAAAAAAGAGTTGAAATCTTCTACATTGAGAAACCCTTGAAACAGCTCAGGGTTTTTGTAAAGTTTTCTTCTTCTTTGTTTTTGTTTTTGTTTTTATTCAGTATTTTGATAAGTATCCATTGGTTGATTCATCTCCATCCTTCATCTCAATAAGTAATACTGATTTGCATTATCATAGAAGCAAATATGTCGTTGGAGAGGAAGGGAAGGGAAGGGAAGGAAATCCATTTGATAGCATTTAATGCTATTTAGATACTATTTCCTTGTGTAATGTTTAAAATGCAAACTTCTCATTTGATTTCTGTTCTAATTTATTTTTGTCTCCTTGGAAAAAATTTAAAACTCTTTAGGATTCTTTCATGCTTCAAGTTAAACCCATTTGAGTATCTAAATTTACCATTTGAAGCATCTCCAGAGGATGTCAAAAAGCAGTATCGTAAGGTAATTATTCTCTTCTAGGTGATGGGATTTATTGTTTTACTATTGTGTTCATTATTTAGCAATTTATTCACAATTTCACATGCTTTGCGTGTAATTTCATGCAGTTATCTTTGTTGGTTCATCCTGATAAGTGCAAGCATCCACAAGCAAAAGAAGCTTTTGGTGGTAAATTTTTCTATTCACTATATCTTGCATGGTTTGTGAGAACATGAATATTGTGACTGGCTCGTTATCTTTTATCATATTGATTTTTTATTCACAAACTGGAAATACAAACTCTTGCATTGACTTGAAAAGATGTCAACTCCAACTTAAGGTCTTCTGCCATGTTTTGGACAAATCAAGTTTAGACCTGGAAATACTGTATCTGGCCAAATATTTTAAACCAAACTGGATCCAGATCCAGCCCAGCATGAACTTAGCTCAATCCATCATATTAGTAGAACTGTACATATTGAGAAAACCTGGCTAACGCAATAGCAACTGTTATTTCCAGACATGAAGTGTAGATAAATCACAGGAAGTTGTAATTTTTATAATTCACTGTGATATGATTTCTTCGGCATAATGAAACTGGCAGTGTGAAGGTGCATCATGATTTGAAGTAAAGAGGAGATAGTAAATGATGGCATATTGATGGTAATTTGATTTTCTCTTGGTGTTGTGGTTGAAAAATGGGCCAGAAAATGTTAGATTTTGTATCCAGATAAACTTATTGCTTTATGGAAGACTAGCTTTGGACCTTTGGTAAAGCTCTTAGAAGCTATATGCACAACTGACAAACACAACAACTGACAGACAATAAGTCTCCTTCTTCAAAAAGATCTAAATTAGGAAATAATTAAGAATATATTTCCTATTGAGATTAAATTAAGATAGTTGTGATCTACCTCCACAAAAATATTCTTCTGTCTTTTAGCCACAGTGATGCAAGTGACTTACTGTGCCAGAAAGCAGACTTTCTGGATGAGGACTTAAAATGATTACAAGTGATATGCATTGTTCTAAAGCAGAAAATCAGAAAATTGAAGAATGACCTCACTGGCGCTGTTACAGGTTTTAGAATTTGATTATGCTATGCTCAACTTAACTCTGATCTTTAAGGAGACTACCATTCCAATGTGTTGTGTGTTTGATGGTTGTTTGTAATTTGTGATGAACTGTTTCCGGATGGCTTTTTGATTGGTAATCCATATATCATGTGAACAGATAAGGAATGACAATCATAACCATATGTGTGCATTAAGTATTGATACATAACTTGGAAATTGTTTTCTTCTGGAAGCATACTTTAATGGCTCACTCACATGGCATCATTAACTTGTGAGCAGCATTGGCAAAAGCCCAGCAACTCTTACTTGAAGAACAAGAAAGAGATTATGTTCTTACCCAGGTTAATGCAGCAAAAGGTTAGTGCTAGAGACTTGATGGTTTACTTTCCCCCTAATGTTTTAATGGATTGCGGATGATTTTTTGTGGAAACCAAAAAGCAAATGTTAATGGTGATTTCATGTTTATTTATGCATCTTGTTTATTTTCCTATTCCCCTTTCTTTGTAATGTATCATCCATCTTATGTGGCAGACACATTTGGTCCTTAATTAAGATGTATTTGCATTTTCCAAGTTGATATGAGAATTGCTACTTCTGTAGCCACATTTGAAGGGGTATATGCTGAAATATCCAAAAGCATGGCATTGTGTATTCTATGTTTATTGTCCTCTGCATGCTGAATTAGTGCATTCCTGATGTTGAATTTCAGCATTTCTGTTCACTTTGTCTATTCTTTCTTTTCTTCTTCTTCTTCTTGTTTTTTTTTTTTCTTTTTTTCATTTTTCAAATTGATTTTTATGAAGAGCTTATAAATAATGTAATGTGAATTTGCAGAAGAACTTCGAGCAAAGAGGAAGAAGCAGTTGAAGAAAGATACAGCCTCCAAAATAAAGTCACTGGTTGACGAGGTCTGTGAGGTTTTAATTATATATTTGTCATTGATTGCTTCTTGTATTCGTGCCAATGGATCATTCTTGATGTAGAATTAACATGAAATATCTTTTAGGTTGGATACTAGAGGTTTCGAGCAAATGGTTAAATTACATATTCAACACCCCATCGCCCCAATTTATCCCAAAAAAAAAAAAAAAAACAAAGAGAAGATTTGGTAACTACAGTCACTGCAAAACTTTCTCAATTCCCTCTAGTTGTCAAACACTTAAAATGAGAGGTTTCTGTCAAGTTTTACTTAGCAGTTGAAAATCTGAAGAGTTATTGATCAAAGCCAGAAACTTGTGGGTAGCTCTTGTAATTTTGCTATGCCCTGGGCAATGTTGAGCATTTACCTTAAATAAAATGCTACCAAAATAAATGTTATCGTTGTTGCTAAAGTTTCTCAAGGTAAAACAATACTTGTAGAGAATAAACAATGATTGCCTTAGCTTAAAAAATGAGAATTGGCATTGGTCTTGCAAATTACTTCTTTCAAAAATCAAAAGGTAAAAATTGACATGCAATCAATGTCTCTTTTAGTGTGGAATTTGTGTTGCTGGTATTCATTTGAGTGCTGATTCTCATCTTACCATATTGTCTTCCTTCTCACCGCTACTCCCCTTCCATCTCTTAGACCTTTTGTTTGTGTTACCTGTATTGTTTATTGCCATTTTGAAGTCAAATTGAGTTAAATTTTTATCTTCTCAAATCGACATTTGCTGAATTCTTTGTGTATATACTGAAGAAATTATATCTGATAGTTTCATTAATCTTGAGTTAGCATCCTTTACTTTCAAATATTTTTTAATAATTTTGCCATGTTTGTTTGGAGTTCCTGGTATCTATTGAAGGATTTTTATTTTTATTTTTTTGGTTCAAAGAAAGTAGTTGCTGCACTGGCATTTGTTGTCAACCACAACTTGCCCATCTATGGAACCGAGCCTCTAATTTCTCCTTTTATTTTGAGGGTCATATGTTGAATTCTTTCCTCTTATGTGAACAGGGAAAATATGATCAACAATACGAACAGTCAGAGGAGTTCCAGCAGGAGCTAAAATTGAAGGTTCGAGAAATATTAACTGATCAAGAATGGCGGAGGAGGAAAATGCAGATGAGGGTATGTTGGAAGATCAGTTATTTTCTCCTTTGCTACCTGTGTTCTTGTTTAAAGTTGTGCATTTTCATGATCCTCTTTCTTGTCATTTAGATATCAGAAGAGGAAGGTAGATTGAAGAAGGATGAAGAAGAACAAAAGGAGATGTGGAAGAGAAAGCGTGAACATGAGGAGCAGTGGGAAGGAACAAGAGAAAAGAGGGTTTGTTCTACATTTTTTTTTCCAAATTTAGTTTCCTTTGGCGAACCTTTGAAACTTGTGAGTTTAAACTTTTATTTCCTTGGTTATATGCTTGTTCAATTTTCCAATGCCCAAGGGTTACAATATCTGATAGATCCAAGTTCTTTGACTAATATTGTTCAACAAGTGCATGAATTGGAATGTCTTGTTGCATATAAAATTTGAATTCATATTTCTAAGGTGTTGGTTTGTATCATTGCGGTTTTCTATTATTTTTTCTAGAAAAAAAAAAAGAAGAAAAACAAGTTTGGTTGTATTATTGTCTCTATTTATTTATATATTTATTTTTCATGAACAATTTTGAAAATTAAAACAGGTTTTCTAGACAACAAAAAGTGATTTTCTGTTTGGATTTTTCATATATAAGATATCATCCTCTCCATTCTTTTCTCTTGTCTTTTGAAAATCTCCCCTTGTCATTTTTACTACATACTAATCAGGAGAGTAAAATGTTTAGAGCTTTTCCGATCAGATAATTTTGATAGCAACTTTCTATAAAATTCACCTGTTAGCTGGTAGATCTACTCATGAAATAAAATTGAAAAGGTTGATTAACTTTTATACTGTAAAACTGGATGCGGACGGGCATGGGTGATAAGGTCCTCCAGTTGTTAGATCAAAGAAGTGAAAAGAAGATGCGATTTGGCATGTTGTGGTTCCTGCAAAGAGCATCACTTTTACCCATTTAAATGATGCTTCTGGCCATCTTAAAATACCTCTCTATTCTGTTCCTTTCACCATTAAAACTTAGTTTACGAGGCATACCATGGCCATTAGAGATGAGAAAGGGCTACGCAGTTTGCTATTCATACTCATCTTCATGTCTTAGTCTACATCCATATTTAAACCACATCAGCAGCAAATTTACAAGGATTCATTTTGAAGTCTTAGAACTCAAATACAAAATATCAAAAATTTGCAGTTTCCCTGGTTGATAAGTGGATGTTTATAGTATCTACATGCAATCGTGCACGCCACTGCTTTTGTTGTTGTCTTCCTTGTATATACTTTGAATCACATTTTTTATTATTTTCCTTCTGCCTCCCCTCAAAAGTAAATGGTATCTATTGAGAAGGGTTTGCTCTGCCAATTAGAGATTTTTAGCTTTACATCATTATGTGGCATAACATTGATTATTATTGCCATTGTTGGTCATCATCAGGTTTCAAGCTGGAGAGATTTTATGAAGACAGGAAAGAAGGTGAGACTATATACTGATTTTGCTGAGCCTAGATGAGATACAGTTTCTACTATTTTTTTTTTAGTAAGCAATAAAACCAGGGGTGAAACTATGTTTCCTTTTAATTTGTTTGCAGGGCAAAAAGGGAGAGATTCGACCACCTAAACTCAAGACCGAGGATCCCAACAAGTCCTATGTTCAAAGGCCAGTAAAGCGAGGTTAATTAGCATATGATATCATCTACTCTTGATAGCTATGACATTAACAACAGAGTTTCCTGGGAGATGAAGGAAGCTCTGGAAGTAGGTCTAAAATTGTATCAGTCCAAGTCGTGCCTGTATAAAGGACATGATTAAAGTGGATAATAGGGTTTCGCGGAGCATTGTCTTTCGCCTTCAGTTGAAACCAAATCCTCGGTAAGGCGTTTTCAGATCTCGATTGTCAGAGGATAAAATTACGGATACAATATATCACTTTACTGATTTTAGAAGACTAAATGGTTAGCTATTAATGTATTTTATTTTCCCTTGAGCATATGAAACATGTGCCAGGCGTATGCCTTTCTTCTATGTGTGCTGTGAATATTAGAATTACTAAGGTATTTGTGTGAAATTAAAATTATTGCGGCATTTTCTTGACTGAATGAAACAACGCTGGTAATGTGGATGTGGAACACCTATGCTTGAAAATCTTCAATAATGGTTACCCTGAAAGATAATTATCAGAACCGTCTTTTACATGGTTATGCCTTAGGTTTGCTTTTCTTTTTAATTTTCTTTTGAATGTCAGAATTAAGTAAGATTAGATTGGCATGCCAGGCTTATTTGTGACTGATCCTGCCTTATTTGAAGAGGGTTCCTTCATGATGAAGTTGAAAGCATAGTTTTCAGACATAATCTTGGCAAGTCTTGGGGGTCACCTTGGTCAACTTTTTTTATTTATAAAAAATAAAAATAACATTATTTTAAGAGAGAATAAAATAGAGAAATCAAATGGATTTTTACCAGCCTACAAGTTAACTTGAGTTTTTAATTAGTTTTGTTGAAATTATTTTTTAAAAAGTTTTTCACTTTAATATATTAAAATGATTTGAAAACATTAAAAATATATTAATTTCAAGTAAAAAAAAATAATATTTTTTTAAAAAAATATTTTTAAAATATAAAATCAAATAACTAGTTGAATTAAAAAGAAGTCTATTTTGTCTCTGGTTGGTTTTGATGTCAGCTTAGCTTTAGGTAGTGCTGCTGCTGATGACATGGAGTTCTCCAATGGCTGGTTGTCCTTCATATGGCATATTCATTGTGTCATTTGCTCTGTTTTCCTTCACTTTATTTATTTATTATTATTATGATTTGTAGTGGCCTTTTCGAACCCCTGCTGATGAATGAAATTCATGCTTTTCTATTCGTTGATGGTCATTCCTGTTGTTAGAAAATCATTCCAAGCCTTCACGGGTAAAAGCATGACATTACAAAATTGGTACCAAGAGAGAGACAGCAGGAGATCAATCATCTGCGAGGCTGCAACTCTTTTAACAAAAATTATTAAATAATAGAAACCAACTCCTCTCAGAAAATCCAGGTTTTATCTCAAGTTCTAATTCTCGAGAAAAAGTGAAGGAAAAAAAAACAGAAAAAGCAGTTTCTTCTCTAGTTCTAGCAGCAAAAATCACCAAACGGCCAATCTGGGAAAAAAAATCTCAGACTTTCGTAGACCAAAAAAGCTTCGTATCCTCACACAAATTATATTGTACAAAGAGCAGAAATGAGAATTACATAACACCTCTATAATACAAAGATTTTAGACAGTATATATCTCACCATCAATGTAAGGACCCCGTGCCCTCATAAACAGAATGAAAAGCGAAAAAATAAAAATAAATATTAGGCCTAAAACAAGGAATAAAAAAAAATATAAGAAAAACTAATGTGAAAATACCCAGCACTACCAACCCGTCAAAATAAACCTGGAAGACTTTCTACCTGTTCGTTGCTCAATTTACAATGGGCAAGTGGTTCAGATCTGCAACCTTTAGCACAACAAAGTGAACCCAACCGCCACACCTGCAACCTGGTTCTCAAACTTGTGTGGTAACCATCTCAAGGCCTAGCAACTCTGTCTTAAAATCAAAAATCAGAAAGCCTTCAAATTTCTCAGGAACGGCAGTCGCAAGTGTGGGAATTCCTGGATGTGGCATCATGCTCTATACAGATGACAGAAACCCAGGGTGAATGCACAAGCTCGGAATGAGTATGTGTAAAAATCAGAAGCGTCTGTTATATCCAAGCATGATGAAGGCCACGATCATTTGTTACTTGAGGACGGCCTCTAGTTGGTGTAGGAGGTCTGTTAGCATTCAACTCCTGTCTCATAAGAAATGCAATGGAAACGTGATTAAAGATCAGAAGTCAGCATAAAGAAAATACATCAAAACATGAAAATTTTGAAATGTAACAGCACCTGCATCCATGTATCTTCGATATGACGTTCGGGTGAAGCTTCTGGTGATGAAATTGCTGGTGGTAAAGGATGAATGAGTTTGGGAACCACCACAAGGTCTCTTCCCAAAACTAAGATTGCCCCTGCATTATTTGCAGTACCTGTAGAAACAGGCAGGAATAGAATCACTAAAACTTACTAATCATGACTCTCATGAAAAATAAATAGCCAGTTAAGTTGACGAGAAAATACCACAATAATTGGTGGCGGAGAAAAGTGTAATTAAATGTCCTTGAGCAAAACGCTCGAAGCCATCCATCACACATTCATGGGCACGTACAATCAACTGAAGATCATTGTTATTGCAGAACTCCATAACACGATCAGGCTGCAAAGGACAAAAGAATATTTAATGACCATGTTAACAAACATCGCCATAATGGACATGACCACCATTGCTGAATCAAATAAACCAGCCAAATGACTACAAATCCTTGAATTGCAATTTTAAGATGAAATCCAAAAGCTCCCGTTGCATCATATAGCAAGAAAGGAATTTGAGAACATGGAATCAGTGTAAGCATAATCAAGTAGATAAAAATAAGAACCTAATTATGTGCTATCATTATTTTAGAAAAAGCTCTAGTAAGTCAAACAGACCATCAAGGAAAACAAGTTGCAAGGCAGCAGACATATAAACCAAGGAAGCTACACTACTGTAATGAATTAAACACAAGCAATACAACTGATCTTACCCCAAATGTTACCAACCCTGGACCCCTAGCATTTGGTCGCAATCCTTCCACGCTGTCATTTTCTGTTGGATCAGACCTATAGTGGAAGAGGGAAAAAAATGCAATTATAGACAAATAAGCAAATAGATAAGCAAATGAGAGCAATGGAGCAGAAGCACTGACCATAACAAATCCATAAGCACAATTGAACCTGCTTCCATGGTAATTGGACGTTGAAGATTCTCAATCTGTTCCACATGATTTATTGACCGACCAATACCACCATGCATACAAATGATTTTCTTCTCAATTAGTGCTGCCAAAGGAAGCCAATTGAACAATCGATTTATCCGATGCCAAACCCAAATTCCATCTCTCTCACCCTGTTCATCAAACCATTTTTAGCTTGTAGCTAACAAGTCGTTAAGATAGGATACAGATGTAAAATGTATATAATACAATACCATTCGCTCAATGCACTCAATCCGGAATCCAAAAAGGGCATTGATATCTGCAGCTTCATGGTTCCCACGAATTAAATGTACATTGTTGGGATACTCAACCTACAACAGTCAAACATATTTGCAGAAAGCTCCCATCAAGATCCAAGGCAAAGTTTAAAGAGGAAATCAAAGGGATTATTTGTGGCTAAGAAACAAATATCTATCCTTCCTCAAAGAGAGGAAGAGAAGCAGGCACGCCAATATACCTTCAGAGCAAGCAGAAGAGTTATGGTCTCCAAGCTGTGCTGGCCACGATCAACATAATCTCCTAGGAACAGATAGTCGATATATCTGACAGTAATAGAATAAAATCAGCCTCCTCAAAAACTTAAGAACAAAGTGTGAATCTCTGCATGTGAATGTCTCCATATACATTCACGCACAAAAAGATTACTGATACATGATAACTGAGCACTTCCAACTCCCACCCCCATTCACTACTCTAATCCAAACCTCAATTCCCTCTTCCTGCCACCACATCTTGCAGCAAACAGCCAAAAAGATCACCACTTCATAGCCTTAGACTAGCTCATCCTACAAGTCCTTGAGCCCTTTCTCCTATAATTTAAAAACAAATACCCAATTTTTTTATTCTCAGCAGCAACCTACAAGTTCTTTGTAGAGGGAATAATCAAAAGATAACCTCTCAAGGTTGGCAAATGGAAAAGAAAAGTCCGTAAGGCATCTGAGTTCATTACAATATAAATATGGGTAGCTGTAATCCAGAAATATTTTCAGCAGCCAATTTGAAATCCAAACCAAAATTGATCCTTGACATCAAGCATTTAAACTTTGCACAGATTAACCCATTACTTCATACAAGGATTTAGAGATTGCAAAGCAATCCTTTCATGAGGGTTTGTGTATGGAGTTCATACATCATTTGGTGCATGGGAAATTTGTTGCTTGTCCTTTTCAGTTAGGCAGGTAATAGGTGAGGATTTTTCATTTTAACAGAGGATTGCTTTGCAATCTATTTGGCATCATAAGATAGGGATTAGATGCGAAAGGGATCTAAAAATAAAAAATTCAGTAGTTGATAGTATTCATGGAGTGAAATTGTGGGAGACTAGCTTTCTGCAAAATTGATAGGTTTCTCTGTTGGATATAGAAAAATAAAATAAAATAAATAAATCCATCATGATCAATATTTCCAGACTTTTATCTCATTATATAGATAAATAAGCTTTGGTGACATGAATCAGCGTGCATAATGTAGAACCTATAAATATTCACAAAAATGCTTACGCAATGTCACCAGCAGTTGAAGGTGAACCATATTCATCAAAAAGGCGCATCAGATCCCCAAACTGCCCGTGCAAATCACCAAATATCTTGATAGGAGCCTTAAGCTGTAAAACACTTGGTTCACTTGAAAATATCCTTTCAGCACTGTCACAAAGATCTGCTATTTCATTGCAATCTAAGAAAAACTGCCGGCGAACTGGAGGTTTCCAACCACGAGGCTTTAAAAGATGTGCCACAACCTGATAAAATAGAAAAAGACCACGTTAAGCTACAAAACAGAGAATTTGGGCAAGAAAATTAAGTCTTGGCAAGTGATTCACCTAAAATGCCAAAAATCTAACAAAACTTCACCTCTTGCATCTAAAGAATTCAAGAATAGGTGCAACCCATGAACATGGAAAGCATACAACATCTAAAAAAATTTCACCTCTTGCAGCTAAAGAACCCAAGTAAAAGGGTTAAGTTGAAAAGAGGGGAATAAAACATCAAACAAGTCTAAGGAGCACTGATTTGATTCCAAACCATTTCCTTGATCCAATAAAAACCAAATGACTTTGATGGATACTAGAAATTATGTTGGAAATGACAATGCAAAACAGAAGGGTCATATACTTGGAAACAACAACCAAAAACAAATGCTTGACCATAAGGTAGTTCAGAGGGCGGCAAAGAACAACACACAATATTCGAAGAGATTTAGGAGAATTAAGCAACATAGTAGTGTTCTTTTATCCTGAATATAAGATGGACGTATCCAAGACCTTGGTGCTCATGTTCTAACATGGCACAACTATCCCTCAATGACACCAAAAAAAAAAAACAGAAAAAAAAAAAGATATCTAGTGAAAAGGCAGAAAAGAATATTTATATGGACCTTGACACTGTAGGTTTCACGTCTATTTAAAATTTATGCCAAATAGTATATCAGTAGACAGGAAGTAGTTTACAATGTAGAGTATTCAGCTACATAAGCAAATATGTTAGTATCCAGCAACACAGATATATTATTATACTCATCTCAATTTGGAACACGTCAACGAAGCCCAAGATTAGTTAAATTGAATCTTCACTTCAATCCACAATGCATATGCCTATCTCAGCTATCAATCCACATGCGCATAATTAGACTTGCATTAAAGACAACCTTTGCAGTATACAGACTAAAATGCCAAAGCAAGAGCATTAACAATAGCAATATTTCCAGACTATTCAGGTCAGCAGCACAGCATGCCCACATAGTCTACATTGTATAAAAATGTCACTACATGAAGCATTTTCATAACCACAATGCACATGTAATTCATATTAAGCACTGAAATACCTTTTTTGGCACGCTATTGATGGACATTTGTCGATCCAGTAGTTTCCTAGCTGCAGTTGCACTCTCAGGGGTCCCATAACTTACCCGCCTGCCTTCATTTTCAAACTGATCAATTGAAAGCTGTCTGACCATGCCACCTAAAGCCCCACCAGTCTCAGCAGCTACAACAACCTGAAAGGGCAGTAGTGAAACATCAGGTATAACATCTGGTGTAAATGTGCACATTTCATACCAAAATTGACTTGAGATCGTATTTAAAAAGTTCATAAATATTTTATACTGACAGCTCTGTGATGTAACCGAACTCCAGCAGGAGCAATGTTGTTTGATCCAGCAGAATCAGGCTTAATCAAAGAAGATATTTGTTTCCCGCTAGGAGTAGCCTCTGCCCCACGATCTCTATCAGGTAGTTCAACTTCACCATTAACTTGCCGTGCCTTGGCAGCAGCCAGAGTGGCACTGATAGCCTGAGCTTCTGCAGCTGCTGCTTCAACCAAATACTCAACACCTTTGTTTGTCCTCCTGGGCAACAATGCACATCCAGCAGCTCTTTGAATGATGATTATTATCTACTTGAATGAAAGCAAAAGACCAAATGCAGTGGCTGACTTACCTCGGTCCAGAAAGCATGGCATTCTCTGTGCTTATATCAGTGTACATGTCACCATTTACTGGAGGAGCAACTGGATTGCCCAGCACAACAGAACCATCAGGTGCTGCTTCAGGCATGGTTTGCCTAGTTCTTTCATCCACAAATCCGTATCTTCCAAGTGCCCGACCTGCTTGTACATTGGATGCAGCGGCTGCAGCTGCAGCATGGGAAGCTGCACTTGTTGTTTCAGCAGCAGCCAGATCTTCAGCAACAAGTAGGTCATCAAGCAACACCCCTATGCATAAATGCGTGTATCAAAATACAGTACTTATAGTGTTAGGATAAGAGGAGCTCATTGGAAAATCTTCAAAAAACTGTCTGCAAGATTTGAGTTTTTATAATATTCTTCCAAGGAAGACATCTCTATATCATCAACAATCCTCTTGATTGATCATTTAAATTCAGAAAGAAAGCAAAATGACACCAGACCAGACTCCATTGCAGCCTGTTAATGTGTGTTCATACGTGAACCATCAGGTTAAGGGATCAAGTCTGGCGGTTGCATATAGAAAGGAAATAAACTAGTTCAGGACAAGATAAACAAGGACTGAGTCAAGGACCATAATTTCTGCTCACGTTCTAACAAGTTAAGGATTATTATAAACCATCACTCCATGAAGGCATCTTGACCTGCTCTATGATGTGCATGTTTAAGCTTATTGGTTTGTCCATTTAATGCACTGAAACGCACATTACTCCAATTAGAGCCATGTAGGATATATTACAAAATCTGCTTGAGCTTTAACAATGTGTCCATATCTTGTCGAATATACTCCACAGAATTCCATTTCAAAACCAATTGAGAAACGTTGAGTGAAATCCTCTAACAGGTGTCCCTCAGTTATCTTTCCAAAACATCCAGATAATTTTTGCTCATCACAACAGAATTCAACTATACAGCTATTTTGTAGTGTTGGCTCATGATGGCCAAAAGGCCAAAAGAAAACTTATAAAGAAAATGCAGCAATTATAATATAATAGGATCATCGCATACCGCCACGTAAGCCGCCATAAATAAAAATCAAGTCACCAACTGCAGCAGCTGCATGCCGGCAACGCCTTGTTAACTCAACTGCAGCATCTCCACCAGCAGCATCGGCACTGTACCTGCCAGTCCTTGGACTGGTGACCACAGATTTTGTATCACACCAAACTCCTGCTGCAGTATCCAACACTATACATGGGAAAGCATGAGGTTATTGTTGGAATTCTGGGCAGAACCATCTATAAAGACAATATACGAATTAAAACAGTAACAAGTACAATCTTATTAGTGGCACTTAGATCACTGGAACTGGATTTTAAATTGCCCCCCACCCAACACCAAATTTGAGCTAAATAAAACTGACTGCTCAAATTGATGACATTGAAAATAGAATAAACACAATTAAATGCAACTTTCGATGTGAAAGGGCCAAAAGAAAAACCATGAAACCTTGTGGAATCAAATATAAGTTATTTGGCACAAATATTTCATAATTTTCAATTTCAGCTGTAAGAGTCCTGCATCCTTTAGGAATTTCACACACAGCACTCAGCTTAATAGCATCTCTCTCATAGTTATATGTACACCATATAGCAGGTAAAATCAGGTATCAAACCATAAAATCAGGCAACCTCAACCACCTAGGCCGAATAGATGGCTACGTTTTTGCATGCCTTCTTATCCTAAAACCCATTATTAAGAAATGGGGCTGAAACCATCTGATAAAAATACCAGAGGTAAGAGTCCTAAAGATTGCAAACTCAGGATTTACCAGCAACACTTGATGAATCTTCTACCATACGACCACCACCAAGTGCCCCTCCAGATACATGGAGCCTTGCATTCACAAAGACCTAAATTACAAAATTGAAGAGTGATTAATCTTTAAGGACAGAAGAAGTCAATCAAGAAACAATATATTCAAGCAAAAGAACCTACTGCTGCATGTTGATATCTTGGAGATGGTGAGACACCAGGAGCAATTGCCCATTCCCAACGGCCATCCCTGTGTTTAGCAAGTCCATAGGCACTTGCAAGTGGCTGAAAAGGTCAAGAGGCAAGGACACAAGCAGCACATTAAAAGAGCTTAACAAAATCTCACATCACAAACAAAAAAAGTGTCGCCATTATCAGAAACAAAGTAATTTCCATGTGTGCTTCCCAAAATGAAAGTTTCCAAATGAAATGAAGATTTTGAAAAAATGAAGAAGGCCATGATTTCGAAACTATGAACTCCTTCATTGAAAAATATCATTGTTCCTGTAACATTGTTATTATCTAAGTAAAATGTATGCAGAGAATATAAAGTTACACACGATTCAGTCCATTCCAGGAAAAGTTGACTCAGAAGATAAGAAAAATTCCAAGCAATTAAAGAACAAATTTGAGAAACCACATTAATCAAAAGTTTAAAAACTTCAGAAACAAAAATCACACTGAATTGACTACTGACTATAAGAGAATGCATACGACAGCTTTCCAAATACCAAAGACTCAGAGAATGTAGATGACAAGTTTCCAAATCCCAACGACCCCAACTGCACAACGCACCTTATTATGGAAGGAAAGAACAGCGAAACAAAAAAAGTATCTCACTCTTCCCTTAAAATGCTTACAAAACCTAGAAGCTTTTTCTCTAAATTCTTCTTGTTATCTCTGATAGGTAGCAATACTAATTTGTTTATTTAGATTAATAAAATAGATATCCACTATTGATCACTAGTGTAAATGTACAAATTTCTTCCAAAAGCTGATACAGTTATTGTCATTATTCATGCAGAGGATTTTGTTTCCATTTTTAATTTCATGAATTAGAAAGATTAGCAACACCATGCAACTTGTTTGCCAGCAACGTTCTAACAATTTGCATTCTGAGGTTGATTGACAAAGGACAAAAATCGGAGAACATCTCTTGAAGCAATCAATATGTAATAAACAAAGGAGCCAATTAATAACTAAAAACTATTGTGACATGTATCTATTACCATGTCAAGTTTTCAGCTTACCACACTGTTTGCATCCCTCCCACCACAAAGCAGAAGCAGACCATCTGAACGAGCACTTGCAGTTGCATACCTAGCCAAGTATAAAGGACAAGTGAGCTAGGCCTTCAGATATGATGAATGAACTACAAAATAAAAGGGAACTGAAAAAAGCCAACTAAACAAAATAGAAGAAGCCATTAGTGATATCAATTGATATTTCAAACATGTAAAATACGAAGCTCCAATTTCTAAACTGCAATCCATGTTACTAGTACTTGCAAATATTGTCATTGGCACATGGATATTCATTTCCATCTTTTTCTACCATGCTCTGTCTCCATCTCTCCTTCCACCATATGTTATCTTTCATTTTCCAAGAGAAAAGATTCAAGCTCGAATTAACATACTGAAAAGGAAACTGACAGAAAAGAAATCGCATTTTTTAAATCATTGAGTCGATTTGCAAAGAGTGCATGAAATGGATATTTTCATTATGAAATGATAGTAGCTGAATGCAACATTTCATCAATAGTTACCAACAGTAGAAATGTTAGGATTTACAATTTGATAAGCCCCAACATCCAAACAAACATGAAGTTAACACTCAAGTTTTTCCATATATATAACATGGAAAGATTGTACAGGAACATTGTCAATAGGTGCACGAAAGCCAGGATCTTTCAGAAAATGGATTCCTATTCGAAGTGTGCATAACCGCATGGATAAGCTCGCACATATTAAGTAGTAACAGTGTGTCTAAATCATTTATTATGTTTGCATGAAAGAGAGAGGGTTTTACATGCATGGTGGTGGGCCTTCCCCTTCTGGTTCTAGTTTACGCCATTCATAAGGCTTGGCAGCTGTGTCCAGGGCCCATACGTCAGACAAAGGCCTTTTTCCTGAAAAGCATAAACCAAAAAATTTTAAAAATACATTGAAGATCTCGATATGTTCACATATGCATGCTTGCAGTGATGACCAACATGCTAAGTTTAACTCCATGTACAAAACATGAGGTTTAAGATTTGACTGTACAGCCACTTACCATCATTCCCTCCAATTGCCATGAGATACCTTTGACCCACCAAAGCCATCACATGCCCATATCGCGGGCCTGGGCCTGGGCCTTGAACAACCACTCTACATGAAATTAACATTCATATAGATCAAAATCACATACTAAATACAAGAGAATGAGCAAGCATTTGTAAGGACTCCAACCTATGCCACCGCGGCCGCTGCTGTGTTAGGTCAAGGACATGAAGATCCTCAGCAGACAAACCAGCTGGACCAATTCCACCCTGTGTTGAATGAAAAAATTCAAATTATGACTGAACAGTTCAAATATAACAAAGTAAAAAATAACCATGATCTGGTAAAGATATGAACTTCAAAGATAATTTGTCATATGTTCACCTGAATTACTACCATAGTTCCCACCGCAGTTGCCACATGGGCAGCCCTTGGTGTGGGTGGTTCTCCAAATGGAGTAATCCTGAAAAAATAACTCTGTAGTAAATGATCCCCGTAACAGATAGAGGAAGAAAGCAGTGTTTTAGAGTAGAATGGCTCATGAAATGAAGATTTCCGCATGCTAGGCTTACCTAGTCCATTTATTTGTTAACACGTCATAGCAGTGAACATCAGCGGTGGCGCCTGCTAGTCCTGCGTTTATAACAAATCATGAAGGTAATGAAAGTTCATGACACATTATCACTATGAGACTCGGTAGAGAAAAGATCCATTATCATGTGTTCATTCATTTCTTCTGGATGCAATTTCAGTTCAATGCCAGCAATGGTTATCAGACTGACACAAAGAATGAAATGGCAACCATATGCTACTCGGAATCAAGAAAATTAGTACTGAGTATAGGGATACCATACGAGTTAGGATATCAAAACCAATACAACAGGAAAACTAAATATCCATTCAGCTAGACTTGTGCATTTTCAAATCACAAACTATAGGAAATACTTGTTAATTACTTTGAGTTAGGCATCAACTTAAAAGCTTCACACACCATTAAAGCATTGCCATTCAAGACAACGACAAGATGAGCATCTTGAGCACAACACAGACTAAGGAAAATAATTACACAAGCCTGTTGAGTTCTATTAACAGTAGAACTCAAATGCCGCTGGTATAGCAAAACTAAAAGAAACAGTAAAATCAGTTCCACTCATGATTTTGCAGCTTCAATTTCTCAGTGAAAGAACAGCCAGGCTACTGGGAAGGTTTGAAACATAAAGAAATTTGCTTAGTATTACCAGAAAGAATACGGACCACATATCACCTCAAACAACTTCATAACCAATAGCAGAAAAAATTAGTTCAATATCACCAAAATGGAAAACAAACTACGCAAAATACCCAATCTAAATTGCACTGAATTTAAACAACCCTGGAGTTCACATAACCACCTAATCCTAATGCCAGTTCCTTCCCATTTAACCAGAATTCAGTAAGCTATGACCAAGTTCTTAATAGACCTAGTAACCAAACAAGCAAAAGATTATTAACTTAGCACGAAACAAACAAAAAACCAAAGAAACTAAAACCACCGATATAAAAAATAAAACCAAAAACATACTGATTCCAGCACTCCCAGCCGAAGAAGGAGTCCCAGTAGAGGCAGAATTTCCCTCAAGTGCCGTGGCACCACCAAACAAGATCAACCTTGGTCCAATATACCCAGGCGCCCCTTCTTCTCCGACAGCAGCCACATTAGTCAAGGTATGCCCACACCTAGGCCCAGGCCCATCCTCTTTCTTATCCATATTCGCATTCACCACCGAATAAGTGGGCGCATGTCTCGGCCCCACCACCGGACTCTGCTGTTGCGCCTGCGCTACTTGCTGCGGGGCCGTTGTAGTGGTACTAGAACCCGTAACCGCCGCCGTTGACGTATCCTGAGATCCCGCCGGCTGCTGCGACTGCTCCCCTATCTGTTCCCCGTCCATTTCTGCTGGCGCAGAACTAGCGCTCTGCACCGCCGGATCGTGATCGGTCGCCGCCATCGACGCGTCCAAGTCCATTTCTCAATCTACCAAGCCCTAATTTCAAGATCGGAGCTAAAATTCAAACGAATTCAAATCTCTAATTAACATTCTTGAAAGATTCACTTCGATTATATTTAGACTTTATCAATTCAAAACCCTAGCTCAAGATCGCTGATTTTCAATTTTCAGTGAAAAATTTTAAAATAGAAAGGGGAGAGAGAGTTATTGAATTTCTTTTCTTTTCTTCGATTAGGTTTTCTCGCTTTTCTTTCTCTCTCCAACGTCGAGCCGGTCGAGAAAACAAAATGAACAGGAAGAAATTATAAATTAAAAATAAAAATAAAAACGGAACGGAAACAGTTCACTCTTTCTCTCTCTAAAAATTGTACGTACGTGTGTTGGCATCTATCTTCGTTTCTCTCTCGATCAAATGCGTGCTGTTGCTTTGAGTTAATTGTTGATTTAGTCCCTATTTTCTGAAAAATATTATACATTAATCCTTTATTTTTAAAATCTATAATTTGTCTCTTGGTTTTAGTTCTTGTTTATTAATTATTAAAAAGGTAAAGAAATTACTTAACCCCGTTTGAAAGTGCAAGCGCGGCTGTTATTACATTCTTGTTTCCTAACTAAAAATGTCAATTTTAATATTTTTAATTTGAAAATATAAGCATAACTTTAGTTATACGATCTCTTTAAAAAATAATAATTATAAATTATTATATTATTCTTTCACTTACTCCGACAATAATTATTTATAATAAATTTTATATTTTACATGAATAGGAGTACAGTCCACTTGAGTAATAAATAATTTGTTAATATATGTTTGATAATTTAATTGAAAGTGTATTTATATAGTGTTCTGCCTTTAAAAAAGATAGTAAATCGATTTTTCTTTAGATTTTTCTAATAATTTACATAAAAACAATCAAAGAACTTTTATAAAAAAAAATAGTACTTTTAACAGTAAAAAAAAAAATAAAATGTTTTTTCAATGTATTGCTTGACATATTGTAAAAGGTTTTTTATTATTATTTGTCTTTTATAAAAAAAAAAAATTGTCAAAAGGATATATTTTAAATTTACAAGAAGAAAAAAAAAGCAAAGAAAAACAAACATTTTATGGCAGGACAACGGTCAACATGAGTAAAAGGGTTGAATTCTAGGTTTTCAAATATGAAGGACTAAATTGTATTGATTTCAAACAACAAGGACTGAAGAATAGTTTACTCCTTTTATTTTAGTTTATTTAATGATTAGTTAAAAATAATGATTAGTTTATTTCTGTTTCGGGATTTATTTTATCTGGAAAATGACAGGAGAGGTGATTGGTTCTGGTGTCTGTTACCGTTATTAACCTGTTAAGGTGTGTACGGGAAGGAGGAGGAGCGCCGTCGGATAGGGGGTTGACAGCGGAGAAAGGGACGGAGTTACCGAAGTAACAGGGAGAGGATTTAACTATTAACGGCAATAACCGGTTCCTATTTGCAAGGAGTTTGGCTTTGGTTGCCATCTAATTGTGGGAGTAACAAAAGAATCACACTCGAGAGTAAAGCACGTGATCACGCGCACGTTAGATTATGCATGCCATTTGTACATCTTAGCTATGGAATGTTTAAGTCGCGACATGCATGTGCTTGTTTCTATATTTGCGCTACTATCTAAATATGATAATTGTCAAGGACAACTTCGAGATTCTATTGTTTTAAAACCCAGAACCTCGTACGTCAACATGAGATCAGTTAGTGTGAGGCATGAACTTATTCAGGTTGAAAGGGAAAAAAAAAGTTAATCTGCTTAAAAATTCATGTTGATGCGGTGATCTTGTGAAACCGAACATTATCTCGGTAACTTTTTTGTCTTTTTCAAAACAATGGTTCTCTGATTCTTTAAAAAATTTAGGTTGAGCTGGATTTTATTCTAATTAAATTTTAAAATTATAAAAATAATTATTATTTTATTTTATTTTTTTTATGTTGATGAAGTTAAGTTTAGATCAAATTTAATCAAGTCATTATTATTAAAAAATACTAGTTGGGTCAGCAAGTTTTGCGAGCTAACCTAGATAGACTCGGGTTGTTTTATTGTGTTTTTTTTAAATTGATTTTTGTTCAATTTCATCCTCCAATAATTGATTTATTATGAGTTATGCTTCATAATTTGTTTTGTTTTTTTTTCTATGATATTTTTTCAGTTTGATGACCTGGTTTGTGTCTCTAACAAGTTAACTCATATTATTTTTTTTTTTTTTATAAAGTTATCTTGGTCTCATAACCTAGATTATGAGGTTGACCTGAGTTAACTCGGGTTATTTTTTGTGTTTTTTTATTTATTTTTTTAACTTCATCATTCAACGTTTGATTGATTGAGAACTAGGCTTCATAGTTTATTTTAATTTACTTTCTATGGGGTTATCTTGGTCTAACAACTAGATCACAAGTTTGAGAAGATAACTCGAGTTGATTTAGATCATTTATTATGGTTTCTTCTTTTTAATTATTTATTTTTTTCAAATAAATTCTTCAATATTAGATTTATTAAAAATTAAGCTTAATAATTTGTTTTAATTTACTTTATATAAAGTTATTATAGTCTCATAATCTAAAGTGTAAATTTTATAGATGAACTTGGATCGATTTAAGGACTTAGTGTATAAACTATATTTCTAAGTTGTTAATAATCAAACAACTAATAACACGATATGAAATCTACAAATTGATGTTTAGCAGCATACCAAATAGCATATAGGAATAATACACGTATATATCATTAATTATTATATTAAAAAAATAACAATTGTTAATGGATATGAAATCTACATATTATTGTCTAGCGGAATACCAAGTATATAACACTAAATACATAATGAAAATTGGTATAAAAGAATTGACTAGAACAGCTCTATTTTATAATGTAATATATTTATAATTATTCAATCATTCAAAGCTTTTTAATTTCATTTAAATCATTCAAGAGCTTCACTTAAACACACTCGAGAAAATTATGAGTTGATAAAATTATTAACTAAAATCACGTGTAAAATAGAAAAAACATGTTAAGAATCAACCTTGAAATGAAATGAAATCAGGCTAAAAAATCTCATGTTCATCCGGATCATCTCTCACGGTTTTTTTTTTTATGAGCTTGAGTTGAGTATTTTTCAATAGATTTTATATATATATATATATATATATATATATATATATATATTAAAGGTGAGCTAAATGCTTGATATGGTAATTATCAAGCCAAACCACGCACAATCGTATGACAAATCATGTCAAACATAGATAAATTGACTAAAACTTATAGTTAAAAGACAGAAATAATTCACCGCAAACCAATAAATCACAGTTGTCGGAACCTATCGGCAACCAATTCGGAAACGAGCCCATGTTATAAGGTTATCAAGGTAATTTACATTCATTAGGTCTATCTAGATAAGCTATTTTTATTAAAATAATATTATATTAGAAAAAAAATTCTCAAGAACCAAGAGATGTTGAAAAAAAAAATCTTTAAACATACATATTTTTAAATGTTAATTAATTAACATAATTGATATTATTAATTAATAGGGAAATAAATGATTCTTGTTTTTTCTAAATTAGTGAGAAGGATGAGGCAAAATGCAAGATTTTAAAATTTACAGGTAAGTTTTCTTCCCTTATTATGCTTTTAAAAGGAAAAAAATAAGTGTTGGCCAATGAATACAAAATAAAGATATTGGCCAATGATATAAACCAAATAAAAAAAAAACAATAGTCAGTATTGTCATTTACTTTTATCTTTTGCTACATATAAATATAGAAATAGCACTTCCTGTCTTTAACAGTTATTTTAGTTATTCATTTGGTTACCCAGGTTGAGTGCTTAAAAACAAACATACAAACTAAAATTATAACTTTTTTTTTTTGCCTATTCTTTTAGTTGTTTGGTTAGAGATGCTCTAAGACGTCTTAGACATTTTAATTTTCGAAGCACAATTAAATTACTCATAGAGGTAGAGATAAAAATACGGCTTTCTTTGGAGGGGTTTTTTTCACCTTTTTATCTTTGTTTTGTTTACTATAATAAAATTGACTTGGAAATAATTTGGTCTTTCACATATATCAAATATTAATAAAAATAAAAAGTGGTTGGTCAAAGTATGAGAATATCCTATCAATTTATACTTTATATCTAATCTAGTTTTTATTCATTTGATTTTTTTGATTTGATTTTTCTTTAATTTCATCCATAATCATTATGTTTTATTTGACTTTTATGTCAAATATAGTTCTCATTTTTCTAATATTTTTTATATCCTTTCACTAATTATTTTTTTCAATTTCATCTCTCATCATTTGATTTCAATTTTTTTGAACTTGGTCCTTTTTTTTTAATAATGTTTATTTTGTTCTAGATCTTTTTTTTTATTTTTATTTTTTTTAGATTTCATCCCTTAATATATATTTTTGTCGAGCCATAAGTTTCAAGGGTTAACACAGGTTGATTTTGATTTTTTTAGATCCTTTTGTAAAATTGAATTTTTTCAATTTTATCCTTCGATATTTTATTTATGTGGAGTTGGTCTTCATGCTTTTTTTATTTTGTGGGTTAACCCGGGCTAACTCGTATTTTTTGTTGCTTTTTTTTTTGTTTCATGTCGCAACATTTTTTTTATTGATAATTTAGCTTCATTGTTTTTTTGGGTATGCCTTCTACATGATTAGTCTCGACCTCATGACCATGATCATGATTTTTTAAGTTTAACACTAATTAACTTTGGTTTATTTTTATATTTTTTTCATTAAAAAAAATCAATTTCATCGTTCAACTCTTATTTTTTTAAGGGTTGGTATTTGTTTTTTTTTCTCTCCCTTTTCTTTTTATGGAGTTATTCCGATCTTGTCTCCATGGTCATGAGGTTAGCAGGTTAACCCTAGTCGACTCAATATTTTTTATTGATTTTATTTTTAGAAAATATTTTTTAAAGTTCCATGTCTCAATTTGTTTTTACTGCAATTATTCTTTGTTGTTTTTTTTTATTGTTTGCCTTATGCTTGTTAAGTATTGGTCTCATGATCTCAGTCATAGTTTTTGAAGGTTAACACGAGTTGATTTTGGTTTTTTAGATCCTTTTTAATTATTATTTTTTAATTTTATCTTTTCACAATTAATTTTTTAGGAGTTGGTCTCTGTGTTTTTTTTTTCTTTTCATTCTTTAGAGTTATTTCAATCATGTACCCATAGTCATAAGGTTAGCAGGTTAACATGAGTTAACCCAAATGTTTTTTAGTTTTATTATTAAACATTGAATTGTTTTATAGTTGAGCTTTGACTTAGTTCGCTTTTGTTAGTGATTTGTTTTTACCTTCTATTTACACAAATAATTGCTTGATTATATAAAAATATATATTTTAAGAAGCATGGTTATTAAAAACAAATTAATACAAGACCCATGCTGCTCAATCAAATATCATAATATTTTTTTAATTTCATCATTTAACATTTAATTTTTTCTACAATCGATCTTCATGTTTTTTGTTTTCATTTTTCTTGCTTTGAGGTTATTCCAATTATGCACACCCATGATCGCGAGGTTAACACATCCACGCAGGTTGACCATTTTTTTTTCTTTTCAATTAATGTTATTTTTTCATTTTCTTCATTCAACATTAGATCATAACCTTTTTTTTTACCTTTTACAGGGGTACATGGTTGTTTCACTACATGAAAATAATATTATAAGAAACATGGTTGTTAAACATAATGAAGTATATAACCTATGTTGTGAGATTAAATATCTCAATCTTAGATTTTTCTTGATCAAATACCGATCTAATTAATTAGAAACGTATAGAAACATTTTGTTGTGATTGGGAATTTTTTTATATAAAAAAAGCATGCATGTTCTTTTTTTTATTGAAAAACCACATGGTGAAGTGCAAGTGCAAATCTAGGTCTTATTTGTGTGTCAGAAAGTAATTTTTTTTTTTAAAAATGATTTATATGAAAAATAAATTTCTAGAAAGTGAACTATTTTTTTTATATTTGGTAGTGTCATAAAAAAGAGTTATAAAATATTTTCTGATGTTTGAATGTCATGGTAAATGAGTTAAAAATAACTTATTAATGTTTTTTTTCAAGTTTATTATAAAACATGGATCAAATTTGACAGATAAAAAAGTTGAAGGATGATGAAATTGAAGGAAAAAATCCAATTTCATAAATTATTTTGAATAAAAAAAATATTAATAAAAAAAATAAAGACCAAATATGACAGATAAAAAAGTTGAAATGTGATAAAATTGAAAAACTTTTAATTTTATAAGTTATTTTAAATAAAATAAGTAGCAATAAAAAAATAAGGACCAAATCTTATAAATAAAAAATTTCAATTAAGAAAAATGATAAGATAAAAACAAGCAACAATCAAAAGATTAAGGATAAAAGTTGATATAAAAATCAAATAATAAAAGATGAAATTAAAAAAATAAAAATAAAATATATAGCAATAAAAAAAATTCATGATCAAATTTGATATAATTAATAAATAAAAAGATATATATATATATATATATATATTTTTTTTTTCATAACTTGTGAAAAAAGTTTTCCACTCGAGATAAAAGAAAATATTTTTATGTAAACCAAATTGTTTTTTTACTGAAAAATATTTTTTATTAATTAATTTTTCTAATAATAAACAAGTTTTGATTTTCAAAAAAAATACATTTTAAAAAATAATCAGGCCAATGCCTACATGAAAAAGTGTTTGAGAGTGTGGTAATAGTTAGCTTTTAAAGTGTTTTTCACTCAGAAATGCACAAATAATATTAGTTTTATTTTAAAAATTTTATTTTTAACATCAGCACATAAAAATAATATAAAAATTTAATTTAAAGTAAAAAAATAAATAAAAGTTTTTTTTTTAAAAAATAATAATTAAACATGCTATCAACTCCGTAACTCATAAGTGCAATGCACTTTATGAGAGGGGACGTGAGGTATCACCCATCCGGCCTGTCAAATACGGACGAGGTAATAATCTTACCCAAAGCCAGTTCTGATTATTTATAATATATGCCTTAATACAGTTATGATTATTTTTGGCCGTACTGTCATGAATCTTTAGTAATTTACAACCATGTGTGTTTTATTGTCCTTTGTTGGAGTCGGACTGATATAATAAGAGCAAATTATTTCTTTAATTCCACATTGAAACCGATGGAAATATCTGTAGAGATTGGAGATTTTAATTTGACCTATTCCTATTGACTCGGTCAAATTTTGTGCATTCAAAGCTTTAAAAAGGGTTAAATTTAATGTAAAATAAGACGGGTAAGTTTAGGACAATATAGTGCACTGTTTTCAATAAATTATTGGATTTTTTTTTATTCCAAGAAGGGTAATCTTTTAAAATAAATTGAAATACCAATTTATCTACATCATAGTTTTAAAACCTGACAAAACTACTTAAACCTAAACTCAGGAATGAACAAAAATAAAGAAAGAAAAAACTAGTGTGATCCAATTGATCTGATGGGATAACTTGGTTGACTTGGTAAGACCCAATTAAAAACTCAATTGCAACTTGTTGATTTTTTTTATTTTATTAAAATGATGTAATTTTAATTAAAAAAAAATTAATCCAAACAATTTTATAACCCGATAAAACTCGAAATTGAAACCTTAAACTGGACCTAATCTAAAAAATCTACATCGCGGTGGCTGACACAAGTCTAGGTGAGCTATGAAGTTAAGAACGTAGTTATTATAACCATGTGTTCAAGATATTAGTGGAGTAAATTCAAAATGATTATTTTAATTTTTTAATTGTGTGTTATGTGAAAATGCACTCTTTTATGATGGCCTAGATGAGGTGGAACCTTTTAGACAAAGCCACGTGGGCAAGTGATGTTCCAGATGAGACCATGAACAAATATTTTGTTGCTTCTTGTCCCTAAGGAGCAAACTATCATGTCATTCATCACACAGAAAGCTTTTCTATTGCCCTGCCCTCCTCCACATGATCGGATCAATTTTTTAAAAAATATAAAAAAAGGGTTGAATTTAATTTAAAGTAAGATGGGTAGGTATATAACAATATTGTGCACAGTTTTCAATAAATTATTGGATTTTTTATGCTCTGAGAAGGGTAATCTTTCAAAATAAATTACAATAACAATATCAATTGAATTGCATTTTACTAACAACCTATTGTAAACACTAGATCCACTGTATAGTTCATGTTAATGCTAAATATACAAGATAATATAAACTTTAATAATTAATAATATAAAAAGAAATTAACACAAACCTTAAATAGTTACATAGATAGAAATATTTTAAGATGTAAAGGAGTTAATACACAATCAAGATAGCGATAATAAAATCCAAATAAATATCAAAACATGTCCATTGCAATTTTTGCCAAGTCCAGATAACATGAGTTTAGTATACTTGCTAGACTTAAGATGTTGGATTCAAAAAACTTGAGTCTGATGTGGTTCCCAAACTCATGTCGCTTAGGTCTGGTGTAGTTCCAAACTTTTGACTCTTGAGCTTGACATGGTTGTCAGATCCAAATAGCTTGGGTCTGGTGCCTAGGATCTGTATAAGTTTTGTGAGCGGGACAAAGGTAATGGTTTTGTTGAGGACCAAAATATTCATACAAATATGTTGAATGGTCTTAAAACATCTAACTAATAATTCCTTGTGAATTTATGGTGTATTGTTAAGAAAAAAACAACAAATACCTCTGTTAAACATTACTAAATTTCAATAAATAAATATAGAATTTAAGTTAAAATCTACTATGTTGATAACAATTGTTAGATATATGCCCATGCTCTTGCAACTTTAAAAATCTCTGTTTAGGAACAAAGAAAAACTATTCTTGCAAACTTCTCTTGTAGACAACGTAGGGATATATACTTATTGTACTCCAATAAAATGTCAATTCAACACACTCAAAGTTCTCATATTCTGTCTATTAATTTATTGATCAAATTTTTTGTTATCCATCTCTAATCCTCCTACTTAGGTTTGGCGTTGTTGCTAGACCCATAGCGCTTAGATCAGGCATAGATGCTTAGGCCTAGCGTAGTTGCAAGACCCAAAGGACTTTGACCTAAAATGGTTGTCAGACCCAAGACTCTTTGGCGTGGAATGATTGTTAGACCCAAGTATCTTTCCTCTCGTCAAATTCAAAGTTAAAAGAAAATGAGAGAGAAGAAGCAATGAATGAGAAGAAAAGAAAAACAAAAGAAATGTTTTTTCTCGCGTAAAAAGATGAGAAATTAAAAGTGAAATTACTATTACAATTCACAATAAAATATCTCTTGATCCACAATAATTTTCTCAAACCATTTAACTTTTGTTTTAATTTGTTTACACATGGTGGCTGACACAAGTCTTGGTGAATTTTAAGGTTAAAATAATAGTAACGACTTGTGTGTTCAGGGCTTGAAAAACAAATTAGCCAAGTGAATTCAAATTATTATTATTTTTTTTAAAATTAGATTTGGTCTAGTCAAGTCTTACTTGGGTTTAACTAAGCCAATTGGATTATGAGTTAACTTGCTAGATCATCTATATTTAATTGGATCATGAATTAAACTACCAGGTTATCCAAATTTATCCGAGTCAACATCTAACTTGATTTTAAAAAAAAAATACAACAACCCCATATTAAATTTTAGGTTAGAAAATCAACTCATCAACCAAAAGTTATATAACCATGGTTGAGAAGGAGAGAAGTCAGGGTGTGTTTAAGATTCTTATAGTGGTTGTGGTTCAAAGTGATATTCACTTAGAAATATATTAAAATAATTTTTTTTTTTTTTTTTTATATTAGTACATTAAAATAATTTAAAAATATAAAAAATATAATTTTTAATAAAAAAAATATAAAATTTAAAGGAACGTCGGTGCAAACCTTATTGCCAAGTATAGTCTAAGGATTGTGTAACTAAAAAAATGCACTATTTTATGATGCATAGATGAGGTGGAACCTTTTAGACAAAGCCACGTGGGCAGGTGATGTTCCAAATGAGACTATGATGATGGCACGTCCATGAACAAATATTCTGTTGTTTCTTGTCCCCGAGGAGCAAACTATCATGTCACTCATTATACAGGGTCGGAGCCAGCATATTTAGTCTGAGGGGCCAAATTAAAAAAAAAAAAAAAACAAGAGAAGATTAAAAGTTAAAATTTACTAATTTTATAACTAAAATTTATAAATATTCAAGGGGAAAACGGGAAAAAATTTTCAGGGGCCGGGCCTCTGCCAGCCACCCCTGCATACAAAAAGCTTTATTTCCTTCTCTGTCTTTTTTCTAGCACAACATGCATTATACTTGAAGGGTTTTTGTTAATGATTTGTTTTGATTTAGATAAACAAAACCAGTGGATTCAGCAATTATGTGGGTATGTAGTAGAAGATTATGCATCGTTTGGGAATGCGGTGCAAATTATATTTTAAAAAAATTCAAATTTTTTTTTATATTTTGGATTTTTTTTATGTGTGGATTTTAAAAACATTTTTTTTAAAAAAAAACCATAATTATACTCTCAGATAGACTAATAGTGAGGATGTTAACATAAAAATTGTAAAGGCAAGTTCGGAGATAAAATAAAGGTTGAATAATAACTATGTTGTTTCTAGAAGATGTATAATTATTATGAGAATTTAAAGATTAAAATTAAAATTTTTTTTTAAGCTTTGGAGTTGTTATGAATCTATCACATCCAAAAATGTGTTATGTGATATTTCTTACAATAATCTATTATAGTAAAAACTCCCGTCAATTAAGGATCAATTAAAAGCATATTAAATTATCAAAGTAAAAACAATTATTATTCCAAAGTGAAACTTTATGCCATTAGCAATTTATTATTACTAGTTTGACATTAAATTGACATCAAATTAAATTTACTATTAACATTGCTGGAGCTTTATATAAAACCAACCAAAACAAAACATCAAACATAACTTTAAATCTTAACGTGGAAAGAATTAAGTTGTGAATAAAGAAAGAGTCAAGTAAATAAAAAATATTGTGAAAAAATATTGAAATATATAATAAATTGTTTATTTAATCTCATATTGTCTCGCACTTTAATAATTTTAAATATCATTTTATGGTTTATTGGACATTGATTTTGCAAAACCACAATACAATTGCTAAATGAAAAGTAAAAAGACCCAATAAAAAATGACGCGAATGAAAAAAAAAATAGTTGAGATTTGTTAAACGAGAATAAAAAAGGATTCAATTAAAAAAAAAAACTTGAATGAAAAAGTATATTCAATAAAAAAAAATAATTTGAATAAAAAAATAAAGTTAAGGTGGGGACAATGTTTTCCACCTTCAATGTTTTAATGTTTTTTATAATAACCATTCTTATTTCTTTATTATACACCATATAAGAAATTACTTTATTTTATGTTGTTAACCGGTCCCTATAATTTTTAAACATTTTAATTTGATACCATACTTCATTTTTTTTTCTTTAGTAATATTTTAGTAGGGGAAAGAGGTGGGTTACTAGATTCAAGTTTTAAGAGAAAAAAAATATTTTTAGTAATAATTTTGGACACTAAAATAGTTAATATTTTATATTAAATGGTTTTATATGACGATGAGAGTTGATATTAAATATTTTCTTACATTGAAAACACCAAAAATAAGATTTGAGTTTTAAAAGATTTTTTTGTTTTTGAGTTGAATATGGATTTTGGGATGGTTTTTTTGTATTTTTTGAGACTATGGATTAATTAAATAATGTTTTATATGTGTTTTCTAAGTGTTTTGAATAAAAAATAGATTTTCAGATTTAAAACATAATTAAAAGTCTTATTTTTTTGTTTATTGTTGAGACAGAAAACATGTCATTCTTTTCATTAAATGTTTTTTTAAAAAAAGCCCACGCGTGTAGGTTTGAACTCTGTGGACCAGGTCTACAACACCTGATCTTATTAATTTTTTTAAAAAAAATTACTAGTTTTTTTTTAAAATCTATTTCTCCATCTCTCTGTTGCAATTTAATAACCAAATTGCAGTTTGTAGGCAAGAGTATTTAGAGCGTGTGTGGCAGTGTGGTAGCGGTTGCTTTTCAAATAGCTTTTCGTGCCGAAATACATATCAATGATATTTTTTTATTTTTTAAAAATTATTTTTGACATAAGCACATCAAAATGATCCAAAAAGTACAAATCATACTTAATTTTAACAAAAAAAAAATAATTAAAATTTGATAAAATGCAGGTGAAAACGTACAACCAAACACTACCTTACATGGAGTACAACGTAAGTACAGCCGGCACTTAAATGACAGATTCAAACATGCTCGGTGTGGGCGGCAAAGAAGAATGATGTCTTGACTCACGAGAGGCCATCCAAAGCCAAATGAGAGGACATTTGCATTTATAACGCCTGTCTTCCTCCCATTGTTAAATGGGGTCTCTCTCTTTCCTCCTCGCTAGCACATCGATCATCAGGAATGGCTACGTCTTGAATCCATCCAAGTTGAAGTATTGGATAAATTTTTACTCCATAATTTTTAAAGTATTTTTTATATTAAAATATATTAAAATAATATTTTTTATTTTTAAAATTAATGCATTAAAATAATTTAAAATATATAGAAATGCAGTGCAAAACATTTTCGAGGCAGGGTAAAACCGTCATCTTCTATCGTCATTAATTAGGTCCTGTTCTAATCTCCGCCCAGGACAAAATCAAGGAGAAGACGGGCGAGAAGAAAGAGGTCAAGAATCCCATAAAAAGCACCATCACTGAGCAGAGGAGCTCGCTAAGCTTGACTGCCTAGCTCCGTTTGCACCACCTAGCTCCTTGTATGGAGCAAAGGTTTCCTAAGCGAATCTCCTGCATCTTCCATATCGTCTTATAATAGCTCGTGCTTGCTTGATGAATAATAAAAGAAAAAAAAAAACATGGATTTGGTAAAAAGAATAACCAGTTGATATTAATCATCATAAGTTTATGACCTCGAGTCTTCCAACCAACCTCCTCCTCCTTTTTTTTAATATCTTAATTCGGAAATTAAGTAAAAATCTGCAAAATCTTTGATGTGTTCAATCAATTCCTTAAACACAGAATCAATTGGACAAAGACGTGGGGCGGCATCACAAACCTTGAGAAAACTAGTCAATGGCCAGCATTTATATAGAGACGTGGGGCGGCATCTTCCAAAAACCTAGCTGTGAGGCAATAAATAAATAAAAATCACTTGACCTAAAAAAAAAAAAAAAACAGCCACACAGTCGAGCCCGAGCATCCACATCAGCAAGCCACAACCATCAACAGCAACGCCACGCCAAAACCAGACGGTGCCCGATGCCGACGTCGAAAGGACTAGTTTTCAACATTAAATTGCATTTTCACGAAAGGAAATGCAACCGTTAAATTCCATTCTTGCTGTTCCTTTTCCATACCACAAGCTAGCAGACCCCTTTGATTCATCTACTTCGGCGGTAGAGGCTCTACCGCCACCCACCGGCCCGTCATGGAGTTACCGGACCCAGACAACAAATTCCCCAGTATCATAAAGAAAGTAAGAAGGGGAAAAGGCCCCATTGAAAGAGAAAGCACCGCTTTTCGGATCATGACTTTTTTGCATATTTTTGGTGGTTCCATCTCTGACCATCCAAGTATAACCTTGACTCCTGCTGGCAAGGGACAAGGATTGTAGTGTTGCGGTTAATTTGGACACTTTCTGTAAGATTTATTGCAACTTTACACTACAACAAAAAAGAAAAAAGAAAATATGTATAGAACTCGGGGAATTGTGACTTTTAGTAAAAGATTGGGCCGAGTTTAATTTAATTGCAATTCAATTACGAGAATGAACATTAGTGGATTACAACGTATCCATTGCTTGGAATTCAAATTTAATTTACTTCCATACTTCACAAGCAGATATAATTTGTATAGAAAGGGGCTTTTAAAAAAAGGAAAAACCCGGTGCGTGTTGGTTGACCCGGCAACACCCGGTTACATCTCGTTGACTTTTTTTTTTTTTTTTTTTTATTAAAATGATGTTGTTTTGATTTTTTTTTAAAAAATTAACCCGGGCGACTCGATGACCCGGTTAAAACCCGGTGACCCGATCAAAACCCGAAATAAAAAAATCAATTTAAAAAAAAACTGAATCAACTGGATTGACCTACTAAACATTTAATCCGAGTCATAAAATAAGAATAATTCTATAAAAAGCAAATTCAATGTTGAATAACACAAGACTAAGATAACCTTTTATACAAAAAAATAAAAAAGACCTAATTTCATAGTTTTGAAACTCAGCCCGGTGGGTCGACCTTGGACTAGGCCAACTCGAGGCTGGAACTGGGTCGGGTTGAAGAAAAAAAAAGGAACGAAAAACCCAGTGTGACCCGGCTGGTTGACCCGGCAACACTCGATTGCAGCTCGTTGACTTTTTTTTTTTTACTAAAACGATGTCATTTTGATTTTTTTAAAAAATTAACCCGGGCGACTCGGTGACCCGGTTAAAACCTGGTGACTCGATCAAAACCCGAAACCAGGGCCTTGGACTGGGCCAACCACAAGGCCAGATCTGAAAACTATGCCTAATTTAATTGGGATTAAAACATCAAAATATGTAACTCTGATCATGAGATCAAGATATCTCTATAAAAAAAAATCAAAACAAATTATGAAACTTAATTCCCAACCGATTCAATATTGAATAACATTTTTTTTTCAAAAAAATTAATAAAAAAACAAAAAAAAACATAAGTAAACTCACGTTAATCTTTTAAGAATTATTGTAGAGTTATGAGACTGGCTTAATCTAATAAAAAGCAAATAAAACAAATCATGAAGTCTAATTTCTAACTAACTAAATATTAAACAATAACATTAAAAAAAATTAAATAAAAAAACATAGAAAATATTAAAGGATAAATTAGAAATTTTTTTTCTATAAATACAAGAAATTCTCTTTTAGTCTTTATCATAAGGTTTTTTTTTTTTAAAAATTTGATTACTATAAAATTTTAACTTTTTATAAAATAAAAATTTTAAAATTTTCTGGTAAAATTTTAGTTTGATGTAAGAGCTAATTTAACTTAAATCCAACCCCAAATATATATATATATATATATATATATATATATATATATATATATATCAAACTAATTAAGCATTAAATAATCGTAAATTATAGCATTTAAGCTTAGATTATGGATAGCCAAAAATACCTAAAACTTGATTGGATTGGGTTTGGTATAAAAACCCATACCTAATCGGTTCCAAGTTGGGCTTGATGGTTATTTTGGGTTCGGGTATTATCCACCCCCCCTAAAAAGAAGCAAGCAAGCAAAAACACAGGGATAACAAACTTGAGACTAAAACATTCTATACATGCAAAAATCTTTGTCTCGTTTGTCTCTCCTTTGCATTATTCCTTTCTTCTCCTTTGTTTGCTGCGTTGCTTACTACACCTCCATCATCATCATTCATTAACGTTTTGATGCTTCTTCAGTAGATAATACACATGGGAGCTCAAGAGAGCGTCCATGCTGGAAAAGGTCAGTATCATTTTTTGTTTTATATATTTCTTGCCAATGTTTTTTCTATTTCTTTTTAGGAATTTTCTGTTGTTAACCTGTCTTAATTTCTTCTTGAAACGTTGACATGTTACAGCCAAGATTGATGCGAATGTTGATTTCACTCACAAGCTATGTGCTGCTTTGAGGCTTCCTTCTCTCAGGTTCTTGATTTTGTCTATTTATTTATTAATTTAATTAAATAAATAATTACTAGCATCCACATCTCCCTCTCGCTCAGCCACAGTCACCGGTTCTATTTATATAAAACTGCAGGAGCACTGGAAGTCCTCTTTCTCTGATAATTGGGAGGTGGGTCTTTTCCTTTTTCTTTATAATCTTTGCCATTTCATTTATTGGGTACCGAGCTTTTATTTTTATGGCGTATCCTCTTACTTTTTTCTTCTTCTTGTGGGAATTTTCTTTGTCTGAGAAAATGGTAGGAAAATAAAAGGAAAGATTCTTAAGTCTTACAATCTTTTTATGTGATTGAATTCAAGAAGTGCGAGGCTTTGTTCTTTAGCCATGTTTGCAAACCAGAGAAAAGCAAAACAAGATTAAAATTCGTGCCTGTTTGCAAAAAAGTAATAGTAAATTAGGGTACTTGTTTGACAATCAATTCAATTGGCTTTTTGCAGTCTTTGCATCAAACACCCCAATTTATTTGGTGGAAGTGAGAAGCTTGATGTATCATGGGATAAGGGGCTCTATGATTCAAATGTCATAATAGCTTTTAGAAGGCCAAGACCTGAGTGGCTTTCTCAAAAATGTTTTGTTATTCAGGTCAGTTGCTATAAGCTATGATCAATCTTTGGTTATTACTGTGTTTTGCATATGGAAAATTTAGAAATTGGGTTTTAAAGAACCTTTTACTTCCATTTTTTTTTTTGGTACAGAAAATCTAAAAAAAAAAAGGTTTTTCAGAGAAAACACCCCACTGGGATTTTAAACGAAAAGGATTGATATTTTCCTTTCTCCAATTCACATGTATTTTTATTGATTTGTGAATTATTTGGCCCAGCATTCCTTTTCACCTGAAATTGGGGTCCACGGTATACCAATTGACAATTTCTCTCGTTCTGGGAGCGGAGGTGTAAATTTGTCTCGAATATCTGCTGGTTTGGATAGAAATGAGCCTGCAACTTCTGATTGGAGCAGCACCACCAGTATCAAATTTGAGGTTCTGGCCATGCTTAATAAGCACCTATACTTGTATTGTTATTTTCAGCTGCATAGTTTTTTTCCTGTCATCTATGGTTGATTTATTAAGAAACTTAAATGTTTTAAGTTGTGCAGCATGTACAAATAGTGAATGATAGTTGGCGCTCTATAACCAGGGACATTGATGGGTTCCCATTGACACGCAGGTTGCCTGCACTTCTATTATTTCAATTTTCAAGTGTTTTCTAACGTTTAGCTTCCTAATTGGTCAGTAAAATGCTTGTAATACAGTGGCAGTCCCCATGACAACATGGTAGTTTTGAAGCAAGAGTCTCAATATGCAAAAGCAAATGATCACAGTTTTTATCGGGTAAACCATCTTTTCTTGCTGGTATATAAATTGTGTATACATATTCATATTCGTTGAGGTTGAGGTTGAGGTTGAGGTTGAGCTGCAGTTCTCTCATACAATAGTTCCAATCTCAGTCTTGATACATAAACCTTACATGCCAGTCGTGCTGCTTTTCACTAACTATGAGTTTTCTTATATCCAGTTTAGAATGCAAATTGAACAAGGGATTCCTATTCTATCAAAGTGGCTAATCTTTAACAAGTTCAAGTTTATTGCAACAAAAGGAGTCAAACTTGGACCATCATTTTTATTGGCAAGGTGAGCAAGTTTTCTATGTTGTCTTGAGTAGGTGTTCTGTGGTTGTTAGATCAAGTGGCGACATAGTGGTCCAAAAAAGTGGGAAGACCCTGAAAACAATGGGAACTGGGAAGCAAGATGTAAATATCAAGAGTTTTTCAAGGGTCACACTAGCATAAAAGTCATGGTTCTAGGAACTAGTGATTTGCTGGAGATAACAAAAGGAAATGATATCATGGTTGATAGAGTGTATACAGAATCTTAATCTGAAATTTAGTAAAATAATGCTTGAAACGAGATGGAGCACTGGCTATGCTTGTTATTCAGCTCGTTTCACTGGAAGCATGCTGCAATTCTTGCTATCCTCTTGAGCATCTTGGTTGTTGGAAGAAAATATACAGTCATGCTTCTCATTCTTTCTCCTTTGCATGACTCTTACTCTTTTCTTCTGACAGCCTGGCAGGTGGTTCCATTGTAGGGGACATGGCTCCTTACCAAGCATTTGCAATTGGAGGGCTTGGTAGTGTACGAGGATATGGTGAGGGTGCTGTTGGATCTGGGAGATCATGTCTGGTTGCAAATAGTGAATTGACATTTCCTTTGGTATGTAATGCTGTCATCATATCTTTGAGGACAACAGATCATTATATGATGCACATCGTTCCGGTTCATACTGCTGCAATTTAAAGTTCATTAATCTTCACAGAAATCTTAAGGAAGAGACCCATTTGGCTCTAAATACTTATGTTGCAGCAGCACCTGGTTCATACTGCTGCAATTTACAGTTCATTAATTCTTCACAGAAATCTTAAGGAAGAGACCCATTTGGCTCTAAATACTTATGTTGCAGCAGCACCTGGACTGATCAGAATACGTTCAACAATTTAATAATAAAAAAAGACATCATTTTATATCCAGGTTTCATTTTTATGCAAGGAGCTGTTGTGTGTTTCGTTGTGTTGGATGTTGAATGTAGAAGAGGAGAAGCAATGAAATTGATTACTCTATCTGATTCCCCTAATATTTCTTCATAATTCATAAATACAGTAGTTTGTCTTGCCATGTGATTGTAGTTTGTTTAGGAAAACATTGAAAAGTTGACAATTTAGGAGAAAATATGCGGTGCCACCTAATACCATATGTAGTTGGGTAGCTAAAACACAAAAAACCTAGCTGAGGTTGAACTAAGGAATAGTGAGAAATGGTCATTTCCCATGGCTGCATCACCTGTCCACTTGGTTTTGTCTCTAAAACCCTCCTTCCCACCTCTCTCTTTCAAGGTTTGTTTTGAAATGCACGATAAATTTTTTTGTAGTGCTGGCAGCATGTTGATGAGGTTATATAATCTGTACTTTGCTGAGCAAGGTCATGTTAATTAGATTTGACTGTGTAGACCACAATTTCCTAGTTTTGAATCTTGGGCTACGAAAATAGGTGGTCGTTTCTTGCAAGTGACAAGAAATGCTCTTTGCTGGTGGAGAAGAAACAAGATTCTAGAGTCTGTGATCTTTTTTCCTCTTTATCATAAGAGTTTCTTAGAGGATTGCATTCGCAGCAGAAGTAGAATTGAAATATTTTACTAACCCTCAAAGAAAAATAAGAAATCTCTATGTTTTGAATCTTGGAAATTGGTGTTATGGTCATCTTCAATTGAGTTATTGCCCGAGTCATCTCTAGATAAATTAGATTCTCTAACACACCTTCTATTTGGTATAGATGCATTTTAGATGCTGTTGGTACTCATTGCTATTTTGCAACACTATCTTTACCATGGTCGTTTATTCTGTTACATGAAAGCTTACAGTATGGTCAACTGGGTTTTCTGAGATTCATATGCAAAATCAAGGTATTTGGAACTGTGGTAAAGTGAGTACGTAAGAAGTAATAAGTCCTTTAGGTTTGTATCACTGTCAAAGATGAAGTTAATCTTCGGCTCACGGACTTGAAGGGTCCAATAAGGGTCCCCAATTATATGACCACTCAACTTGCACAGAACTTGTTGGAGATCTGGTAATGCTATGGTAATATGTATATTCTTTTAAGGGTTGCCTCTAGGTGATGCAATCCTAAGACACCTCTAGACTTAAAATAATCAACCAGCTTTTACTTTTCTTTCTACCATGAGATTGGTGGTCAGAAAGGATCATTGCATGCCATATCTCATTTCCTTATTTCCATATCATCTGTTCATGTCCTCTCCTGATTTATTAGATATTTCGAGCCTAGCACCTCTAGCTTTTATATTGGTGGAACTTAGACATGTAGTCAGAAGGTGTGGGTTCATCGCACTAGTAATTCTTAAAATTTACTGCAAAATTCTATTGGAGCTGCACTTCCATTATGCCATTTTGCCTTCTGAATATTTTTTCTACCATAACTGAGTTTGATGAACTGATGCATGTCAACTTACTTTCAATGCATTTCTTACTGTACTCAGAATAAGATGTTGGACGGTGCTTTTTTCTTGGACTTTGGAACCGATTTGAGATCTGCTTGTCTTGTACCTGGTAAATTGACTTCTTTCACTTGCTTAGGAATTGTGCTCTACTCACAGTTTTTCTTATCATTTTCAGTTGAACTTTTCTATTGCAAGGTCCGATAGTATTTATGTTGCCGAGGACTAGTGACATCCTGCTTCTCCATATAAAAATGGCAAAGAAAAGCAAAAGTAGTTACAATGTTTTAGAGATTCAAAAGAACCTGCATTTTGTTCTTAGTTGCATAAGGGGCTCAGTTCAAGGAGCAACAAGAAAACAACTTTTTATAGAGTTCCCAGGACATAAACATATGCATGTAGGAATTTAAACAGGAGTCTGGTTTGTAAATTGGATGAGAATGAAGGCAAGGATTTAGTCCTTCTTTCACTAGCAAGTATGAAGCCTTGGTTTTTATTAATTATTAGTTGTATACAGTATACTGCTTTCCCTTTCTTTTGCTAACCTGATTAAGTTATCTTGTCTATGTTGATCCTACATCAACGGATCTGTTTGAGCACCCCTCATTTGATATTGTCTGCAATTGCTCAGTGTTTTCACTCGACCATGTTCCACAACCCTCTGTGTGGCAACTAGCCAACTACCACTGCTTCATGTTATTTTCTTAACCATTGTGAATTTTGCACTTTTCGCCTTTGGAACTCTGAAGTCTTTTTTTTTCCCCTCCTATTTCTTCTTTGTTAGTACCCCATTTTTTTTTTTTTTTTTGCTGATGTTGTTGTTATTGGCCTCATGATACAGTTCAATTTTGGAGTTTCAGGAAATCCAGCAATGAGGCAGGGCAAACCGGGATCCGGAGTTGGGCTTGGATATGGCCTTCGTTTCAAGTCTCCGATTGGTCATTTTATGGTTAACCATGCCATCAATGATTTCCAACAAAGAACTGTTTACTTTGGCATCAGCAATCTCATCTGATAAATTCCATAAGCCCAATGGTCGACTTTTCATGGCTTTCCGGAAGGTTTAGATGATGATTATTGAGAAAAGTTAGCTGTGGAACTTGGAATGAGAAGGAACATTGACATTTCCCGGCTGCAAATAGGAAGCTGCTTCCTCTTCTCAGTTGCGAATACCAGGAAGTTTTGTCCACCTACACTTCCAAGCAATCTTGTAGTCTTGCAAGCTGCGAAATTAAAGTTTCTTTTCCTGCTGAAATTAAAGTTTGGTCAGAACAGACCAAAAGAAAGAATGAAGAGTAGAAATTGAAAGTATCTCTATAGAATTCTTTTTAACCACGGAGTTGATTTCCTTCTCACATAGAAAAGGCCATTAACATGAGTCATGGGACTGCAAATCATGCATACACAAAACAATTCCACAGCAAGCAAGTAATATTCCACCAGCATGCCATTATGGACCTCTCAGCCACTCTCCCTTTCAAAGCCAGTCATGAGACTGCAAATCATGCATACACAAAACAATTCCACAGCAAGCAAGTGATATTCCACCTGCATGCCATTGTCGATCTCTCAGTCACTCTCCCCCAAATTTTCTGGGCATCCACGCCATAGAATTTTCCATGTTTGTTTCGTGAACAAGCGCACAGCAAATGTCATTTTGTGTTGAAAAGGACAGCCACAAGTGCGAACAACTCTAGCCGGGTGGCCCGCGATAGGACCCAGGAGAGGGAAAGGGTCCGTTTCCATGAAATAACGAAGGTGCATTATTATAGTTGAAATTGTTTCTTACAGTTTTTTAACATCTCAAGGCCATAGAGAGAGAGAGAGAGAGAGAGACAACGCCAATATTTTATTTGCTAAGTCAAAAAAAGGTCCCTCTCTCAGTCATCAGAACAATCAATTCAAACTCCGTGGCTTTAGGGCCAAAATCAAGGCCACCAAAGCAGTGTGAATGTTCAGACGTTTGAACGGAGTCAGAGCACGGCAGCCTTTCTTTACTTCCATATCCATCAACCACCATTTACTTTTTTTTTTTTTTTTTATAACAAAAGTTATTCTCGAACTGGTTTGTAGGAAGAAGGAGATGCTACCATACCCATAAGCCTATGTGTCCTGATAGTGGTAGTGTTGTATTTTTTTTTTTTTTTTTTATAATTCGGGATGTCCGGACCAGCTTGCGTGCACCACAACTAATTCTCGGGCTCACTGAACATCCTGCAAGCCCAGTAAACATGTAAAGCACCGCAAGGATGACAGGTTTATACAAGTGGCATTTGAACCCTGATATAGAGAAAGGGAACAAATTCTTTTAACAACTAGACCACAACCCCATATGTGGTAGTGTTGTATTAGTTTATGTGGTTGTTTTCAGAAACAGGAGGTTTAAAAAAATATATATATAAATTCTAGTTTTTTTTTTTATTAAGATTTTGAAAGAATTTTCGGTAGAATCTATGTAATAAATCAGGATTTGACCGTAATTTTTAATGGACATAAAAGCTATTGATTAATTAAATATTTTTAAAATATATAAAATACAGCCCGCAACACACCACACCTTGTAAACAAATGCCTAAGATATTGAAGATCCTAAGGCTGCTCTTTTTTTGAAAGAAAAGAAGAAGGGACTTAATTACCGAAATAACTCCTTGAAGCTTAAATTATTATATTGTTCTAGCTGCCACTGTCCTTTGAAGGGCTGTTAAAAGTTTGATAAAATAATGTGTTTTTTTTATTTAAAATAATATATTTTTTATTTTTTAAAAAATTATTTATAATATTAACACTTAAAAAATATAAAACAATCATTTTAAATAAAAGTATTCAAATTTTATTGAGATTCTAGTGCAAACACAGCCCGGTTTGTTTTTACATTTAATAACCTTTTATAATTATTTTAATTTTTTTTACTTTAAATTATATTTTTTTTATGTTTTTAAATTATTTTAATATATTAATATTAAAAATAATTTTTAAAAAATAAAAAAAATAATTTTAATACATTTTTAAATTAAAAAAATTCACCGACTACGTTTACGTTTCCACTGCAGTGAAAACCAACGTGATGCCAGCCCAAATCCTCTGGGGTTATTTTCAAGCTAGATAGAGAGTTTTCATGTAGAAAAGAACATGAGAGGATCTGGGTTACGCCAGTGGAGTGTCAGAGTTAGTACTTTTAAGTTTTAATACTAATAAATTAAGAAAAAAAAAAGGTTATTTTAAAAATTCAATAGAAGACAAAATAATCAAAGCAGCTTTTATGGCTAGAGGAGGACAGCGTGGTATCCAAATGAAACAATATCGAGAAATCTTGTGCCCCGGCGGCGATCACAGGCTTCGGTGGTTAGCCAGCACCCATCTATCTACTACCAACCATATATCGATTTGTCGGCAACAGCTCATTAAAAGCTTCAATAAATAATAAAACCCCCCCTTTTTTTTTTAATGTTTAGTTAGCATAAGGATATACAGAAAAATAAACGTGTATTTAGAGGCTGATATATATATATATATCAAACACATACACATATTTAGTTAAAAAAATAAATAAATTTGTTTCTAAAACAATTTTAAATATAACATGTGATTATTATTTTAAGACAGAAAAAATAAAGATAAGAAAGGTAAAAACTATAAACATAAAATAGTTCAGAAAAAGTTTTTCTCTTCTTTTTTATCCCAGCATATCGACAAACCCTTTTTTCATATATTTTTATGTGTTTTCAATTGTTTTAATGTATTAATCTTATAAATAATTTTTAAAAAATAAAAAATTATTTTTTTAACACAAAAAACACTTTAAAACACAACCCCAACAACTAATCTTTTAAATAATACCATTGCAACCAGATCCTTCATCACATACGGACACCACATTAATGGAAGAGAAAAACAGAATACTATTAGGACGAGATTGGATCCGCAATTTATTATATAAACTAAGAATTTGCCCAGAAATGAATAAATAAAACATCAAAATTTGAATAAGAGGGAAGGAAGGGGGTTTGATTTTGGCTAGATTCTTTAATCTGAGCCCATCACTGTCCCCCCCTTACATTGCTTTGCCTTGCGGTATTCCTTACAGCCTTTTCTTCCCTCCCTCCTTTTGTCCTAAAGTACATTCAATTATGTACAGAACACACACACAACAAGATGACAAAAACTCCTCCAATTCTCGAGTTTTGTAGATACATTTAGCAGAAGTAGTTTCGTTTGCTTTCCTCCCACTAGAAGTACCTCTTTTTATCCCTTTCTATGTTTCCAATGGCCCTCTCCGAGCTGCCATTTTTTTGGGTTAAATTTTAAGGATTTGAGAGCACTTTACGCCTCTTCAAAACCATTCTCCACAGCATAAGTTGCTCCAACAATACCTTACACTTCTTCATATCTTCGAAACTCTTTTATTCACCTGTAAAATGGCATGAATGAGTCAGCTTCAGTGGCGACTCATGAATACACACACACACATATGAAAACAATCAGACACCAAATAATAACAAACGAAGCAGAACGAGTTTGGCAACTTAAAAAGGTTCAAAAGTTACAAAACAAAGCAAGCAAACTTCTAGCTAAGCTGCATATATGACTCAAAAGCACTACAGGCATAAGTTCAAGGCACAGTCGAATACAATTTGGTCGATACGATCATTAGCACTGAAAAACATTAGTTAATAACAGAGCTTGTATAATTTGGCTAAAATGATTGATATTTGCCACAACTAAAGACTTCAAGACAAAGAAACCTAAACTTAGCTAAAAAATATTCCCTCAAAGCAGGGATATGCTATTTTGTCACAAATCACATGACTTGCTGCTTAATTCATCACACCAAGGAATATCCCACTATCTTGCCCTCAATTACATCAGCAATAATCAATGAAGTACTAAGCCAAAGAAAACAATGGTAAAGAATTAAGGTTTAGGCCCACCCAGCTTAGAACTCATGTCAAAACCATAAAAAATTATCTCAAACAACGTCAATTTGGTGTTTTTTCAGACGAAAAGCACTTCAAATAAACACTTTCAATGCCGAAAACTTCCAAACTTCCATCTTGAACAAATTTTATCCCAGGATCATACAAAATAACAATTCTTGATAGGGGTGAAATTAAGTAAATGAGGGTTGAATTGTGCATGATAATGACATGATGACCAAGTTGGGAGGCAAAGATTTATTCCAGAGAAAAATCTAACCCTCTAGAATTCTAAACCAATCTTCGTAAATGTATCAAAGAAAAGGGTTCCACTTGGCTGACTTCTAGCCAAACACCAACGACTAATAAGCAACTTTTCTAGGTTTGATCAAGCCAAACCACCCCACTACCTATCCTAACATCAAATTCAAACTCACCGCGTCAACTCAGCTGACTAACTCAAACAAAAAATAAAGAAGCTGAAACCAGAAACTTACCACATCATTAGTCCCGGAAAATGACTTTATCAGCAATTTTCATCAAAGGGTTTAAACAAATGGGCTCAAATTTCCTGGCAAACAAATACGAACTCGAATAATTTGATTGCCTAAGCTCTTGAATCAGAACCGGAGAAATCTCAGCAGCCTTATAAGTATAAGGATGTCCATTCCTAGTTCCAGTCCAATTAACCTTTGTCAACGTATACTTAGTACAACCATCTGGATCCTGCATTGACAGCAACGTTGGAAAATAATGTTCTTCTGGGAAACATTCATCTTCTCGATAACAGGGCAGCTTGAACTTATTCCACAGCATCCGATCTTCAATCACCATGAGCGCGTGTCTGCGCGTGAGAACAAAAAACTGAGACCCAGCACGGAATTTCTCAAAGGGCACCTCTGGCATCATCGCATACTTCCCTCTAGACACGTATCTTTTCCATAACCGCCGATCCTTCGATATAATCTCGATGAAACTCTTGTACTGGATTTTCATATTGTACTGAGTCGATTCGGGGTCTGACTCGGGGGAAGACAAATCGAAAGACTTGGAACTGATTAACGAATTGTAGACGTACTTGAAGGAATGGAGAGGGATGCAGTACTGGGAGAGGACGGCGAAGAAGGTATTGGCGGGGTCGTCAAGGATGGCGTTGGCGAGGAGGCGTCGGGTGGCTGAGATCAGGGTGGGGGAGGCGCGATAAGTGCGCTTAGCATCAGGAATGAATTGGGAGAAGAAAATCCCTGTGGGTTTTGTAACATTGGAGTGGGGATCGGCGTGGACGTAAATGTTGAAGAGGTTTTTGTCAGCGGATTTGAAGAATTGTTCCCATAAAGGGGCGAAGAAGAGATCTGTGTTGGTCAAGAAAAGGAAGGCGATTTTGAGTTTTTTAGATTTGGAGGTGAGATGGGAATGGGCTGAGGGGTAGTGGGCGGCGGAGGCGGATGCGGAGGCGGTGGCTTTGCGGAAAAGAACAAAGTCCTCAAGTTCATCAGAAGGGGAGATAGGGATGGAGGGGTTATGAGAAGGGAAGATTCTCGGGGCTAAAAGGAAAAGGATAGGAAGGGATAGAAAGAGAGAGAAAATAAGTACAAATTGGGTTGAGAACATTTTAGTACCAATTTTGATAGAATTTGTTGATGATGTTTCTGCCATGAGAGAGATGATGTTTCTTTGAGATTTGGGGTGTTCTTGCTGGTTTGGCATGGAGTTGAAGGAAGGAACGAAGAACGTGGGGTGGCCTTTGTTGGGGAGGGAGGCAGAGGCTATGTCATTATCAATGTCAAAGATGGGATTGGATGGGATTTTTGTCATTTGATTGGGGGTGTTAGTGTAATTGTAAATGGTGCTCTTTTGATTTTTGAATGTGCATCTATTATCTATGGAAAACTGCAAATGACTCCCATCTATTGGGAATGTTTCAATTTGGCCCCTCTCCATTTTTTTTGGTTTATACTTATAAGCCCGGTTCAATAAATCAACTCGAAAAAAACCTGGAACTTGACTGATTAGCTTTTAAATTAAACTAGTTTTAATATTAATTAATTAACTTAGTCCGGTTAATTAGCGACCATATTGATACAATTAAATTTAATGTAAATTTTATTTTTAAAAAATATTAAAATAATATTATTTTATATAAAAATAATAAATTATACGTTAATTTATTACCTGTAAATTAACACGACAACCCAAGAGATTATGTAATAAGATTACTACAAGTTGTTTGAATTCTCATAACCAAAATTTGTGGCTTGGACTAGATTGTCAAGTCACGCTAATTTTTAGGAGGAATTTGAAAATATATTAGTGATTATTTTTTAAAATAATTTTTATTTAGAAATGAATTAAAATAATATATTTTTTTATTTTTTAAAAATTATTTTTAATATTAAAACATTAAAATAATAAAAAAATATAAAAAATTAATTTTAAATAAATTAAATTAATTTTTTATAAAAACACTGTTAAAACCATTCCAAACAACACCTTAAAATTCGTTGCGCTTTTTATTATTGTTTTTAATAAAAGAGTGGTAACTTTAGCTAATAAAGTATTACAAACATTTGACTTGATCAAAAGCTTAGGGACATGCTATCGTCATCATTTGCTGATAGTGTTATTTTAATTGAGTTTTTTATTGTAAAATAAAAATATGATGTATGTGTATAACTTATTTTACTTATAGGAAGATCCTCATCATTATGAAAGTTAAATTATTTTTATGAAATTTGTCAATGATGTTGAAGGAATTACACAAATTTCGAAAACAAATTGATGTGACTCAAATTATAATCTCTCCAAATTATTAATTTATATAAAAAAATATATAACTATAAAATAATAAAATAGATATTTTATTCTCATTAAATATTTATAAGCTATATTTTTTTGAAATTTTTTTTACATATTAGATAATTGCTAATAATTCCATCAAAATCTCTAATCTTATTTAAAAATTAAAATATCATTGTAATTATTTTATTTAACAATAATTTTGTTTTAAATTTACAATAACTAAAGGAAGCATGTTTATTTGGAAAGAGTCTTTTTTATAATTACCTAGAAAATTTTCATCAGAGAAACACAATTTCTTTTCATTTTTAGGTCCCAAAATGGGATAGAAATGTATTATGATCAATGATTAAAAATATAAGTTTGTTTTATATGAATTTATTGTTTAAAATAATAAATACTTTCTAGGTCTCAAATCTTCCAAAAATAGGATAAATTTACCTTTCTTAGTGCGTTAATACATTTACTTTGAAAGTAATGAATGTCTCTCAGTGCTACAACACATTTTATCTTAGAAGGGATTAACGTGTTCTTTCTAGTGCGATTGCACTTTTCTTGAAGGATAAGATAAACAATGTATTAGCAATGAGGATGGATACAGTCTTTTTAGGGTGCATGCCTCTCAAATCTTCTAAATACCAGATGAATTTGCTCTCTCTAGAGCAATAACACATTTATTTTGAAAGTAATGAACATTTTCTTAGTGTTACGATATATTTTATCTTGGAAAGGGATTAACATGTTCTTCCTAGTGCGATCATACTTTTTTTTTAAGGATGGAATAAACACTGCATATATAACAAGCAAATGCCTGCAAATGATATCCCTTCTCGGTTCCTAGAAGGCAAAATCATCCTATACTCTTTCCAGATAAACATAGTTCCTTTAATATATATATATATATATATATATATATATATATATATATATATATATATATATTAAAGCCTCCATAAAAATTAAAACATCATTGTAATTATTATATTTAAAAATAAATTTGTTTTAAAATGAAATAAAATAAAATAAAATAAAGAAAATAAAACAAGAAACATAAAAAGGTAAAGAATCAAGAGCATTAAGATCATGCATATCTAAGCTTGGAAAGCTAGGCCTATTCGCTTGACCTTAAAAAAAAAAGTAGCTAAATACATGTTGTTTTCTCATTTGTTTAGGAAAATAACGTGTTGTCCCATGTAAAGATTTTCTGCAACATTGATGATTGGAAAATCAAAGCCCAGGTATTTTTAGGCTCAAATACCTGGGCTATATATATATATATATATATATATTAGCTTCTATAACCCCGTTGTCAACCCTTAAAACAATATAATTAATCTAAAAACTCAAATTTCTTCCCTTTATCAATTGAACATCAATAAATCCAATTAAATTATATGTGAAGAAGTCTGATTTTATTACATGGGCTTGACGACTAGGCCGAGGCATAAGATAAGATTATCAATCTCTTGATTCTAGCAATTTGGTCTATCTTTTCTTGGTGAAATGGATGATGGATTATGCTCAATACCTGCAAAAGATCCCCTTCTTGGAGTTTGGAAACTCTCTATCGATTAAGTCAATATCATTTAAGAGTAAAAATAGTCTTTTTTTTAGAAGAAAGCCCCTGGAAATAGATATATGTCATTCGTAGTAGAAAAAAATCAAACTTGTCTTATAAAGGTTACAACGGTTCCTTTTATAGTTGTTTAGGTCTCTTTCTTCATGGAAGGGGAAAAGATTCATATATCAATCAAATATGTCTGTCTTGTTAGGATAAAATACCTCTAACTCATCAAAGTGAAATATCTTTGGTTATGGGTTTGGAGGTTCACTATACTCATATAAGTTTGGGCTAAGTGCTTGGCTAAACTTGGAGATGGTAGGTTTGGTGGTTCACTAGACTCACATAAGCCTAGGCTCAACACTTGGCTAAGCATGAAGATAGGGTTTTGGTGGTTCACCAGACTCGCATATATTTGGGCTCAATACTTGGCTAAGCCTATATATGATGAGTTATTACCCTAAACTTTGTTCATTTTTTCAGAATAGACTTGGGAAAAATAAAAAATGTTAATCCATTTATAACCTCCTAAATCTTTGTGTAATATATGTAGATATTTTAAAAATATCATGCTAACAACAAATAATAGTTGTTTTACCTTCTTCAGAAGATTTTGTGTGTCCTATACAAGACTATTAGGATCTTCAAGACTATGTGGCTTATCTTTACCTGGAAAAGGTGTCTCTTGGGAAACAAAACACTGGCTTGCATTAAATACATTAATTACATGAACTTCTAAAGATATATGATGATATGAAAAGTCGTTCATCTGATGGTGGGTGTAAAAAGAATATTACCCTAAACTTTGTTTATTTTTTCAGAATGAAGGGCTTAGGAAAAATAAAAAATGTTAATCCATTAACAACCCCCTAAATCTCTATGTATTATATGCAGATATTTTGAAAATATCATGCTAATAACAAATAAGAGTCGTTTTACCTTCTCCAAAAGATTTTACATGTTCTATATAAAACTATTGGGATCTTCAAGACTATGTGGCTTATCTTTACCAGGAGAAGGTGTTTTTTGGGAAACAAAACAATGGCTTGCATTGAATACAATAGTTATGTGAACTTCTGGAGATATATGATGATATGAAAAGTCATTCATCCGATGATGGGAGTAAAAAGATTTTTTTTCTTTATAACCCTAGTTGTTCTTACTTGTGGCTTTTCTTTTACTTTTATTCTGTGTTTTTTGAAAATCTAATCCCATAACAAGACCCTAAATTATTTTTGCCACCTTTATTCTTGACCCAAAAGGGGAAAAACAATTTCAGACATTTTTTTCATAAAAACATTTTCCTTATCTTTCTTTCACTCATAACAGAAATAGACCCTAGGAACATAAGATTTGTTTCTAAAAGAGAAGCGCTCCATCCCCTAATAAGGAGTTCAAGTTTCAACCAGAACCTGAAAGAAATGATTAGGGACATGAGTCCCTTAGATTGAGACTTAGGGTGAGAGCAAGTTCCATATTGGCGACCTTATCTGGTGGGAAGGAGAAGAGAGGATCCTCTCATAGAAGTCCATCTTTTACCCCTTCTAGAGACTTTCAGAACAAAAAGAGGTTGCCTTAGACTTCTAAAGATGATATCCCAAGCAACGTATATGTTGCGGACATAGAATTCATGACTCGTTACCAACTTGGTGAATGTATGGCCCAAATGCCTCACTCTAATGAGTGCATCAAACAACTAACCTTAAGAACCTCCCGGGGTTATTTTGAAATTATCACCCCCATATGCATGTATGTGATGCGATGAGATACTCCTTCCCTTTCCAAGAATTTGTTAGGGATTTGTTTAGTTACTACCAACATACTCTAGGCCAACTATATCCTAATAGATAGACAATCATGTCCTCCTTCAAAAAATCCTGTAAAATGGTTGGGCTTGAGCCCTCAGTAAATTGTTTCAGAAGTTTTTACCAACTGGTCGCCGAAATTGATGATGGAAACGACATGCAGTAGTTCTTCACCTTTGCTAACAAGAGTAATGGTGCTATATAGAATATATTGACTAAAAAGCCAATGTCTAATCAAGAAATAGAGGGGGAGATGGCTTGTCATAAGATATATTGGGACGGTGAATCGCTAAGATGGATTGCAGTCAATTTAGGGTTATTCCCACCACTGAAGGGTCTTTCCGTGAAGTAAACAACAAGCATTGTCTAAGCTCAAATAAGGAGAAGAATTATGCCATGTTGGATTTGACCCACCCAGACTATGAAGTCGATAAAATGGTTAAGGGATATTACTAGGCCATTTTATAAGCTACACAGTCATTCTTCCATTTTCCTTTATTTTCACCTTATTTCAAAATATAACCTTTTTTTGCCCTTATATGGTTGATAGCTGAAGGAGAAGGAAATGCATCATGGAATCCTTCTATAAAAAGCTTGTTTGACAGGTCTTTTCTTATGTCATTAGTGAAGGCAAAGGTAAAGACGAGATGGGAGGCTTCTCCATCCTTGTTGGGAACTCATTGCTTTCGAGAGGGCCCTACCTTTATGGAGACAATAATAGGGGATATAACCCTTCTGAAGCTAGGGGTCGTGATCTTCTTTTATCTAAGAAAGAAGTAAACTTGACTCCTCTTATAGTGATTATGGGTGCAATGATTAGTACTTAAAAATGCATTTTTATCAAGGTTCTATATCATCACTTTGCACTTGAAGTATCAATAACTCCTTAACTAAAACATGTTTTATAATAACATATCTAATAATAAAGATACCTTTAATTTATGGTAAATGTTCATCTTAAATGCAGGTCTATCATATAAATGAAAGGATTGATTGATGAGTTTAAGTACTGAAATTAAAAGGACAAAGAGAGGGCTAAACTTAGAAAAGAGATGTTGGTTCAGTCTAAATTAGAACATTGTTCGGTAATTGGGTCATATTTGGAGCTGTAGATCTCAGATTTAGGTCTAATTTATATGGATGGAAAAATAATACATAGGCCTAAAACTTTGATGTGGAGTCCAATATTTAAAAATGTTGTTTTCAAGTCCAAATTATAGCAACAACAGAGAAGTCCGAATCTGTCCTGCAGCCCAAACATTGTTCAGTGTTCAACCCATATCTTGAGTTCTAAAAGTCCAAATGACCATAATTGTTTTTTCTAGAAAACTGAGACAATTTCCTAGAACTTTCATGAGTATAGGTGGTTCAAATTCAGACGTTATCAATGATGTTTTGTTTAGATAAGAAGGTAATGATTGTCACCAAGTCAAGATATGGCCACCCACTCAACAATTAGTCATCAAATCAATAGTTTCAAATTTTAGCCTATAAAAGGAGGCATTTGCCATGCATTTAGGCATCTTGATTGTTCAGATCAAGATCATGCTTTTTATTTCTTTCTTTATATTTTTGTAATGTTTAAGTTTTATTTCATGTTATATTTTCCTTAATCTTTTGTTTATGTTTTTCATTTCCTTTACTATACTTATGTTCTTATGTTGTTTATTTATGTTTATCTTCTTCATTATATTTAGCTAAGTTTATTATGTCAAGGTAAAAAAGTTTCACTAATGGTGTTATAATAGGTATAATATAAACTCAACATGGATTTCAATGTTTATATCCAAGAAAGTTTGTTATTAACAAGTCTTATCTTTTTATCTTACTAATTCTTAATACCTTGCTTGTTAAATGGTTAATTTAGATTTGTGTTGTATAAAACTTGATACAACAAATGTTTGACACTTTTATAGCCAACCGTATGGTATAACCTACACCTGTGATATGAAAGAAACTTGATTGGTTGTTAATATAAATTAGCATCATAAATCCCTAACAAGATTTAAAAGTATGGTATTACTAAAATAAGATAATTAATATGATTATGTTAAAAATTTATAATGAACTATTAAGGATAAATCATTCGATTGGAACCTTCTTTGTGTGTGGTTTCTAGTTGATTAATAAAAAGAGTTTATACTATACTTATTTCTAATACTATTAGTGGATCCTCTAATCTTGACAATTATTTTATCATTGTTTAATCCTCACATTAATCTTACATCTAAAAGTCCTTTTTAGTTATTATTGTTGTTGTTGTTGTTATTTATAATGTATATAGTTAACCTCCCTGCGGTTCAACCCTGGTCTTGTTGGGTTATTTATTACTTCGACACTCCTACACTTGGGAGAAGATATCAATCTTTTGGTTGTGTCATGCAACCATCCACTTTAAGAAGCAAAAAAATATTTGCCTTGATGGAAACCTATCCTTTAGTCCCACCAATAGAGGCTTCTACGATGGTGTTCCTTTTGTCTTAACTTCTTGCATTACCAGTTGAGAAAACAACAACTGAGACATCCATTGAAGTTGATGCTAAAAAGTTCAGGATGTTTTCTCTAACTTGGCTTTAGGTTGTAATCCATTCAATTTTCCAACCTTGATGAATGAGAAGAGGCAATTCATGAAGGCTATGATTGATAAGAAATTAGGCCTTGAAGAAGTTGGCCTTAAAGTGGTGAGAACACTAGAGAGGTTCCTCAAAATTCAATCATATATCTCCGCAATGTCTAATGAAAGCTTCCATTGCCTTTTGACTTTAACTAGCCAAATGGTTTTTAATGTAAGGAAAAATAAACCCCTATTTGTGTTTTGCTTTAGTTTGATGATTAACTCTTTTAACATTTACCTTTGGTAGACTTTTATAATGTGCGCCCACTCTTAAAGATGTTGGGAGGACTGAAAGGGGTTATATAAAGGCAGTCACGGTTACGAATAGGAAAATCAATCTGCTTTTAAATGACTGTAAGGGGAAAAAGTCTTCATGAAGGCTAAGTTATGGATCATTGAGGTGGCCTATACCACGCTAAAGGACCAAACACAAGGTCTTGCCTTTGAGTTGAGTTCCAAGGAAAAAGCACTTGAGGCCTCCTATAACCAGGTGGTTCCCTTGAAGTAAGAGCTCCTTGAAGTTAGGGCCTTCCAACTAAGTTTGTGGGGTAAGATTACTGCTATACGAATTGAGTTTACTACTGCCAGGAAAGAAAACTAGCATTCTCAGATGAAGTTGAAGGATCTAAAAAACTCTTTTGAGGAGTTTCAAGAATTTTTCAGGGGTTTAACAGCTTTGACTAGGACAACGAGATATAAGATTTTTTTGGCAATGGGAATGTAGATGGATTTTAGCGCAACCTTCCATCCAGTCATATTCCTAATATTGCAGATGTATTCCTAGTTAGGGCCGTTGTAGCCCAACGAGGATAATATCTAAGTGAGAAGCTGGATTTTTAGATCTCTCTCTCTCTCTCTCTATATTATATATATATATATATATATATATATATATATTCCTCTTTCATGTATATTATTTTTTAAATATAACTCTTTTATCTCTATATTTCTTTCCATGAGCTTAAAGTCCTCAAATAGAGATCATTTATGGTCCAAAGCCCATACTTAGGAGATCATTTCTAGGTCCAACACCTATACTTACTAGATTATTTTCGGGTCCAACACTCATACTTAGAAGATCATTTATGGGTCCAATTCCCATATTTAAAAGATCATTTTTTGGTCTAATGCCTATTCTTAAAGGATCATTTCCTGGTCCAATGCCCATACTTAGAAATTATTTTAAGGTCCAATGCCTATACTTAAAAAATCATTTTCAGATCCAATGCCCATACTTAGGAGATAATTTCTAGTAATGGGCAATGAATCATCTAACCTTAGGAGATTATAGGATGATTATGCCTTCTGGGAACCAAGAAAGGATATCGTTTGCAGGCATCTGCTTGTTGTAGATGTAGTGTTTATCCCATCCTTGAAAAAATGTATGATCGCTCTAGAGAGAACATGTCAATCTCTTTCAAGGTAAAATATATCGTAGCACTAAGAAGATGTTCATTACTTCCAAAATAAACGTGTTATTGCTTTAGAGAGAGCAAATTCATCCGGTATTTAGAAGATTTGAGAGGCTTGCAACCTAAAAAGATTGTATCTATCCTCATTGCTAATACATTGCTTATCTTATCCTTGAAGAAAAGTGCAATCGCACTAGAAAGAACACGTTAATCCCTTCTAAGGTAAAATGTATTGAAGCATTAGAGATACATTCATTACTTCCAAAGTAAATGTATTAACGCACCAAGAAGGATAAATTTATCATATTTTTGAAAGATTTGAGACTTGAAAAGTTAAAAATGTTTATTATTTAAATAATAAATTCATATAAAACAAACTTACATTTCTAGTCATTGACCATAATACATTCCTATCCCACTTTAGGACCTAAAAATGAGAGGAAATTGTGTTTCTCTAATGAAGATTTTCTGGGTAGTCATAAAAAAGACTCTTTCCAGATAAACATAATTCTTTTAGTTATTATAAAAATATGACTGACAAAATAAAAGGTAACCTCTCTACTTAGGGATCATCTACCCTACCAGGTCTTCAAACTTGGTAGGAGTCCTTGGTTAGCAATAATTCCTAAAGTTGCATGGATTGAACCAACACTTTGTTGGTAGCCATTGAAGGCTTTCTGAAATCTTGAAGTTCTAACTTCGATAGTAATTATAGATGATAATGGCAATGAAACCACCGGTTTGCAATAATTCTTGAAGTTACACAATTTGAACCAACATCCTGTCGGTATCTGTTGAAAATCTTCCAAAACTTTAAGGCTTTAAATCTAATGATAATTAGGAATGATAACAGTTTATATCCTATAGCAATTATCGATGGATTTTTTTTTTATTACCATACAAACAACGCCACTAATGAAGTCTAATTTTATCATATAGGCTTTAAGGTTAAGCCAATTTCTAGGATAAGATTATTAATCTCCTAGTTCTGATAATCTAGTGTATGCTGATGAATTATGCTTAAAACTTGCAAAAGATCCCCTCATTAGAGTTTGAGGACTCTTTAATGATTAAGTCAAAATCATATTAGAGAAAAAATAGTTTTTTTAAGAAAACCCTTATATATATATATATCATTTGTAGCATAGAAAAATTAAACCTGCCTTATTGAGGTTACATTGTTTTTTTTTTTTTTATATAGCTGTTGAGGTCCCCTCTTTCATGGAAAGGAAAAAGGTTCATATATTAGTCAAATATCTTTGATTGTAGGTTTGACAGTTCGTTAAACTCACATATACCTAGGCTCCATGCTTGGTCGAGCCCAAAGATGGTGGATATGATGGTTCACCAGACCCACAATCTAGGCTCAATGCCTGGAAAAGCTTGGAGATGGTGGTTGTGATAGTTTGCTAAACTCACTCATGTCTGGGCTCGACGTTTGACAAAGCCCAAAGATGGTGGGTTCGACGATTTGCTAAACCCACACATATCTAGCTTAGAGCTTGGTGAAGACTAGAGATGGTGGGTGTGGTGATTCACTAGACCCACTTATGTCTGGGTTCAACGCTTGGCTGAGCCTAGAGATGGGGGGTCTAATGGTTCACCGGACTCATACATGTCTAGGCTCATTGCTTGGCTAAATCCGTCAAACCTATACATATCTAGGCTTAGTGCTTGGCTTACCCATGGATGGTGGGTCTGGCGGTTCGCCACACCCATGCATGTTTGGGCTTAGTGCTTGGATAAGTCTAGGGATGGCAGGTCCGAGTCCAATGCTTAGCTGAGCCCTAAGACAGTGAATCTAGAAATTCGCTAAACCTATACATATGTGGGCTCATCACTTGGCTGAGCCTAGAGATGATGTGTTATCACCCTAAACGTTATTCATTTGTTCAGAAAGGAGGACTCGAGAAAAACAAAAAATGTTAATCCATCACTCAAAACGTATCCATGTACTTTTAATTTCTCTTTTTTAACTCACCAATGTCAAGTCTTTAAGTTAGCCTTATAAACGAATTAGGATAGCTAAATTAGCAGGTTGATAAATATGAATTTCATGGTAAAATGATATAGAACAATGGAAAAAAAAATTAACATAAATTGATGGATCGAAGGTAATAGAAGTACTACAAAGAAGATAAAGATCAATTTGAAAAGTATATAATAGATGGAAGACATATTTGTAGCTTTTCCATCTTCTAAGTAGTGATGTGTTTTTATATCGGTGTTAGGTGTGGTGCAGTTTGCATTTTGCTCTAACCACATATTTGAAAGTATTTAGGGCTCAATTGAGAGTGTGGTAGATGTTGTTTTTTAAAGTGTTTTTAACTTGAAAATGTATCAAATATATTTTTTATTTTTTTTCATTTTATTTTTTATATCAACACATTAAAACGATTCAAAAGTTACACAAAAAAAATTTTCAATCTAAAAATAATCAAAAGTTTTCAAAAGTATAGTTAGGTCGCAATGCCAAACAGGACCTTAATTAATCAACACACATCATAGTTTTGCATCGGCTCCACTAAAAAATCTTTTTCAAAAATTTTGGTTAAGAAAAAGCTACAATTTATATATTTTTTTTTAAATCTACTTTTTCAAACTATAACTATAAAAACTATCATAATACCAAACACACATTTAATTATGTAGTTGAGAACATATGTTGAATAGTAAAGTTAAATTACTTAATTATACCAATAATGGAGAACTAGAGATAGTTCATTTCATTTGATTCAGGATTTAGACTATATTCAATGCTCCATATAAAAATAGAAAATATTATTTAATACATTTTTAGTTTAATTTATGAGTTTTGGAAAATAAATATCCACAACTTATATGTTTTGAAAAGTCATTTTCGGCTAAATTTAGTTTCTTTATTCTTAATTTTAATTTTGGGAGATTAAAGCATAAAAATATGTTAATTTAGATAAATTTTTGATGTGCTGATAAAAAAAAAAAAAAAAAAAAGCCAGAAGGCTTGATTTAGCTGGCCAAGGGCCTAAGCCAGTTGGGTGTGCCCTCGAGTGTAGCTCTAGCCAACACTGGAATAATCCGGGCCCTTTTGTGTATTTATTTTATTTTATTTTGTATGTTTTATACAAATTTTCTCCTACTATGCAAATTTTTTCTATATTTTTCTATACACAATCCCATGAATTATACCAAATAGTTCGATATTTTCTTCTATACACAATTCCGTAAATCTTACATGGAAGATTTTTAAGCATAGCCATATGTCTTGCCGCCTCTCATTATGTTCTTGGAAAAGCACAACCACTTGCATTGCTGCCCTGAACTATTGTCTTGGAAAAGATGAGCTGTGAAAAATTTCTATAAGAATGAATTGCTAGAGACAAGTAAAGCAGGATCTCTCGACCACCCAAACAAGAAAGAAGGAGGAAAGAAGAACAATCTCTTTCATCCTTAAAATAATTTTTACTTATGTTTTTAAAATAACAAATACTCAAAACTCACTTAAATAATGGAGTATTCATCGTCCCACGAGAAACTTTTTAAAACTTTTTTTGTAGGATCAACATAGATCCAAGACTCATTAGCAATGAAAGTCTATTTTTATGTGAAATATTTTTACAACTTCACATATCACTATATTATCATTAAATTTCAATAATTTTCTCTTAAATGATGAAAGAATTGCAATAAAACAAATTATTAAACATGCATAAAGATAACTCCAAATGTATTGTTTTGTTAAATAACCTATCTTATAGATTTTCCCCTCCAACAAACATTGAATGATTTTCTTTCAATAAATAACCATTAAAAGAAGGTTCACATTCATCAACATTTTATTTTCCCAGGTCCATGACCTAACCTAATGGGTCCAAAATCATCCCATTCCTAAAAGAAATTTCTAACATATCTCCTCTAAGAAGCTCCATTTTAATATGAGATTATAATTGTAAAACCTAACTTAAAGGTTAAGTCATTAATCAACCCCAAAAATATATACATATTTTTTTAAAATAAAAGTTTTAAGTTTGAACTTTAGCTAAGTTAAGCTTAATTCAATTGGTTCAGTAACTCAAGTTTTGACCGAGTTAATTAAATTTTTTTTTATTATTTTATTTTAACTTGAACCAGCCTAGACCCTAAATTGGTGCTAGGCTGATCTGAATTTTACGACAATGCATAAAATAGTTGGGATCAATACAACATGAATGCTTTTACACAAATACATTTGACCTTAAGCTTTTAAAGTATTTTTTAATGATTTTGACATTAATACATTAAAACCATACAAAGAATTAAAATAAAAAACTCCAAGAAAACTATAGTCCAATTTATGGAATATTCTACAAAATAACTTGAAAATAACATTATTTCCTTTTTTTACTTTCTTCTTGCATAACTAATGCTTCCACACTCTTCAAACAGGGGAACCGGGAAAGAATCCTACATTGGCGCAACTGCTCTGAAAATCATATATTTAAAAAATAAATACTGCACAATGACATAATTAAAAACAATAAATAAACATGATTACAACATTCATCAACCAAACCTGATTATCTTATTACCCTGACAAGCCAAGCCAACCTCCTCGACTTCGCCGTGTCAAAACCACCCCAGGTTTTTACTTTTTATAACAGGCAATGTAAGCAATTTGCCTGCATCTTTTCGCAACGTGGAAATATATATACAAAGTGATACCTCTGCAGGATAGGAGAATAGCCTCAATGAGTCAAATCTTCCATGGTTTCTCAACTTTACAGATCAAACAGCCTGTGCAACAGACTTTGCGGTGTTTGAATCTGCTTTCCCGTTTAACTTGGATCTATCCCTGACGGGCTTCTGAGAGCTAGGTGCTCCTCTAGTAGCGTTTCTGCTATGCCTGGCTACCTGAGCGCCAGTAACCCCACCTGCTGAACCAAATTATGTCATAAATGAAGAGAAAAAACTGCTACTATTTATCATAGACACCAATAACACCTGTAGGACTGGACCAGTATCATAGTTATGCTCATGCAAGTAACCATCCATCATCAAGTCTGCCTTGAGGCTTTGTTTGATACATAAGTAGTGATTTTGGTCATAAGGAGAAGCTGAAGAAGATATGATTAACTACCTTAATACATGTGAAAACAGTCACCTATATTACGAGTGTTTTCTCCAAAAAATTGAACAATCTTAAGATGTACATAGGTATCTTTTGCCCGGTTTAATGTTTATTGACAATTGACAGGGAAAAAAGGCTAAATTAATAGCCATTTCAAAATGGTGCACCATGGCTTTGATGTACTATCGCCGGTTCATAATTTTCAGTCAAGTGACCATTTTTGTGACAAGCAGTGTGGCAATTGCATACTTTTGAACCTATGTACATGTTCGTGGGAATGTGAGTATTGATGGGAGAGAAAACTAACCACTGTTAGGCAGAGACAATCTCTTCCTTGCCTGTTTATCTAGCTGGGTAGTTCTCTCCTTTGGGTTGCTGTGAGATCTTGTAACAATAGCACGTCTTGAGTTGGCTTCTTCAACCAGGTCTTCAAGAACTAGCTTTGGCTTTGGTTTAGTAAAAAGAGTGGCGGGCACATCTAACATGCCTGCTGACTTACTAGGGGAGGAACTGTCACCATCAGAATGAGATGGACCTGTTTTCTGACTTGAAATGGTTGATTGAAGGTTTGAGGCAACTCCTTTCTTGGTAGTAGTTTTTAGCTGGGATTTGCTGCCATTCTTGACCTCAGCAGCTGTTTCATCTTCACAAATCATCACTCCATCTCTGAGATTTATGTCAAGAAAGCGGTTTTCCCATGGGCGAACAGCCATCCATCTCTCCAACCAGTTCCAGCCCCAACTGCTTTTATCAGGTTCAAACCCAGAGGGAGCAGCCTGCAGTCTCGAGCCAGCCTGCCACTGTGCAAACAGAAGATCTTTGTACTAGTCTTCAAATAATAAACAACTAAGCAGCACAACTCAACAAAAATGAAGTTATAAAGTATCTGCCACATTTTCTCCCTTTTCTCGGGTAGATAGAAGATCAGGCTAGTGTTTGCCATTGTGATTGAATTACTCCGGTTGCAACTACTTCTCCACAAAGCCATAAATAGGATTGGAAGCCTTACACTCTACCTAGGTGTTAATAGAATTATACCACAGTAATAGTCACTGAAAGAAACTGGATGGTACATATAAACCATCAATCACACATACAGTGAGAAGTGTACCAGCAATCAATGAAGAGATATATGAAAGGGTAACAAAGCTTTTGCAGAAATGATGGTTATAAATATCCATGCAGAGGTAAAAGGCCAAAAAAAAAAAAAAGTATTCACCTTCTCTAGCAAGGAAAATGATGCCATTGAGCTAATATTATGCAAGTGTCCTCCAAAACACGTTTTAAGCAGAGATTTTACATCGCACTCTAGCTCAAAACCCCTAAATGACATCATTGATCACTCAGAGGCACAATTTCTGTCTGCACTCTAAGTTAAAGAATGTAGGATTATATACAATCAAATTCATAAAAAAAAGCAAAGAACTGCAAGCACAACCCATGAAGCTATCATATTTTTACCTGATGGGCCAAAGCATATGCCATGGCTCTCTCACGCTTAGCTGCAGCCTCCTGCCGCTTCAGCAACTTGGCTTGAATTTGTTCGACAGATCCCACACTATCACACCATCCTTCCTGTGTAAAAGTGAAATTGATATGGAACACTCAGCAAGCCTAACAAAAATTAAAGCTGCTAGTGTAAAGAAACGAGCAGTTCAGCAGATGAAGTATCTTTTAACCACTGTCTTAGAATGGTAAAATGCAACACTTGTAGCATATAACATTTTTGTTCTGTATGATATTCTTTTGCACTGGTACATCTCACACAATCCTTTCTGTTACTATATAAGAATAGACAGCTATGAAATCCTATTTAGCTTTGTTTACATAGAGGTGGAATGAAAAACAAGCAGAAAAAATTTATCTATCATTATGGTAGAAATTTAAAAATCTTCAGTTCTGCATTTCAACCCATGCTAGCAATAGTTGTTTATATGTGAAAATGTCAATTGGAGATTAAGCATTCAGGCAAGAAGATGCTTAATCCTTACAGAAGCTGATAATAGAAAAGGCTTAAAGGAAACAATCAACATATATCATTAAAAATTAAAAAAAAAACTGAAGTTTAAAACTCATTATGCATTGTTTTTTCTCTGCCCTAGTGGATGACTAACATTTCACCCACAGGTGTAATGATGTAGCCGCACAGGACAAGAAAAGCATCATGACCATTTTTTACCCAGAGAACTACAGCATCAAACTCCAAAAAACCAGGAACATGACAAAACCTAATACAGGAGCAAAGAAATAGCCAAGCTGTATAAGCAAAGCAATCCATTGATTCCCACCAATGACATATATTTGACAGAATCATAAACAGAAAGAAAAAAACAGAGAGAGAAGCGCTTGAGATATATGCTTGTATCTAATGCATCTGTCCACATCTTTCAACCTAAGGGGGTGATAAAAAGCCTCCGAAGTATTTCTTGTGATTTGCAACTGCAAATTGACTAGAACTTCATTGACTATAATAGCATCATAGCATTGCAACTATAAATTTGTATTTCAGATGAATTAATTTTAAATTCATCCCATGATAAAATAATCACTCTTCAAAGATGAAGGCCAAAGTGACACAAACCATATTATTTCAGCTAGAGCTCCAAGGTCATTTACCTAACAATCCTTTATTGAAAAAGACATTGCAATAACATCCTGGCAGGTATAAAGGACTGCTATTCAACATATAAGTTAAAACAAATCATGCAGTTCACAAGTCTATGGAGAAAAAAATATACAATATATCAGACTGGTTGTCTAAATCCATCCAATGTAGCTGCCTCACAACCTTTTGCCATTTATGTAATGAACAACATTTCATAAATGGAGTAACAAAGAAAATATACATTCTGAGGCATTAATGATAGAATAACTAATTTAAGAACATTGACATTAGAAGAAAGAAGGGGGAGTAAAAGTAGAAACTTGCACAATTGACACTATGAACTAAGGTCAAGTTTTTTCCATAAGAACAAGATTTACCAGTCATGTGAATGCATGATATAAGTACATTGCACATGCGTGGACATATTTCTATAACCAATAAGAAAAAACTCAATGTTGCTACCTCTATTTCTCGAACGCGAGCCTCATTAGCTAGTTGTTGCTGAAGTTTATGTTGAGCTGTTTGACTCTCCAATGCTAAGCGAACACGTCTTGCACGGACACGAGCCTGAACTCTCACCAAAGCTTGCATACAGCGAAGAGTTATTGCAGCTTGTTTCCTCACAGCATGACCCCGAACAAGGGCTTGCAGTCTCACTAATCCTTTCAAAGCTCGAAGAGCTCTTCTTGCCTTGCATGTTTGCAAAACCATTCAAATATTTATCAGAAGTGTAAGTTGAAACTTGAATGCAGTTGAAATGACTTTAAAAAAAAATGAAACAAAATAAAAGGTAAATGAATCAGAATAAATGAAGGCACACAATAGACAGCTAAAATGTCATTTTCCCAAATAACACCAAGATAATCTGGATTACTTCACAGCCTGTTTGGGATCCTGTGAATTCAATTCAATTCAATTCAATTCAATTCAGAGGGTTAAATGAATTCTTGTGTTTGGAATTCAATTTATAAAAAAAAGTGCAAAATTAAATCTGACGGGAGACCCTCTGATTTGCTACAGTAATCTCTCTTGAAATTAACGTTGAAACAATATTTCAAAAATACCCCCACGTTAGCACAAATTCTATTTTTGATTTGTCTCTCTCATACACCTCTTTCTTTCCTTCCAAAAACCATTGGCAACAAAATATCCTTTATTTCTCTAATTGACATCAATCCTCATTAAGATATTCTTGTTTCTCATAAGGGATGTTATTAATCTTTCATTTCCCTTTTTCTTTCTTTGTTTTATTTTTTTTGGTTTTTGTTAAACCTTTCCTTTTTTTTCTTTCTTTTTCAGCCAATTATGCGTGGATGATGGGGTTTTGTTTTTGGTAATATGCATGGATGATGGTTGATGCGTGAATGTGTATAAATTAAAAATAAGTAAGGATTGAAAAGTAGTATTTAAAATTATAGCTAGTATATAGTAACAAAAGTAGTATAGCTATCAGTTCCTATTTTTTAGGTGGGGTAACAATAGATAAAGTCTTAACACCCAACTCAAATCATTTCTTAGATTGCCTTCATAGTATATTATTCTAATCTTATTGGAATATTTTTTGGATATATAGAAGAGCTACGCTTTGAATGGTTGGCGAAAAAAATGAGTCGATAATATGTTATTGAAGAGTTCAAGATATGCATGAAAGTTAGAACTAATATTTCGACAATTGCCACAAACTTATTTATCCAATTGTCAAAAACCCATTTTAAAGTTGAAACTTCTTATTGCATGATTTGTATGGTGAAATCTTTTGAATTATTAGAACTAAAAATCATGGTACTTATTTGAATTATTAACATTGTCAAAATTATATTAGTTATTAACTTGTTTATTTGGTAATGTGATTTGCGTTGGTTTGATATTTATTTTATTCAAGTTTGATTAGAGTAAAATGTAAGAATGTTTATTGGAATATTTCTAGAATTTTCTTTTTCTAAATATTCCAATGAAAAGACTTTTATTGAATTTTTTTTAACAAATATATATTTTTCATTGTTTTTCAACAAATATTTAATAAACAATTAATATGAGATAAATCTATTTATATCTTCTTTAAAATGCCTATATTTTATGTTATTTTAAATAAATATAAGGGTCCTCATAATAAAAAAAATAATAATAATTTAAGTAACAAAAATGATTTCTAAATTACATGCAAAATAATCAAGATTGTTAATTCAATTCATTTCCACAAGTATTCCAAACAGTATAATTGAATTCAATTGTGTGGTTTAATATTTTATTTCAAACATAAGAATTATAATATGTTATCAATTGAATTCAAATTTGTTTAAAAATTGAATTTAATTCAGCATGTGATTTGATTCCAAACAAGGTGTTAGTCATTCAAATATCTCTCCAAGGAAAATTAATCTTCCTTTCATTGGGGTGATCTTTCCACACAGCTCTATAGAAAGATTTCACATCAATTACCTTCTTTTGATAATTTCCATTGCGATCACATCATAATCCCCACTAAAGGTTAACCTGTTTTCTCAACAGCATTTCATGTCATTGTATCCTTAAAATTAGCACTCAATGGGAGACCCAAGTTATGGGACAGATTTCCTACCTCACAGACCAAAATGCTAGACAAGAAGTTACTATCTGCTCCCTACCCTAAAAGGATTACCAAACGATCTATTTCCATTCTTGGTGGAAAAAAAAAAAAAAAAAAACAATATCTATGGGATGACCACATTCCATATACTCAGCAAGGAGAGCAATCTTAATGGCATTAGACAATAATGGTATAAAGCATGCTTAAGCCAATATTTCCATTTTAAACACGAGGGATTATCATGTTTTTGTTGAAAATAGTAAATGAATCACATAATTGAGATGCCAAGCTTCCTTATTCACAACAAATGGTCAATCGAACTTGCATTCTGCATAATTTCCCTGGGCAATCTTCACAAGCAAGAATTCAAAACACTTCTAAGTACAGAGATAATGCAGAAACATTTAAAATCCACCTTTCATTTAAAAATTAGTGATGTCACAAGCAGTGGGCTTATAAATCCTATTCAACGCAGATACTGATATAGCATAAACAAGTCATACCAAAAACCCTCGAAAAGCTGTCTGGATGCGAGTGGCAGCCCATTCTTCTCTCAGAACTTGTTGATTATGAGCAACATCCTGAACTTGAAGTGAAGCAGAAGGAGATTCCGACGCATCTGGAACGGAAACAACGTTGGTATCACCAACTGTAGCTACATTGTCATGATTATCAAACTCCTCTTCAAATTTATCACCATCAAACTCAACCGAATGCTTCCTCCTATGCCGAAACTTGCTGGCACTCGTTCTCTGTGAGGATTAAAGAAAAAAAAAGCATATATCAAATTCAAACTATAAATAATAAAAAAAAAAAGTGAAAAATAAGAAACCCACATTTTCATCCTTGTCCAAAGACTGTGACTTTTCAGACTTCTTTATACCAACCAATGCTTTAAACCATTTCCCTGAGACACCCATGGTGCCGGTCACTTTAGCACACTACCCTGCTTCCAAATAGCCAAAGGGGGGGGGTCAATTTAACACGAATTATCTGAAAATCTAAAAAAACAAGAAATAAACAAACCTTAAAAATTCTAAGTTTAGAGAATTTGAACCGAATCAAAGCAATTGAAGCTCAAAATGCAGCAAGAATCCATGAAAGGGAAAAAAATAGAAAAGATTACAGAAATGCAGATCCTGCACAGATCACGACGCAGCAAGAGCAGAATTCACCTGTTCGTCTGAGTGGGAGGTAGGGAGAGGAAGACGCGGGAAGTAGAGAATCAGGAGCGTCAGTGAGTGTAAGGGAGAAGGACAGTATGAGCGGGCGAGGAAGAGGAAGAGAGTGAGGAGTGAGGTACAGCGAAGGATAAAATACGCCGGGGTGGTGGATTATTATTGGGTAAACTTCATTTTTATCCATATAGGTTCGTCAAGAATATAAATTTTGTACTTGTAGTTTTTTTAAATTTTACGCCTATAATTTTTTAAAAAAATAAATTACCAAGTGTTTATGAAATTATGTTCTTCTTCTTTTTTTAATTATTAATATGTACTAATTTTATAGTTTCTAAAATTAACAAACTAGCAGTTATGTTTTAAAAATATATTTATTTTTAAAAAATATTAAATTAATAATTTTAATATATTAATATTAAAAAATTTTAAAAAATATTTTAATACAATTTCAATCCGTCAATATTTTCTAAAAACACCATCCTCGTAGGCCGTAGCAATAACAAACACCGGCTTAAACAATGAACGGTGCCGTTTATGTACCCGCAAGTCATTTTCAAAATTTCAAGCAGGCGACCCCATGACGGGGACTCTGTCGCTTAGCCACTCGCACACAACGACAGCAGTGCCACGTCGCTATTGGTCCTCAATCCTCATGGCCTTGTACAGAAAGGGGCGGTTTGTTCAAGTTGAAGATTAAGATATATTTGGAAGGAATAAATAAATAAAGTTAACTAGTTTTAGCAAGGAAAATACATGTCTGGTTAGATTTAGTGACGGGTAAACTTCAGTTTTGCTCCTATAAATTCATCAATGCTCCATTTATATCCCTTTCTTTAGAATATCCCGATGTTACCCTTTTGAGTGCTTGTACGAGATATTATATAATAGTTACAGGGATTTAAGAGGAAAAATGAGAGAAATTAAGACATACTGAAATAAATTGTAAATAAAAGTGATATTTTATTTAGTAAAGGATAAAATTGAAACTCTTAAGATATTATAAGAGTAAAATTGAGTAATTCTACACCAAGGGGAAGAAGTGGAACATTATTGAATCGATAATGGCAAAAGTCTAATTTACCCTTGAGTAATACATAAGCAACAATAAATAAAAGTCATATAGTACGAAATTAAATTAGTGAACAAAGGTATAATAATAACGATTTAAAAGTCCCCAAGGGGCGTAGCGTGGTGGTAAAGGGCTTGAAATCTGCACAGCAGGTCTCGAGTTCGAATCAGAGCGTGCACTTCTTGTAAGAGCCTGGTACAACCAGAGTTTTACTCACTTATCTAGGCCCACAAAATGCACTTTCCGGGAGGTAGGGTTTCCTCAAATCCAAAAAAAAAATAACGATTTAAAATTAGAGTAGTAGAACGTATCGTTTTGATATTTATGGATAGAATAAACTCTCTTATTTTTTTTAATTAATGAAAATTCTTAAATTAAGATACCATTAAATGGATGTGACGATCGCATAAAGAGAATTTTCTTTTAATGTTTGTTTAACAATAAGGATATTGTTATAGCAAATTATTAAATAAGAAAATAAGATTTTATTTAATAAATATTTGACAAAATTCACGTGTGGTGTATTCACTGTGACAATAGACATTGTTTCTTGTGGATTACTAGATTGAATTCAATTTGATGCCCCTTTGTGGAAAAGTTTGGAAGCTGGGATATGGGGTATTTTGGTTTTTTAAATTGATATATTAGTCATTAAAAGATTAAACATGGATATTATTATCTTTACAAATTATTTTGTACAACAAAAACACTTCTTTACCCCTAAGGTCTATAAAATTTAAACTTGCCGACCAAGGATGTTTTTTACTTTGCACGGACTTTAAATTAAGTAAATTACTTCTTTGTCCTTGATAAGATAAAATAGCTTTTATGCATTCATGGGTGTTTTAGTACTTTTACATTGGTTTTTTTTTTTTTGTTATTTCCAGGGTTATGGGAGGCTTTTTAGTAATTTAATATTTATTTTTAATATTAAATTCAAAAAATCTATTGGCCGGTGTTGTTCATGCACTCGTGCATTAGTGGTGTTCGTGTTCTTTTAACGAAGTGTGGCACCATCGTTTGTTAGAAAATGACCTTTTATCATGTCATTGGAAATGCCTCTATATGCTCTTCCTCTTAGTGTGGCGCGTGTTAGTGGTGAACCAATGATTTGTCGTAGGGTGTCGTTTTTTCTTTTTGTGTCCTACTTTTCTCTCTCTTCCAGTTAAAGTATATGTTTATCCTCTTTTCTTTTTGTTTTCAATTTTAGTTCTTTTGTTTTTGATTTATTATTTTCATCATTGGCTCGTTGATAAAAGTTTTTGATATTTTTAATTCAGTCCTTCAATTATAATTTGTCATATATTGTTTTCTCCAATTCGATCCTTATTTTTTTTATTTGTTATTTTTACTATTAGATCTTTTGTTAAAGTTTTATTAGAATTCAATTTCATCATTCAATCAAAGTTTATGTTTTTTTTTTTTAATTTAGCCCTCTTTCTTTTGATTTCTTTTTACCTTTTGTTCATTGTTTTTTTCTTTTCGATTCAACACTCTAATTTAATTTTTTAAGTGCCCTCGAATTTATTTTTTATTTTGATTTTCACCCTTATTTTTTTAATTAGATTTTTTTATGTGGTTGATTTTTTTTCCCGGTTACATCCTTCGCCATTTGATTTATTTAGGATTGAGCTCGTGGTTTTTCCATTTGTCATGCTTTCAATTTAATAACATGGGTCACAAGTTTTAAATATTTAATACAGTTATGAATTCTTTTTTTCCTTGTTTTATTTTGTGTTTTTTTCATTCTACAATGTTTTAAAAAATTTGTTTTATGGTTACCTTCAAGTTGTTTTCTATCGGTTTGTCTCAGTCTCATTATCTAAACCACGATTTGTTATGTTTAGTGTTTGACTCTTACTGATATTTTATTTTATCTTTTATTTTACTTTATACAAGTAGGTTTTTTTTTGTGCAAAAAATAGTTATTTTGAAATAATATTTCAAATAGGTTTGACCATGCATACTTTTTTTATTTTATTTTATTATTATTCACTTTGTTTCATATGTATAGTTATTTCTATTTTGTTTTATTGATTTTAATGAATAAATTTAATGGATACAAACGAGTAAATATCTACTTTTACGATATCAAATATCTTAATCTACGTACATCTCTTAATTTTTCTAGTTTCTTTTTTAGTTATTGTTAACAAATTTTTTATTTATCTATATAAATGATTATTAGATATTTGGATAAACTTTTCAGTTTACATTTATAATTTTTACTATGAAAGAAAAAACATATCAAAATAGTTTGTATACTCAAGTTTATTTCTTGACAAAAAAAATATGACCCGCTACGGAACGTAGATCAAATCAAATTTTTAGTTGCCCTCTAATTAATGTTTTTTTTTCATTCTTATTTTTTAAAATATTTTTGTGTAATTGATTTTTTTTTCTTGATTTTATAATTTGATATTTGATTTGTTGGAGATTCGGCTTTTTATGATATTATCACTCTACATTTATTTTTTTTTTTAAATAATAGTTTTTTAATTATCTTCAATTTTTTTTATATAAGTTTATCATGGTCTCATAATATAGATTACTAGTTTTGCATGTCATTTTTTAATATAAGTTTTTTTAGAGTTGTTTTGTTTGTGTTTGATTTGCTAATTTATCTAGAATGTTTTTTGGGTTTTATAAAAATGAGTTCATTTTTCAAAATAAAAAGACATATTTATTTTTAAATAATATTGCAGATGTGTTTGGCCCTGCATAATATTTTTTTGGGTCATGAGTTTATTTAGTCAATTTGCTGATGTGTTTTCATATGTAAAAATAACATTTTTCTTTTTTAAAAAAATAAAAAGGTTAACATGTTTTGATTAGTTTTTTCCAAGGCTATACTTAGCTGGTTGTGACTATAACCCAAGTTATTTAATTTTTGTTCTTTCTTTTAAACAAACTTGTGCCATCTAAATATTTAACGAAAAAATTATCGTGGGCGCTTGTCTATTGTTTTTTTCTAAATTGGAATTGTTGTTGTCAAATTAGTGACCAGGCCATGTTAGGTTTTAGAGAGTTTAACAGTTAAATTGATTTTAAGTTTTTGATATTTTTAATATATGGTATTTTTTTAAAAAAAAAATTTAATTGAAAATGTTTTAAAATATGTTTTTTTATATTTTTAGTATCAGTATATTATAACCATAAATAAACACTAAAAAAACAATGTAATAGTTTTTAAATAAAAAATAATTTAACACAACAAAAGCTGTAACATAAAAATAAATACCCACTCACCTGAGCATTGGCATTAGGGGTGATCATTTTCGGTTCGGTTCAGTTTTTACCTATAAAAAACAACCAAAACCGGTTTTTTTTTTTTGAAAAAAACCAAAACTGAGTCAAACCGACTGGTTTTGGCCCGGTTCGGTTCTTGATTTCAAAAAATCGAGAAAACTTATACCTCATTTCCTGAGCCTTGTCACTATCAAACAAAACAAACTTAGCATGATCTTGTTTGGGATTTAACTGGTATTGTTTGAGATACGAAACAAACTTATGTCTTATTTCCTTAGCCTTGCCACCATCAAGATCCAGCAAATGGAAGTAGTGGTCTTCCTTTTCATTCTCAACAATTTCAACAGTTCCCTTTCATCCACTCCTTTTCAACTTCTCATAATAATTATTAGCTGCAACAGTCCAAGTCTTTCTCAACTACAAAGATTAACGTTCTCTCGCACCCAAACCTAGTAAGATCCGCTACACCCAGATTCATCCTAGGATCAAGAGGCAAGAGGGTGCTGCTTCTAAGTCCAGGGAGAGAGAGAGAAAGAGGGAGATGAAGAGGCGAGGGGGCTGAGGGGGAGGGAGAGGGACAAGGAGAGGCGAGAGGGGGCTAGGGTTATTGGCTGGGGGGGGATAACTTTTTCTATTTATAGTACCATTTTTTATTTATAGTATATTTTTTTGAACCGGTTCGGTTCGGTCCGGGTTAACTGGTTCTTTCATTACAAAACCAAAAACCGAACCTAACCGGAATTTTTTCTAACTATTCTAATCGGTTTGATCGGTTTTATTTTTCGGTTTGGTTTTTCGATTAATATTTTTTCGGTTTTCTCAATTTATTCGATTTTCCAGATTTTTTGCACATCCCTAGTTGGCATCCACGCTTAGCCTAGGATTGGTTGGAGAGTCAGAAGGTCAAATTAATACTTGGTCTCCGACATGTTGGTCGAGCTATGAATGGGGTACGTGGCGTGCGGAGTTAGACCAAGACAATATCTGAACATATTAAAGTTAGGTTAAGATTGAGTTAGAGCTCTCAAGGATCATACTAGGATTGTGTCTGGGCTCGGTGAAGATGAAAGAGGATGTTTGAGAGGATATTTATAATTATTTTATAATTTATTTTTTATTTTAAAAAAATTATTTTTAATATTAATATATTAAAATAATCTTGAAATATAAAATAAAAAAATTAAACTCTTACGAAACATGGTTTGCATCATATTCTTAAAGATGTCTAATGTTCTATTTGTTTTTGCATTTTAAAAACGTTTGTGAAAAATTTAATTTTTTTTATTTTAAATTAAATTTTTTTGATATTTTTAAATTATTTTAATATGTAAATATTAAAAATAATTTTTAAAAAATAAAAAAATATTATTTTAATATATTTTTAAATAAAAAATATTTTAAAAATCAATCAAGATGAGGTTAAAATGCTTTAAGAGTCAAGATAAGGTCGCGCTAGGGAGCCCGATATGAGATTAAAATTGAGCACAAAAGCTTAGGGAATCATGTTTAGGGCGGCGCTCATTTGTGGGGTTAGGGTTAAGTATATAATTGATATTGTGCTATATATTATAATTATAATTTTAGAAATAAATAAATTGTAATTTTTTAATAATAAAGATTTAAAGATAGAGTTTTTAAATATAATTGTAATTGTTTTTTAAATAATTTTTTATATTAAAATGTATATTAATGATATTTTTTATTTTTTAAAAATTATTTTTAACATCAGTACATTAAAATAATTTGAAAAAATTAAAAATATATTAATTTAAAATTAATAAAAAAAATTAATTTTTTTTAAAAATATTTTTTAAAGGCAGAACAAACAAACACTCGCGTTATAATCTAGTCAAAGGTACCTGAAGGATAGAAAAGGGATGCTTCAGGGTAAGGTTTGGTTGGGTAAGGGATGAGATAGGAGTAGGACCCCCCAAATAAGCGCGGATTATACGTTGGGGGATAGAGTGCAGGAAAACAATGGAGATTCTGGAGCCTCTCTCTTAAAAAAAACAGCACCCAAAATCATAACCGTCATCAACAACAGGAACTATATATAATATTCTTTGCGTCTCCGGAGCCTCCCCTTCTTCTTCCCCACATAGATCGAGAGAGAGAGAAAGACAGGGCACTGTAAAATTGTAAAAGAAAAGGCAAAGAGAGAAATGTTTGGGAGAGCACCAAAGCAGAGTGACAACGGAAGGTACTATGAGATATTAGGGGTGTCAAAGAATTCCAGCCGAGATGATTTAAAGAAAGCTCGCCGGAAAGCTGCCATCACTCATCAAGGACCACCCTGATAAAGGTGGCGATCCTGTCAAGGTACAGTATACTATCATCTTTCTTTTATTTTTATTATTATAAAAGATAGAATTATAATGGATTGTATTGAAAATTACTGCAGTTTAAAGAGCTGGCCTGAAAAACGCGAAATTTATGATCGCCATGGGGAAGAAACACTCAAGGAAGGAATGGGTGCTGGCGGTGCTGCCCAAAACAGCCCTTTTGACCCTTTTTAATCTTTCTTTGGTGGGAGTAGCCGAGGGAGGAGGCAGAGACGACGGGGGAGAGGATGTGGTTCATTCATTGAAGGTGTCATTGGAGGATCTGTACCTTGGAACATCAAAGAAGCATTCTCTAACCTGGAATGTGATTTGCTCCATGTGCAATGGGTGAGTATTTCAGTACGTTTGTGTGTAAGTAATTGTTCTATGTTCGTGGTGCTTTTGGCATGGGATTTGCTTCAATGCATGTTGAATAACAGAAAGGGATCGAAATCTGGAGGGTCGATCAAGTGCGGTGTCTGCCAAGGAAGTGGCATGAAGGTCTCGATATGGCAACTCGGGCCTTCAATGATTCAACAGATGCAGCGTCCTTGCAATGAATGCAAGGGATCGGGAGAGACCATAAGAGATAAGGATCGTTGCCCACAGTGCAGGGGGGAGAAAGATGTTCCAGAGAACAAGGTTTTGGAAGTTATAGTGGAGAAAGGGATGCAGAATGAAGCTGACGAAGCGTTGTGTTGCATATCCTCACTGTTAATTTTGACTGTGCTTTTATTTTGAGCATCATTGACTGAATGAATATGTTTGATGTTTTGCATCCGGATACAGTCAAGTCACCGGTGATATCGTCTTTGTCCTTCAGCAGAAGGAACATCTAGAATTTAAAAGAAAGGGAGATGATCTTTTTGTGGAACATACTCTGTCGCTCACTGAGGCTCTCTGCGGCTTCAAGTTTGCTTTGACACATCTTGATGGCAGACAGCTTCTTATAAAATCGAACCCTGCGGAGGTTCTCAAACCTGGTAAGTGATGTGAAAGGGATAAACTGAAATCACAGTCAATTTTCTGCTTGATGCCCGTCGTGTAACCGACATTTCCCTGATTCTCTGACTCCTGATCAAGTTAAAGCAATGGGGACTATTCTGCTTAGGCCATTAAGTCAGTTGACAGATATGGAGCTGGGTGAGCGTGAGGAGACTACACTGCATGATGTTAACATGGAATAGGAAATGAGAAGGAAGCAGCAGGCTCGCGAGAATCTAATATCTTTTAGCCTTAGGAGAGTGTTACTTGATATCCATCCGTGGAATCTAATATCTTCGGAGAAGAAACTCTGGTTCAAAGGAACAGAGTAGAGGCAGACAATGGTTCTGGATTTCAACCAATGAAATAATTTCATTTAAAAGGAGTCTGAGAGTGCAGACATATTACTCACATGTATTTTCTACCTTCTGGAGATACCTAAATATCTGGGGAATAGAGAATTTTGGCTTATCCCCAGATTTAATACACAATCTTGCTACAGCTAGAAGATTTTTAAGCTCTCTGGAGTCGTAATTGTTTCCTAGATCAGGATCAATCATCTTTTGAATCGAACTGCGAAAACGGGACTCTTGGATCCACTGGATTAAATCTGTGCTTCCTTTTTCTGATGATTGACCAGTTATCAGCTCCAGGATTAGCACACCAAGCTGAAAAGTTAAGTTTCCACATGCATGGTCCATACAATCTGCAACTTGAGACAAGAATTAACAGTCACGAGTAATTCTAAGAAAGCATCCTGAATTCGTCGTGAGGATGATGGTTGGAAAGAACCTTCTGAATTCGAGGAATGAGGCATTGTTACATAATCTCCAACGGAATTAAGAAGGCCGACATCAGAGATCTGTCATGAGAAAAGGGACGATCTTTTTGGCTACGTTTCTCTCTAGTTTGACACCAACACAACTCAAACACAAGAAATTCGAACTACATTGGATTCCTATGCTATCAAGATAAAGAAAAGAAACATAAACATACCTTTGCAGTGTAGTTTTCATCTAGCATTACATTACTTGCGCTGATGGAAACATGATATATTGGTGGGTTGCTGAAGAGAAGCAAATATTCCTGCAGTATCGAATAAACATGAGTACAAAGCTTCTAACTGGGGTCAACTTCCAGGTAGATTCTAGGCTAAAAGCTAGGAATATTTCACACATCCAGTAGCTGACTCCACAAATTACTTAGCAAACGATTGATAATCAAGTTTTTGGGGCAGCATCGTTTTTAGGTCAAGCCAGATCTCAATCCTCCTAATTCATAAATTATGCAGAAACTATGATATCATGATTCATGACTTACCAATGCAGCTGCTACACCAATGGCTATTTGTAACCTTGTATTCCAATTTAAGGGAGTTTTAAGAGGATCTGCCAGGAGCCAAAGACTTGTTAAGAATTAAAGTTTGCAACCATGCATCAGTAACAAGTTCTTCCATGAAAATTACCATTTAGATGTTCCTTCAAGCTTCCATTTTCTATATTGTCAAACACTAGCAACCTGCAACATGTGTTAATACACAAAGTGAAAAATTAGAGCAGTCTTTGCTCCAGTGCAGAGCTAATCCATGACAACAGATTTGCTTTAGAACAAACATAAACCGATAATTTCCAGCCAGTAATCTCAAAATATTTTGACAAAAACTCTTTTCATAGCTTTAAATTCACATTTGACCAGGATAAAAAGGTACATTGCCCCAACATTACAAGTTGAAGTTTGGATTCAGTCTTCAATCTAATTCACACATCACTTGATCATAAGGAGCCAAGTTTAAGGCTACATCATCATGTGAAGCACCAGTGATGCTCTTCAAAATTTTGTTAGGTAAGATTAAAACCTATGTCTGCCCATCTCTTTGCCCTGAACCAGGAAATAGCTTGCTGCTTGGTGTTCATCAAATGTGTTCCGCAGAGCACAGATGCAACGGTGCACAGTCACGTAAACAAACAGACCAGATACTCTAAAATCTTGCCCGTGTTTCAAAGAAAACTGAAGCAGTGTACCCTGGAATCTTTTCTCTGAAAAATAAAACTTATGAAGTAAAGTTAATTCAAAAGGCAGGCATCAAACCTTTTACATCCTATGGAAAAGCCTTTAAGTGGAAGAAGGTGGCGATGATGCAACTGCCCCAAAAGTTGAACTTCCTTGAAAAACTTGTCCTTTCCTTGATTCAAGTCTTTTACTTCCTTCACCAACGCAACCTCGCCATCTTGAAATCTAGCCCTGTAGGCTGCCCCATGAGTATTGCTATATATTATCCGGCGAAAACCATCCGTTGCCCTCTTCATGTCTTTGTACGAGAAGCGCCTCACTAACGATGCTGGACCTGCAACAACAACATTTAGGAGAGAGAACAAAAAATCTTAAATCAAACCAGAACAACATTACATGTACAATCAACAGCAATACCATTCAATCTACCATACTAATCCGTTCAACAAGATCCAGCATGTCAAGATGGTTATTTACTTGTATTCAGTAAAATTAGAGAGCACAACAACACTAGAGGGAAAAGCTTGGCTTCAATTCTCATTAAGACAGCGAAAACCTATTTCTTAGTTTTTTTTCCTTTTTTTTTCACTCTCAGCTTAGATACCTACCACTAGAACTCCAATTCAAGAAGTATACGAAACTTGAGTACTACCCCCATTAAAGATTCTGCAAAATTGAAGGGTTTCAACAGATTATCAATTCCAAGAAAGATCAAGAAGGTAGTGGTCAAATCATAATCACATGATCACAGTAACTGAGGAAGAGCTCAAAAGACATGAGAACTGTTCACGTTGTTACAGGAAATCAAGAGAGTGAAGTAGTACCAGATCGAGATCGGCGAAGCCAAGCAAGAAGGTAAGGCCTCATCTTCTGGATCAAGAGATGCATAGTTTCTTGCCGAACGCTATCTACAGTAATTGTTGATCTTTTCTTGTCTTCTTGAACAGTAGTGCTAGTCGGTTCACTGCAAATTAAATTCCATTGCTTAATCTTATTAATTAATGTTTTATTGACATGGGTTTCTTCCAAAATCTTTAGAAGAGTCTTTGCTTTTCTTTTCAAGTACAGCAACTTGGCAACTTGGTTCTCTACCAGCCTGTTGTTGACGTTAGGTTAGTTACTCCTTCTCCTTATGCACACCTTTCTTTATTTCTTTGTTTTCATGGTGGTTGGGTGATCCCTTCATCAGTCTTCAACAAATTTCATACGCAGAGATTGAAGACACAGCCTAGTATATTCTCATATTAATATATAATTTCACAAGAATATTACTTTTCCTCTTTCAAATGCACCCATGCAAGTATGGTTGACTTGATTAAAATGAAATTAAGTCTAGGCGTGCAAAAACTAGTGTGAAATATATTTTATTGAAGACTAACAATCTTATTTATATATTTATAGGTTATTTAATCTAATTTTGAATATTTATTTATTTATTATAATGAATTTAGAATACTTATTGATTAGCACTGTTGCCATTGATTTTTACATTTTACTGTGTGAATTGTGATCCATTACAATAAATAATTATATGCTGATTAATTTTTTCTTTTATATATATAGAAAAACTTTAATTATAAACTAGAAAACTGGTATGTGCATTTAATAAAATAAATTAAAAATTATGTGTTAATAAATAAAAAAAACTTTAACACTAACTAATGATTGAGTAGAAAAATTAAAATGAAGATTTATACCAAGATATATAATTTCGTGATTTTGGAAATTTCTTGATTTTTTTAATATATAACAATTATTTTAAGAAAAGTAATAATTTAAACTCCACCGAAAAAACAACAACTGTTGTATGATTCTTCATTTTCTTATTAATATATATTTTTTTAACAAAATATATTTTTTTTGTGCCTTGGAGTCTTAATTTGATAAAAACCTAAAGCAATTGGATTAATATATTATAAAACAATATCGATAATTTGAAATAAGAACCGAAAAGTTCTCTTCAATTAAAAAACATAAAAAAAAAAGTTAACATTTTGATAATTTTAACCTCAGCATATTTAAAAAAACTAAAAACAACACCCCGATTGTGTATTGTCGCAGGAAATTCTTTGAAATCCCTTTTAAAGACAAACGACAGAAAAGAAAACAAATAAAATTCAAGAAAAATAACCATAAGAATAATAAAGGGCTGTCTAGAAATTGATATTATAAAAAAACTTATTCGTGGAGACTGCTTCTCAAAAGACAACACATCTAACATAAAAATTCAAAATCACTACTGATTAGGTGCCCGTTCGTTTATGCATGCGTCTACGTTTCAATCAAAAAGCATCTGTTTTCATCGTGAAGTTTTCTGTTCTGTTCATCTCAAGCTCGTTGACATCAAAAAAATAAGAGAACTGAGGGATGCACAGTTGAGAAGAAACATTCTGCGTCATTGGACCCTGCCTGTAGGGAGAAATCGGTTGCCTGCTTGGACCATGATAGCTTGCAGAGTGTGCCCAGCTGGGATTGTTGAACACCATATTCCCTATCATCTCTGTGGCAGGATCATAATTGTATTGAACTGTGGATTTTATGGTGCTACTGCTAGAAAGGCCGCCAAAGTGACCGTAATCTTCATGGTTCATCATCATCAACATGGGACTATTGATAGGATTGACATTGAATGGAAGCATCTGTTGCAGCTGATGAGATGGGTAGCATGTAGCCAGTGGCATGTCTACTGGTTTTGCACAAGAAAAAGGTTGCTGCAGGTTTAGAGCCTCTAATTCAATGTTCTTCGGAAGTAATGGAGCCAGAAAGCTTGATTTATCACTAATGGAGCCAGCTGCATTAATCCCTGACTTGGAATCTTCCATCAAAAAGGGGTTGCCTTTTAGCTTCGATATCCAGCCTCTTGCAACATCAAGTTTAGATTCGAAAACTCCTGCAAGTACCCTGAGTTGCTCGAGTGATAACAAGTTGAGACGATTATCCCATGCAGGGAACTTTGCTTCCGTACAGGCTTTGCGCAGTTTAGCAATTTCATCATCCAGTTTCTTCTTCCGAGCTTCAAAAAAATAAGACAAATCTTGTGTTTTCTTCCGATCTGTACCTTCCGACCTGAACCTGTTGATAATGCGTCTGACCTCGTTGCGATCGGTTGGCCAGGTTTCGACATCAACAGGATGATCATTCAGTTTTGGCCCTAAAATGATGACACATGCATCTACACCACAGAGAATTTGGAATTCCCTAGCTTTCTTTGTCAAACCCTTCTTTCTTTTGTGATAAGTAATCATCCGAGATCTCTCATTGCGTATGAGTTCCATGGTTAGCTTACCACGACCCATTTTTTAGTTTTTATTCACCTAGCAACACAGGAGTTTACCATCAATATTCTCTATTTACCTAGCCATGTATAGATCTTCCATTGCCTAACTAGTAGACAACTGAAGACACCAAGCAAGGGATCATAACAAAATTAACAGATAATACAAAAACCCTAATAAGAAATTAACAAGTTAATTGGCCTTAAAACCATAATCTGTGGTTTCTTCGTCTGTTTCAAAGAAGCGAAGGACGTGTACATTAAGATCAAACACTGTAAAAGGCTAGCAAAAAAACAAGATAAGAGACGTACAATATATAATAGAAGGTGAACAAAAACAATCTTCTTCTTAGAAACAATTATTGTTTTCAAGTATAAAAGAGGAGAGTAGTGCAATAAAATTAAGAAAGTACCTTAGGTTTTAATGGCGTTTCCAACCTTGTAGTTAGTTCCAATATGAGCACTCAATAACATATATAGCTTCAAGCCATATGTATATACAAGGAGAGATTAGCATTCCATTTATGGAAGTGAATCACAATCACATATTTTTTGAAGAAATATTAGGGTTTCTATTATCTTTCCATAACAGTACTGTCGTGTGCCTCAAGATCTCGCATGCAAATTTGCTGACTTGCAGGCATTGCTAATCAACTCCTGCATTATTTCCTGACTTGCAGGCATCGCTAATTAACTCCTGCAATGTGTTTAATGAGTCAGGATAAATTTTTAATTTCAATCAATCAATGAGGAACTGCCTATGAAATAGGGACTGCGTCGCTGGTGATTGAAATATGATTCACCAAAATCTTTTATTATATAGAAAAAAAAATCAACAAAAAGTTTCCTTTACAAGGGTCCTTAATAGTGTGATGTTGAGCTTTGCAGGGTCTCAATTGGTGATTTTTTTTTACCTCAATTCGAGGTGGCTGTCACAGGCTATGAATAATATGAGCTATCTGGACACGATATAGATGAGCTGCCGGAGGAAGAAAAGTCTTTACTAGAGGACCGATCCAGATACAAAAAACCTTCTAATATCGACTGTTATTCAACTCATCCAAAAGTTTCCTCACAATCACTTGCAAACATGAAACCAGATAGGAAACATAAAGCAATTCCAGGATGAAATACAGGGAAATCAAAGAAATACAGGATAGAAAATGAGCAAGATTCAACAGCAGCTTGCCATTTGACCCACCAGGCTATGATCGGAAGAGAATCTTCAAGCCAGCGGAAGACACCAACCAAAAGATGTTCAATTCTAGAGTTCTGCCAAGATTGTCAGCAATGTGAGCACCTGTAAGAGGGGAACACATTTGTTCACAAACTACATAACATAAGAAAATGGGTAGAGTTGACAATCTGAGAATTGGACTAAAGTGATATATGCCACGAATCATCATCTCTACACATTTCAAGTGCAGGCAAGTCCCAGAAGAAAAACCAGAAGTGTCTCTTACGTTGATCCAGTTGTAGCAGTATAAAAGATGGTTGCAGACAGTAAAACGATGAACTTTTTCGCAGAACAGACAAGGCAAGTACAGCACATGATATGTTGTCAGAAATAGTCAGGATAAGTAAACAGCACATGATATAGAAACAAAAATTGCAGACAGAGCTAGTTGATGCGTTGTGCAATCTTGCTATTGAGCTCGGCAACATCCTTGAACATGGGATTCAATAAATATTTCAAATAAAGTAGAAATATTCATGTACTTTTGATAAAAAAGAAAACTGACAGGCGACAAATGACAGATAAATACTGATATTGTATACGATTAAAATTATTTATAAACTGAGTGGATTTAAAAGATTTTATAGCCATACATTTCCAGAAGACTTTGTGTAAAGAAATTCTCTTGTTTGGTATATGAATTGAATTTTATTTCTTTTAGGATAATTAATTTAGGTCTTCACTCGTTGTAATTCTTTGGTATACCATATCTGAGTCCTACACTAGAGTTTTTCAATATCCTAGAAGAACATACCCAAATATAATTTGCTCAAATCTTTTATAGTATAAATACATTTTTTTCCCTTCCAGCTGAAGAGAGGCTGCTATTTGGTCATTTTTTCTTACTAAAAAACAATAAGGTAATTCTTTCTCTCTAAAAAAAGATAAAATATTAAAAACAAAAAAAAAATCTTATCTTTTCCTCAAGAAAAATAAACATAAAATAAAAATAAATTCTCTCTAAACTTCACATGCACTAGCAGCCCTTTAACCTGACACACAATGCCCTTGCAATCAAAAAACCATCTCTATGACACGAATAGTCTAACTAACGCATATCATCGGAGGATGCCTTTAGTCAATCACGTGGTTAGATGTGGCAATGAGTTTAATTATAAAAAATATATATATTATAATAAAGTTATTTTTTTACCTTTAATATTAATTTATGATTGATTAATGAGTCTAGGTAAGTATAAAGTTCTTGAGAAAAATATTTTGTAAATAAAAATTATAAAATAATTATAATGTTGAGAATTTTTAATACATTAAAGTATTGTTCTTAAATATTCATGGTCAATGTTCCATTAATATTATATATTAATTAGAGTCATTGAGAGTAATATATACTAGATTCTTTCTTTTATAAAATGCATCAACTGTTCTCATAAGTTAGGGTATAAGAAATACTTGAAATTAATATACAATTGCTTATTAAATGATAAATACACTAAAATAATCTATATGAGGATTTCATATAGAGAGGTCACGCTTATATATGAAGATTGTGTAAAATAATTATTAAACTTGAGATCACTAAGTATTTTTATATGAGAAAATGCTATGTTTTGACCATGACCACTTATTGTCTTAATAATAGGTAGTAAATAAATAGATATTGGGTATACCATAAACAATATTAAGGTATTTGAGTGATCAAAAAATGATTCATAAACCTATGTGAAGTAAAGAAAATATTCAACGTGTTCTCAAATAATATCAATTGTATAATCCTTCTGTAAGGTGAAATGATTTTATTTAAAGAATTAATGACCATGATATAAAAGAACAAATATGATTTGTCAAAGCAGACACGCTTTCAAGATGAATGAAATTATAAAATAGTTACAAATCTTATTCAAAGAATTAATGATTATGGTATTAAGAACAAATATAATTTGACATATTAGGACACTTTATACTCAAATGTCTAAATTGAAATATTATTGATGAATAAATAATAATTACATTGAAAAACTGACAATCTAAATGTTAAAATATAAATTGATCAATTAGCTGAATTGATAATAAATTAAATTATTTAATTTGTTTAATTATATTTTGGTTAGGATTGTGGCTTATATTTGAGTCAATTTAATGGGTCGCATACAATAATAATTATCAAAGAAATTAAACTAAAATGATTGATTAAATGAGACTTAATTGTAAATAAATTTTAAAAATTAAAAGGCTATAATGTAATTAATATAAAAAATTACAATTTTAAATTTAGAAAGATTCAAGTAAGAAATTAACATTATTTTTATACATTTCTAAATAAAAAATATTTTGAAAAACAATCATAACTACTATTTAAAAAGTAATTTTAATCATATGTATTTTCTAATCTAATCCAATCAAATCAATTCCATCCATTTTTATTTTTATATATATTGCGAAGATGCAATATATGAATATCAATCATCAAAATACAAAAAATAGCCAACAGTCACAAGAAAGTTAGCTTAAGGTTAGACCATATGCATGATTGGAAAAGAAAGTTTATGCGTTGGAAAATCCTAGTTTAAAAAGGTTTAAAGGTTTTTTTTTTTTGATGTTGAATGAAAAAAAAAAGAAAAAGAAAAAAAGAAGCTATCAAATTTATTTCTATATAAGAAGCTATTTTTATTTTTCAAATGCTGTGAAGATTCCAGCATATGCTATCTCCGGGTTTATTTTTTTTATTGAAAAAATATTTTTAGGTATTTTTTATATTAATTTACATTAAATTTATTTCTTAGACTATTTGAAAAATATTTTTAAATGGTAACTCTGAGATTTAAGGTTATGTCTATCTTTACGGCTATGCTATGGTTTTTCTAAAAATTAATTTTTTAATTTAAATTAATGTTTTAGGTATTTCTAAATTGTTTTGATATATTAATCTTAAAAATAAAAAAAATATTATTTTAAAAAATAACCTTCATCATTCTCCTATGTATATCTGAGATTGTTGATTTCATTCCTTACAAAAAACATAACTTAACAAAACAAGGCTAACTACGAAAAAAACACTCTTTCTATAAGATAAAAATTAACTTAATTTGTTAGAGTTTTATTTATTTATTTTCCCTTCTTGAATCCTCTTCACAGAAAAAAGCTCCAGCTCTCTCCCGGCAAAATCCACTACCGCTATATGCTCTCCGTCTGGCTTTGTCTATTACAAAAAAGAGATTAAAAAAACATGATTTGCATTGCATTACTCTCTTTTATCCATTTTTAAAATCACTCAAATCTCTCTCTCTCTCTCTCTCCCCCCCTCTCCAATGGAGAACGGTCTCTCTGAAGATCTCTCCGATTCAACTCAGTTACCCGAATCAGACAACGACCAGCAAGTCTACTTTGTTCCTTACAGGTTCTCTCTCTCAACTACTTTATCTGATACTTTGAAGGGTCTACATTTTACAAATCTAGACCAAAACAGAGGTGCCTGCCTCCTTTTAATTTAATCTTTTTTTTTTTAATTTTTTTAATCAATCAACTTCAAAACTTAAGTGGGAATAAATGAATAGAAATCTTGATTTTAAATCTCAAACGAAGTAGCAATAGGAAGGAATGTAAGATCAAAGGATTCAAATTCTGTTCTTGTTTTTTTGGGAAACAGTGTGGGGTTACTAAGTAGATTGTTTTTGTGGTTTTATTCGTTGAGTTATGGAGTGGGTTTGGTTCCATTTTGAGTTTGATTCAATTTATGAAATGGGTTTGGTTTGGGTTGGGATTTGAGTTGTTTAAGGATTCAATCTCGAGGCTTGCATTTTAGATATGATTTTTCGGAAGAGAAGAAGGGGAATCCTTTTTTTTTCTTTTGTTTAATGTTTTCATGACGTGGGTCGGCCTGCATTCTGCAATTTGATCTGGGTGATTAGGTGGTGGAAGGATGCACAAGATGCAACGACGTCGGATGAATCAGATGGGAATAGAGGGGTTCTGTTTATGGCAACTCCACCTTCATCGTATGCAGGTCCTATGAAGCTTATAAATAGCATCTTCAATCCAGAACTTGCGTTTAATTTGAGGAGAGAAGAGAATTCTTTGCAGAATGGTGAAAGTGGTGAAGTGGGTATCTCCGGGCGGGATTTTGCATTGGTTTCGGGAGAAATGTGGTTGCAGGCACTTAAATGGTAAGTTCTTTAGATCAAGTTTTTGGTAGTTTTGTGAGAATTTGGCAAGGTTTATGTAAATATGTACTGAAGGTATTCTTTAGCATGACAGCACTTGTGCTTTAGATGCTTTTCTTTTCTTTTACTATCATCTACTAGTTAGTACTATTCTTTAGCATGCTAATTACTAAAGTAGTTATCGGTGTGATTCCTTGAAGATCCTGTAAGTAGTGCTGCTTCACTCCATCAATTTATTCTTTAGCATGACGGCACTTGTGCTTTAGATGCCTTGTTTTTTCTTTTAATATCATTTAGTTGTTGTTGGTATTCTTTAGCATGCTAATTACTGAAGTAGTTATCGGAATGATTCCTTAAAGATCCCATAAGTAGTGTTGCTTCACTTGATCAATTTATTCTTTTCCATTTTTAATACAGTTATAGCCTTTTGTTTATGGTTGATAATTCATTTCACCTAATCCTCTAAGCATTTGTCTTTTTTTTTTTTGCCTCACCATAAAAGCTTTTAATAATTAGTAAAACAACTCTTTGTCTTAGGGTTGCATGGGAGTAGTTGATCATTTTTTTGCCATTATAAATGTGTTTCAAGGCCAAAATGAGATTTTAATATGAATCTGTTGCTATTTGTTCTATACATTGCATTGTTTTAATTACTAAATAATGACTTTGATCAGCACCATGCCAGTTCTTCCAATTTTAGTATTTGAGATATTTGCAAGGAGACTTTATCCTGTTGCAATCTTGTGCATTTTCTCCCAATATCTCATTTGCCTTCAATTCCAAAGTTGTGTGAATGCTGTAGTTATAATTTAATTTCTAGTGATCACTCATGAATTTGTTGGATGCATTTTTGTAATTAAGGGATGGACTCTACAGTCTTCCAAGTGCAGTTGAAACTATTTTTCCCTATGATACACTTGAGTAAATTCATGCGAAACTACTCTGCCAGTTTTCCTAATGTGGGGCAACAAAAACCATCTGGAATTTTTTGTCTGGCAGCTAACTATTTCAATGCAGCCTATGCTGCTTTTGAAAGTTTTATTCATCTTGAATGAAGTTCATTTGAGAAACATTTAGAAATTTCTAGCTTGAAGCTTCCAAATGCAACCAGCCTAAAATCTTTTGGAAGCTAGCAAAAGATCTGTTGGAGTGTTTTTATTATTTGAACTTCGATAAATATGGAAGTTACCTTTTCTTTTTGGCTCTTTATTATAATGATGGTATGTCTTTTATGTGATTGATTAAAAATTTAAATGCATGTTGGTTTTTGGGATACTGGTTATTGTTCTCGTGCAAGAAGTAAAGCCCTGTGGTTGCTTTATTTTGTTTTGTTGTCTATAAAACTGGAGTTGCTTAATATTAATTCTCTCTTCAGGCACAGTGACGCTAAAGTTGCAGCAAAGTGCGGAAAAACCTTTTCTGCTGCGGAAGATGACATGTCAGATGTCTACCCTTTACAACTCAGGCTTTCTGTATTGCGAGAGACAAATTCATTAGGAGTAAAAGTTATCAAAAAGGTCAGTTTATTTAATTTATCCATGCTTTGGCTATTTTGGTTCCCAAAACTTACATTTTACAGTACTGTAGTGTCTGGACTCTGATAATTTCTTTGATCAACCTGTACCAAATAAGTTGCTATTTTTGCAATGTCAATCTTGAATTCAAAAGATCTTAACTTTTGACTGTTTCTATTGAAGCTTAATGGAAAAGAGAAGTGAAAGCGTGGATCTCCAATCTAAAGTCCAGATTTTAGCTTTTCTAGTCAATGGATTTAAATTTATGGTGCAAAAATCTATTTAATGAGAAACATGTATAGGAGTGGAAGACTAGATATGAGCTGCAAAAGAGAGTGATTTTGCTTCATCAATTCAGTGACCTAGTTTGACTTGTAGGCCGTGGATTTTATTATGATCAAATACTCAAGTAAAGGACCAGTTGTCTTTTGGTCAAATTTAAATCCTCAAATAAAAACAGTTGAAACACTTGAGGTACATGGTTGTTTAGATATAAAAATATCCAAACTTTTTTACTTACCTGTTTCTTGCACTTTTGTAAATCTGAAGGGGCTCTTAAGTTCTATTATGCAAGACTAAGCCCCTCTTTTTTCTTATTTTGTTGGAAGCAGGTAGAGATAGAAGCTCAGGTGGAGAATCCAAACTATTTTTATTCTTATTCTTATTATCACTTGGGTTCTGACTTTCAATGTTAAGTACTTGGAAGTCAAACATATTTGAGCGGTGTTGAGCCTAATTTCATTTTGCACTGCAGACAGGAAACTAATTAAGAAATGTATTTAGCTTCAGAGGAGTATTATCCATTTTGTAATCTTGGTTTTGGTTGTTCATACTGTAGTCGTACTGACCTGTCTATTGAAAGCTTAGGGACCCTATGATTTTGAAACTAGAGGACATCGTACCCCAACACTTTTCCAATTCAAAGTGTATTATTTAATCAATGATCTGAGAATCTGTAGGTCTGTCAGCTCTTCATGCTTTTCTATATGTTCTTAGATGTATTGTTTTGGTATGTTCTTCAACTGTGTAAGATTCAGTTGAGTGTACTTATTGGCACATCTTTTATGCTGCAATTACTTTCTGTGAATAGACTTTGGTGATCAATTAAATCTGGGACATTGATTTGTGTCAGTGTTCTTAGACATCATGATAGTTATATAATTGATAGAAGCATTTTAAGAATTCCAGTCACAATCGGGTTTCCTTACTCTTTGAGTAATGGTTTTGCTTCAACAATGTTGCCTGCATCTAATTTCTGGTGCTTTTGTGCTTGCAATTTTTTGGTCATGAAGCTTGTTGAGGATGTCTTTGGTTCAACGACATACCTGATGTTGTTTATAATTTTTCCAGGAAAATGTAACTGAGCTTTTCAGAAGAGCCTGCAAGATTTTCAGTCTTGATTCTGAGATGGTAAGATAGAGCTTCATCCAGCTGGTGTAGTGGTAACTTTATGAGTGGCTAATGAGTCCAACTATTGCTGCTGTACAGCTTCGCATCTGGGACTTTTCGGGGCAGACGGCTCTTTTTTTCACGAATGACAAAACTAAGTTCCCAAAGGACTGTCAGCAGCAGTCTGATCAGGAGGTAAGTGTTTTTTATTTTATTTTTTAGGTTCTTTAATTTATCTTAGAAATCATAATTACTACGAATATATACTAGATCATGTTATAATTGATATTAGAGCCTGGGTGATTGTAGACATAAGTGCTGGGATCAAATTCCTCCTTTATATTTATTACTAACCATGCCCATACACAGCAATTAGGGTTTCCAAGAGAGACTGAAAATGATGTTTACATCAATTATCCTGGGCATGCAGTCGTTGTAATCATCGTCATCATCATCATTTTTGCTTCATTGGGAAGCATGTTGGGCTTTGAGCCATGCAAGGGGGGCTGTCTTCCTCCCATCCTTGCCATCCCTTCTGTCAGTGGGATTTGATCTTATATCACTTGGAATTAGTGTTAAGTATTTTGCTAAGGTCTAAGCTAAGCTTGGTAGCACATTTCCATAATATTTAATTTATCCAACACTGAAAATTGTTTTAAACCTGTCATACAATTTTCAAGAGAACTCTGGTGGGAAGCTCCTCACTTCTATCATCAATGATGCTCTTGGTGCCTTCTGAATGTACTTGATGGAGTTATGATGTCTAAGCTTTCATACATTCTCTAATTCTCATAGATTGTTGGTTTCAGTGAAAGAAACCAAGTATAAATTAGTTCTTGTAATGTTCCACCAGTTGATTGTGAAGTTAACATGCAAAATGAATTAAGAATATATATTGCCCCCCTCATTTTCCACCCCTCTCCTAAAAATCCAAAAGAGATATGCCAAGTTTAATATTCCTAAATTTGATGCAGAGCTCTTTTGTTGTACATATGTGTGCTTGTGTATGCTCTTGCTCACACACACATGCGCACATGAGCATTGATGGGATGGTGTGAACATAGATATTACATTCTGGTTTGACTTGTATGCCATTAACCTTGGCATCATTCACCTGCCAATGTCCTGGAATATTGTCATCATCTACCTAGGTAAAACTTAGGTTTGGGGATGAAAAGTACGAGTAAATGGGAGACAGGAAGAAAATATGATGTAACATCTATTTGAAGGCACACATAAGTTTTCAGATGGTATAATGGTGTCAACATGTGACATGGCAATTTTATGCCTACTTAGCATGCCTTCCACTGGGTTATGACACTTTCAGTTGACCAGGAGCTAAATGCTTGAAGAAGTTGTTGTTTTGTTAAAGGGAACAAAGATATTCAGGTTTATCCTCAACATTTTTTCGGTATTGTGGAAGGAGTAAAGCAAGTAAATATTTTAGCCAGCCCTCAACTCCTTTTGGATTTTTTGGGTTGAACTATATGCTTTTGGCGAGCTAGACAACTTTTTGTTAATGAAGAGGGTTCTTGAATTTTATCAATCACATAATTTGTGTTTTCATATGCTGTACTGTCATTGAACTTGGTTCTCTCTATAAATGAGTGGTTCTTCTTGCCTCTTGGTGTCCGTGTCAGTAGATTTGTATACTTATCAGGAAAAAGAATGTTTTCTAGAAAAAAAAATGTAAATTATGTTGTAGCTGTTTTGTAACCTTTTGGTCATTATTCTGCATGCGCATAGATCTTTGCAAAATAAAAAATATACCCTTAGATCCTTCAGGGACTGGTATTTAGTCATTCCCTTTCAACTTTGTCAAATGCTATTTGAAATTGTCAAATTGTTATTGGACTTTTGCGGACCATGTTGATTGAAATGTTCAATGGATTCATGATTGGTAGCTTTAGGTATTAAGCTAGACAATGTGCTGCATTGACTTGGCTGTAAGTTGGTGTGATTCTAGTGATATTGGGTGCAGTGGTTTTTGAGAAGCTGCTCACCAATGTGCAACTGACATATCTTGATTGTGACAAGTCTATGGCTGCTTCATGGAATTTGACAGATTCAATAAATTATGAAAAAAAAAAAATCCAATAAGAATCTGAAGAATTCTCCTTTGGAAGGACTGAACCAGTGAAATTGTAAAAATCCCAGATTTGATGTCATGAATTGAAATTTTTATTCCATCTAAAGCTCTTGATTCTTGTGGCCGTGGTCAAAGATCTTAGATATAAAGTGGAACTGTCCTGGTTGCTCTGCTACATCTCCAGCTTGACAGTGTCATCTTTTTACTATATTTGTTTTCATCTCTTGCTTGACTGATTGTTTAAAACAAGGAAAAAGGTTCAGATGACAAAGTTCAAAATTTGAGGGTTCCATAAATAGAAGTTCAAAATTTGGGTGGATGGCTGCATCATATTGACCAATAATTAAGGGTTTCCTGTTCCTGTTCATTTTTTATTTTATTTTATTCAGGTACAATCCAAATCGTAATCCACTTCCATGCCTATTTTTCACATCAAGCAGTTATTCATGACACTCGTTTCTGATAAAGAAATTCACTCAAGTCAGAATACTGGACAGGTTGCTGTCCATACAGAAGATACTTCGATGTAGAGATCCCAGCTTGGCACTTGAATCTTCCAATTATATCTAGTTGCATGACACTTAGAATAACACACAAAACTTTACCCTCAGAACATCTATTCCAATAGCTGGTAGCCACCATACCCTGCTGCATATGCTGTGTGCAACCTGAAAAAACACATGGACTGAGAGTCCAAGCCTCAGTAATTCAATGTTTGCTTTAGTTCTGGATTTCATGTACATTTCTTTTGTTCGGTTTTCTGGAATCTCTTATTGGTCATACACAGATCTGATATAAAATTACATATCTTGTGGTTCATGTCTGTACACACTACTTTGTTTGGTCATTCAATCACATGTTATGCATGTTAACTGATTCCGTGTCATCAACATCATTTTCCCTTACAGCTTCTCCTGGAGTTGCAAATTTATGGATTGTCTGATAGCATTAAGTGCAGAGAAGGGAAGAAAGCTGATATGGCTGTACAAAATTATAACGGAATACATTCTTCTGGAACTTCAATTGCTATGAATGGAAATGCTGGCAATACAAGCACCAGTATTTTCCGCAGCAATTCTTCAGCGTTTTTCGGCAGATCTGGAGAAGCTGGTTCCTTGGGATTGACAGGGTTACAGAATCTTGGAAATACTTGCTTCATGAATAGTGCCATTCAGTGCTTAGCGCACACACCAAAGCTTGTAGACTATTTTCTTGGAGATTATGGCAGAGAAGTAAACCACAAGAACCCTTTGGGGATGAATGTGGGTTATCATACCTGATGATTCTCTAACCGTTTCTCTTTTCAAATCGCCTATCATGTCTGTTTTCTTATCAGTCATAGCTTGTTGTCTTTTCCAGGGTGAGATTGCCTTAGCTTTCGGGGAGTTGTTAAGGAGATTGTGGGCTCCTGGAGCAACTCCCGTGGCTCCAAGAACATTCAAGTCAAAGCTTGCTCGTTTTGCTCCTCAATTCAGTGGCTTTAATCAGCATGATTCTCAGGTTTGTTAGGTTCTCTTGCTTCAAAATTTGAAGCTCTCTCTCGCTCTCTTAAGAATGGTTCAAGGGACACAGTATAACATGTATATGTATTCTGAATTTTGATACACCATTTTCTGTAGGAACTCCTTGCTTTTTTGTTGGATGGGCTCCATGAGGATCTCAATCGTGTGAAATCCAAACCTTATGTAGAAGCCAAAGATGAGGAGAGTCGGCCAGATGAAGAAGTAGCTGATGAATATTGGCAGAATCATGTGGCTCGCAATGACTCTGTTATTGTCGATGTTTGCCAGGTATGTGTTTTGTTTCCTTGTTTTATTTGCAATTTGCTGATAGTAATATTAATGGAATACAAATTTGTTTGTACATGCCAGACACAGTATGAAGCATAAAACATTTTCGATGGCCAGTTAAGACTTCCATTTCTGGAATAATCTTTGATAGAGGTTATTAAGATGTTTTAATTTGTGAGCTCTTAATGAGTTGAGTTTCAGTTTTTTACTATTTATGTACTAATGAGTTAAATTTCAGGTTTTTAATTTCTATGTATTTTGTTAGATTCTCTCTTTCATTAACAGTTTTACTTTGTTAGATTATCTCTTGCATTAACAGTTGGCTTCTATTCCTTACATACAGATCAAATCTTATTTTTTGTTTGGTTGCATAATGATCCTTACAGAGAACCAAAACCGCATTCAAGATTAAGTTGACTATATATAGCTAGATTAATGTAACTTAATGTATAATTGATTTGAAATTTTTTACTAGTGTGGATCTCCTTATTTAAAGTCAGTGATCTGAATATGGTATCTCTATGCTTCTAGATCGCTCCTAATTATCTCTTTTGTTTGAGATTGAAATTGGTGGCTTTTGCATGCTAATATGATAACTGTTTAAGCCATATGTTGATTCACATCATATCTTTTATTTTATTGCAGGGTCAATATAAATCAACTCTAGTTTGTCCTGATTGCAGAAAGGTTTCTGTTACATTTGATCCATTTATGTACCTATCACTACCTCTACCGTCAACAAATATCCGGACTATGACTTTGACTGTTGTTAGTACCGATGGCAGCATTCAACCATCTTCATATACCATTTCTGTGCCAAAGTTTGGAAAATGTGAAGATCTTATCCAGGCTCTAAGCATTGCATGTTCTTTAGGGATTGATGAGACCCTATTGGTGGCGGAGGTATTTTGGAGCTATGAAATCTGAATCTGTTTGGTGGGTTCTAATTTTCTCATATATTTTTAACTTGGTCACTAAGCAGTAGAGCTCTATACAGGTATACAACAATCGCATTATACGATTTCTAGAGGAGCCAGCAGATTATTTGTCCTTAATCAGAGATAATGACCGCTTGGTTGCTTATCGGTTAAAAAAAGATTTTGACAATTCTCCCTTGGTTGTTTTTATGCATCAGCACATGGAGGAGTAAGTATTCCTAGTTCTTGGATCATGTTCATGCTCTTTTGTTTAGTTCTTAGTTTGCTTGTATTTTTTATGCATCAGTATATGAAGAAGTGTGTATGTGAATACTGCTAGCACAATCTCTGTGATTCTCAATGAAAACGTGTACTCACAAGTACTTGTGAGTTTTTTTGATTGATACAAGAATAATTTTCATTCTTTGTTTAGTTTTCCATATCCAAGGTCTCTGATTGATTTTATATTATCAGGCATTACTTCCATGGGAAACTTACTTCAAGTTTGAAGGCATTTGGAATCCCTCTAGTAGGGAATGTCAACAATTTTGTCAGTGGGTCTGACATTCATAATCTATATCTGCAATTGGTTGCTCCATTTCGGATACCTCCTGATGGTACCTTGGATAATGACTTGGACAGCACTACAATTGAAGAAGTGGAAGGGATGGTGGATAACACCAGTTCCTTTCCTGATGGTGATGCAAAACCCTGTAGTGCAAAAGGGGTTGAGTTGCCATCAGATTCTGAACTACAGTTTTATTTAACAGATGAGAAGGGAATGGTCAAGGATGAAAATATAGTAATGAATGAGCCTGTACCAAAGATAGGATTACACAGGCGGTTTAATGTGCTTGTTTGCTGGCCAGAAAAACTGTCTAAACAGTACGACACAAGCCTTCTTAGCTCATTGCCTGAGATTTTCAAGTCTGGATTTTTTGCAAAGAGACCTCAGGAATCTGTTTCTCTATACAAGTGCCTGGAAGCATTTTTAAAGGAGGAACCTCTTGGACCAGAAGACATGTGGTCAGTGCACTTCGTTTCTCATAATTATAACTTGGAAAGTATTTGTATTTGAAGATGTGATTTTTTTGGCAGAAATGCTGTTGTCAGTTAGTTTTTTGTTCTTTATAGCTCCTTATTTCCATTTGCGAACATCCCATTAGCTTTGACATTCTATTTTGGTAGATAAACAAGGAGTTTTAGTCATGTCCAAAGATTTTCAATATTGTCTTACAGCTTTAGGAACCTTTTGGTAGAAGGGGCTTGTCATTATATACACATTTGCAGTAGCAATCAGGTTCTCTGTATTAGCTCAGAAATCCCTTTCAATAATTTTTTTTCTCTTAGTCAACTCACGTTATCCTCCTTTTTAATATGACTTGAGTTGCACAAGCAATAAAAAATCACATGGCTTTATGTTTTGCATCTAAAAGTGCAATTTTCTTTTTGCTATGGATTTTTGCTCTCAACAAATGGCACTAACTAACCTCAGCATCTTTATTGGAATTATGTGTATCTGGGTTGGTGGGTGTATATATGCTCATTATATTTGTGAATTACGTATGCAGGGGATTTGCACACTTGAGAAGTGATCAAGTAGTGTGTGTGTGTTTATACTTGTTAAACCTGAAGATTCTCTGCTGTAAAATGTAGTCCTGTGTTTCTTTTTTTATTCTTGTAACTTAGGAAATGTCTTATGCAATTTTAGGTACTGTCCAAGTTGCAAGCAGCATCGTCAAGCCAGTAAAAAATTAGATCTCTGGAGACTGCCAGAGATTCTGGTTATTCATTTAAAGAGATTCTCGTATACGCATTCTGCAAAGAACAAGCTAGAGACATATGTTGACTTCCCTGTTGATGATCTTGATTTGTCAACGCATCTTTCCTACAAGAATGGTCAGTTATCCCATCGTTACATGCTTTATGCTATCAGTAATCACTATGGAAGCATGGGAGGCGGTCACTACACAGCATTTATCCATGTAAGTGATGTGTTCTCTCCCTTTTCTATTTCACCATCCCCTTTCTTCCCTCCTTTTCCCCAGCTGTAGCTAATGACTGGGATTTCATTCTCATCCTGGACTTCGTAGAATTTGGCAGCTAATGACATATTACATAATTTGTGGTATGCTATATCATGTATTGCTTTGGTGACATTTGAATCCATCTCATAGTTGGTATCAAAACCTTACTTTTGCTTATGTGGAACATAAATCAAGCTAGTCAACCATCAGATGGCATGCACTGTTAACAGGGATTCCAATCAAACAATGACTATGATTTCATCTAGTTTTTATGTTTTGGGTAACTGGAGGCTTAGAGCCTGCAAATATGTAACATACATCTGATGATATTACCAAGAAATTCACAAGAATTGATGCACCGACCATTTACTTGAACAATTACTCAGGTTTGCATGTGGGTGGCTTAAGAGTAAAAACAAACTCCTTTTAACCTGGAGTGTGCTTGCCAGGAAAGTATGCTCCTTTTAGTTTGGCTGTCCGCATGTGGATGTGTGTGCTTGGTCTTAAACTGCATAGCTACTGCAAAAGGGCAATATGTCTGCTGTATTTGTAATTCATACATTAGTATGAAATTTGAGGCTTGTTCTGCCCTTTCTCTTATGAATTATTACAAATGATTGTGTTTCTAAGTGAGCTTATGTTCTGTGTTGAATGTGTTTTTGTTTTTTTTTGTCTTTGTCCTGATGCAGTATGGGGGTGATCAGTGGTATGACTTTGACGATAGTCATGTTTCCCCAATCAGCCAGGAGAAGATAAAGACTTCTGCTGCATATGTTCTTTTCTACAGAAGAGTTTTGAAGTAGAGTTATTAATATTGAGGAACAACATAGAAGCTAGACATCATTGTTGAATCCGTTAGAATTTTTGGCCTATTAGTCTGTCTAACTAGTATCATATCAAAGGGTCTCATTCTTTTGTTTTTTTTCCCATAATTTATTTCAAAGCAGCTAAGAGTTTCCAGCATAGATTATAGCATAAAGTAGGTCAGCAGCAGATGACAGTGAAGCATACCTGTGACCATCAGTGAGTTTTGTAAACGGTTTATTTCAAGTTGTTAACCCCTCCAAAGAGAGTTTTCTTCCCTTTTCTTGCTTTCCAACTTTCATGTAACTTTCCCATTACCAGTGATCAGAAATATTGATTATTTAATTGGAAAATTCTTGGTTATCAATTGAAATTTGATTTCAGAATTTTGCTGCTGTGTTGTCTTACTCAACTCTTTGCATGATTAGGATGAAAAAAGCTATCAATTGGGTGAAAGCTACCCCTTACAGCAGGCCAGCATCCATCCAGTATAATCTTGCTGCTAATCACCTTCGTTGTAGGCAGCTGTTTTTATCAAAGAGTTCGTTTAACCTTCAATGTGTGAACTATTATTCAAAGTCAACATGTTAACAATTTGTTTGCTAATTGAATTCAAAGTAATTTTTTTATTTTTTAAAAATTATTTTTGAGATTACTACATCAAAATAATTTGAAAATATTGAAAATATATTAATTTAAAGAAAAACAAAAAATTAAAATTTTTTTTAAAAATACTCTTAAAAAGTAGTACTAAACGTCTTGATCAATTGAGTGTGTGATAACAATTGATTTCAAAGCAGTATTTCATGCAAATTTTTCAAGTTGTAGCAATAAGAGAATCACCTATTTTTATGGCTGTATTTTTTAGAAAATTCTATTTAATGTCCCACAGGTTATTTATTTATTTAAAAGCGGATCAATTGATAACAATTATTTAAAAAATACCTCTCAATTTGGCAGTGATTTTATTATTTAAATACCTTTGAGAAGGGTGATTTTGAAACAGATGTGTATGGTTGATCATTTTCTAAGAATGAAGGAATATGAATTTTTTAAAAAAACATAGGAACTAAATTAGAAAAAAATTAAAGCATGGAAGTTTTAATAAAATACACCAAAATCATAATTCTTTTAATTTTTAAAAAGTATAGGAACTCAGAAAAAAAAATTAAAGCATAAATTCTTTAATAAAGCATATATACCAGAATCATATTAAAAACACTCAACTTAAAATTTTATATTAATCTTAAGAAACATTTTTATTATATTTGATATGAGAAAGTTGGTCCGAAAATACTTAATTTTAACTCTTGCAATTATATATATATATATATATATATTCACATAAAAAAGATTTATTCATCAATATTTATGAAATAACAAAAAAACAATTCACATTCAAAGAGTAAGGAGAAAAAACATCATGACAACTTTTTTGTGGTATTTGAGAGTTTCACGACGATTATTTTTTAATGTGTTTTTTACTTGGAAATGAATCAAAAATATTTTTTATTTAAAAAAATTATTTTTAACATCAGCACATCAAAACAATATGAAAACACTAAAATATATTAATTTAAAGTAAATAAATAAATAAAATTTAAAATAAAAATAGATAAGACTGGAAGGGGAAAAAAAAAAACTAAAATGAAAACAGAAACAAGGAAAAATCTATCCTAACTCATGACTAAAGGTTGAAGAAAATCCTTACCACTTTATTTCCATGATAGCTGGATTAATATAGTGGACCACATGACTTCTCTTTCCAATTTTGTGTAAGATGTGACCTTACTATATATCATGATAGTACATGAACCCAGCTTGGATTTGCTAGGACCACCATATCACCTGGTTCACATCCTGCTTGTGTTTCTGTGGTTCTCCTTTCATCTCTTCTTTATCCTAATGAATTATTAAGCATATATGGCCTGTGAGAATCACGTTGTAACTATATAAAAATAAAAATAAAATTACTATTTTTTATTTAAATATTTGAATTTTATTTTTATTTATTAATCGATAATTCATTTATATCATATAAATTATGCGTGATTTTTTGTATGAGACTTCTAAAAAACACCAAAAAAAATATGCTAAAAAAAAAGAGCTTCCAAACTGAAAGGAAGTGTGATGATTTGGAAGGATTTCAGATTTTTGTACGTCTCAAAGGTTGCATGGGAAGAATATATTTAGCACGTGACATTTGAGTGTTTCGTGTGACAATCATAATCTAGTGCGGAGAACTGGAACAAATGATTATTTTTTTATTACATCCATTTAAAAAAAATATTATTATTTTATATGAACATGTTTAACTAACAACAATTTTTTTCTTGCGGACTATGGTTCTTGGACATGAACCAAGACCAATAAATCTTTTTGCAGAGACACATGTGCAGAATGATGACCATCAAAAAGAGATGCAACAACTTATGAATAGCTGAGCTCCGTACTTCGTGAAACGCTTGATTTCGTTCTTCTTTCTTTTTTTAAGTTTTTTTTTTTTGCTGTTTTTTTTTTTTAGAAAACATATAACAACCAATTGCAAGAGAGACATATGGATGGTCCTTCGACCCATCCGAAACTTGATTCAGATTTATGGGTGGAAACAGGATTGCCCGATAAACTGGATTGAAATCGGATTTACGGTATCTCAAACACTATGATTGAGGGCTTGCGGACGACCTAGAGTGTTTCAACCATTGGATACTTACAATCAAATTTAAACACTCAAACTCAAGAGTTTGAGGTGATTTTAAACCAACATGTTAAAGCTCGAACGACCTATCTTACTATTAAGACATAATGACTTAGTTTTGAGACGATTGAACTCTAGAGAATGTACATGGAGCTGAAATTATAGATGAGTAGTACATGTGCTTCCCCTTATTAGCATCACGGTCCTGGCAAAGACCCTTCTCCTCCTCCTTCAACCTCTCTATTCTAGCTTAATTGTATTTGAACAAATGAATTTTTAAATTTGTAATAAATATTTAATTTTTTAATTATAATCTAATTCCTTTTAATTGTTTTCCACTCATTTTATTATATTTTTTTTAAATAAAATTTAATGCAATTACTAATAGTCTTACCAACGAATTAAGTTTGTCGGATATATTTAAAGAGGGTTAAAAAATTTTTTACTATAAATACCATTGCCACTATTTAATACAATCACTAACAGTCTTACCTGATAAATTAAGTCTGTTGGTGTATTCATAGAGTTGAAAAGAAATTACTACAAATATCACTACCACTATTTAATCCCTAATGGTTTCATTATGTCGGTAATATTCAAAAAACCACTGATGAAATTACATATGGTCTTTTTATCAATAATGTCATAATCACGAGAGATATACCGACAGAATAAAGCGGATATTTTTTTTGTTTGGCGCTTTTATTTGTTTGTAAATCTATCAATGAATATTTTATGGATGAAATTACAAACAGAACAAGAATCGTCAAGGAAATTTTTTAGAACTAACAATAACCGTCTGTGATTCCATCAATAGAAGTCATCCCAATGTACTTAGTGTCAACCTACTGACATAATATTCTGTTGATAAAGTAAAAATTCTGGTAGTGTCATCTTAATGAATTATTATGTATAAATGGTTCCACAAGTGGATTTTGTTTCAATAAAATTTTATCTATAGTCTAGCCATGACCCCAAACTTTAGCAACTAAACAAGTCAGATGAGCATATGAAATGCTTTTAAAATTATTATATTTTTTGCATAGTTATAAAATTTGATTTGGGAGTCAACCCCTATTTGTTTTTTAAAAAATCAAAACATTATTGTTTTGATCAATTTTTCTTTTTTAAAAATTAATAGGTTAAGGATTGAGTTTTGACTGGGTTAACTTTCATTCTATTTTATCTTCAATCCATACTAGTCTAGGCCCTGGTTAACAAGGTTGTGGTTGACCCACTGGGTCAGTCTTAGTTTTACATCTATGATTCTCTTTGTTAAATATTTTCCAAGTACTTTGTTTTTGGGGGTGGGGTGTGGCTGGTATTCATGGTAACATGGATTTGCATGTTAAGTGACATAAATTTATTAGTTGGTGAAGAAGCTATGCGAATCATAAAGGAATCAATATGCCAAAAAGGAAAAAAAAAAAAAAAAAAAGAAATTGTATGAAGAACATGCACTTCTTACCATTTTTTATCGGGTTGTTGTTTTGTTGTATATTCTAGATTATAAAGGAAATATTCTCTTAAGATCTTCTGATGACATGAAACTGTAGTGTAATAAGAAATCTTAGACAACTTCTTTGTTTATGTTATAGAAAATCATTTTTTTTTTACTAAAGGCTGTGTTTGTTTTCCGAAAAGTGGTTTATGAAAAATCACTTTCTATACTTTTTTTGTGTTTGTTTACCATTAGAAAAGTTGGTCAACAGAAAATATTTTCTAGTCAAAGAAAAATTTGACTTGGTTTTCAGGAAAAGTGTTTTCCTTTTATTTTGAGCAAAAAAACACTTTCCAGAAATTGTGAAATATTTAGAAATATCATATTATTTGCTAATTATATCAAATTTGTCTTCAAACTTTTGATTGCTATATATATATTTTTTTTTTGTTTTGAATATTTGTTTTTCAATTTCATCTCTTAAAATTTAATTTTTTATATTAATTTTAGTTCTCTTATTTTTATAATTATTATTTGCTTTTCCCTTATCATTTTTTAATTGAAATTTTTTATCTATCAAATTTGATCCTTATTCTTTTGATTGTTACTTATTTTATTTGAATTTATAAAATGTTAATTATTATTATTTTAATTTCTTCATCTTTTAATTTTTTTTTTTTTTTAGATTTGATCTCTATTATTTTGATTATTATTTATTTTATTTGAGATAATTTATGAAATTATATTTTTTTTTAAATTTTATTCTCATTCAACTTTTTAATTTGTAAGATTTGTTCCTCATTATTTTAATAAACTTGAAAAAAATAAAACATTAATAAGTTATTTTACAACTCATTTTCATAACATAACCAAACACTGAAAAATATTTTTCCAACTTATTTTCCATTACACTACCAAACATTGGAAAATAATTCACTTTCCCGAAATATACTTTTCCGGAATTCACTTTTCAAAATAAAACTACTTTTCAGCAAAAAACGCGGTCTAAGTTTGTTCCTTTTTTCTTCTTTCTTTTTTTGTCATATCCCTGTATTTTGCTTTGACTATTGATTTTATGGCATTTTCAATATATTCTCATATATATATATATATATATATATATATATATATATATATATATATATATATATATATAACATGCACTTCTTTGAAAACTTTTCTCAATGACTTGCACCAAGCCTAGACATGTGCTTACATGTATTTTTTTTCCTGCTGAGTTTAAATTCTGATTTGAAAGTTGACATTGGCGTAAAAGTTAGTATGCTAAAGAATTTCACTGAGACAAGAGCCTAAAATTGGATATCCAAATTTAAAAAAAAATTGGAAAGGATTTATTTCCTTCCAACATAAAAAGGGAGAGTTCTAAAGGTCTTAGGCTAACTATGTTTATGACTTTAATAATTATGTTTTTGTTTTTTTATATATATATAATCATTGAGAGTATATTGAAAAGGCCATAAAGTCAATAACCAAAGTAAAAAAAACAGGGACATGACAAAAAAAGAAAGAAGATAAAAGGATTAAAACTAGAAAAAAAAAAATTGATCTGTTACAACAAAAAACAAAGAATTTACCTAAGATTTCTTATTGCACCATAATTTTATGCCATCAGAAGATCTTAAAAGGTCATTTATTGTGTAAGTGAAGTTTGAATTTAAAATATGCAACCAAACAGTAACTCAATGATGATTGGTGGAGAAACAATCAAACAAGTTTATAGTTCCCTCCTTAAGAACAATTTTGTTCCTCAACAACCAAATACCCTAAGTAGTATTATTGGAGATTAGTCTTTAAGCTAACCTTTGAAATTTTCCTTGTACCATTCCGAGCCATTATAAAAGTAACGAGTCTAATGTGCTCGGTAAATAACATTGGATACCCCATTAATTCAAAACTTTCATCCATATACTCCTAGAAAAGTTACAGTGTATAAAAAGGTGCTTTGAAGTTTCCAAATCTGAGTTGTAAAAGACACATGAAGCTTGAGTGCCAGGCAAAACATTCCAGTGATGGAGAAAAACTCTTGTACAAACTTTGTCATGGACTGCCAACCAAAGGAACACCTTAACTTTTAGAGGGGCCCCTTTAATCCAGACATTGGCTTCAAAAACTCTATCATAAGCAGAAGAGGTACTATTAATTAGGGTGCAACAAGACTTAACTTATGAGCTTCTATTAGAATTACATGACCATATGATTTTTTCATCTTTTCCGTGCTGAATTATCATTCACTCCAGCATTGAGAGCAATTGATTATATTGTTGCTCTTCATAAGATAAGAGGTTCCTGTGCTAAACCAAGTTCCATCGCCAATGATCATTTACCTATTGACCCATCTCATGAACCAAACCATTTTGAATAGTAGAAACTTTGTAAAGTCTAGGGAAAATACTACGCAAAGCATTTGATCCTATCCACACATCAGACCAAAAAAAAAGGCGTAATATTGAGCCAATAACGCTGTTTGGATTCAAAATTGACAAAATATCTTTCTAAAATGGGGAAATATGACATGCAATTTTGGGTTTCTATTCTCGAAAGTTTGAGAGTAAAAATGAAATGTTACCTGTTTTCATAAGGCATGATCTGACGAGCTTAGCTTTTATATCCATTTGAAAAGTATAGATATATTTTTAGACATTAAAGAACCCAAGCCAAGGCCTCCTCCTTTTCTAGCTTTCACTACAATACGCCATTGTACCTTGCAAATTTTCTTCTGCTTTGCCACCCCAAACCATAAAAATCTTCATTGAATAAATGTCAGGATATTATAGACACCCTTTGGCATGACATAGATTGAAAATAATTATGTATTTCAATTTTAAAATATTTCAAGAAATTTAGGAGAATATTATTTGTTCTGAGGTAAGTAAAGATATCAATTTTTTTTTTCTTTTTTTTTTCTATAAAAGATCTAATTATAGAGAATAAAAATCGAAGTCAAGCTACCAGCTGTTGTGGTTGTAGAGTTCCTGATCATAGCAAAACTAATGGCCTGCTGCTCATAATTTTTTTTTTTTAAAAGGAATTATAGTTTTGTGGTGATAAACACAAAAAAATAAATAATATAAGATATTGAGAATGAACCACCCATCATAAAATTGAAGTTTTGTTTTTTTAATGAAATCCAAACTTAACTATAAAATTCAATATACAAGTTTACAAAAAACTAATCACTGCAAAAAAAAAAAAAAAAAAAAAAAGCTGATGCAATATCACATGTTCAGCAAGGTTAATTACTGGGATCCATTTCTAAATATATGAGGAGACATGAAGGCATTCCTTAGAGATACGACTTTCTACTCTCGTAAAGGCATTTATCAGCTCTCCATCATTTATTACTGATTGGTGGATGCATTCTTCTTTCTACAATGACATCTGCAAGATATCTTAGGCTTGTGAAATTGTTGTTCGACGTCGACAATCATCGCATTGAAAGTTCACCAAGAACACTTCTTACATTTACCAAGTTCGAGCTCCATTCCTCTGCCAGCCCTTAATTCCTCTGATCATCAGCAATGCTTTTTTACTATATTTAATGTTCCTTTTACTTTAAATAACAATAGATTCTTTTATTATTATTATTATTATTATTATTATTATTAATGTGGATGTCGGGGCTAACTTGGACGTATCTCGACTAATCCTACAGACCCTTAAAGTTAGCGACTATGTAAGCCTTCAGTTGTTATCATATGAGCAACTATAAAACTCAATATTAAAACCACTTAAATAATGATATACTTTTTTATTTTATTTGATGTTGTGTTGAGCTTGTATAATAATAACTCTCGTGATGTTTTTATTCTGTGTCATTCCCAAAGATTTATGGTGGATTAGATTAATGAGCACGAATGCTCGAATAGAAATTGTAATGTTCTTTTTTTTTCTTTTTTTGATTAGGCTTAACTTTCCTTTTTGCCATGGAAATTGTAAGACGTATTGATGCAAAATATTTTTTTTTTTAATAAAAGTCACCCAAAATGTCGGTGTGATATATATAATATATTGATGTAAAACAAAAAAAAAAGAAAAAAAAAAAGAGGGAAAACAAAGACAAAGAAAACATCAATAATTAATGGTGTTAATATTTGTTTCCTAGTTACACGAATATATGGCTTATCTTAAATTCCTAGTGAATCGAGTCATTTTGTCAGCTTCATTAAAATGGAAGCTTGCTGGAGCTCAAGAAGATGCTTATATTATCATAATTGGACCATGACATCGCATTGACTTTGTGCTCTCAACCAGAAGGATACTGATGGCTAATGAATCGATCGATTCTATTTGTTTTTTTTTTTTGAAGTATTTTTAAAAAAATTATTTGTTTTATTTTAAATTAATTTTTTAAAATATTTTTATATCAATTTAATACTGATATCAAAAAATAATTTTTTAAAAATATATTATTTTAATATATTTCTGAGTAAAAAATAAACACAATCATAGTTTCAAATAAAATAAAAAAATTATGAAACAGTGGATTGGTGGGAAGCTTTAAGAGAAAATTGAAGACCATCACAACAAAATAATTAACCAATATATATATGTGACTGATTCTATGGTGTTGTATTTTTCATAATTAGGCCAATCGAGTAATTAATTGCAGCGGTTTAATTGGTATATATATATATGGTTGGAACGCACAGTTTAATTAAACAAAAATGATTGGAACAAACAAAAATATATAAAGATTCATGTTTTAAAAATAAAGCTAAATAGATGAATGTAATTACATGTTCGGTTTTATGATTTTTTTTTTTGGTAGAAATGTTTTAGTTGATAAAAATAAACTCTTAATACCTGGCATATACAATGGTCAATGACCTGCTCACAAAATTAGATGCCAAACATATATTTTATGAGAAACATTATTATATTGTAAGGTAACTAAAAGCCATTATAAATTTTTCTTTTAAAAAATTAATTATATATTTCGGGTACATGTATGTTTATTTTGTGAAAAGTATTATTATGAAGAAATCATTTTTCAATGGAAAATACTTTTATGAAAGATGAGTAATATTTTGTTATTTGGAGATATCAAGAAAAATATTTTCTTATAAAATAAATTAGTTTTTTTAATGATGACAATAAAAAGAAAATAAAGCAATATTTTGTGATCAAGATAAAGATAATGGTTGTAATAATAATAGATATAGTAATAATATTAATGATTATTAGAGTTGCAGTATCTTATCTGTATATATATATATATTTTTTTTATAATAGTGACAATAACAATAATGAAATGATGATTACTTAAATAACAATATGGTGATTATAATTATAACAACTATGATTGTGAGGTGCTTGTGGTTATTATGGTGGTGGTTTTGATGTTGAAAGGCTATAGTGGGATAATAATGGAATACACTACTAGAAATATTAACAGAATGTTTCTATCAGTATTTTAGAATGAATTTTACTGATGAAAATATTCTCTTGGTATACCAAGGGGATTATTGTAAAAAAAAAAAATTAAAACAAAGCTAAAAAGTACAATAACGTGTCTTTTATACCAACAGAATTACCGACAGTTTTAATACCGTCGATAAACTTGTTGGTAAATTGTTCACATCTCCCTAATATTGTTTATCATGTCAATGACCAATAGAAATTTTTGTCAAGATTTTCTAGAGAATAGAGAATTGTTCACTCAATTATAATGCTAATTATTGTTCTTTACATATGAAATCACCGATGGATTGAAAAAGCTATTTGTGTTATTTGATGTTTTGAAATGATTTTTTATTAAATTGAATATTTAAATTAAATATTACAAACAAAATCACTGATGATTGAAAAGTTGTTGATAATATTTGATTTTTGATTTTTTATTAAATTAAATATTACAGACGAAATCACCGACAAAATAATTTAAAATATTAATATTTAATTATTTATCGGTAAAATCGTTGGTAAAATACCCTAATAAAAAAACTAGAATCTCTCATTTTATAACAGACAATCCTCTTCTTCTTCTTTTTTTCTTTATGTAAAAAATATCAACATCCCTTTCTTTCTCTTCTATTCTCTTCTCTCCCCAACTCCTTCTCTTCTCCTTCACGCTTAAGAATGTATTCTTCTCTTTTTTTTTTCTCGTTTTTCTTTTAATTAACATACTTCATGAATTTTTTTTCTCTTCTTAGCTTCACTCGCAACTACATTAAGGTAAGATTTTTTTTTTTTTTTTTTCTTTTCTTATGTTCTTAAAAATTGTATGAATGTTGTTTTAGGATTTTTTTTTTTCATGTGAGATCAATTTTTAGTTGATTTATTTGTAGGATTTTAAATATATTTTAATTATTTAATTATTTTTCTAGTTTTTTTAAATAATTTTTTTTAAAATATATATTTTTAAATAGTCACCGACGGAATTGCATACAATATTTTCATCTGTTATATGACAGGCTTCCTGAGGGAAATATCATCAGAATGAAGCGGGTAAATTGTTTTTCTAGCGCACTTTTCCCGTTAGTAAATCTATCGATAATAGTTTTTTTTTTTGTTACCGACAGATAAAAAGTTGCCGATAAATGATTCACCAACGGAGCATTTTCGTTTGCGATCCCGTTGGTAAATTAATTACCAACATGATGATAGTACAAATACCAACAAAAAATTCCATCAGTAAACATAAAAATTATGGTAATGATAGTAATTATATAAGAAATAAGATGGCATGGACAACAATGATGGGCGACAGTGACATGATGGTGATGGTAACAATGATAATCGTGGTATTGATGAATATCATGAGTTGTAGTACCAAATAAAATATTTTCTCCTTCGTGAAAAAAAAATTATTTTTCTAAAAAAAAACATGCTATTAATATAAAGACATTAAAGCACTCATTTAATTTATTTAATCATTTTTTTTTGTATTTAAATATTTTATTTCTATATATTCAATCTTTAACAATATTCAACAATAAACATAGTTCAATAAACTCACTTAGTTAAGGTACTTAACTAATGCCCTAAGTGTACTCAAATAATTCAATAAAATGCCATTTTAATAATTGATTAACAAAAGAGAGAACTTTTTTTTTTCTTTCCAATTTAAACACTATATTTCCACCACGCACACACAACAATAATTCAAACTTCCACTATCGTAGGCAACAAGAAGTCTATTAAGAAAATATTCTAAAACTTACAAGAATAAATAAATTTCTTGTATGCATTATCGCCAAAATAAATAAAAACATAACTAATAATAATGAAAATAATAACAATAAGATATAAAATACAAATACAATGAGATATATATATATATATGTGTGTGTGTGTGTTATCAATGAAACCATTTGTAGGATAACGGATCACTATTTGATAGGTCTGAAGACATCAATGCTCGATAGGATGAGGGATTATGCTCGTAAGACATCACTCATTCTTAATAGACTTTCTGGGGTAACATCAACCTAGTTCAAATCAACTAATAATATGTTAAAAAAATGTTCTGAAACTAATAAAAAAAAAAATTCTAGCATGCATTATTGTCAAAATAAATAAAAACATAAATAATAATGAAAATAATAACAACAAAATATAAAATACAAGAGCATATATGTGTGTGTGTGTTATCATCTCAAAAGTGAAATCATTGGTAGGATAAAGAATCACTATTTGATCGGCCTGAAGACCCAATTCTCATTTCTTGAGATGTGAGTATTAGGCTTGAGAGAATAGTGGATTAGGCTCATAAGTTGTTACTCACTCTTAATTAACTTTTTTTGGGTTACATTGACCTATTCCAAATCAACTCATAATATGTTACAAAAAATATTAAGAAACTTGCAAAAAAAAAAAAAAAAAATTCCAGCATGCATTATCGCAAAAATAAATAAAAGCATAAATAATAAAAAAAAAAGAATAACAACAAGATCTAGAATACAATGATATACTACATTTATAAAGAAATGTTATCACCTTAAAAGTGAAATCATTGGGAGGATAAAGGATCACTATTTGATAAGTCTAAAGACCCATTCCTCATTTCTTGAGATGCAAGTATTAGGCTCGAGAGGATGGTGGGGATTAGACCTATAAGCCATTACTTACTCTCAACAGACTTTTTGAGGTCATATTGACCTAGTCCAAAGCAAATTATAATATGTTACAAAAAAAAATGTTTTGAAACTTACATAAAAAAATATTAATTATAGCTTGCATTATCGCCAAAATATATAAAAACATAAATAATAATAATGAAAAGAATAACAACAAGATATAAAATAAAAGGGCATATTGCACACACACATAAAGAAATGTTATTACCTCAAAAGTAAAACCATTGATAGGATAAGGGAATCATTATTTGATAAGTCTGAAGACCCAATCCTTATTTCTTGAGATGTGAGTATTGGGCTTGAGATGATGGTGGATTACGCTAGTAAGCCATCATTCACTCTTAACGGACTTTTTGGGGTCATATTGACCTAGTCCAAATTAACTCATAAAATGTTACCAAAAAACATTTGCATGCATTATTACCAAAATAAATAAAAACATAAATAATAATAACAGTAAGAATAACAATAAGATATAAAATACAAGGGCATACTACACACACACACACACAAAAACAAATGTTATCACTTCAAAAGTGAAACCATTGGTAGGATAAGGGATCACTATTTAATAGGTTTGAAGACCCAATTCTTATTTATTAATATGCGAGTATTGGTTCAAGAGGATGACAGATTAGGCTTCGTAAACCATCACTCATTCTCAACATACCTTTTTGGGTTACATTGGACTGAGTCCAAATCAACTTATAATATGTTACAAAAAAAAATATTGTGAAACTTAAAAAAAAATATATTATTTCTAGCATGCATTGTCATCAAAATAAATAAAATCATAAATAATAATAAGAATAAGAATATCAACAAGATATAAAATACAAGGAAATACTACACACATATAGATATAGAGATGTAGATGCAAGTAAAGATCATTCTAGCAGCCTATATTGGTCCATATATCATCATGATGATTGATCTTTCCGTATTTTCATTATTATTATTATTATTTTGTAGTTTTGTTTATTTTTACGTAGAAAGAAAATATGATACGTTTAAAACATTTCAGTTTAATAATAATGTTCCACTTTACTTTTCAATTCGAATTTTCATCGAAATATAATCGATGAAGAGACGGCTCACCCACCTCACTTTGTAGAATTAAAGAATCATGCATGGAAGACAATAAAAACAATCCATCAGCTTCTTCTTTTCTTTTCTTTTCTTTTTGTGTGTGTTCTAATCATTAAGTACAGCTAATATAAGAATATTAATTTCATTAATTGAGTTATGAATACTTGACTTTTTATTCTTAAGGCGACAACGACAAGACTCAAATTAAGTTGATCAAGACTTCACCTTCTATTTTAAATTATAAGAGCGAATATCAAAGAAAATCTCACATCAATCAAATTCTAGAACGATTTGAATTTGGGGGAATAATAAGGATCATTCCAAGAAGTTTCCTTTTTTTTGTACACTTTTTTTTTTATATATAATCAATTAATTCATGATTTATGAACACGGGTCAAGTCACTTCTATAAAGATAGTTGATTTGGAGGAAAGGCACTAAAGAAAAAGTTGATTTTATTAGGAAAGGGAAGGGTAAAAGAAACGGTTGTTGAGCTTTCGTGCCTTTCTGCACTTTCCTAAATAAAAAAGCAAATTTAAGAATTCCTTGTGGTTTTGAGGCAGATTTGGTTAGTGGTGATTTTCTCTTCCAAATTGATTCGAATAAACAACAAGAAGTATATAAAATTAGGAATTTTTTTAATTAACTTGGTATGTTTTTTGAAATGATATTTTTTGGAGGAAAATATTTAAATGCACATAAAAGTCATTAATTTTATTAGAAAAAAATAGTATGGCTAGACTTTTTTCTTGATAAATTTGGGTTTTTTTGTATTAATATTTTCTAAATATAAATATAAATATAAATGTAATACCAATATTTAATATCATCATTTGTAAAAAAAAAAAAAACTAAATGTGTATTTTTGGTAAGCTATATTTTTTTAACTTGTGATCTTTTATCATTAAAGGTCTAATGCTATATCAAATAACTATCTTAAATCAAAAACTTTAAGTTGTTGGTTGAAGTTTCAAGAAAGATTTTATATTATTTTTATTAACATGTTCTCTTAAATGAAAGTTTTTTTAGATTTAAAGATTAAATCTTGTTTATGTCTCTTACTATCTTATACTTGATTTTATTAATATAATTAGATATAATAAGGGTGACATGATTTAAACTTTGAATATTGCAATATATTATTTGGATTGTTCATTAATGTGTTATGATATAAACCTTCAGTAAGAGTTTCAAGAGATCTCTATTATTACATGGAGTAAGATAAAGTGAAAGAGAAGAAGAAAAATATTAAGCTAAGAACAAGGCTGTGAAGTTTAGTACGTCATTATGATGATGATGATGATGTAATAATGAAAGATTAACAACAGACAATTCAAAACCATCGGAACCTTAATACCCGTTTACAATTGCATTTTATCACAAGGAAGAAGATTCCGCAAGCGACAAATGTCAACTGCGTTCGTGAAAATATGAAAAATGACAGTTAAGACATCAGTGCTGAACAACTACTAAGACAGACAGATAGATAGCTTGATCCATAGGAATGGAGGTTTAGAGAGGGTAGGAGGCCCAGGCGAGGGAGGGAGAGGTGGGGTAAGGTCTTATCATGGTCTTATCATGATATATCTTTTGTATTGCAATACGCATGGAGTGGGAAATCTCAAAAGTATCTCCGGCATTGATGTTGGAAACGAGAAAATGCTGTGTCGCTACTGCCTGGCTGACCTTCCTTGTCTCTTTCTGCTCTTTTCAGCTGCTTCTGCCTCCACAGATGAACCAGAGGCAACAGCTAGCTCTTGCTTATTTTTCTTGTCTGGTATTTTCCACTGTTACTAAATCTCTACGAACTTTATATATATATATATAGATACCATTATTGTTGTGTATATCTATATGCATTATATGCGTTTGACATGACAACCCTATCGAGATATACACTTCTTGAGACACAGATGCCCCACACACACATCACCACATAGATCCAAAAGACAGACTGCATGATTTGACATATCAGATTCTGTACTCTTAGCCCCATCCCAGCAGACAAACCTCGTTGCTCCAGTTACAATGCACATAGCAATAGCCCTAGTCCCCTTTCTATTTTTCTCTCTAGGCATCATTGCATCTGTGCCTTCATAATATACACCCACGCCATGCCCCGGTTCGATGCTCTTTAGCTACTACACGCAGACGGATTTACAGTCTACTTTTTCTACGGTGCATTTTTTAGAAATCATGTCACCGGTGAGAAATTAGTGATCACATGCAGCCATCCGATTAAGCTGTGATGATCTTAGAGTAATTACAGCTAACTAGGGTTCTGATCTCGTCAGCATTACACTGCAGGCAACCTTGAAGGGTCTCCCTTTTTTAAAAAGAAAAAAATAAAAAATAGTAGGGCTAAAGTAGTACTATAGTTTTGCTTTTGAGAAAGAGAACCCTAATGTCAAAGTGGGGTTTAATAAAGTTGATTATGATTGTTAGTACCACAATAATTATTACATTGCTTAAGATTGTGTTAATCTCTAGCAAGTACGGAAAGAGAGGCGCTGACAGCTAAGCTTGACCTAACCCTAAAAGAGGGGGGGTGAAGATTCTCTAGTGGTTAAGAGAAAATCTAGGGTTTCTTGTCATTACCTGCAGCTAAATGTCTTTCAATAAATTTCTTCCTTTCTCTTGTTCTTTTCTTAGTTAGCAAACAATGAAGAAAGCACACAGTAGCTAGCTAAGATGCATAAAAAGCGCAGTGATATGTGGAAGAATAACATATCTATGATCATAAAGAAAAAAGATCACTGCATATATAAATGAAATGGCTGGCCTGCCTTAGACTTACACAAATTAAATGTGCTTTGAGGTGGTCTGTCTTGTCATCTCTCTGCATGTTTTCGTCCCATCAAATTTGGTGTACTTGACCATGGTTTTTTGTTTTTCCTGCAATACATGTCTGCTTATGGCTTGGCACTTATCTTTTGATGAATAACAGTAGTACTGCGTCTCCTTGTTTTTTAAATTAAAAAATAAACGAATGCGTTTCTTCTAGTCGAAAAGGCTCAGTGCATTTGGCAATTAGAGGATCGATTCCTAATAAAAAGTATCCCAATTGAGATTAAGTCTCTCGATCGAGTGCTTGTGCTCACACTGCATCTTTCTCTCTCAGGTTTCCACTACTGCGCGCACTGTATATAAAAGCTTGCATCCATACAATACACTTCAGAAACTCTCTCCCCATGGTTAATTTGAGCTTATGGTTCTTTGAGGGGAGCACTAAATCATGGAATGCATACCGCTTAAGTGGTCCTTCATGGCTACCACAGTAGACAGACATGGCTGTCGTCCATTCTGTCTTCTTGAGAGAGACAGAGAGGGGTACGAAAAACAAATGCACAGCGTTTTAGAGGACATTGTAATTGAGTTTATAATAGAATCGAAACATAAATGAAGAAATCATAAATAAATAACTGGAGTAGCAGTCACAAATTAATCAAGAGGATGAGATTAGCACACAAATATATATATTAATGAAATGGGGAAGGTTTTTGTGCATGCATGGGGCTGTGAGGCTCTTCAAGAGGGGGCTGGTCTTCCTATTTTGTTAATTAGGAGACTTCAACATCAAACCTCTTATATGCAGTAATAATCTTCGATCGATCGAGTTGTTTTTATTGTTTATACATAGAAAAACCGAGGCCTGAAATAGAGATATGTAATTCTACGTGCTACTCACAGGGAGCCATTGATCTCGTACAATCCACTGGTTTTTTGGGTGCCCTCTCCTGCAAATGACTGGTGGTCCAATTTTGCGTGCTTGTTGCTGTCCAGCTTCAGTCCAAAGTGAATGTGAGGAAAATGTGCCCACTGAAAAAACATATATATATATATTGATTATTAATGGGACTTGCCGGAGGCTATCCTTAAGACATGTGTTGAGATTTTATGTTTATTATTATTTGAAGGTTAATTAGAGGTATCTCGAGAATAAAACACAGATTAAAAGACCAATTATTGGTATCGAATCATATATAAATATTGTTTTATTGGAACAGATTAAGACTCAAAGGCATCACGACGAGTTAATGAACAAACAGATAAAAAGAAATGAATAAAATCTAAACAGATCAGGAGGTGAAACCCATCTTGGAAGAAAAGAAGATTCAATGTCTGAATATTTTTAATTCGGACAAGAATATATCTCCATTTATACATATGGTCTAGGTCGACTACGTGTGCAATTTAATTTGCAATTTCCTTACATACCTAGGAATATACAGTTCTTGCAATGAACATGCCAACCCTAAAGCTTTGCCTAATTTATCGTAAGTTCTCTCTCTTCATTATTGCCTATTTTAGAACTTTTTTTGTACCTATATATATATTATTTATATACATGTATGTGTGTGTGTATCCAATTATAAATTCAAGTTATTTACCTGAAGGCGTCATGTCAGATGGAGATGACTTCACATCCAAGACAGGATATTCATTTTATTTTGTTTCCTTCAGTTCATTTTATTTTATTAGCAGCCTTAGCACCAATAGTAAAGGGGGGATGTACATAATTGAGAATTATGGACTTATTAAATAAATAAATAGGGAGGTACTGGGGGAGGGGACATGGGTTTGGTGCAAATATTCTTTGCAACCATTGGGAATTTAATTTGGGATTTGATAACAAAGTTGACATGCGAAGCTCGAAAATCAAATGATTATATATCCATTTATCATTATTCGCTGCACTTAAAGAGTAATCTAATCCAATTCAAACATGTGAAAATGGTTATTATTATTTTATTTTTTTGGTTCAATGCCCGAGGTGGAGACTTGTCAATGGAAGAATGAGAAGGCAACAAGTATATATAGACTATATCCTTTCTGCATATATATATATATATATATATATAATTACGAGAGATTAGATTGCAAATTGACAGGCAGGTATTTGTTATTATTAATATAAATACTTCCACATGTATGAATGAAGGACAAAAACTCACATTTTTTGCTGCTGTGCTGAAAGCTTCTCTGTGGCTAATGTCAGGGTTACTAGCCTTGATCCTTTGAATTTCCTCCCTGCAAGTGAAGTGATTTTACATTCAGTTTAAGGGCTTGAAGACCAACACGTACTTATTCTTCATGTAAAGAGATAAGGGAGGGGATATTGGTACTGTTCATGAGAAAGGAAAAAAAAAGTAATATATATATATATATGAACTTAATTACTTGATGAACCGATTATATGCAGAAGGAACACGCTGCCTCTTCTCCGGGGCTGCATTATTGACAATTGACAGGGAAATAATTAGTTCATTAACATGTGTGTGTGTGTGTGTGTGTGTAAATTAACCATAAGAAATTACATTAAATGATATCATTTTACTCAATAATTACGTTGCTTGTACGTACTATAAATTGACCCAGTGTATATAATACATGATATTTTTATTTATTGTTATTTTATAGATAAAACCCAAATGATTCATTTGAATGCTTTATTAACATTGTAAAAGAAATAATCCTATAGATTATGTTTTGTTAGTATTACAAGGCAGAAAATTAAAACATAAATAAAAGATACATAAACGTATGTGTATATTTAGTTGATAGGGTGATTGGTTCTGCTGGCTCATTTACTCCTTGCTAGCTTTGTGGTCGTCATCAACATTTCTAGGTCCATCATATCTTAACCCTACGTGTGTTGTTTTGTTATGCATCTAATATGTGGTCGCAACCACGCTATGGTATTGTTTATCACCTACACATAAGTACAATTTGGACATGGAAAATGACTGATAGCAAAGAACAAACACGCCCAGTAACACATGTATCCAGCTGTGAGTGTACTGAGAGAGAGAGGGAGGGAGGGAGGGAGGGGAGACTCACGGCGGATGGCGGGCATCCTAGGTGGTTCGTGCTCCGTAGACTCTGAAGCAGTGACCTTGTTACATTTGGAAGATGAGCCAAAGTTCTTGTTCAAATCTTCTGAGTTAATAAGGAGCAGTTTCTGTGACTTTGCACAAACAAATTAGAGAGGTGCACCAAGAAACATTTTCTTACCAAGAAAGAAAGCCCGTGATAGTTTGGCAAAGGGATTTATAAGTTCTAGGACAAGTATAGTCAAAACTCACATACAAAAACATCAAAAAAAGGAAGGGGAAAGTGGGTAATATAAGAAAGAAAACATGTCAAATCAAACTGATATTATTTTATTTTCTTATGAAATGTTATAAATTCTAATTGCAAAAAGCATCTCTTATTCTCTAAAATCTTCCTCAAGTAAATATATTCTTGGAAAGAATATAAAGAGTATACAGTTAACCATAAGAATGTCCCTGAAATGATACTCACTTGGGGATCTTGAAGAGGAAGTGTTTGTAAGGATGCTCCCATGTTCACAGACAGCAAATTGCCACAATGCCCGCATCTTACTGTCACAATATTGAACAAACTGCTGCTTGGAACACTAACCTGCCATGAAGAATTTGTGAAACATGAAAGGAATGTCTTGTATTTGCCACAAGAAATCACTTGGATAGATCCAAATGTATAATTTGCTTCAAATTTTAACAGAACCCTAGCATCCAAAACTGAAGGTTAATTAGGCTAGGTTTTGTTTGTTTGTTAGTTGAGCTTTTGAAGTCAAGCCCACATCTTTAAAACTAGTTGGACCATTGCATATAATAATGATCTATATTTGTAAGACATGAACTATGATATATAGCAACTAATAAGAAAATTAATAAAGAAACTAACATCGAAGATATATACTTCAAACTTTAGTACTTCGATAACTATGAAAAGGTAACTAGACGACATCCATAAAACATCATATCAAGTCTTGACATCAACAAAGAAAGTTTTGAAAAGTCGAGGCCTCTCATGCATCTTATCTCTTGAGAAAAAAGAAGAAGGAGAAAAGAAAAGGTTTTCCGATATGTCATAAGAGAAATACAGGAGTTAGGACATAAGAAGGGACAAGGAGGAAAAGCAATTGAAGGCAGGGTTGCAACTTGAAATGGAACTACTTATCGAAATAAGAGGAGAAGGAAAGGGTGTATGTGAGAAGGAGGAGGGGAGTAATAAAGCAACTAATCTTTTCTCTGAAAGTGAGTGCATCTTCTTTTCATTATTTTAGGGTTACTTATGGGGCTCGGATCTGCTTGAGCGATTCTTTTCTCTACATGTATACGTAGGGATCGAAATTAAGGACTTGTTACTCAGTTACCACTGATCTCACAGACATCTCACATGGTAATAACTATAAGGACTTGCCCTTGATTCAAATGCCTCTCTCTCTCTCTCTCTCTCTCTCTCTCTCTCTCTCTCTCTCTCTCTCTCTTTTCCCTCCATATCCTTTTCCTTTCGGTGCTGTACTGACTTTTTTCCCTGACACAGAAGCAAGATGATAAAAGCAAAACAATAGCCAACACAGTGATTGAGAGAGAAGGAGTGAGGGAGAGGAGATTGAAAACGACTTGACTGGAACGGAACCATAAAGACTAAATGAACACAGCTATCGAAGATGGTAATGAATAAAGAGATAGAAATGATTTTAACTGATCTTTGTGTATAGTGCTTTGGATCTTCATTTCTATAAAAGATATTGGGGAGAGAAAGAAAGAGATTGTATTATAGGAGAATGCACTTCAAAAAGGGTTGTTTGTAGAGGCCTGCTATGATGAAGGGGTTTGAAAAGGAGAGTAAAAGCATTTATTTGGGCTATGGCTTGGCTTGGCCATGATTCTCTTTGCCAGCTCTCCACAAACTCTAGTAGAAACAAAGCAAAGCACTCCCTTTTGTACTTACAGGGATACACAATCCTGAAAACATGCATCATAATTAATATGTTAGATCAAAGAAATCATTTCAAGTCCTTGGTAAGCAGCAACAGAAGCACCCACCTCCGCGAGAGAGAGAGAGAGAGAGAGATCTTGAACAGTTAACCAGTTCATTCCAAGAAATGTCTAATGACAAAAGGTCATCAATACTCTGATGAATTAGTAAATGGAAAGCCAAGGGTAGAAATAGCTATCTAGCCTTCATGAGCAGTAGATTAGTAGCATGAAAATTTGAAAGTGTCTAAAGTTTCTGCAAGGCTAAGAAAAGGCTTCTTTTCTAATACTGGTACCATTACCTGCCAGGCAAGAACCCTAATACCTAACTGTAGCCCTAGTCAATCTTTAGCAGCGAAGGACCTTGGATTGCCTTTCTTTAACTTCTTGAAATGCTGGTACTTTCCTAGCTTCTTCTTATTTGATAGATCACCAAAGGCTTTAAATCATATGGGTTTTGATGAATTCTCTGGCCTTCTTTAACAGCTAAGTTTTCAAATCAAGGTCTGATGAAAAGGCTCGATTGTAACGGTACACAAGAATTCTATGAAATGATTTTGCAGACTTTGGGTGGTAAAACCCAGATAGATTTTGTCATAAAATGACACAGGAGAGAGAATTGTTGGCTATTCCAAAGAAGAATCAAGAAAAATCTTTGATCCATGATGGATGAAAGGAAATCATAACAAGATAATGGTTTTTCTTATATAAACACCAAGATAATGTCATCTAAGAAAAATTGGGTTTACATTGTTATTCTACAAATTAACCACATGTTTCTATCTATCTATCTATATATATATTCTCAGCCCCAATCATTTCAGCTGAACGATCCTCTTAGCAACAGAAACCTACAAAACCAAAAAACATTCACCAGCAAGAGCTTTGCTGATGACTGAACATGATGCAGGATTGACCAAATTCAGCTCTGAAGAGACATCATATATGAGACTAAACACCTCACCAGATGTCACTAGCTAGGTCATGAAAAAGAGAGAGGGAATATATATATATATATTACATACACGGAGAAAGAGAGAGGAAAGGGGAGAGGAGGGGATGGGATGGGGGAGAATTGAGTGCTGTACCGCTAAAATGGTGTTGCAGAGGTTGCAGTGAACATAACAAACAGGTTCAGATACCAACTCCAGAGACATCTTTTTTAGTGCTAATTTATGAAAACTATGGATTTGAGTACAGATCAAGGGAGAGAATAGAATTCTTTAACAAGAGAAAAGTGAACACTAAGCAAAGTTACGTAGTATATATAGATATAGATCATACACACACACACACACACACGCATAGAGAGAGAGAGAGAGAGAGAGAGAGAGAGAGAGAGAAGGAGCGAGAGATACCAAGAATTAAATAAAGAAAAAGGTAAACAAAAACAAGGGAATTAACTAAAAGAAGGAAGAAAATACTAACTAGTAGAAATAAATAATAGAGAGAGAGAGAGAGACAGAGCAAGAAGTCAGAAGTGTACACGAAAATGTGTCGGGCAAAATAGAAAACTGAAATGGTATGGTATGTAAGTGGGGTGTCTTAGTGGTTTCCTTTCGTTTATGTGATGCATGTATAGTGGTTTTTTAAGAAGGGAAAACGTTAGAGAGTTACGGATTTATGGGGAGAGAGAGAGAGACTGAGGAAGAATGTCCATGGAGGGAGGAAGAGGATTGGGTCGGGCTTATGATTGAGTGGGTGGGAGTCATCCACCCATCTCTCTAACCATCCTCTCTCTTTCTGTAGCTGACGATGAGGGGGATACATACATACATATATATATATATATATATATATATATATATATAGATTATTGAGATATATTAATGCTCGATCTTTGAATGTTCAGGGAAGATAGAAGCAGATGGAATATCCAGAGTTAAGGGCTCAAAGAGAGTTTTTGAGAGTGAGAGAGTAGAGAGATGAATTCCTTTTCACAACGTTTTTTTTTTCTTGTCAGGTGAGAAACTATATAGTTATAAAATCCATTTGATTCATAAATTAAATAGCTGAAACTCGGTATTTTTTAAGATTTTCTTTTTAAAAAAATTAATTAAATCTTATTCTAATTTTGATCAAATCAATCTGATCACATATTAATTCTATAAATAATTAAATTATTGAATTAATTAAAATTTAATTTAACATTAAACCTAGCTCAAGTCAGGTCTCCGATCCACAACTCATGAGTTGACTTGCCGGCCATACAAAAAGTCTACAAACTCTCTTTCTTAATTTTTCTTTTCTTTTTTTTTTTCATTTTACACCAAATTAGAAAAAAATTAAAGGGAGAAAACTATCTATTTTGTTCTCTTCTGCTTGCTTGGAAGTGAATAAAGTTAAATAATTACTTACAAACTGTTTTCTATTTTGTTATCTTTTGGATTTCAATTCAATTTCTTCCCATTGATTTTAACCTTTCACCTGATTGGCATGAAAGAGCTAAGCGTGTGTTGATTTAAAGTTTTCTTGGATCATCATTAGTTCATTAATTCATCAATAATGCGGATAGTCAGTTTCAATCAAATTAATTAATTAAGAAGCTCTGAATTAATTTGTAATATAAAGTACTAAAAAGTTTGTTTAAAAAATAACGTAATTTTTTTTCTTTAGATTAACGTGGATATCCGGTTAGCTTACACACATCTCGATTAAGTATTTGGACACGCCATTATACCTGTATTTTCAAAATTTTTATTTTTTTTTTATATTTTAAATCGTTTTAATACGCTGATTTTAAAAATAATTTTTAAAAAATAAAAAAATATATCATTTTGATATGAAAAGGCATTTTAAAAAGTAAACACAACTATATTTTTAAACAAATCCTAATTTTATAAATTTTAAAAATTAATATTTTTTAATTATTATTAATATTAATAATCACATAAACCTATAAAAAAAATTTGGGTGCTCTTGCTTTTTGGTTCATTTGGTAAAAGAAGCATAGGTGGTTGGAGTAGATGATAGGCTGCAACCTAAAAAGGAACTTGGGAATTATTCTACCTTTATCAAACCTAATGGAATTCAAGCTTACACATGAGCGAATCAAGTTTCGGGAAAAGGCATTTTACTTTTTGAAAAAAAAAAAAAAACATTGGGCCCTATTTAGCTTTTGTCTTCATTTACAATTTCATGTGTCAATGAAAAAAACAACTTAGGACGAGAAGGTCTACATCGAACCTAAAATTCATTAAAAAATACATATATAAGAAGGGAAAAAGATAAAAATAATAAAAATATTTTTATTTTTATTTTCAAGATTTACTCTAAAAAATAAAATAATAGTCAAGTGATAAAAAAAAAATTTAAAAGAAAAATATGCGAACGATTAGGGATTTCAAGTTAGCAAGTTCTCTTGATAGTTTGGCTCTTGAAAGTGATTATTCACCAACGTTAAAAAATATATTCATAATATATATATATATATATATATATATATATATAGTCTTATTAATTTTTTAAATGTTGATGAATTTCTTTAAAAAAAAATTAATGCTAACAAATTTTCCTAATAAAATTATTTTCTAACATATAATGATAAAAATAGTATTATATAAAAGTAATGTCGATCAACTCTCAAGCTTTTTGATTTTGATGAACATTTACTCAATGTCATGGAAAAGTGAGAAACAAATGGTTCACCAATTAATAATATAATTATATATCATTTTTATTGTTTTATTGATGATTCGGCCTTTAGTATTGATATTTCTTTAAATATCAAGATTTCCTATATCTTTCTTCTAAGCAAATTTGTTCAAGTTCAAATTGAATTCCAAACATAACATTCATATATATGAAGCTGATATATTATACTACAAAGTGCCTTAAAATGCATACAAATTAAGTCCCATAAATAAGAGAAATTATACAAATCTTATTATACACACGAGCATTATAAATAATAATAATAAAAAAAAAAACTTACAAAATCCAAACTTACAAAATCCACGGGCAAGCCTGAAGATCCCGGTACCACACACGACAGGTATTTCTCTCACCTCACTCCTGATCGGATTCCGGCCGAGCACACTAAACGTGCCGCCATTGTAAGGTCCATCATGTAAATAGACCCGAACATGACATCAATTGTATTTGGGCTGGTGGTGGAGTTATCTGGGCCTGCAACCCGGACAGCAGTTGGATTTGGACCGCCATTAACACTGTGCATGTAGAATTGCATACAGCAAGGGCAAAGAGAAATACAACAGCAAGGCAAAGAGAAGCAAAAGTTTGATGTTCATTGCCATGGCTAAACATTGGAACATTGAAATTAATTAATTGAGTATTTGATAAATTATTAAATAATTTCTAACATTGAAAGAAATTAATTCATTCATTTTCAGGCTAGCTTATGATGTAATTTTCTATTTATATGATTTTTTGTTCTTGGTTGTTGCTTTTGTTAGGTTTGAACCAGTTAAGTCAAATCACAAAAAAATTAATTGGATCGAACAAGTTTTGTTAAATTAATATCGTATTTGATCCAACAACTAAAAATTTAGTTTAAGTTAGATTTCAAGATCTATATCTTTTGTGTTAATTCCTAATGAAACCAAGCTTATCAATTAACTATAATTTAAAATGTGTGGAAATACGGGTTTTTACTATAACAATTCGTAGTAAAAACCTCTTTTTTTTCTTGAAGATTCTCCAAATAAGTATTTTTGTAGGGGTGTAATAGTCTTTTCAAGTGGACATGTTAGTCATTTGTGAATTTTATGAGGTTAAATTAAGAGGTATTTTCTAATTACTTTTACGGTTGTCATAACCTTAGGAGAAAAAAAAAAAAAAACCTTCGAATTTTTTTTAAAATTAATTATTTTTTTATTTTTTCCTGAACATTTAATTTTTTTCAAGAGTTGAACTTGATATTTTGTTTTTCACATTTAATTTTTTTAGATCAAATATATTATTTTTTTAAGGAATTGATTAGATATTAATTTTTTTAATTAGATCTATGTATAAATATTTTAATTCATAAATAATTGTTTTATATAAAAAAAATACAATGAAAAAATCAGTTTATTTAATTTCCCAACAAAATAAAAAATAAAAACCCACTCGCAGCGCGGTTGACATAGCTCTATAATGAACCCGCATCTTTGTAGCGTGCACTAGCAAATACCCTACCAAACTTCTGGAAGCCTTAATTAATGTTCTACAGTAGGGGCCCGCCACCCACAACTTCGAAAGCTATCAAGTGCAAGAGTCAAACTTTCAAAGTCCCATGGATGGCGAGGAGGATAAACTACAAGAACCCCTTCAAATTTTAAGAATGTTTTTCAATTTAACCCCTGACATAAAAAAATTGTGATTTTCTCTATGAATTTTCGATCCTGCTACAATTCTAGGCCTCTGAATTTAACCCCTCACGTGATGCAGACTTCAAGTACATGATACATGGTCCTTTTAACTACAAGTTCGGGATTTCACGAGTAAACTTCTGTTGCAGTTCATTTTCCCTGGGTCTTCAGAAAAAGTTCTATTTACTACTTTAAGTTTTTGTGAAGGTTTAATTTCATCTTTAAAGTCTTCTATTTTTTTAATACTTTTTTAGTCATTATTGTTTTAGATTTTTACATTTCCATCTTAAAACTTTGTTTTCCTCGTGTTTCAATCATTGAATGTAAAACGAAGAGAGAAAAAGTCATTATAGAATAAAGAGAAGAGAAACGGATTTTGACCATCTATATTCAATCCATAGAATGGTGATTTTTGTGTTAATGAGATCGTCATGATTTTTTTTTTTCTTTAGATTGGGGTATGTAAAGTACTTTTTTGTTTAATTTTTTAATTTTTAGATTAATTAAAGATTGTTTTGAGGTTGAAAATGAGATTATTATGGTTTCTAAAATATTTTTTTGGATTTTTTTTTTTATATAACAAGTTGAGATTTTAGGTATTTGCCAGTTCAAAAATGAAGTTGTTAATAAAAAAATACATGATTCGTCGAAACAAAAAAAATGCATAAATAAGAAATTAGGATTTCGTATAAATAATTAAATATTTTTTTCAAAATTTTAAGCCTTCAAACTTTTTCAAATTTTATTTTAATTGTCGTGAAATTAAACAATTAAGAATTAGCTTTGAAAATGGTCTTATTATCTATGCTCTTACTCTATTCCATAGTTTATTGCAGATATGTTATCGTTAACTAACAGAATTTTTTATAATATACTTATAAAATATCTACATATATAAAATTATTTTCCAAACCTGCTGTTATCGTGTCATTTATCACCAGAGAGAGAGAAGAAGAAGAAGAAAAATCACATGGTACTGTTATTTATTGCAATAATAGGCTCAACGAACACAAAAGATTGGGGATGGAAAGTAGAACTTGTATATAAATAACTGGAAAAAAAAAAAAAACGCAATGCCTCCTCGCCGATCAGTAGTGTAACAATGTCACATTGTATCCAATGATGGCATCAAATCCAACCATCGAGTGGGTCTTCGCCAGGCAATATCCACGGGCAAGCCTGAAGATCCCGGTACCACCGACGACAGGCATTTCTCTCACCTCGCTCATTATCGGATTCCGGCCAAGCACGCTAAATGTGCTGCCATTGTAAGGTCCGCTAATGAACCCAACAGTGAGTGACATTAGAAGGCTGAACTCGTTTTGTGAGGACATGCCATAAATCCCTTGTGCGCGTCCTACAACTGTGGAGTTCGGGTCGGGTGTGACTGTGAGCGGGTTGTCCATCATGTAAATAGACCCGAACATGGCGGCAGTTGCATTTGGGCTGGTGGTGGTGGAGTTATCAGGGCCTGCAACCCTGACAGCAGTTGGATTGGGACCGCTAATAACATCGTGCATGTAGAATTGGATACGAGTGGCTTTAACCTTCAAGGCGTCTGTGCTTTTGCAGGAGAAGACAACAGCGAGGGCAAAGAGAAGCAAGAGTTTGCTGTTCATTGCCATGGCTAAACACTCGATGAGAAGTTTGAACTGATAGTGCAAAAGCCATAGGAGAGGATGGTGTTATATATAGGAGAGCTCGGTGCTGCTCCTGGTTGACAAATTCCATGAAAGATTTTTCAAATCGTAGAAATGTACTTGCCGGTTTCCAGACGGTGCCAGTCTTCGATGGTTACATGAGTTTTTCCTCTTGTCAAGGCTCTAGCAATTGTGTTCATACGTTGAGATTAGAATGTTGCTGTTTTTTTTTTTTTCATATATATATATAAGGAATAGATCCCCTCTCCACCAATCGATTGTCCAGATTAAGTTTAAGCTTATATCTTGATTACCAAAATAAAAACAATAAAAAATAAAAAAAAGAAGAGAGAAATGGATCACATGAAACATTGAAAGAAATTAATTAATTATTAAATTTAGTATTTGATAAATTATTAAATAATTTCTAACATTGAAATAAATAAATTTATTTCCAGAATATTTATTTTTTTATTAAATTATATTTGAATATTAGATAAATATTTTAGTGTCAAGATAACTTGAGTTATGTGATTGATTATTTTTATTAAAGTGTTTTCAAAAAAAATTAAAAGAATATTTTTATTTAAAATTAATATTATTTTAATATATTTTTAAAAAGAGAACTTTCAAAATAATCGGGACCACGCTAACCCTTCAAAACTTCTGGAAGCTTTAGTTAATGTTCTGCATTAGGGGCCCGCTACCCCCAACTTAAAAAGCGCAAGAGTCATAATTTCAGAGTCCCATAGATGACGAAGAGGATAAACTACAAGAACAACTCCAAACTTTAAGAATTTGATCAATTTAACCCCTAAAATAAAACATAATGTAATTTGCTCTATGAATTTTCGATCTTGCTACAATTCTAGGCCTCTGAGTTTATCCTTAAAAAACCCAATAGGAATTCATTTTTCAGTATAGAATTGAAGATTTAAAGGGGATTATTATTTAGAAAGTTTCTTGAGATTTGTGAAGTTATTTAATTATTTTTCTAAACCCTTAATTCAAGTAACCGATACAAATGTAGCTTTTAAATAGAAAATCTCCAAACCTCAGGGGAGGTTTTACAATTATTGAATGTAATACTCCACGTAATATTTTCTATTTTTCATTCTTCATAAAAAAAAATACAGAATATTATGTGTTGTGGCGTAATTCAATTCGCTTAAAGTTTAAAGCCATCTTTTGATTATTATTATTATTATTATTTTTGGGCGGAGAAATTTATGTGCACAGCTTCTTCTGCCAGCGCCTTGAAGTCGACGGATGCAAGGGATACGTGCAAAGCGACGTCGCCTCTCGGGGATGAGACAAATAGGATAAACTATTTGTAATTAACTCCGTGAATTTTCAGTCCTCTACGAATTTTAAGCCTTCCATGTTTCTTTTTGACAAACATAACAGAACTCCATATTCTTACAAAATATAATTAACTCAATTTGCATTTTATAATATTTCCTTTCGATTATCACATAAGATTCTCCTTGAGATTTGTTGAGTTATTTAAAGCATGTTTAAAAGTGTGTCTGTAATTATTTTTTAATGTATGTTTTATATTAAAATATATTAATATGATGTTTTTTTTATTTTTAAAATCAGTATATTAAATTTCAACTGATCTGGGAATTAACTCAATTTACATTGTATAATATTTCCATTCAATCATCACATAAGATTCTCCTCGAGATTTGTTGAGTTATTTAGGGCATATTTAGGAATGTTTTAAAGTATTTTTTATATCAAAATGCATCGGCATGATTTTTTTTATTTTAAAAACATTATTTTTAAAATCAAAATATTAAATTTTAAATTAACAAGTCATCTGGGAATTAACGACCGACAGATCAACTATACTTGCCGTAAAGAAATTGAACCCGTGATGGAAATCGTTCTTCACCTAACCATGGAAAATCGTTCTTCACCTAACCAAGGATCGCCACCTACTCCTCATCAAATTAGAAAAACACAAGGGAAGAGCCAACAATCAATTCAAGACTCGTAAAATTATCGCATGCTGATTATAAAAATCTAGAAGAGGGAGGAGCTTCTTAAATTAAATTAATTTAAGCTTGTGATTTCATAAAATTAAAATTAAATTAGGGACCAAACTGACTAAATTTCCAAACTTCAATAATCATTGTAATTTGACAAACATAAATCTAGATACGAGGCAGGCATGGGAACCACTTACCACTCTCCAACTCCCTGCTCTGCTCCACTTACACCCCAACTCCCCGCGCCCTCCCTCCAGCCGACAATTGAAGAATTCGGAAATGACGCCAACCGGAATTCTTGCTGGACTGTTTCTCCTTCTAGCTCTGTACTGTGGCGTAGACCCATGGAAGCAGAGTGCAATCTCAGGATTCCCAGACTTCAAGTCATACAAAGTTGAAATGCCTCCTTGGTCACTACTCCCTAAAGAGAAGGATGAAGAAAACTCACTCCAAAGATCAGAGATCAAGTTCTTGAATCAGATTCAAGGCCCTGAAAGCATGGCCTTTGACCCTCTTGGTCGTGGTCCTTACACTGGTGTTGCCGATGGCAGGATTCTCTTTTATGATGGCCAAAAATGGACTGATTTTGCTTACACTTCAAGCAACAGGTCAGCGTCCTCCGCCTTTAATTTCTTGTTTTTCTTTTATTATCCTGCTTGGAAAAGGTGATGAGCTAGTTTTCTTGATGGGTTTTTTCTATTCTCTTGTTCTGTTTTTGAATTTTGAGATTGAGTCCCTCAAGGATGGCGAGTGTTGTGGTCGGGGCTTGGGGGTGTTCTTTTTCACTGCTCTTGCAGAATTTTGAGTTTTGCTTGGAATAATAGGAGTATCATGGTAGTTTTAAATGACCTTTAGTGTGACAGATAAAAATGTGAAATGCCATCCAGTTTGAGATTGTTGAGCTTTCGCTAATGTTATTTGATATAATTTTTGCTTCATTCAGACATACGGAAGGTGCAATCAGAGAAGGAATGAAAATAATATACAAACACAATTAGAGTCAATGAATTACGTGTCTGATTTATTTAAGCTCGTGCGAATTTCATGTCCCTCAAAGTCAATCTATTGTCTGTAATTGAACTAACTAGCGATGTGTTCAAGCGATGCAAATAGAGACCTGAATTTGTCATATGTTGCCTCAATCTGTTCTCATCAACCATCTATAAAACTATTATCCAGTTATACCAGTTCTTAGCTTTCGCTACCTGTTTTAGGTTTCGCCTGGTTATCTTTTGAATTCTACTTTTAACTTATATCTTTGTTTTTAATCTTTCATTTGGGGTTCAGATCAGAAATATGTAATCCTCAACCGTCGCCTTTGAGTTATTTGAAGAATGAGCACATTTGTGGCAGACCTTTGGGGCTCCGATTTGACAAGAAAACTGGTGATTTATACATAGCAGATGCATATTTTGGGCTGATGAAAGTGGGGCCAGAAGGTGGGTTAGCAACATCACTTGCAAATGAGGCAGAAGGGATCCCTCTGCGGTTTACCAATGATCTAGACATTGATGATGAAGGAAACATTTACTTCACAGATAGCAGTACAACATATCAGAGGAGGTTGGTTGTTGATAGCACTTCATTTTTACTAACCATTCATTTAGAGAAGTGTTTCTTTTTTCCCCCTTCTGTGTGGAACAGAATGCTGAGGACATATATTTAACAATTGTAGGAGCATTTTATTGCATCCATCCTTTAGGGCATGGAATGCGATACTCGGGATTTCTCTTGTTGCCTTTTCAAATGCATTAAAACGTTTCCCTTGAAGAGACATTGAAAATGCCATTTGAGCTGGAACGCAAAGAGAACAATGCAGTTGAGAAGAATCTATCATCTTCTCAAAAGAGGAGTGTCCAGTTTATTGAAAGTAGAGCATGTCCATATCTGTGATTGTGTGGTTTTTCTTCCTTCTTCTTCTTCTTTCTTTCTTTCCTTTTTTTTTTTTTTGTTGGTGGTAATATAAGGGGCAAAAGAACCAGGAACACAATAAACTAAATTATACAAGCTCTAGGGGTGGCTATCTCAATAAAGTAGGCCAAAGCCCTGCTGAGGGTGGGCAAGATGGGTGATTTACCAGCTGCATGTTCACACCCAAGTTGGAAAGACAGTCAATGAATGAGTTGCCTTTCCTGTACACATGCCTAACTGAAACTTCCTGCTGTTTTTCCATGAGCAACTTGAGGTCCATTTTCAGTTTTCTCTTCTGCGACAATCAACTGGAAGTCAGTGTCAAGAGCAGTTGTATTATGTGATTGTGTGTTTATATATAGTTATATACTTGCAAATGCATGCTCAAACACAAGTCCAGACATCCATTTATTTATTGATTGATTGACTGATCGGTCAGGTTTTGACAAGATAAATAAGTGGTATTTCTAAGGATTTTGAATTTGTAATACCCTGTTTCATGTTTTCTCTGCAGTCAAATTGTTGTGTGGTGAATTTTTAACTAACTAAATGCATGGCTAAAATATTTATAAACTATCAGTGGAACCTGATTTCTGTTGGTTGAGAAAATTGCTTCAATCTCTAGTACTATACAGAGTAACTTGCTACAAAAGCTTCCAAATTGAATTTCTTGTGTTGTCCTTTCAAAAGCACTGGGAAATTTGAGTTCTTCCCAAGGGTTTCTTGTGTACTCCTTTGCTTTTCACGCTAGTACAGTCAACATGCCTGCTAAAATTGTACTATGGTTCCTAGCAAAAACTATTGAACTTGAACCTGCAGAGATGCAAACTCCACCCCTAAAGCTCTCAAAGGGAAAAAAAGATACAATTATATACTGTAAAAGAATAGAACTTTGTTCTGATGACAATGAAAATATTGAACAGATGAACTACCAGAGCTAGGATCACTAGAGGAAACAGTAGAACGATTCGCAAATGGGGACACTCTATTTCCAGCAATGCTTTCTCTTGAAGCAGTTTTATTTTCTCTTTTGTTAAATGTCACTGTGAGGTTTGTATGCATGGATTTTAACACCATTATTTTTCAGGAACTTCATGCAGTTGGTTTTCTCTGGGGAGAGCAGTGGGAGGGTTCTAAAGTACAATCCAACTACCAAAGAAACCACTGTCCTTGTGAGGAATCTTCAATTTCCAAATGGTGTGTCCCTAAGTAAGGATGGGTCCTTCTTTGTGTTCTGTGAAGGATCCATAGGCAGGTGCTTCTCTTTTCATCCTTTTCATTATAAAATACTAAAACCTTTGTTTGGTATCATCTTTATGATATCCAGACTACTTGTTATAATATTGTCTGGTATCCATCATTGTATTATCCAAACTGACTGATAGAAAATTGTTACACTATATAAAGCTTCTAGAGGTGACCCCTAAAACTTGTCACCGGTCCCCACCAATGAAAATGAATGAAAGAGTCATTTGGACTAATGGATCAATGCTATGTCAATTTTGAGATTTATATTATACACTTAAACTATGGTTGAATTATCAATTAACTAAGTCAACAGAAATCATGTTTGCTTGAAATCTGTGAGGTCTCGCAACCTTAACAACTATCATCTACATCTTGATTATCTTGTATGATACATTCATCATGTTTGCATATATGCATGTGTCAATGTTGATTGTTTCTACACTAGTTGAACTACACTCTATATACTAACACAAAAATGTATACTAATATGCATCTTTCACTATTGATTTGGTTCAGTAGAAACATCAAATATTACCTCGTGCCCTTCTGAAAACAAAAGTTTTTAGTTCTGCCCTTGCCTTTACCAGGATGCTATCTATGTGCATCACCCATGACCTGAGCTTTAAGTGTAGTAGACACAGCACAAATTTCGCTTGTTGATTTAGACTTGCATACAGTGAAGGTTACACAAAGAGACACACAGTGAAGAAAAACATCTAAGAACCATTGTGGCCTGTTTCATATTGCTATTGACTTCTAGAAAAGAAGGCACCCTATTTTGCGTTATTTGAATAATATTTAACTTCAGTGGACACTGCAGTAGTGTTTGGAAGAAACTACATCTTAATTTGCTGTACTTTATCATCAAAGTTTTTCGTTTGAATTGAGTGTCTTCCCAACTTAGAAGATGTTTGGCATTGAGGTGGAACCAACTTTTTGTCAAAAGTTGAATTTGTTTTCTGCTTCAAATGATTAATTTCTTTTAGTGTTTTTAGATTGTTTTAATGTGTTGATGTTAAAAATAAATTTTAAAAATAAAAAAAAATATATTATTTTAATATATTTTCAAGCAAAAAATATTTTTAAAAAGCAACGCAATCAGTCAGGAGCAAGTGGGGATTTTGTTCCCTTCTCTGCTGTTTCTTGTTTCTTACTTTTGAAGTGTGAATGCAGATTACGCAAGTACTGGCTGAAAGGTGAGAAAGCTGGAACTTCAGAAGTTTTAGCCATCTTACCTGGATTTCCTGACAATGTCAGAACAAATGAAGAAGGTAACTTTTGGCTAGCAGTCCATTGTCGTCGGAGCTTTTACACTCACATAAGCGCACAATACCCAAAGCTAAGGACATTCCTGCTCAAGCTCCCAATTCCAACGAAGATTCATTACCTGCTTCAAATAGGGGGCTGGCCCCATGGTTTAGTTGTCAAATACAGCCCAGAAGGTAAGCTCTTGCAGATATTGGAGGACAGTCAGGGAAAGGTTGTGAAAGCAATCAGTGAAGTGGAAGAGAAAGATGGTAAACTGTGGATGGGGAGTGTTTTGATGCCTTTTGTCGCAGTTTACAACTTGGATTAAGGAAGAATGGTGTTCGCAACAAATGGTTATCCTCATAAATAGTTTGCAGAGATTCAGTAAGCTGTATTAATTAGCCATGTTTTTTATAATTTTTTTGATGTGCCCTGACTAGAACTGCAAGGACTTTTTGGAGGAAACTCTCTTTAACTTATTTTGATTTGGGAAATGATACGGGTCGCGAATTTATGAAGATCACCAAAAATCCTGCTAACCATTGATTCGTGTCATATTTGTTGCCTGAAATTCCTGCAATGTATTTGCGTTCTTTTGATTTATATTTTGCAACCAGTATTCCTGGTGGGTCAACTCGGTAATTTACTAGTTGAGTTTTATATCAAATCAATTAAAAGTCGATACAGTTAAAAATTGGTTAAAGTTAAGGGTGATTATTTTTAGTTTAGTTTTGGTTTTTATAAAAAAAAAAAAAATTAAACTAAATGTTTTTTTTTTAAAAAAGCGAAACTAAACCGAAACCAGTTTACACTAATTAGTTTTTGTTTGGTTCAGTTTTTTAAGATAAAAATTGATTCAAACTGGTTTGGCTTGATTTTAACGTAAATTTTAAAAAAAAGTTGGGCCAACCCTTTTAAATTATTATTAATGATAAAAAAAAAATAACAAAACAGAATTTTAAAGAAATATGGTTGGAATTGCTTTTCAAAGTGTTTTTTATAAAAAATATATTAAAATAATATTTTTTTTATTTCTTTAAAATATTTTTCATATTAGCATATCAAAATAATCTAAAAATATTAATTTAAAGTAATAAAAAATAAAATATTCTTAAATTTTTTTAAAACTATTTTTGAATAGTAAAAATAAATAGGCCTAAAGTCCAATAGTGCGTTGTGGATCGTTAAAAGTAATCCGTCTGCAACTGCAAGCTGCTTGCAAGCCCAAGCTAGCAGGTCTAGGGCAAACAACATTGCTCTGTTTTACTGTTTTGGCAAAGGATCTTCCTTTCCACAAAAGAGAAGGAATTACAGAGAAACACATCAATCAATCAATCAATCAATCAATATCCGACTAGAACAAGGAGATTTTCCCCACCTAGCTGTTATATATTTGTATGTTTTTAATAAACTTGATTAAAAGAAGCTCCTGCTGATATCTCTCCTTGAGCGAGAGAAAAAGCTCGGCAGAAAATCTTCTAAAGTTTCTCTCTCCATCTAAACACAAGAAACCCAAAAACCAGATTTTGGGGTTTTTGCAAAGCTCTGAAGTTTAGCCATGGATCTTCATAATACATCATATAATGGCTACGAGGAGGATGGATACTACGATGATGATGGTGATGATGATTACGGTGACTACAACAACCATATATATATGATGACGACGACAAAATTGGTGATATGGATGCTGGCTACGATGATGGTGGTGGTGAGGATTGCTTGGCATGTCGGAGCCAGAGATCATTAGGCAACGTCAGGAGGCTGATATCACAAGAATCTCAACTGTGCTCTCTGTATCGAGAAACGAAGCAAGCACCGACTTCGTCTCTATGGTTGTGGAATGTTTTCAAAGTAGAGGATGAATGGTTTGGTAACGAAGAAGACGTGCGTAACTTTTCATATGACATCGTACCAGTGTAAAAATTTATAATAAAAAAATATTTTTAATATTAATAATAATTATTTTTTTTCAAATTTATTAGTTATTTTATTAATAATATTAATTACAATAAAAAAATATTTATAATGCAAATAATACTATTTTTTATATGAATATTTAGAATAATAATAAAAATAATTATATTTATAACATAAATAATTATATTAAAAATTTCAAGGATGCTTACAACACATAATAATATTTTTTTTGTATCAATACTTTGAGTTATAATAAAAATAATAATATTAATAACACAAATAATATTATTTTTTTATCTAAACACTTTGAATTATATAAAAAAAAAATTATAACATACATTATTATATTAAGACATGTGGGTAGGGGCGCGGGCGCGTCCAGACCCTACTTGGAGATTGGTGTAGATGCATCATCACCCACCATGGGTTTGGGCGTGGTTGGGTGCTCCAAGTTAGGAGTAAACGTGTCCAAGCCCACCTTGGGGTTGGGTGTGGAGGAGTTTAGGCGAGCACGCGTCTAGCCCTAACTTGGATGTGAGTGTGGTTAGGTGCTCCAAGTTGGGCGTGGACACTTCCACGCCCACCTTGGGAGTGGGCGAGAACGCATTCAGGCCCAATTTCTGATTGGACGTGGACACACCTAGACTTTTAATTATAATAAAAATAAAAATAATTATTACACAAATAATATTATTTTTAATATTAATAGTTTAGGCGAGCACGCCATAACCAACTTGGGGTGGGGCATGGATGCGTCCAGCCTCAACTTAGGTCTGGGCGTGGCAGCGTCCAGACCCAAATTGGGTGTGGGCGTGGACGCTTCCACACCCACCTTAGAGTTGCGCGTGGACACGTCCAAACCCAACTTGGCTATGGGCATGGACACGTCCAGGCCTAAATTCGGGTTGGGTATGGATGCATCCAAGCCCAAATTTGGGTTGGGCGTGGACGCGCCTAGACTTTTAATTATAATAAAAATAAAAATAATTATAAAACAAATAATACTATTTTTAATATTAATACTTTTAATCATAATAAAAATAAAAATAATTATAACACAAATATTTTTTTTTAATATTAATAAAAAAAAATTTCTAATTTATTAATGATAATAATAATAATAATAATAACAACAACACAAATGATAATATTTTTAATATTCACACTATTAATTATAATAAAAATAAAATATTTATAACATAAATAATTGTATTAAGAATTTCAAGGATGATTACAACACAAATAATAATATTTTTATATCAATACTTTGAGTTATAATAAAAATAATAATATTTATAACACAAATAATATTATTTTTTTATATGAACACTTTGAATTATAAGAAAAAATAATAATATTATAAAACACATTATTATATTAACACGTGTGGTTGGGTGTGGACGTCTCCTCGCCCACTTTTGGGTTGGGCGTGGACGCTCGAGTTTGGGCGAGCATGCGGAACCAACTTGGGGTTGGGCATGGATGCTCGAGTTTGGGCGAGCAGACGCACACGTGTGGTTGTGTGTGGACGTCTCCTCACCCACTTTTGGGTTGGGCATGGACGCTTGAGTTTGGGTGAGCACGCGGACCCAACTTGGGGTTGGGCATGGACGCGTCCAGACCCAACTTGGGTATGGACATCGCTAGGTGCCCCAAGTTGGGGGTGGACGCGTCCAAGCCCACCTTGGGGTTAGGCATGAGCGTGGACACGTTCAGACCCAACTTGGATACGGGCGTTGCTGGGACCCACCCCATTTAGGGATGGGCGTGGATGTCTTTAGAGCCAACTTCGGGTTTGCTAAAGATAATTAAGTCTTTTACCAAGACCCAAGCGCCAGGTGGCACTCGGGTCTGGCATGAGCAAGGGCAGGACCGCCCAGGCTCGAGTTTGTCCAAATGCCACGTAGTGTTTGGGCTGCCTTAGCCAACCAGGCCGCCTAAGTGCCGACTGTCCTTGCAAGGCAGCCCTAGCACCAGGTGCCCGCTTCTCATGGCCTATAGTTCCCCCAAAACTTGTGCTGACCATTTTCTCCTCAACCATCTCTTCAATGCTAAATGCACCCCAGCGAAAAGACAACCTCATCCATCACATGCTGCCCTTGCAACTCTTTGTGTTAAGGGTTTGGCTGTCATTACATTGTCTCAATTCATAATGTTTTATGTCTATATAAACAGTAACAAAGGCACTGAGTCCTTTTAGAGTATGCTTGGCAGTATGGTAACAGTTGTTTTCCAAATAACTTTTCGTGCCGAAATATATGCCAATAATTTTTTTCATTTTTCAAAAATTATTTTTGACATTAACACATCAAAACGATCCAAAACATACAAACCGTATTAAATTTTAGTAAAAAAAAATTAAATTTTTTGAGAACGTCGTTTCAACCGCATTCCCAAATAGTTCCTTATATTAGGTAATGTAATAATTATATATATATAAAAAGACAAATTACTATAAAAAGCTAAAATCTTATTCAAAGAGCATGGCATACTAGAATAATTTTTAAGTATCATTATAATTATTTCTCGATTTTATTTAAATATAAAAAAAAATAAAAATAAGGAGGGCCTAGAGAATTAAGTCTGGCGTGTTTGGACTCGGTAAGATGGCCTCGTTGTGCCTTAGCCTCGGAGTTTAGAGCTTAGACTTAAAAAAATTTGAAAGGTGATTAACAAAATGTCACCTATTGTGACAATTTCTCATCTCTGGAGATGATGGGAAATCAGATTAAAGTTTTTGAACTCTAGAAACTATAATTTCAACTTTTTTTCCCCCCAAAACACGGAAAAAAATACTTCTAAAATTTATTTTCAATAACAAAACATAATTTTATTGGCATGAAAACTCAAAAAAAATCAAATAATTTTTTTAAAATCTCAATCTACTTTTCTCAGGATCATTAAAGGTAAAAATTACCTTTATTAAGTTCTTTCTTCTCTTAAAAAAGAGTTTGTAAACATTAAAATCAGGGCTATTGTTCCTGAAATTTGATTTTCTAATCTCTCTCTCTCTCTCTCTCTCTCTATAAATATATATAACATTCTCTCAAATGCAAAGCATGTGAAGTTTTGTAATTGAAATATAAATGTAAAAAGTTACAGGAATCAAAGTGCAATGCAATTTGAATTGTAAACATGAAAAAGAAGGCCGGTTTCTTTGCCAATATCAATCCCTGTTTATAAGAAAAAAAATTATACAATATGTTAAAGGAATCAATGTCTCTCTAATCATCCTTTTATTGTTTACCAAAACATAAATCATTGCAAATTGAAACAATATAATGATATGATTATCCTTGCTAAAAAAACTTATTAAGCATGCAGTTGAGGATGAGATTATTTTTATTGAAAAATATATTTGGTATTGAAAAAATAATTGGGAATAAAATGGTTCGTTCAAGTTTTTTGAGTAGTGATATAAATATTGATTAGTCATTCAGGGTATAAATTTTTAACCTTTGGATATGGGGCTTTTTTTATCCTTTTTTTTTAATTGAAACAATTCAAATACAACTTTGAAATTTTGAATGGTCAGCATGAGTTTTGAGGGAGTAAACAATAAAAAAAACAAGAAAGGGAAAAGAAAGTGGGTATGTGCAAGCATGCTAGACTATAGTCAGTTAAGTTTAATATTATTAATATTATTATATTTATTATTATTAATATTATTATTTAAAAAATTAAAAAATATATTATTACTATTTAAAAAAACCATAAATTAAATTTTAATCATAAAATTATTATTATTATTATTAAATTTGAAAAAAAATATTACTATTGAAGAAAAACCATAAAATTGATTTGAAAGGTAAAATTAAAAACTATAAGAACTTGGATCATGCATGTTTAATATTATTATTAATATAATATTAATAAATTTGAAATTTTTTTTATTATTTTTGAAAAGCAAACTATAGAGTTGATTTGAAGGATAAAATTAAATAATAATAATAATAATAATATTGTTGATGTTGTTGTTGTTGTTTTTATTATTGTTAATATTATTTATATAATTGTTAATAAAAAAATTTTAAAAAAATATTATTACCATTGGAAAAAAAATATAGTAACAAGGTTTGGCGTGGTTTCAGACGTAATGGTGCTTCGATCTAGCATGGTTTCCAGGTTTGGTTAGGTCTGGCATGGTTCCAGACGAAAGGATGCTTGGGTCTGACTTAAAGGTGAGCAAAAAGAATGATAAACCGATTAAACTGAAAAAAAATAACAAAAAAAAAACAAACCAAGAAAAAAATTGATTAGAATATTTTTAAAAAATTCCGGTTTGGTTTCGGTTTTGTAATGTAGAAACCGGTTAATCCAAACCGAACTAGCTCAACTAACATTTAAACCCACTATAAAAGAAAACCCTAAAACTAAACTTCACAGTTCACAATCCTTCAACTCTCAGTCGCCACTCATCGCAAATGTCTTGCAAAGTGTCCCTCTCTCACCACTCTCTTTCTCTAATTCTCTCATTATTCTTTGATTCTCTAGTTGAGTTGTTATGCTCCTTGACAGTCAATCTCCACCCCTGACCCCATTCTTTCTAGCTCAAGAACTTCTATTTTGAATCTAAGTTTCTAGCTTTCCCCGTTCCGTGTAAGCTATTCCATGCGATGTCTTTCACAAAGGTACAAGGATATGATAACCGATAAAGCTAGTGAATCTTTTCTTCCCTCGTAGGAACTTGGTCTCTCTAATACGTCAATTAATATGGTAGATAGATCATGCTTTTTATTATTTAAAATGAGTTTTTATTAAAATTAATAGTTGTAATACTATTTGACAAATTATTCAATCATGTCACTTTTTTTAGATGAGATTGGATATTTTATGCTTATATTTGAAACCATTGTTTTTTTTTTTTATCAATTATATATCAGCCTAATATAGAAAAAATGGTAAAAACATTATACATTAATATTCAATGGGAATTAAATAGTCTTTTGATTGTTAATTTTTATATGGTTTTCATGGATGTTTTTTATATAGTCACATAAAGATTATAAAAATATTATTTATTTATTTATTTTTGAAACCTTTTTTTATATTATAATAAGTTTTTGTTTAAAAAAAAATGTTTTCATAAAAAAATAATTCAATAAGAAAACATGAGCTTCGCCTCTAGATATAACTTTTTTCACTATATGGTTTAAATTATTGAAATTCTTGTGAATAATTGGTTTGGTTATCTTGGATTTATATATTAAAAAACAATATTGTTAATAAAAATAGATAACTTTTTCATAAGATTTGGTTGATGATGTTTTGTGCTAATGTTTTAATTTGATTTCAAATAGTTAGATCCACCTAAAAAACAACAAACTAAGCTCTCATTTGAGATTGTGGTTCAAATAAAGGTTGGTTAAAATTTAATTATTTTTATTTAAAATTAATTTTTTATACACTTTTGAATTATTTTGATATACTGATATAAAAATTAAATTTTAATAAATAAATAAAATATTATTTTAATATATTTATGAGTAAAAAATACTTTGAAAGATAACTATTATCATATTTTTCAAACATTCCTTATTAGCAATAATAGATACAAAGCCACTACACCATTATACCATACCATTGCTAAAAATCTAAAAGGCATGACTATTTTACTATACAAAATACTTTACCCTTTCATATTTTACTATGAACATGCTGTTCAAGAATTTGCTTTTTTTTTTCTTTAAATTTATCCTCAAACTATTTTTTATACAACTGCATCATTTTTTAGCTAAATTCAAGGGCAATTTAATTAACTTTGTTGACTATAAACAAAATTAAGAGACAAGGAACCAAACTAGAAAAGACACCATAAATGGATGATGTTTTTAAAGTTCATACAATAAGTTTAATTTAGTCCTCACACTTTAAAAATTATACATGTTTAGTCTCTTAATATTTTTTTTTTCAAATCAATTTTGATATAAAAAGTTCATTTTTCTAATTTTTTGGTTCTTGGATTAAGCGGGAGGAAGGGAGATTATTGAATTCCAGCGGCAAAGAAAAAAAAATATCATTGACATTAATTTTAATCACCAAAACGGTCAATTTTTATTTCAAATAATTCCATTTGATGAGTGAATTTCATATTAAGTGCTTTTGTTTTTTACATTAAAAGTGCCCAAAAAACAAATATGAGCCTGAGAATATTTTTGTTTTTGGGTTTTGGGATGTTGTTTGTGACTATGGATAAATTAATATGTTTCTAAGGTGTTTTGGGTAAAAAAAAAATAGCTTTTTGAATAAAAAAAATCATAAATCCTAGTTTCCTAGCCACCATAATGACTAAAATTTAGGTAAAATCAGATGACATGTCGTCTATTTTTTTTAAAACAAACAATTGAGGCGACAATAAAAATAAGACCCCAGCACCTGGACCTTAAAAAATGAATCAGTCCAGCAATGCTTGATCTTTTTTTTATATATATTTTGAAAAAAATATAAAAAAGTATTAATTAAAAAAATTAATATTTTGTTTTTGGGTTTTAGGATGTTTTTGTGACTATGGATAAGTTAATAAGTTTTTAGGGTGTTTTGGGTAAAAAAAAATAGCTTTTTGAATAAAAAAATCATAAATCCTTGTTTCCTAGCCACCCATGATTAAAATCTAGGCAAAATCGGACAATACGCCGTTTATTTTTTTAAAACAAACAATTGAGACAAAAACTACAATAAAAATAAGGCCCCAACACCTGGACCTTAAAAAATGAATCAGGGACAACAGTGCATGACCTTTTTTATATTATATATATATATTTTGAAAAAAATATTTTTTATTTGTATTTAAATTAATATTCATTTTTTCTTTTATTTTGTTTATATAACATTTTTTAAATGAAATATTATTTTTTAATTAGTTTGTGTGTGTTTAATTTTTGAGGAAATTATTTAAATTTATCTATAATTTTTTTTATGTTTTATATAAATAAAAAAATAATTTTTTAGATAATATTTGTAATATGTGTAACCTTACATAATAATTTTTTTCTTTTTATTTTATTTAATAAATTTCATGCATATCTAGTTTTATTATCATTTAATTGAATAAAAAATTAATTTTGATAAATAAAATCATTCAACACAACTAAATGAAAGGTCCGTATTGGAATACAAAATATTTTAATCTATACAAGTTTATTAGTTTTTCATTTTTATTATATTAATATCTTAAATATTTTTTTACATATATAATTCTTAATTTATTTAATTATATATATATATATATAAATTTTTAAATTTACACTTATAATTTGTTTTTACAAATACATGATAAAAAAAACATGCATGTAAAATTTCTTTTTATAAAAATAAAATAAAATACGTGACACGGGTCAATTAGCTTGCATAGCAAACCTCGTCCATCGTTTAGCTTCCAGTGCGCACAAAACTACACCAGAAACAAAACTAAAACCTCCACTCTCCCTCCGCTCGCACGTTCGTTTCTTTCGCTGGAAACCCCAGAGAGCCGAAACGTTTCGGTCTGACACCAAAAACAGAGCCCTAAAAAGGTTTCATCTTCTTTCTTTCTTTCTTTCCAACTTCCACCGATAAACCCTAAACCCAAGTTTTTATCGAATTATTTAATTCACAAGTTTATTCACCAATTTTAATCTTTCTCTCCAGATTGCGTCAATTAATCACGTCGTGATTTTTGTACAGATTTCAGTTTTAAAATGGTGAGTTAGGGTTTTCTTTTGTTATTATTTATGATTATTAGGTTTAATAAAGTTTCTTTTTTTTTTTTTAATTTTTTCTTTTTTTGTAGCAACGAGATATTCGAAAATGGTTTATGAAGGCACACGATAAAGGCAATGACAATGCTGCTACCAATGCTGAGAAGAAACCTCCTCCAACTGAGCCGAAGACCGAAACACCTGTAGGCAATTTACCCCCTGGATGTTATGTTTTGATAAATGCTTGCTTGGTTGATTGACTGTACGTTAATTTTTTATGGGATGCATGTTTCATGTCATGGTTTTAGGGTATAAAGATTGAAGATTGGAAATAAAAATATTTGGCATGCCGATGGCTAATGGGCCTCATTTGTTTTGCAAAGAAAAAAAAAATGCAGAATTTAACTTTGGGAAGTTGAGGAAAACAGTATTTCGGACTCGGTTATTAGGGTGTTTTGTTGCTGTGATTACTGTCTAATAGAGAGTGATTAAGCTGAATGGTTGTGCTAGGTTATGTTTTCTGGAGAAAGTATTTTGAACTAGAATATTGGATATTTGAAATAGTATTTTTTTTTTTTAAGTTCTATTATTTCTTCGCTTCTCTAATAAGAAAGGGGAGTTGTTGATATGTGGTTTATTTATTTTTTTGGGGTATAATTAGGTGTGTGGAGGTCAAGAAGGTTCAGGGAGGAGGAAAACTAGCAAGTATTTTGCGGCAAATAAACAGAAGCAAAAAGAGGATAAAGAAGTAGAGGATCTTCCTGCTAAGAGAAAAGCTCAAAATGATGGTGTCCGATCTGTGAAACCCCCACCTTCTAAAAAGGTTCACAAAGTTGATGATGAAGAAGAAGATGATGACTTTTCCTTGCCCAAGAAGAAGAATGATGCTTCTCCTAGTAAGAAATTGAAGAGCAGTTCAGGCAGGGGGATTGCTCAGAAACCTGTACATGTTAACGAAAGTGATGAAGATGATGTGAAGGATACTGAATCTCCTCTGAAATCTGGTGGCAGAGGTCGTGGTGGTAGGGGTGTGTCTGGGGCACCATCTGGTGGAAGGGGCAGAGGTGGTGGACGGGGAGGATTTATGAACTTTGGTGAGAGGAAAGATCCTCCACACAAAGGAGAAAAGGTAAATGGCAAACGGGATTTGTCTGATTCAATTAGTTATACCAATTAGTAAATATTTTATGTTAACATCAAATCTAAATTGTTGGCATCAGGAAGTCCCTGAAGGTGCTCCTAATTGTTTAGCTGGTTTAACTTTTGTGATTAGTGGAACGCTTGACAGGTATTTCTGCTTGTGCATAAATGTATTGTACTTGGTTATTTAGAAGAATATTGATATATTTTCTGTTTGTGCATGTTAAGATAATTTGGAGGTTGTCTTATATGTTACACTTTTTTGCTGCTTTGACAATGCCTGTTGCAGTGTCATTTCCATGTGATAAAACTAACCATGTTTTGAATTTGGACCATGCTTACAGTTTGGAAAGAGAAGAGGCAGAAGACTTGATTAAAAGGCATGGAGGTCGTGTTACTGGATCTGTCAGCAAGAAAACGGTCATCTACATTTCTATCCTGTTGTTTCTTGGATTCATGTGGCAGTGTTGGTATTTGATTAATTCAATGTATGTTTGCAGAGTTATCTTTTATGTGATGAGGATATTGAGGGACGGAAATCTTCAAAAGCCAAAGAACTTGGGTAGGCTACCTCAGATCCACACATGTATTTATATTCAAGTTTGTTATTGCTTTTATTTTATTATTACTATTTCTTCATGCAGCACACCTTTTCTTACCGAGGATGGGCTGTTTGATAAGATCTGCTCCTCAAAGAATTCAAAAGCCCCGGCACGAGAAGACTCAAAGGTGTCTGTGGAGAAAGTCGCATCTCTGCCAAAGAAAAGTCCTCAGAAAGCAGACTTGAAGAGTATGCTCCCAGTATCTTTTTGTTTGTAATAATTATTTTATATTTTTTAATACAAGTATCATGGCTTCATTCTTTAGTGAGAAAATAATGTACAACACTGTGAGTTTGTTTTATTGTTGCATCATTTGTTTTGAAATTTTAATTTTTTTAAAATGTAAAAAAGCTGTTTATTCTGCAGGTAGCTCTTTGATGTCAAATGCAGCCCACAAAGATTTGGGTGCAGGTTCCCAGCAAGCAAAGCAGAAAGATCAAGCTATACAACGCTCATCCCTAATATGGACAGAAAAATATAGGCCAAAGGTTCCAAATGAGATGATAGGAAATCAGTCACTGGTTCGTGCATTAGTTGTTGTCTTCCAGTGACTTTTTCTGCCGTTCAAAATTGATATTATCTTTATTTATTCTTTAGAAGGAAAAGAATTAAAATTTCAAAATGTGATCCTCTTCAGGTTACTCAGCTCCATAATTGGTTGAAGAACTGGAATGAGCAGTTCCATGATACTGGAAACAAGGGAAAGGGCAAAAAACAAAACGATTCTACCGCAAAAAAAGCTGTTCTATTGAGTGGACCACCTGGAATAGGGAAAACAACATCAGCAAAGCTGGTCTCTAAAATGCTCGGTTTCCAGGCAATTGAGGTGGCATACTTTCTATACAAATTTATTGAACTATGGAAGTGTCTGTATTAATCAGTGCTTATTGCTTATGGTTTTTTTATTTTCTATTTCCCACTTACTTGCTCAGTATTTACCATTCAGGTAAATGCCAGTGACAATCGTGGGAAGGCAGATGCCAAGATTTTTAAAGGAATCAGTGGAAGCAATGCAAATTGCATAAAGGAACTTATCAGCAATGAAGCTCTGGGTTTTGAGATGGATAGGTTGATTAATTATTATTGTTTACTTAACATTGTGAAAAATGCAGTTAAACTTTTACCCATTGATTGATCACCGATTGCAGGTCAAAGCATCTGAAAACAGTTTTGATCATGGATGAGGTAGATGGAATGTCTGCTGGAGATAGAGGTGGAGTTGCTGATCTTATTGCTAGTATAAAGATTTCCAAAATTCCTATCATCTGCATCTGTAATGACCGTTATAGTCAGAAGCTAAAAAGTCTTGTGAACTATTGCTTGCTTCTCAGTTTCCGGAAGCCTACAAAACAACAGGTCCTTTTTTTTGTTCTTTCTGTGTCTCTTGGTTTCAATATATAATTTTTTTGGTTCATTTCTTTCAATTTCAATGTAAATACATCAAGGACAGACTTGGTTTACTTTTGTGTTCAAGTTTATATGCTAGTGTCATCAGTTTCTTATGATAAAGGAGTTGTGCTAGATGCTATTACTTTCTCTTTTAGCAGGTCAATACTTAAATAAGGTTTTCATGACAGTCAAGAACCATTTGTCAAAAAAATTGTACTCAGCTCTTTGTGTCTGAGCATTGTTGTAGGAGGATTTGTGTGGAGATGTGCATGTTCTAAACCTATGGAATTTACATAAAAGCGGGCTGTACCACAACTTGAAACTGCACACTGCACTCCAAGGGTTTAATCATTCCTCAAGACAATGCCCCCCTAGTTTTGCTCAATGCTAGATATTATAGTTGATGGTATCATTTGCTACCTATATGGTTATGCTATGGAGAATGTTGCTTGGCAAACAACTCATTTTCTGTAAGTGAAAATTCAAATTTATTCATAAATATGCTTAGCATAATCTGGTTTTCAAGTGATCTCTAGTTTCAACTACACCGTGCCTCTGATTTCCTGGAGTCACATTTTTTCTTCATGTTTGTGCATTGTGCATGTATATTAGCACCTGTGCATTTGTTCAAATGTTTTTAAAAAGCATGTAACAATATTCCTTCGGAACATAATGGAATATGTTGTAATTTAGTGAGAGAGGAGAATAATTGTGCTAAATCATGCATTTCCACTTTGTGCTACAAGAATTAGTGTATGCATTTGTGCATGGTGTGCGCTCTTCTGTGTGACTGTGACACAGGAAGTTGTTGCCCTTAATGTGCTTAGCACGATATAAATTTTTTGTACTCTCAACTATGTGTTGATTATAGGGTTATACTTTAATCTTTGTGACAATTGCAATGGAAAAATTTGTTATTAACTGTGATTTTGGTGTTTTGTAGATGGCAAAGAGGTTAATTCAAGTTGCAAATGCAGAAGGCCTTCAAGTTAATGAGGTAAATGATTGTCTTGTTCAAAATTTTTTGATGCAGGACAATAAATAATAAGAATTAAAGCAAGAAAAGAAAGAAGCTTTAAAGAAAGAAGAAAGCTAAAGAAGAGAAGAAAGGGGATCGGAGAAATGCAAAGTCTGCAATATTTTCATTAATCATCAAAAATTGTCTAACATTTAGAAAAGTAGGATATAAATACTAAAACCCTAACTAGAACAAGCAATTGGGCTTATGGCCCACTAAATAAAATTTCCAACAATAATTAAATCAAACTCAATAAATAAAGCCAAACTAATAAACCTCAACTAAAAGTTCATATAAATTAAACCCAAAAAAAATAAGCTAAAGCCTAATTTCTCAATTGTTTAGGCTATCCTTCATCGTCTATGATCATACGTGTGCGTAATCAATGTTTCTGATTCGGTGTCCCCACCATTTTTGCTCCCTTAAATTGGTTTGGTGTGAACATCCTTTGGTAGTTCATCTGTATTGTGCTCTTCTCACTGAATTTGAAGCTTCCAAATTATTTATTTTGGACGTTGCACCTACTGGGAATAGGAGTCTTAATGAAAATGGTCAGTCTTTGAAATTCTAAAGCTGGTTCTATACTTTTCCTAATGAAAGGCACCAACCGGTTGCAAGAATCCCAGGGCATCTACAAATCTGTAACAGAAAGCACATCAACAAAAATGATTTCTTCCTGTACAAAAAGTGAAGGTTTAATTAAATTCTAAAATATGGAGGTAACACCACCTCCTTAAAAGCTACCCTATTGTGCTCCCTCCACAATAGCCAAAAAAGAATTTTAAGAGATTATTGCAAGATTTTTCTTCTGTACTGGAATGCATACCCCTGCAAGCCACACCTTTGGTAAAGGTCCCATACTTGGTTAGTCACCTGCTTCTTACATTTGCATTTTTTCGGGCACTAAATGGTGGCTAATAACCTTGCAGATTGCACTTGAGGAGCTTGCAGAAAGGGTGAATGGAGATATGCGCATGGCATTAAACCAATTACATTATATGAGCCTCTCAATGTCAGTCATTAATTATGATGATGTAAGACAGCGCCTTCAAGGAAGTGCAAAAGATGAAGATATTTCACCATTCACCGCTGTGGATAAGTATGACTTGATGATCCAATTCTTACCTCTTCAATGCTGTTTTAGATGCTGTCTATTTAAAGTCATGATGTCTTAACTTGGAACAACTCTAAACTGGATTCTAGGAAAAAGAAATCATGCTGTGTCCTTTGTGATTTTTTTTTTAATTGTGGAAACAAGCATATTGGAATTCATAATATTTGAGGTTCCCAGCTTCTATGAAAAGGCGTGCCAGGTTGTTTCTTGTGTAAAACATGATCTAATATTTTCAGATCAGTCCTGTAGGCATGGAACAGGTTTTTGCTTGCTAATGCAAAAGATAATGAACCATTTATCAATAAAAGAAAGTTAAACCTATATTTGAAAATCTGTGATTCGACTTTTATAGATGAGTTATTTACATTCCATGATCTGTTCTCCACTCCAGCCTTTCCCTTTTTAATTTTTTTCTTCTTGTTTCTTTCTCCTTCTGACTCAACTGGATGGATGATAGCACCTGCAGCCAAGCTTTCTTTTTCTCCTTCTTGCTCTTAGAATAAGAATGAAAAAATGTGCTCAATGAATGCTGATCTTTTATTTCATTTTGTTTCTGTCTTTGTATGATTACGGATTTTATTCTTCCAGTATGCTTCTCATTGTCATCTTTGGTGTTAGGCTGTTTGGCTTTAGTGGAGGAAAGCTGAGAATGGATGAGCGGATTGACCTCAGTATGAGTGATCCTGACTTGGTCCCTCTTCTTATCCAGGTTTTTTTTCTCATTTTATTTTTTTAAAATTCCATGAGAATTTTAGATTCTGAAGGTGGTTACTGAACATCTCTGGGTTTGCTTTAAACCACAGAGCATGCCAACTTCAAAATAAGGAGTGCTTTCTTTACCCCAATTTTTACTTGTGATGAAAGTCCTATGATAATGTTGTTAGGGTGGCATGGATCTTAACCTTCCCAGCATTCAGCAGAATCCTGCTGAGCCAGTGTTTTTAGCTGAAAGTATTCTTCAATTGGCTAAGTAGTTTCTTTTCAAAATTTAGCCATTGGTATTTTGGAGAAAAACACCATGATATTTCTCTGCTGATAGTAGTTAGAAATTTTCTGGCTAGCTTGTTGAAATTTCTTAATTATTTCCTAAGATACCGCTGCAAAATTTTAATATTTTTTCTATGCAGCTTCATAAATATTTTTCATGTTATGCTTTGAAACCTAAGTTGAATATGAAAAATTATGTGACAATACCGGAGATTACTCAAGTGATCCAAGTCATTATGTTAAGTGTTGTTCCCTGCTATTGTTCCTGTTCCACACTGTTTATGTTTTAGGCATTTGTTTCATGTTCAGTCCCCAGGTCACTGGTTTGTCCTGTTCTTAAGTATGTGAAGTATGTTATACTTAAAGCTGAAGGGGAGAAAATAGATAGCAGGAAACAGGCAGTTGGTGGTAGTGAGCTTGTGAAAAATGGAAAATTGCTGTTAGGCTCTCTTTTTTGTGGAATGTCACTTATTGGACACCAACCCTCAATATGCTCTCTCTAAAAATACAAGTGGCATAATTAAAAATTCTCACTTTACTCAAAATCATCCATTTCTCCTCATAAAGGGCAAAGAGGTGGTTCGACATCTACATCCGCTGGACAGCATAAAACAAGATGGATGGATTTACATGATGACATTTCAATTTTCTCAAATGGAGGGCATTGTTATGTAACATAGCCCAAACCTCAATTCAATCATATTGAAAAAAAGCAAAACAGGTTCAATGGAGAAACTTGTCTTCTGTGTAAAAGCTCAAGAGGTTTTCACCACTGCAAAAAAACAGTCCATGTATCATAAATTATCCTCAGGAAGCTGATTCTATAATTTGGCAGGAAAACTACATTAATTATAGGCCAAGTTCACTTGGTAAAGATGACAATGGGATGAAACGTATGAGCTTGATTGCACGTGCTGCTGAGTCTATTGCCGATGGAGATATAATAAATGTGCAGATTCGAAGATATCGACAGTGGCAGCTCTCTCAAACTGGTTCTCTGTCATCCTGTATCATTCCGTATGTATCACCATATTGCTCTGGAAACATCAAGAGTTCTTCATGTGCTTTTCTTGCTCTCTAATTGTGATTCTCTATTTTGGTTTGTAACCAGTGCTGCATTGTTGCATGGATCAAGGGAGACACTTGAACAGGTAATGAATGTCTCTTGAAGCTTGACATGCTTCGCCATCTCTGGTGAAGTAACATCAAATGGAAAGATTTTTAGTTAGTAGTTGGTTTTGATGTATGCTTATTTTGCAATAAATTTAGATGAATAGATTAAGCTGTGCTATGCTACAAACCGTCTAAAAAGCGTAAAATTCCCCTCCATTACTCCTCATGTCTGTTAAATATTCAAACTTTCAAGCAGAGATTATGTTGAGAAAATCAAACAGATAGCCTGATTTGGTATCAGTACAACTTTTATTCTTGCTTTCCAAAAGCAGTTGGCTACAGGCCTCCACTCTCATTATTAGCCAAGTCACATCTATTGTCAGATCAGAGGATCATTTATTTTCTTTTCTTTTTTCTTTTGCTTCATTTGCTTTCACTTTTGTCTTTATGGGATTTTCGTCAAGCACAGAATCCATTTAGTCTTCATGTTTATTTATTTTTTATTTGAATGAGTCAATTTTTAACTCCATCTTGCCTAGAAGTCTGATAAAAAAGAAATTGTTTATAATAATCATTGCATCATTTTTCGACAACCAATTATTGTATGCCTGCACTAATGAGCTTAGTTTGGTGAGCTTGTCGCTTGATTTAGGTTGGACTAAACTTTTGTAGAATTGTTTCTATCTCTTTTCTGTTTCACCGTGTACAACTACAGCTTTTTTTTTTTGGTGTTATTGCCTCATTCTCTTATTTTGAGGATATGCTACATGGATTTTTTTGTCTGGTGAAGGTTCTGGAGAGCCTACCCTTCTCACGCTAGTTTGTTGGAGTTGATAACTTAGTTGTATATAGAATGTTTATATTCTTAGTACCTCAATTGTTTATTTTATGGATTCTCATTTTCAGGGTGAACGGAATTTTAATAGATTTGGTGGGTGGCTGGGAAAGAATTCAACAGCGGGCAAAAATTTGAGGCTATTGGAGGATCTGCATGTTCATCTCCTTGCTTCTCGTGAATCTAATATGGCGAGGTAACTGTTTCTATACCTGCTTTTATCATTCATTTGTTTCGAAGTAATACATTGTTGATTCTTATATATCAATTTATAGCCTATGCATGTGCACATATATGAATGCACTGGCTTGATTGAACTTCAGTGAATATTTAATCACTTTTAAAATAATTTAAGTGATGGAGAAGGCTACTTTCTGTTGCCGTGTTGCTATGCCCACTTCTTGCACTGCCAATTCGAAATCTAGAATTTCAATTGGTTGATTTATCTCTATTCATTCTCCTTTGGAAGCTGTGTGATCATTCTTTCATTTCCATTCCTGCAGGGAGACACTTCGACTTGACTACCTTACAGTTCTTCTGAAACAATTGACAGATCCTCTTCGGGTGCTGCCTAAGGTTTGACTTTATTACTATTTTTTTTATGTGTGGAGCTGGTCAGCATAGCCAAATGCAAGCAGTGTGCTTGCCTGGGTCTAAGATCAGATTCACTTGTCCAATTTCTTAAAACAAACTGGTAGGGGTACATGCATAGTTCTGATTTTCTAGTAAAGAAAAGGGAAGAGATAATTCATAATATGGTATTTGAATAGCTGCAAGTACTATAGCAGGGTGCAAAAACCAAAAGCCTTCTTTTTAAGTTCCTCCCAGGTCATAATTTACTAGCCTTGTTCAAAGTCAAAGCAATGGGGGTATTGACTTTGGCACTGAAGCTAAGGGACAGAGGCTTTGGAAGAATGCTGGTTAAATTAATGTTGATTGGATTACTGTGTAATTGTGCTGGGCCTTGGACAAGGTCTTTTACCTTTTCTTTTTAGTTCCTCTTTAAAGTGTGTGTGTGGTAGCGCGCTGTTGTTTTGTGCTGTTTACACCAAATAGTTGCGAAAGGCCCATACAGGAAAGCTGAAGAGTGTGCAGCATCATGACCTGATAATAATCACCTCTTTTATATATAGTTGAATTGTCTGGTTGTGTGATTTTAGAAGTTGATTCTCACTTCATCAATTCACTTGAGCGAGTGCCTTATTGTCCCAGGTGTCAAATTTCATTGAGAATTCCTTTCACCTTTGATTTCTGAAGATAATTTGAAGAGAGATGTTTTATGTATGTTGACATTTTCTTTTTTTTGCATGAACTGTTAACCAGGATGAAGCTGTTGAGAAGGTTGTGGAGTTCATGAATGTATACTCAATAAGTCAGGAGGATATGGATACCATTGTGGAGTTATCAAAATTTCAGGTGGCCCTATTTTGTATACATCATTGATGTTTCCTCTATTTTCATACTCTCAGATTATCTTATTGTCGCTTTGTGTATCAGGGGCATGGGAATCCATTGGATGGCATACCATCAACTGTCAAAGCAGCTCTGACTAGAGCATATAAAGAAGAAAGAAAATCAAGGATGGTACGAGCTGCAGATTTAGTAACACTTCCTGGAAAGAAGAAGGCCCCTAAGAAGCGTGTTGCAGCGATTCTAGAACCTTCTGATGATGGTCTAAGAGAGGAAAATGGTGACGCGTTGGCTGAAAGTGAAGAAGAAAACTCATCTGACACAGAGGATATGGGTAAATGTTATTTTTTTGAAAATATCATAGACCATCCAATGATAGTTATCCTTCAACTTTCCTCCGCATCTCCCCCCCAAAAAAAAACATGGCAGTGCACGTGCACAACACTCACTATAGATGTGCATCTCCCCCAAAAAAAAACATGGCGGTGCGTGCACAACACTCACTATAGACCTGCTTGTGTGGCTTGTGTATTTTTCAGTAACTAGAGATCTGCTTTGTGAGCAAGGACTAGGATCTGTTTTCCTTATAACATGAGATTTTCAAACATTTTAGCAACAGAGATATTCTCAGGGATTAGGGATGACAATTAAGCCTGGTAGAATTAGGGATGCTAAGCACAGTGGGAAAAGCCATTGACTAGGTTGCCTCGTTTAACTTACAGTCTGATATATTATATCTGTGTTTCAATTACGTATTCTATTACCTCTCAACAATTTTGACTGTGCAAAGCATGGAGTACATAAAGATAGGAGATTATTGATCAATACCAATGCACTGCACTTTTTTTTTTTTAAAGGCATGGTGAGTCTATATCCAAAAAGATATACTTGTGGAATAATTGTTCTTCAATTGCAACATCTGGATAGAACGTTTAAATATTTGGTTTCTTGGACTTAGTGTTTCCTTTCTTGTGGCAGAAGGAACTGGTAATGGCGAGAAGCTGCAATCTGAGCTTCAGAGTTTAAATTCAAAAGGTGTGATATTTTCTCATGCATTCTTTTATCATGTTGGAAAGCTAATCTGAAATTTGATTCTGTTATCTTAATACTCAAGTTGGTTTTTTTTTTGAATCGACAATTGATTAAATCCAAAATCCAGTTAACTGTGAAAGGAATGCTTTATTAAATTGTGTATAGCCTAGAAATCGGATTGATGAGCTCATATAAACTATGCCGAACAGGAATCCAAGTAGAGGTTGAACTGAAGTGCGGAAAGGAAAGTTCAAAGTCTAAGAAGACCCCTACAGGAAGAGGAAAAGGTGGGTCTGCATCTACCGAAAAAAAACCAGCAGGCAGAGGGAGAGGTGGTTCCGGTTCATCAGAGAAACCTGGAGCTAAGAGAAAGAGATGAAATTATTACTGTAAAGTATGCTTGTTTATGACAAATGTAGGTACGCTTTCCTTCTGTGAGCTTTAAAACTCCTTTTGGAGGTTGCTTGTTGACTGTTGGTAGCAAATGTTACTGTGGTAACGCCTTCTTTTTCAGAACCACAGATTTTGTAGATCAGTTTTTGGATAATGTTTGAAATGGGATGGTTTGCTTGGAATTTTATCATCTCAACAAATGGATCTAGCTTCCTATAACTAAACCATGACGAAATGGAAACTCTGAACGCTTTATATAAAGTGCTGCTGTTGCTCTCCCGGATGCCGTGAAGAGATGTGGGTCCATTTTGCTGTTGAATATCCAAGGTCAGTTTGTTGTGTGAAAAATATGTTTTAAGGATAACTCTTTTTATGGAAATATATTCTTAAAAAGTAACTCATTTTTTATTATTGTACGGAAGTGTTGAGAAAATATTTTTATGTGCACTAAATTATTTTATTAGTTACAAGTCATAAAAATTCATCAAGATTAGATTTTCTGATGGTTGAACATTTTTATTTTAGGTTTTCACATTACAATATGAAGGTTCGACCATTGGTAGATCCTATAGACATCAAAACCCTCTTCAATTTAATCTCAAATTCTTAATTCTTAAATATTATTTGTAATTACAGATAAACATTATTTAGAAATAAAAAAAAAAGAGTTGCCTATAGACAATAAGATAGACGTGGATTTGTGCATTTGTGAGGGATTTTATTATGCGCCAATCGTATTAGACAATTCAATTCTATTTTTTATCAGCTTTGGCAAAAGGGTTAAGAAGGGTATAAAAAATAATTTCCAAACATTAAATACCAACATTTTTCCTATACACAAGGATTGGCTTGGTTTTTTTTATTTTATTTATTCATTGCATTCACGAGAATTAAAACATCACGTTAACCAAATCATTGTTTGGTGTTGCATTGAAATATAATTGAAACTGTATTTTATTCTACATCATAGTTTTAAAAATATTTGAATTAATATATATATATATATATATATATCAAATTTCCACTAAAAATTTCCTTTTAAGATCTTGATTTTGAAAAAAATTCAATTTTTTATTATTTTTTAAAACTTGTAACTATGAAAGTTAAACACAATATCAAATACACTCTCCACTCCATTGAAGAAAAATGTCTCTAATTCGTTGGGATATGGTTTTAGTAAAAAAACATTAAGGTGGTAATTTTTTTCTTTGAGTAAGAATCGCTAATGTATGTGATTGTGAAAAGAGCATTGTTATTTATATGCTGTGAATTATTTTTTAGAAAAAGAAAAAAAAAGAAATAAACTCGACATAGAGAATAAAATTTTGCATGTCTACGTGATTGTTAAATGGGCAGAGGACCATTGACGTTGCGTTTTTGGGTTTCTTCACAAAGTTTATAATGTTCTGGAGCAAATTTAAATTTTATTATTATTATTTTTATTGTATTTATAGGTTTAGATTTGTAGGTTAGGAAGCTCTTAACCCATGGTTGGTCTAAGTCTATTCTTTTAATAAAATAATATTTCACATGATTAATTTTTATTCAAAAACATTATATATATTTTATCTATAAAACTTGTTTGTTTGTTAGATACAGCTATTTTAAGCTTCTAAGCTTCTAACTCTTAGTTAAAAGAGCACTTTAATGATTTTCTAATAATTGATTTTTATTTTTATTTTGTGTTTTAGTGACAACAAACCCTCAAATAATTCACAAAAAATTTCCAAAAGACATTTGAGATTGGGTTCTTCATAATGTATATCACTTAATATAAGAGTTGCATATCTATACTCTAAAATACTAATCCTACTTGTTTTTATTTTAGATTTTCAAAAAATTCAAAAATCCTAAAAACTTTTCTTTCTTTTAAAAATACAAAATGTCTTATTTTGTATGCATAAGATCAAATTCTAAAACTTTCATGCATATTTCACAAAAAGATATATAAATTACATTTTATCATACTTAAAAAATACAAAAAAAAAAAAACTTTTTTAATAAGTATCCTAACAAATTTGCGATTATTTATTAGGATATGGTCAAAAATTCAAATAAAAAATCTTTTTTTATTTATTTTTTAGATTTTAATTATCAGATAATAATTATTTTATTAAGTACGACTTTTTCTTAAAAACTTAGACTATTTTTTAAAAAAACTTTATAAAGATTAAGTTTTAACCTAATGAAACAAATAAATTAAATTTAGCTCAAGATATTGTCGTCCAGAGGACACATACTAGCTCCCTTGAGGTGATGGAGCTTGTGCTCTCATTTCTAGCAATGAGAACCGTACGTGTTTGCATAGTCACCATCCTCTTCAAAATTGAAATTTTGTTTATAGAACACTGAAAATGGTGTCTATTTATTTTAAGTTCTTAAAACTAATGATTTTATATTTTTTCTTAACCTAGTAAAACAATTCTAAGCTACTAGACGGTTCGATTAGTCTTTCGCCCCTATATCCAAGTAGACGAACGATTTGCACGTTAGTTTTATCGCTGCGGCCTCCACCAGAATTTCCTCTGGCTTCGCCCCGCTCAGGCATATTCACCATCTTTCGGGTCCCGACATGCATGCTCTCACTCGAACCCTCTCAGAGATCAAAGGTCGATCGGCGGTGCAACCCTCGAGGGGATCCGCCAGTCAGCTTTTCCTTTGCGCTTACGGGTTTTACTCGTCGTTGACTCACACACATGTCAGACTTCTTGGTCTGTGTTTCAAGACGGGACGAATGGGGAGGGCCAAGGCCGATGCCTCGGAGTGTGATGTGCCGGGGCACGCCATGACGGCGCGCGCTGCATGTCCACGATCGGACGACGGGTCATTTAAATTTTTAAAGGAATTTCGAGTAAAAATCCATATTACATGAATTGTTTCATTGGATAAAAATGTAAAGGACTGATTCGAGTAATTATTCTAAATGGCAATCTTTTGCCCAAATTACCTGAATGCTCATCTAGGCTAACATCTTTAAAAAAAAAAATTGGAAATTAATACACAGAAAGAAAGAGATCTTGGAAAATATCACATTTTAAAAAAATACTATAAAGAATTTGTATTGATTTTTTGAATTAAAAAAATCTATTTATTCTTTTGTAAAATCTAAACAAAAAACATCAATGAGAAACAATTTAGCTTGATTGAGATGTAAAATCTTATGTTGTTCTAAGGGCAAAACTAATAACATTCTATTAATTACGTTCTAAGTTCACTTTAAAAAAAGAAATAGGCACAAAGAGAAGAAGAAAAATAAAACTACAACCCACTAAAAGTATAAGAAAATTTCCACAGATAAGATTTCTCTTCTATATATTTCTATTTTTTTCTTTAAAACATAAAAATAACTAATAAAATACCAGTAGTTACTCTTTTAATACCATTAAACTTGGGAATTCTAGATTGCAATAAAAAAATCTGTACTTATTTTTTCAAATTAAAAAATATATTTATTTTTGTTGTATAAGAAAATAAAAATCAAGAGACGTTTAGATAGATGGGACAATTAATAAATAAATGCAGTTTTTTAATATAGAATTGTACAAACATTCAATCCAAATTCTAGAATCAAAACATAGATTTATTTATTTTTATAGAATTTGTTTGGATTGATTTTTTAAATAAAAACTTTGGTTATATACAAAATCTATTTAAAAACTAGTTTATTCTTTTCTGTGATTAAAAACACATGATTAAGTTTTCTATTTTTTGTAGGAACTCTCTTTTAAAATTCTGTTTAAAAATAAAATAAAAGAGAAACCACTGCAGAGAAAGAATTGAGAAATCCAGTCCCATGCCCTTCTCTTCTTCGCCACCCTCCCCCCCCCTATCTGACCATATTCTAGTCAGAATTGGGATTCTAAAGATAGAGAGAGTAAGAAATGAAAATGAGGTTTTGATGTGTAGCCCAGCCTCCTGCCTCAATCAAAAGTAATGGCCCTTCAGATCAATGAGTTAATTATAACTGAGAATTAAAAAAAAATTATGTAAAGGTTCAAATCATTTGAACAACAATTTATGAGTGCTGTAACAGCTCGAATCACAAAAACAAACTAACAGGCCCTTGCAATCACAATCACAGATGACCAGACAGAAGACAGATGAACGCAAAATCACAAGAGCTGATAACAAAAGGAATTTATTCAAAGCTTTAATCATCTATATCTCACACATACTAGCACCTACCGTGTTGTAAAGTACCTTGTGGATTATAATTATATGTAAGGTCGTCCTTGTAAACTGATTTACGAGCATCTACTGGAGTCCGTGTCCGGATAGGAACAAGCGTTTGGTCTTGTTCATATTTATTCTGACTCGCACTGTCGCTCGACATTTGTTTCCCTTTCTATAACAAGCTAGCTTGAAGAGGGGCAAAGCATCTCATCCACAGCATTCTATATCTGCAAAGCAGACATTATGTCAGCAAAAGGCATCCCTAATGCAGTCATAATCTGACAGAAAGGGGCCAGCTCCTTTGACAAATGACAAAGGGGAAAAGGAAAACAAAAAAAGTACATTCAATTGAAATCACAATTCTCACTAGGAAATGACATCACTGTGAAAGAAGAGGAAAAGACAACACTTCTGGAATAAAAAATACTATGCCACAGAAACCAGGCTTTGGCAGGAAATTTAGAATGATATGCAAGTGTAATGTTCATGTATATGCCACAACATCCGAGTCATGGTATTTCATACTAATTGCAATTGGCTCAATTAACAAAACTTTGCACCATTTTCTTAAATTCCTGCATTTATTAAGAAGAGATACTTCCAAACAAAATACCCAGGGAGCTCATTCACCTCTCAGTGCTATGTTTGCCTACAAGTCCACACATTTACTGAACCAGGATTAAGAGATATAGATCAGCAAAAAGTCTAAAAGCTAGAGAGCTCAGATTTCAACTAGGGAAAGAGCTATATTTGCTTCAAACCAACCACATTGGACAGCTTCTCAAAAGTGTACTCCTAGTCCTTGACCAGGATTTTTTGAGCAATTCTTGAATCCAAAGAAAAGAAACTATATCCAAATTAGATAGTAATCAACATTTATCATCCTTTTCAATTGATGGGATACATCGTACAAGTCGAATTACCACCTTTTCATGCCTGATTCACTGTTCATACCCTGAAAATGCTCAGTCGAACCATCAAATCTTTACACAACTATCATAAGTTGAACTAGACAGTCCATTAAAAAGGGCACCGACTATTACACAATGGGTCCACCACCAAAGAGTGCTGGCTGCAGTTACTGTTAGGATTTGGCCCTGTAAACATAAAAGAGATCACCTGTCTGTGCTTACGCTATATTTCAGACACGGATGCTGAATCACCCAGGTGTTATTTGCTCTGTGGAGCTCCTCACAGGAAGGGATCTGTAGTCTGAGTAAACTAGCAATTTCTGTTTTTAGTTTACAGAAAGGTTAAAAGAAAAGAAAAAAACTGCATACTTGATTGATCTTCACCAAATGAATACTTTTTTATATAGACAAGTGAATTGAATTGCTTAAGCTATACCTGGAGTTTCCTTTCCTCCAATGTGTGTTAGATAAAAGTAAGAGCATATTCAACTCAACAATACAGCGATAACAATAGTTGTTACAAATGGTGACTGTACAGGACATGTTGCACTTGCTAACTGGTGCTTGAGCTTCTAGCAGAAAATGATAATGAAATGGGTGCATGAACTATTATTTGCAACTAACATTCAAGAAGTGTGCGATTGTAAGGGAGCTAGGGTCATTCAACTGGTAAAATACCAGGAAAGAAGAATGTAACAAAATGCTTGGATAATTGAAAGAAAAAAAGTACAGAAGAGGGAATGAATCAGCAGTAAGATTCTCTCATGGAAGAAAACAAACAAAAAATTGCATTCGTTGTATAAGAGATAGAGTTAGTAGAGAGCTGCAGCGCAAACGAAATGCTATTATAAATAAGGATCGTTTGCAACTGGTTTGAAATAATAAACAGTTTAATGTGTTCAGCTAGTTAAATTTCACAAACATGCATCACCTATTGCTGTAGAAAAGAAAATCCATGCCAAAATATACCTTTCTATTAAATGTCAATGATAAGATTGTGAAATTGTACTTAAACTGAGCCAGAACTTGCAGCATGTGAAGCTTGCACTTTAGTATTGGGATCACTTGCATTGACAACACCAACCTCTGGTTGCTGACTGTTAGATTCTGCAACTGAACCGTCTACACTGTTTGATACAGAAGAGGTGCCAGTTCTACTATCGTCTCTGGTTTCTAGATGCTCCATCATTCGAGATACTGTTGCAATTCCAGCATTGACCTCTCTTCTAACTTCAGAACCTAGATCTGCCATGGTAGTATTGCGAGTGAAAAATCTCTCTTTCCATCCCCTAGTACTCTTTGAAATCGACTCTTTATATCTGAAAATGAAAACAAATGAAAATCAATTCATGAGCATAGAGAAGCAGAAATTCATCAAACATGTCAATATTATCAAACTGTCAAATGTTTCCAACAAATTGATACCTCATTGACACTGCATTGAATTTAGATTTGATAGACTCTGAAAATGACTGAAGGTCTGACGGCCCTGCTCTGTCTTGACTATTTGGAGAAGACTGATTAGGAGACCTTCATATAACAAAATTCCAGTTAGACTCACAGAAATTGATGAAGAATGTTCATTTATAACTACGACAGTGACCAACAGTTAAAAAAAATGAAAATTGAAATGTTCCTGCACCTATTGTCCATGGAATTTGCATGTTGATTGGTAAAACTGGATCCAGAAGCTGAAGCAGAACATGGATCAGCCAGGGCTTCAGAAGACAGTGGTGTGATTGGTTGTAGAGTAGATTCAAGTGGTTGGGAAGATGGTGTTGCTATTGCGATTGCAGAAACAGGTTCACCTTCTCTCTGAGTTGGGGAGGAAGAAATTGAACCAGCAGGGGATCCATTAGGTTTGACTTGAGAGTACTAAGAACTGTGGACGACTTGAAGCTGATGACCTGTTCGCTGCCCTTCCCTTCTAGCATACGACGCCGCCCATTGCCGCAGCAGCAGTTAAGTGCTGTATTAGACGCTCTTCAAGTTCAGCATCATTTGCACCCACTGGCAACTGCATTTGACACACCATTGAATTTGATCACAATTAAGCTTATGTCTGGTTTGTCAAAAAGAAAGGCTTGCCACTAGCAGAGGTAGGTTACAGACATGCTGTAATTCAAAGTCCCCAAGGGCTGGATGATGAAATATGGTGGCTTTCTTTGATGGATTTTAACCTAAAACTCCTCTCTGTTCTACAGCCTCAAGTAATTCCCTGATGCCAAAGTAAGAAAAAATAAGAAATTCATTTTTCAAACTATAGCAAGGAAAAATAACAGGAAAATATGAGGGCAGCAAAAACAATTGAACCTCATGGGATCCTTCAAACTGATGGGTTGCCAACACATAGGGCACTGGGAACTCCTTTGACACCTGGAACATTAAAGCCAAATTAGCACTCATGTCAACCTAAATTCATCTATTTAGACTGAAAATAGGATTTCTACCTCAGCTTCACATTTTCTTTTTTCTGGCAAGCTTCATGTGTTATGTGTCTGATTTAAATAAAGGTTTACTTATGATTTAAATAAAGGTTTACTTATGCACATGTAGATAAGAGGAAAGGAGAGGCTGGAGAAGGTAGGGTCGTCCTGTCCTAGTGATATGATACTTTGCATTTCTCATTAGGTTCCTATAACAACACAAGTCCCCTCACCCCCCTGCCAACGAGCTTCAAAGACTGCATGTTACAGGGGAGAGAAAGGAGGATAATTCCCATTTGCACAAATTGGAGGGATTGCATATTACAAGATAAGAAGGATACAGGGATCCTTCATTTCCTTCACTAAGTCTTCTTCATATACCATGCCAAATATGGGAATTTTTCCCATCCATCCTCCCACCATATCTCCCAACAAATTGAACCTAGAAGAGCAATTTGTACATGATAAGGCTATCCAAGATTATCCAATGCACAGCTATCTTCATTGCTACGCTCCATGATCAATCAAAGTCAGTCTACTTGGCCAATAACTAGGTAAACTCCCCTGTCAGCACCATCCATCCAACCCTGCAACTACCCTGATACCTATAAATGCAGTAATTTAAGTAAATGAATAAATGAAAATACCATTCAAGAATACACTGGAGGTGGAACTCATGCTTGCAACTGGTCACCTGAAAAAAAAAAAAAAAACATTGTGTGGATTTTGTGAAAAAAAAAAAAAAAGGGAATTATTTGTGTGGTTTCATTTAAGTTAAATTGATTTTATTTTATTGAGTCAATTATTTACCTCTAAATAATCAAATGAATTAATAAATAAATAAAAGCATTGATTAATTAATTACTACATACACTTGAGGGATCACTGTCGCAGAAGTTTTCCAGGCAAATACTGCAAGCATCATCACACGCTTCCTGTATCCCTCCTTCGACGAAAGCTGCAGCAGATACTGTTAAATGTGCTTCACTCTTCTTCTTCCTCTCTTCAATTCCCTACAAACCAGAAAAAATTCTAAAAATTGACCAAAAAAAAGCACTGTATATTCGTAGAATTGCACAAAATAAAAATTTATTTGATTCAACACTATGCAATGCAAATTCAAACACGAAAAAATTTGAGAGAAATCATACCTCCATGAAATCTTGACGGCTTTTTCGAAATAATAATTTACTTCTCTGACGCAGATCGAGCTCCAAGAGCGAATTATTTAGAGGAAATAAATAAATAAATAATCTATATTACATTTTGCTATAGATAATTATTTGATAATGCGAAGATACAGGACGAGAGTGGATAGTGATAGTGATAGGAGTATTATTATTATTATTATTATTTATTACAAAAATAAACTAATCCGCGTGGAAAAACACAGATATTAAACGTGTTTTACTGCAGATTATAATAGTAAAATTATATTGTTATCCGTAAAAAAACCATTATAATTGATATATAGGGATAAATTAGTATTTTTAGAGGTTCATTTTGTCTTTTAAGGGGCATCTTTCTCCTTTCATGAAACTTTTTATATAGCGGATTTATTTACTATCCTTAAAAGCCATTTTTAACTTAACTGTGGCTACAGGTTTGATTTTTCACTTTTTTTAAAGCAGTACAATTGACTCTATCAATGTTGAAAGGAAAATTCTCAACGCATCCTTGGAGGGGCTAATTTGTTATTTTATGATGGTTTTTAGTAATAGTTATTTGATCCTCAAGTTATATTATCTTTTTTGACAAAAAAAAAAAAAAAGCATGCATCAACCAATACACCACCTTTAGGTGGCGTATGTGGATCACTGCAATAATGGAAAAAAAATGTTTTGTTATGTAATTGGATATATCTTGATATTCTTTTTTATTTTAAGGTGGCGCATATATGATGATAATATTTTGATTTGGCACCGGTTCAATTTTCTTTTTTCTCTTCATTTATCTATCATATATCTTGGTTTTTGCGTTGTCCATTGAAAAAAAAAAACAAAACTTGAACTTCTTTTCTTTTTAGATTCGATCATATTTTATTTAGAAAAATCACTTCAAAATAGAAAGTTTTTTTAATTTTATCCTCCTTAAATTTTTCATTTTTAGAATTTGATCCCCACTCTTTTGGTTTTTTTCTAGATGACTTATAGATCTTACTTGTTTCTTGCGATTTCATCTCCATTCTTTTTTTTTTTCCTTTGGTTCTTTTGTCAAAGTTTTTATAGTTTTTAATTTTATCCTTCAAATCAAATTTATAATATTTTTTTTCAATAGTAATAATTATTGTTCAGTTTTGGTCTTTCTTATTTTTTTATTTGTTTTTATTTGCTCTTTTTTCAAAGTTTTATGCTTTTAATTTCATCATCAAATTTATGATTTTTCAGTTTAATAATGATAGTAATATTAATAGTAATAATATTAATATTAATGATAATGATACTAACAATATTGTTAATAATACTACTAATAGTAATGATAATGTTAATAATTATGGAATAATAGTTTATTATGATAGTAATGGTTGTAATGATGGTGATAATTATGATAATAATAGATAAAAAAAAAAAAAAACAACAACAATAATGATGATGCTAGTGGGTAATTATAATTATAATTAAAATAATAATAGTAATAATGCTAATGCTAATAATAATAATTGTAGTGAAGTAAGTAGTTTTTTATGACAATAATATTTGCACTGATGATGATGATGATGATTGTAGTAGTAATAGTAATAATATTATTAATAATGATGGGCAATGGTAATGCTAGTGCTAATAATAGTAACAAATTTGATAATATTGGCAGGGTTGTGATGCAATAATAATAATAATAATAATAATAATCAATAATAATAATAATAATTGTGGTAATAATAGTGATAATAGTGGTGATGATAATAATTTATTAAGATAGTAGTAGTGACAATAATAGCAATAACTGCGATAATAATAATAATAGTGGTGTAAGTGGTGGTAATAATAAATAATAGTGATAATAATATATAGTAATAATGCTAATAGAGCTAATAATAATAATAACGACGACGACGACAACAACAACAATAATAGCGGTTGTAATGTGATAATAGTCGTGGCAACTGCAACAACAACAAATTGTTCAACCTGCAGTGAAGCGTGAATAATTGAACTAGTTAAATGTAAAGGATGTTTTTATCATAGGAATTTGTTAAGTTTATTAAACATGCTCAGTTATTCACTAAGTCTTGTATTTAGGCCAGTGTAGTAGCATTATGATTCAACCGTGTTTTTAAAAAAAATTTAATTCTTTCTTAGTTTAAATTTTTATTTTATTTTTTTGAATCATGTTGAAATAAAAAATAATTTTTTTATTTAAAAAAAAAAGAACAAGTATTTAATGCATTTCTAAGTAAAAATTGGAAGCCTTTTTGAGAATATCTTCTATTGCATAATTTTCAAATGGTAATGTATGGGTTTTTTGGGGGTTTTATTTTTAAATCATAAATGGGATGAAAACAAGTTTAATTTGGATTATATTTTTAGGCAAAAATGTTAATGTAAGTGCTAAACCCCGGTTTCTAAATAACATAATAGAAATGAGATTGTTTTGTGGAATTTTCAATGCACATTAGTTTTTTTTTTATCTTGACATGCAAAGGTACTCAAAATCAAAATTTCTACTAAAGTTATGAGGTAAAGCGAAATTGGTCTCCCCTCAGAATACTGAAAAGGTCGTAAACATAAGTTATCTTTGTAGACATGAAAGATAAATATTCATGAATATGGATATAATACATTCTACGAAATTATTCTAAGTTACTATCATACCAAATAATAAATAAATAAATTGGCAAGCTACATGTAAGAGTAGGTGAGGAGGTCATGAGTGTGCAATGCATGTATATGTGATAATGAAAATACATGATTAATAAGGAAACTAGAAAAGAGATGAATTTAGGAAATGAAGGGAACTAATATGTACTGGCGATGAGATGTAAATGAACGTTGATTCTGGAGTTGATACTTAACATTATTAGTGTTTGTGCACAGGAGTTGTGTAATTATAGATACGAAGTGTTATTTGGAGAACTCCAAATAGGATATGGATGTGAAAATAAGATGGTATGAACAAGTAGTTAAGTCTGAAATTATAAGAACCATGAGGATTTCTATATTGAAACATTAAATAGATGAGATAAATCGTAGCTATTAAATTGTAATGAGTGCAACATGAAATTGGGATAAGGAAGAGAAAAAAAATTAGCGACAATAATGGTTATATATAAATGTAATTGGAAACGATGACAATGACATGAATAAGCATGTTAATCGTAATGGACTTAAATGATGGATTATGAAAGTATCCAATACACTAATTAGCAATAATACCAAATACTAACAAGTAAATAGATACTTAGTTGACAATATGACAAGCTAAGGTTATGAAATTGAGACTAGGTCATCTGGATGGTGATTGACATGATACTTCACTAGTTGGGTGGTCAATATTTAAGATAATTGACATGTTACTTATACTTTTGTTTGGGAAGGAGATGTCATTGACAGTGTGACTAACAAGAACAATCATTGGATAAGACAAATAAGATGTTTGAGGTGTAGTTACGTTATAAATCTAAAAAGTAAATATAGGAATATTATGTGTCCATGAGAAATAAAGTGATGAACAAAAAAAAAATGTGTTTAGTAGGAGCATGGCATTCTTCAAGAATGGGAAAATAAGGTGAAATGGTTTCCTAGAGACCATCGCAAGAGCTGGGCTAATAGCTTATTGAATTGCATTGTATATATCTTCATATAGAATCCAAGACATGTTCCTTGTATCAATGCTATGTAAAGAAGAACTAAATCCTCTTCAAGTTTTACCCCGACCACCCATAGTGATTCAAAAATGCTAAAGATATAAGGATTAAACTAAATGGACTTTTAGATTGAGGAGTATATAAAAAAAGGAAAAATATGTTTTATGGGAGGATCCACAGTTGAAAAAAAGACCGAAAAAAAAAAGAATTGAAAATGAGAAAAAAGTACCCAATATTGACAAGTATAAGTAAGAATTTTAAATTTCGAGAACAAAATTTCTTGAAGGAGAGGAGAATGTGAAACCTCAAAAATTTATAATTCAAATATACTAATGTGTAAACCCTCGTGTAAATGTAAGACTAAAAGTGGTAAGATCTCAATAAGTGATGGAAACCAAGATAAGAAATAATAGATAAATGATGATAATAAAAATAATTGTGATGTATAATGGAGGGGGAAACCTCCATAAAATGAATTTTAGTTTATAATTCATAATGACAGAGTAACTCATAACGCGTTTTGATGGATAAAAAAAATGAGAAAAATAATAAAATATTTTTAATGAATAAGTGAGGTAATAAACAATAAATTATAAAAAAGAATAGTGCAATAAAAAGGTTGGACTAAAGATGCAAACACCAATTAAAAATCAGTGATGCTACTTTGAAACAGTAATAAGCTTGATAAATAAATAAAGGTGACAATTTTAGAAAGAATGTATTCCAAAATAATAAAATGACTATAAAGGTTTAAAAGGATAATTATATGATTTATGTGAGGATTGAACAAGAAAATTTGGATTGTTGACGAAAAGTCATAAACTGATTAATTTTATGTTAAAGAGTAAAGCTCTCAATCCAATTATCAGACCGGGATAAAATTTTCCATGAAGTCTATTAATATGTTGTCCTACTTTTGTTTAAGATCTCATCTCGATCAGAGTTTAATAAGAACTGGTGATTTAAGTAAAAAAATCAGATAGTTTACGTGAAAATAAAATATATAAAGGCATAAATGAGAGACAAAATTGTAATTAATGGAAAATTTGCCTTTAAAACAGCAAAAAAGCTAACCAATACAAAACAAAAAAAAAAGTGAGATACAATAGAGAAAATTCAACTAGAGAGAGAGAAGTGTAGAATTTGGAGAAGCCAACCCAAAAAATGTTGTATGCTCTAATGGTCATATCTCCGGCATCAACCATTGGATCATGCTTATTTTTGGATATATTTATCTTATCAGAAGCCTCTACTAACTGACTATAGGGATTTGAAATATTAATTTTTGTTTAACAAAACTCGCCATAAAAACAATCCTGGAAAACAAAAGGAAATGCACCCTGTAAGGCAGTTTCAATCGTCGGCCGGTTCCTATCTCTTCCACTGTTGGATCATGTCTATTTTTTGGATATGTGGTGCGCCTAAATGTTTTTTTCAACGATTAAACACACACTTTGGCAAGGGGTTGTTCATGTTGAACAGTAGCTCGCTAATTTTCAATTTAGCTCAGTTTTATTCCAATTTAGGAAGATTTAACTGTTGGATCATTCTGAGTTAAAGATATATTGTTAAAGCCTCCAAGATCTATATTCTAACTGTTAGATTCAAAAATAAAATCTAAATTGGATGACATGTTGCTTTTTGAATCTATTTCAAAAAACAATAGATTATATTTTGTCAAAACTAGTAATAGATTCAAAAAGCAATAAGTCATCCACCTTAGTATTTATTTTCAAATCTAATGGTCAGAACATAGATCTTAAAGGTTTGAACAATATATCTCAAACTCAGAATGATCCAACGGTTAAATCTCTCTAAATTTGAATAAAACCGAACTAACTTGAAATTAACAAGCTATTGTTCAACCTGAACAACACCTTTCTGGAGTATGTGTTTCCAATCTCCACTGTCCATAATGAAGACATCATCCAGGCGCACCACATATCCAAAATTAGAGTGATCCAATGGTGGAATAAAGAGGAATCGGCCGGCTACCGAAACTGCCCTACAAGGTGCTTTTCCTTTTGTTTTCCAAGATATTTCCAATGGTGAGTTCTATCAAACGAAACGTTATATTTCAAACGATTCATTAGTATGTGATCAATATATTCAAACATGACGGTTGATGCTAGAGATATGACCACCGAAGCATACAGGTTTTTTTGGTTTGGCTCCTCCAAATTCTACACTTCTCTTTCTCTAGCCAAATTTTCTATGTTGTCTCTCACTTTTTTTAGTTTTGGACTGGTTGGCCTCTTGCTTTTAAAGGCCAATTTTCCATTAATTATAATTTTATCTCACATTTATGCCTTTATGTATTTTATTTTATTTTTCATGTAAACTATCTGATTTTTATACTTGAATCGCTAGTTCTTATTAAACTCCGATTGAGATGAGATCTTAAACCAAGATAGGACAACATATTAATAAACTTCATGCAAAATTTTATCCCGATTCAATGATTGGATTGAGAGTTTTGCTCTTTAATGTAAAATTAGCAAGTTCATGACTTTTCGTTAACAATCCAAATTTTCTTATTCAATCATATATAAATAATATCAATTATCCTTATAAACCTTTATTTATTTATCAAGTTTATTACCATTTCAAAGTAACGTCTCTGATTTGTAATCGATGCTTGCACCTTCAGTCCTATCTTTTCATTGCACTATCCTTTCTTATAATTTATTATTTATTACCTCACTTGTTCCTTATAAATATTTTTATTATTTTTCTCATTATTTTATCCATAAAAATGTGTTACCAGCTGAAGCTCGTTATAAATTCTATACTAAAAATCATTTTATGGAGGTTTTTTTTTTCCATTATACATCACAATTATTTTTATTATCATCATTTATCTATTATTTTTTATTTTGATTTTTATCACTCATTGAAATCTTATTATTTCTAATTTTATATTTATATAAGAGTTTATACATTTGCATATTTAAATTATAAATTTTTGGGTTTACAGTTAATTAAAATAAATAAATAAATTGTAATGGTCGAAATCGTGTACTAACCTGTCGGCCTCGTTTAAGAACACTGAGGAATTCCAATAATTGTTGATTGATTTGAGAATGGTGGAACTGGGCCTTGCCCAGTGTTGTATCTCATATTTTTTTAATGGCCCAAATCCTTTTTTGTCTATAAACTAAAAGATGAGGAGTGGGGCAACGGAGGAAATGGAGGAAGGTGGTAAAGAGCATTGGTTCTCTATCAAGCTTGGATGGTTACTAGGCCCGGTATCCATGCTTCGCTATGGCCGCATAAAAAAGATAATTATTATATTAAAAAATTGTGAGCTTGATTTTTTTTTTTTGACATATAATAAAATACTTAAAAGAAAATAAAATATTCAATTAATGTATCTAATAAATTAATCAATAACATATATATATATATATATATAATATTACTTATTCAACTTAGCAAATCAAGAGCAACTACTTACCCTATTCAAATAGCAAACTAGTTATAAAAAAACTTACATCACAATCATTTTAAACTCAACCCAGTTCTAGCTTAAATGTGAAATAACGAGTTGTCAAAAGATTAAATAGTAAAAAAACTAGGGATTCAAATAAAAAAAATGGCAACAAACCATATTGACATGAGTTAACACGTAAAATCGATAACTTGTGTAATGAACACAACTACAAATGAGCTGACTTGATCGGACAATCTATGTCTTTCTTTTTCATTCATTTATTCTTTTCCTGGTTAGGTCTTGGTTGGGTATTAATTGACCTCGAGTTGGATTGAATTTAGAATCAAATTGAAAAGTTATAAAATAATTAAAGATAAAATTTAAGAAATAAATAAATGTTTGTATGCAACATAAAAAATATGAGCATAAATAAAGGGGTAAAAAACCAAGCAAACTATGACAAATTTCTTAAATTTTGGTTAATTTTTCAAACTCATAACTTATAAAATCTCATAATCAGGTTCAACTCAAAAACTCAATTCACAACCAATTTAATGTTGAAAGATGAAATAAAAAAAAATATTTAAATCTAAGAAATTTATCAAAGTAAAACATATAGCAATCAAAATAGTAAGGATCAAATTTGATATAAAAATAAAATGAATTAAATATAAATGGATAGATTGATAAATGAATTCAATTAAGAAAAGCATTCAAAACAAAACAAATAACAATCAAAAGAATAAGAACCAAATCTAACATGTGAAAAAAAAAAGGGTAAAATTAAAAAAAAAAAAGCATTTTAAATAAAATAGACAATAATCAAAAGAACATGAACTAAATCTAAAGAAAAAATAAATGAAGGGTTGTTTTAAAAACTTGGAGTTTAGGTATGAAAATCGAGTATGAGAAAAAAAAAAATAGAAAAGAAAAGGTCATGCATGCAAAACCAAATGTCTTTACGCTACATGTGTTATCCAAAAATAATGAGGGCACCAAGACTAGTTGAACGTCACCTTGAAAACTATTATTTAGCCACAAACCACTTAATATGCGTTGATCTACACACTGAATGTGTGGTATGCACTTGTTAGCTATCTTATTTTACTAATATTTATATTTATTCAATTATGAAAGTGTTTCATTTCAACTTAATAATAACAAAAAAAAAAAAACATAATGAAAGAAGAAAATATCTTAAATGCTAATTAAAGTTTTTTTCAAGGTGAATATAATCATTTTATTATTCTTTTTTAAAAAATAAAAATTATAAATTATAAACAATCCGTAGATCTCAATTCAATATTTTTGTAATTAAAGATAAGTTAATAATTTTAGTGTGCAAAAAATATGAAAAAATTATGTTATATCCACGATAGCTAGGCCAAAAGTTTTCAGTAACTGTAATGCAAATAACCTTAGAGCTCCCATATTTTAACTCCTCTCTGTTTTAGTTTTTTTTTTATTTATGTTGTCGAATATTAATGATATTGTTCACTATGTGCATTTTTTGTATTACTTGTATATTTTTAAAGGGATTCATTTTAGGACAGTGTGTTGAAAATTTTATTCTTCTGGATGTGTAATCTCCTAGGAAAGTTACTTTACATCAAGACTCGTGTAATGATAAAATTAATTCATGGCCACTAAATCTTTTAACTAGGTTAAGATTATTTTTTTGTGATGGTACAATTACCTTTTATTATATTAATAATTTTTTTTGTTCATTGTACAGGGAAATTATTAATTTAGCCTTAGAGAATAAAATTATAATACCTATGAAAATTCTTCACAAAGTCAGTTTTTTTTTTTTTACAAAATAAAAATACAATTCATATGAAAATATAGATAAACGTTCTTAAAATGAACGAAATCCTTTAATTGAGATTATGTTAAAAAACATTAATGGTCAAATTAATAATTTAATGGAATTGCCTGTCTTTAAAACTTGCCCAAGAATTTTGTTTTTCACGAACTGGGGATCTGATCCAATAAAAAAATAATTTAATGAAGAATTGATTTTTTTTTTTCTCCTAACAAAGGACAATTGATTGCCTTGGAAATCTCTCCAGGCAAAGAATATTGGTGGTGGAGCATGGGACCCACACATTGCCTCGCACTTTTACACTTTTCAACGAGTCAAACTCCTGGATTCTCCTCCCATTGGTCCAAATAAAAAATCAATTGCCCCCGAACCGAACCATTTTGAGTGATGGGCCACTTAAAATAAAGTCCCAGAATCAGCCCAGAGTGATTCGAAATCCTCGGCGGGTGATGACAATCAAGTGCACGACAAATTGATTCGAACCTAGTCAACCAAGGCACTTGTCCCCTTCATCTCCAGTGAGAGAGAGAGAGAGAGAGAGAGAGAGAATTTTGACGAAATGTTATTCCACCGGTCGGTTTCCCTTGCATCCCGGCCCTTTCAAACCCAAACGTCAGGGACTGCGCATCATCCTTTCCTCCTCGTTTTAAAAAAAATTAATTAAATATTTTTTATTTTAAATTAATATTTTTTAACATTTTTAAATTATTTTTGATATATTAATAATATAAATAATTTAAAAAAATAAAAAAAATTATTTTAATACATTTAAAAAAAAAAAAAAACATTTTAAAAAGCAATCGGAAGTATACTCTCAAATAAATCTCTAATTTATAAAAACCATAACCTAACCTTTTTATAAAAAATATTTCAATAGTGGTATTAGTGTATTGAATAATAATTAATATCAAGACATTTATAATATTTCATGTTTTCAAATTAAGATAATATTTTAACACATCAAGATATACAACTTGCATTTGAGAAAGAGAGTTGATGGTATTGAATAATATACAACTTTGAATTGAATTTTGATACGTTCATGAGAGAGATTGATGAGGGACTTTTATTCCTTGATTTTATTAACAAGCCTCTCACTAATAGGATATTGTTAAACACTAAGTCATGTAACTTGTGTTATGCTGTATATTGCAGGTTGAATATATATTTTTTTATAAAAAAGTAAATATTTAAGCCTTTTAATTTTTTTTAAATCTAATTATACATAAAAAAAATCCTATAAGAACTATTTGTGTTAGTAAATGCAAAAAAAAAAAGAAAAAGTTAATGTATCTATTCAACTAGTCTAGTTGCAGGTTGAATAGTGTTTTTTTTCCAACGCAAAATAATTGATATGTATTTGTTATTGACACATTAGTTTACATCAAGTAAAAAAATATAACCATGAATCATAAAGTCAGCGCTTACATATAATAAAGATTATATGTATTAATACAAATATGTGATATCTCAAGCTAGTCTTTAATGTTGCAAAAGAATATAACAAAATAATATTACAGTGAAATATCATTTTCTTAGTACGTGTAAAATAAATTTTCATGAATAAAATGTGTAAAGAAAAAAAACATTAAAAAATAAATTATAAAATAATAGAAAAAATAACAAAAAAATGGTATGAATATGTCAAGTATAAATAAAAAAACATATATTTTTTCCCAAAAAAATGTGTAAAGAAATAAAAGAAAAACTAAACAAAATTAAAATCATGAATTTGGCATACAGATTCTAATTTTTTTAAAAAAACAATATTGTGTATGCAAGCTGCTTCAATTTGTATTTTTAAATTAAAAATTAAAATTATCATTTTTAAAGTCTATGTGGTTATCTAATTAAATAAATCAATAATCATTCATGTAAATAATAAAAAAGTCATTAACAATAACAAATAAAGAAACTATAAAGATAAGATATTTACCTGATTATGTTTACCAAACTTTTTTATTTAAATAGATAAAGAAATAAATCAATTTTTAAAAAATCATGATTTGAACGATAAATAGAAACAAAAATGATTGAATGAACCCATACCATAAAAAAAATTATGCAAGACTGCACACGTCAGTTAATTATAAGGAATGGACATATGCCGATAAGATAGAAACATCTAAAAAAAGTCTCTAATGAACCTGATAGTCAACTCTAGTGAGCAAATCAAACACATGACCTAACACATGAAATTGGGATGACCCTATAAATAACAAAACAAAAATAATATTGGCAGAAAAATTGAAAAAGAATGCCTTAAAAAAATACCAAAATCGACCCAGACTAATCTTTAAAATCTATAACCTATATCACGAGATCATAGTGACCCTATTAAAGACAAACCTAAAAAAATAAAAAGCAAAATTCTTAACCAAACAAATATTGAGTGATAAAATTGAGGGAAACAAATCAATAAAAAACAATGTAAAACAAAATAAATAGCAATTAAAACTAAATTCAACATAAAAACCAACTGAAATTAAATATTAATGGAAAATTTAAATGGAATTAAATGTTTAGGGATATAATCGAAAAAAACAAATCAATTGAAAAAACAGTTAAAAGAATTGGCACCAAACTTGAAATAAAAATCTAATGAAAAGAAATATTACATAATGGAATTGAAGAAAAACAAATAAATCAATAAAATGATTGAAAAAAAAACATCAATTAAAAGAATAATGATCAAAATTGATAAAAAAAAAACTAACAAAATTAAACAACCAAGGACGAGATTGAAAGTAAAATCTAATTAGAAACTATCAATGTACAAGACAATTGCAATCAAGAGAAGAATGAATGAATCAAAATAAAATAGAAATCAAAGGGCTAACATGCAATCCAGAGGAGAATGATAATGAAAAGAAAGGTAAAAAAATCAACTGCCATCAAATCAGACCCATTACTATACATGTGTCGCCTAGATAGTAAAAAGACACCAAGGCACATTAAATGATATAGTAGAAACTTGATGTCAACCACTACAGTCAATCGCACGCACCACCCGAAGACAATGAAGTAGCTAATGCTTATTAGGCACGCGTCAACAACCCTTTTTTACGTGCACAAAATAAAAAATACCCCTATGATCAAACCACAATAACAAAAAAAAAAATCACTTATGAAATTACAACCAAACCCTTAAAGTCAAGACAAACAAATTTAAATAATAAAGGTAATGGAGAATTCAACCGTTTATAAAAATTTTAAATAACAAAAATGCCTATAAAACTAAATAACAATAACCCTAGAAACCAAGACTAACAAATTTACATGATAAGTCATGACAAATTTAAAATTACAATATGGCCCTTAGATCAAAGTTTTTAATGGTTTCCTTTTTAAATGCAATACAATAATTGCATTGTTATTAAAAAAAATAAAAAGATAAGGTTGCCCTTTAACATATAAAAAATGAACAATTAACAAGCGTGTAAAGACTATATTAATAAAAAGATGAAGAGCAATTTTACCATAGTCATGCACACATTACAATAAAAAACCCAAACAGTTTAGAGTTTTACATAATTAAGCGACCGAAAGGTAGGATGGGCCATTTTTTTTTTTTTTTTATTAATGTTAATGTTCGGACTAACTTGTGTGTATCTCAATTAATTTTACAGGTGTTAAAATTAACGATTATATAAATTTCCAGTGACTATTATATTAATAATCACATAGTTTGAATTTAAAACCATAAAAAAAATAAATTTCTTATACCAAACTTTTACCGAATCCTATCTTTTCCTTTTCTTTTGCATCTTAAACGAGGGAGCTTTTGGTCTCTTTCATTCAAGTCCTGTCTAGCATTCTCTTGTTCCTGGGCACGATGATCTTAAGCAACGCTGTCGGTCTCGAACAAGGAAAAAGATAGGATTCTGAGTTCGAGAGTAGAAGGGGGACCACCTGGCAAAATAAAGTTGGAGAACATATATAGATATTTAAAGACAATTAACGTATAATAAAAGATCTTGCATTTTATGTAGCAATGAACAATTATAAACTTGGAAAATCAAGGCTGCATGCTTAGAAATAATAGTTACAGCTTTTAGGATGTGTTTTATTATTGTTTTAATTGCAAAATTATTTTTATACTGCTTTTTGAACTTTCAATTTTTCTATAAATCGACTTTCTTCTTCTTCTTCTTCTTATCCCTCTTTTTTTTTTTTCACTTTCAAATTCATATTATTATAAATATTATAAAAAATAATTGTTTATATCTTAAACAAAGAACCTTAAAAAAATAAATAAATAATAAAATTAGATAATCTAATGGTTATTGCTTGGAAACAATAGTTGGAACTTTTAGGATTGTTTAAAAAAAAATGAATAAAAAAATATATTTAGTTGAAGTAATAGTGAAGAGATATAAAATAAATATTTTTTTATGATAATTTTAAAATAAAAGTTTTATAATTTTAAATATGAAAAATAAAATATTTTTATTTAGTGTCTTTTTATCTGCCGTGTCAAAATGTTGTCTTAAAAAAAAGGAATTAACGGAGAATTGGACTTTAATGAGTATGCAAGGATAAAGACGAAGATTACAAATTTTGAATTTTATTTGCCACGGTCTTTCCTTGTCATTTCCATCTCAAAATTCAATGGTCCCAGTCTCCCTTGTGGACTTCTTTGTAACGTGGGGTCCTCTCAGTTTTTCTATATTCCTATAAGGCAGGGTCCACAAAAAATCGTACTCCTTAGTCCTTAAGAAACCTAGGAAACAAGGGGTGTCTTTCCTTTTTAACACGTGTTAAAGAGTTTTGGCAATATATATATATAAGAACTGCAGTATTTCCCGACAACTATTTTCTAAAAATCAATTTGATGCAGTATTTCCCGACAACTATTTTCTAATATATATATATATATATATATATATATATATATATATATATATTAGAAAATAGTTGTCGGGAAATACTGCAGTTCTTATGTGCAGTATTTTAAAAAAAATGTACTTGAAAATTGTAGAATTTTAAAAGACATCAAAAAAAGAGATATTCAAAGCGTATTAGAAGAAGTTGTGATCGCAACAATTATATTTATTATAGGAATTTGTTGTAATTTAAAATATTTTTTCTTTAAAAATATTTTAAAATAATATTTTTTTATTTTTAATATTAACATATTAAAACAATCTAAAAATATAAAAATATTATTTTTTTAACAAAAAATTCAAATTTAAAAAAAAAAATAATTTGCATCATGTTTATAAATACATTGATAATTCATATACACAGTTTAAAAACAATCATGTCATATTTTATTTTTAGGTACAACATGGTAGCATTCAATAATATTCATTCCTATTGTTGAACTATTTCCAATAAAAAATTTCTTATTGTTTGTTTTTGCATTTCAAAAATATTTTTAAAAAAATTTAATATATTTTTAAATAAAAAATATTTTAAAAATAACCTGCAATTATATTATCAAATAGACTAGTTTATGTTTAAATATCATTTGTTTTGTTATATTTTATTTTCTTTTTTAAAGTTTGTGTCAAATCATTTTCTTTTTTTTGATATACCATATTTTTCAACTATGTTTTTTTTAACACTGCATTTGAAAAATAATGTATTTATTTAACTGTGGTATTTTTAAAATTTTTTTTTGTTAATTTCTCTGTTTTTCTTAAATAAGCTAATTTCTTTTTTAAAAAAAGGAAATCGGAAGCAAAAGATTTGAGGTTCATTGGTTACTTCTATCTTTAGCGGCACCATCATTTTCTAACGTGATCATATATACTCGCTGTTAGATGCTGACATGTCAAGAGGATTTAGATCTCATGTTTTAAAAATATTTTTTAAAAAAGTTTAAATTTGTTTATTTAAAATTAATATTTTTTTAATTTTTTTTACATGTTGCTATTAAAAAAATAAAAAAAATTATTTTAATATATTATTAAATAAAAAATACTTAAAAAAAACAAAAACTATGTTATCAGAAGACTTGGAAGGACCTGCGGTTTCTGTGTTTTTTCGGGTAAAGCACACTCCGTATACTGGAATGGCGGCACCAGTTCTGCAGTCTTGACAAAAAAAGAGGCCTGCAACTTCATCCATGTTGGTGATGGGATGTCTTCCTTGCCGCATATCAATTTATTACATCTTTAATATTTATTGTTTTCAAATTTATATATATATAAAATAATAATTAAATATTTTTTACTTAGTTTATACCTTGTGTTTAACTTAATAATAACATAGTAACCCTGGTTAAAACTTAGATTAACCCGGCTAATCGATCTAAAATTAATCTAAAGATTGGGTTGGTCCTTTTATTTTTTATAAAAAAATTTTAAAAAATTAACTTAATTGTACTCAATCAAAAACTTAGGTTGATGATTCACAATCTTGAATAAAACCCGAACAAAAACTGTTGAATTTTTTTTTCAATAAAATATTATTTTTATGTATAATTTTTAATAAAAAATAAGATCAATCTAAATTGACCTTCCGACTCATAATTTGTGTCGATTTTTGGATTGAATTTTTAAATTATGATAATAAATATTTTTTATCATTATTGTACCTTGATTACACAATTTTGAAATTATAAGCTTTTTAAAATGATATTTTAGAGATAAAAAACAAAGAAAACATTGTTTTTGAAAATAAGTCCTCTTTATATTTTTTGTTTTTTAAATATAAAAATTTACCCTAAAATTTTAACAAGAATATAATTATTTTTATATCCATGTTTCTATCTCATAAACCAAATACATTCCTTTTCTCGTCTATTCTGACACCAAATAATAACCAAGTGCTGCAATATTAATATATTCTCAGCACACTTTTCTAATTTATTTAACTTCACACACTCTAGGCCCAATTTTGTTTTTTAATTACACAGTAAAAAAAATAATTTGCAAACTAATACAACTAAATTATGCTGTTTAGAATGGTGCAATCACGCTCTTTTAAATAACACTAGTTAATTATTTTTTTATATAAACAATATATATAAAAATAAGGTTTAAAAGTATTAGGTTTTTCTGCAAAGCTATACCAATAATCTTAAGTTCGACTGTAATATCTGACCTAATAGTAATATTTATAATATTAATAATAACATTAAACTTGCATGATTCAAGTTTAAGTGAGTCTGACTGCAACATCGGACCTAATAATATTGGATGTGGGTTTGGTTATAAGTTCGTATTATAAAAGTGTGATAATTAAATAGATTAATTAAAAAGAAAAAAAACCAACAAAAAAAAAAATCTAAATTAACTGGGTTAACCCTTCAAACCAGGTTAACCAGTAAAACCTGGTATTCACGCCATGAAAGTTTGTTAACTAAATAGAAAAAAAAATTAACGAGTTTACCCAGAATTAACTGAGTTAACCCATCAAATCAAGTTAACTCGTCAAGCCCATGATACACGTCAAGAAAGTCTGATAATTAAATAGATAGAAATTCAACATTAACAAACTAAATTAAACGAAAAAAAATTAATTAAAAAGAAAAAAAATCCGGGTTAACTCGTCAAACCAGGTTAATCCATCAAACTCAACATCCGTATCATGAAAATCTAATAACTAAATAAAAAAATTAATATTAACAAACTAATCAAACAAAAAAATTTTCATGAAAAAAAAAGACAATTTTATAATATAATACAATATAATAATAATTATAACAATATAATATAGTAATAAGTGAATGGCGGGGGAAGCGACAGTGCTCTCCCACGCCTTTTAGTATATTATACTTAACTTAATAAATACTTAAACTGTACTATTTTTTTTTTTTTTTTTAATTGAGCTAGATTGTAAATTATTTTTATCAATGAGAAAAAAACGACTCTAAGCCCCCAAACAAACCGGCGACCCACCGTTCCAACGAAACCCCCCTCCCCCGCCATTACGGCACATCTGAAATTTATACCCGTAAACCGAGGGCATAACAGTCATGAAAATAACCGCCAATCACTAACACTTTAATACTTCCGCGTAGCCCCACTCCCCCCATCCAGCACTCTCTCTCACACGTCATCAGCAGACGTATCTCCGTTTTCCTCGTTCCTTCATTTTATTTATCCACAGCCACTCCCCTACTCTCTCGTTAGAAAAAAAGCTCTTCTCACTCCCCCACCTCTATCTCCCCCTCTCTCTCCAAAAGCGTGACCACTGAGTAACAATGTCTCGCCGTGGTGGTGGCCGGCGATCTTCAGAACCTCGCCGTGATCAGGGCTCCTTAACTCCGTCACCGTCTTTTCAGCGCGGTGGTGGTGGAGGTCGTGGTAGAGGCCGTGATGGAAGAGGCGGCTACACTCCTGCTTCGTCTCCAACACCTGTTCGTGCTCCTCCCCCTGCTGCATCCGGCTACCTTTCTGCAACCGCAGGTCCTTCAACCTCACTAACTCCCCAAGAAATGGCTTCATCTTCGACTGCGCCACCGCCCTCGGCTTCGAGTTCGGCTTCGATGGAGGAGCTGAGTCAAGAGATCGCAAAAAAGTTGTCACTTGGAAGTACCAGTGCGACGGGAGGGTCGGTGCCTGTATCATCAAAGGCCATTGTGCCTCCGCCCCGGCCACAACTTGGAAGGATAGGAAGGAAATGTACGATCAGAGCAAATCATTTTGTAGTTGAGGTTTCTGATAGAGATCTCTTTCACTACGATGTACGTAACCCTCCCTCCCTTTCATTACGTGTATGCTCGTCCAATATACGTAATTGTTATGTGTATGCACATACGTACCTTTTGTGTTAGGTTTCAGTACCGTAGATGGATTGTTTTGCGTTTGTTTAATAGTATTAGCTCCTTTATTTTTTTTTTCTACAAATAAAGAAACTGTTTCTAGCATTTTTTTATTACATTTATTGTTTTTTGGAATTTCTCGTTTTTTTTTTCTCACAATGAAATGATTTATATACATATTGTTAATTAAATTTTCAGTAGGGGTGGTTTTGCCCTTTATTTTTATTTTATTTTAGTTTTTTTGTGGACAACATGTTTCAGCAATAGCAAACCTTTTAGTTTATTTCATGTAAGTCATTTTCTTTGTGGTTAAAAAGTAATTTGACGTTGAGAATTTTGATTGATGGTCTTGTTTTTGGATTAGGTGGCAATAACTCCTGAAGTTACATCGAAGAAGGTAAATAGAGATGTAATATCCCAGCTTGTTCGTTCTTATCGCGAGTCTCACCTAGGCAATCGGATGCCAGCTTATGATGGCAGGAAAAGTCTATACACTGCTGGGGCATTGCCTTTTGAAGCAAAGGAATTTGTCGTGAAGTTGGTTGAGAAGAATGATCCTGCTAGTTCATCCAGTTCTGTCAGGTAATTCCTATTCTACCGTGCCTATGTGATTTTGGGTTGCTGTTTGTTCGAAAAGATTATGATTACTGTGTTCTTTTTAAAACAAACTTGCTCATGCCTTTGGTTCATACGCAGAAAGGAACGTCAATTTAACGTGGCAATCAAATATGCATCCAAAGTTGATATGCATCATTTAAAGGAAGTCCTAAGTGGCAGACAAAAGGATGTTCCACAGGAAACCATACAAATCCTTGACATTGTTCTCAGAGCATCACCATCAGAAAAGTAATTCAACTCAATTGTTTAGAAAATGTAAATTTCCTGTTCTTTTCTCTTCATCTTTGTGTGTGTTTGACTAGGTACGTTACTGTTGGGAGGTCATTCTTCTCGCTTGATTTGGGCCCAAAAGGCGAGCTTGGTAATGGAATAGAATACTGGAGAGGTTATTATCAAAGTCTTCGGCCAACCCAAATGGGACTCTCTTTAAATATTGGTATAGCTTCATTTACTTGCATTCATTTTGATTATCTAAAATTGATGCATTGATACTTGTTCTAGCCATAGTTCTGTTGAGAACTTTTCCCCTCTAGTATCTTACTTTTGAATTGTAGATGTGTCAGCCAGATCCTTTTATGAGCCAATTTTGGTGACTGAGTTTGTGGCCAAGCACTTCAATCTTAGAGACTTGACAAGGCCTCTTTCTGATCAGGATCGTGTTAAGGTAACTTCATTGCTTACAGTAATGCACAAAGTCATTCTTGCGAATTACCCACATTTTTTCTCCTTTACTAAATTGAAGTTTTAAGTATCTTGTATATATCTTTGGGTGCAACTTTCAGGTGAAAAGGGCCTTGAGAGGAATCAAAGTGGAAATTTCATACAGGGACTATGCTAAAAGCTTCAAGGTTACTGGCATATCTAATCTACCAGTAGATAAGACGATGTAAGTTTCCTGGATGCAGATGTTCTTGTGATTTTGAAGCTTGTAAATACTATTGTGGACGCTGTTGATAAGGTTTTTGTATTTTTGAGATTCCTAAGAATCCTTGGAAAGTATGGAAAATAACTCGGGATGTTGTATTAATATGTTATTGAATTTTATTGACAATGTGTAAAACTGAGTCTAGATAAATTCTTTTGAAAGCTGAAGCAATTATTTGTCTTTGAAAGTATTAAGTAACTTATATGGTGGTGGCTGATTTATTGTGTCTGTCTACCATAGCTTTTTAGTCTTTATTGTTTGGGGCCACACCTACTAAAAATGATCCTGAAGCTAGCTTAATCTAAGAAACAAAAATTTTAGAACACATACTAAACCTCAGGAAAAAGAATGTTATACACATTTGAGTTACAAGATATTAATACTTTTATTAGACTATGTTTGTGATTCTCAGTCTCCTATCATCTTGAACTTTCTACCAATTTTGTGTCATGTAGGTTTACTCTGGATGATAAGAAAACAAAGGTGTCTGTCCATCAGTATTTCTGGGAGAGATACAATATTGGGCTGAAATATACATCTTTGCCTCCGCTTCAAGCTGGAACCGATGCGAAACCTATTTATTTGCCCATGGAGGTTTGTTGTTTTAGATGAGGTCCCTAAGATTATTGTACCTCTGCATATGGCTCTGAATTAGGTTGCTTATTTTGGTTTTCTTTGTATTGCAGCTCTGTAAGATTGCTGGAGGACAGCGATACACGAAGAAACTAAATGAAAGACAAGTCACTGCTCTTTTAAGAGCAACCTGTCAACGCCCTTCTGCTAGGGAAAATAGCATTAAGCAGGCAAATAATCTCTCTTAGACATCTTTATTTCTATCATTGCTAATCTTGATTTTCGTGGTTTATATATGTTTTTCCTCTTATATTTGGCTTTATAAGTTATAACTAGTCACTCTCCATCCTCATGTAGATGGTTCGGCATAACGATTATAGTAGGAATGTGCTTGTAAGGAATGAATTTGGTATTCAAGTGAAAGAAGAACTAACATCAATTGATGCCCGAGTTTTACCCCCTCCTATGGTAAATTATGCATTCTGCTTTGGATTCATGTCGTATGTCATGAATTAATTATTAACAGCATTAACATCACTGTGACATACAAATTAATTATTAACAGCATTAACATCACTGTTTGCTATGGTCTTGCAGCTTAAATATCATGATACAGGGCGAGAACCTAGAGTGGATCCACACTTAGGACAATGGAATATGATAAACAAGGTGAAGTGATGGTTAACAAGATCATTTGTGATACAGGCTTGCCTAAGAGGAAGCTTGAGTTTGAGTGTTAATGTTTCACTGGTTATTCCACATTTACCAGACTGCTTGGAAATTGATTTTACTGCTTGAAAAATAGTTGTAGTTCTAGCATAGAAAAAATGGTGAGTGTGCTTCAAAAGCAAAAACCAACTTGCATCATAATGTTTGTGTTATAACTTAAGGTATTTCTTAACTTGTTGGAGTCTTTGTGAAATTGTGTTTCTCATGTACTGTTGATGTGCATGTTTGTAGTGTGACAAATGCAGTGAACTCAATGGTGAGATGACTTTCTATAATAATGGTTTTGCAGAAAATGGTGAATGGAGGCAGAATTGATTTCTGGACCTGTGTGAGCTTTTCTACAAGAGTGCAGAGAGACTTGCCATTTGAATTTTGTAGGCAATTAATGGATATGTGCAACAGCAAAGGAATGGTTTGACTTCATTCCTCACTCTTTTTCTGCCATTTTTATTACCATGGGTTTTGTTTCTATTTTGGTAGATTGACTCTGACTTGATTTGAACATAATGCTAGGAAGTCCACCCAGATCCCATTATTCAGATACATTCAGCTGATTCCAGGCAAATTGAGAAAGCTCTTCTTGACGTTCATAAGAAATGTACTGCAAAACTTGCAAATCAGAAGGGCAAACAGCTTCAACTGCTGATCATTATCCTACCTGATTTCAGTGGATCCTATGGTTAGTTACAGAATATGATTTGAAATTCATAATCTGAGTTGTTTGTCCTGTAAACAAGCTCTTTCTTGCTTGTAGGGAAAATCAAACGTATTTGTGAAACTGAGCTGGGAATAGTTTCACAATGCTGTCAGCCCCTGCAGGCAAAGAAGCTCAGCAAACAATACCTGGAAAATGTTGCTCTCAAAATTAATGTGAAGGTTTGCTAATTTTCCTTGGTTATTTGTTTTCCTCCTTCACACTCTTTTAGTCATTTGAAGTATTAAATTGAGGATTGAATCTTTCTAGGCTGGTGGACGGAACACTGTGTTAAATGATGCTATTCAAAGAAGAATTCCTAACGTTACTGATCTTCCTACTATTATTTTTGGTGCTGATGTGACCCATCCGCAGCCAGGGGAAGACTCTAGCCCGTCGATTGCAGCAGTATGTTGAGCTGGATTTTATCATTTAATTATCATTTTCATGTTAGGTTGTCTATTATGCATCCTTTGCATTTTATTCGTTGTATTAAATAGTTTGTTGGGGTGATACAGGTAGTGGCTTCTATGGACTGGCCAGAGGTAACCAAATATAGAGGACTTGTCTCTGCACAGGCCCACCGGGAGGAAATTATTCAGGATCTTTACAAAAAATATCAGGATCCAGAAAAGGGATTAGTTCACAGCGGAATGATCAGGTAAGGAATTGACATGCATCCTTCCCCCAATGTGAAATTTTTGGAAGATTCATAACTGCCATCATTTTGACTCTATTTGCAGGGAACTGTTTATTGCATTCAGAAGATCAACAGGCCAAAAGCCTCATAGAATTATATTCTATAGGTAATTTTAACATTGGATAACAGAAAAGTCATAACCCTTTTGTGTTAGATTGCTGAGACCATATGAATTCATTTGACAGAGATGGTGTAAGTGAAGGCCAATTCAGCCAAGTTCTGCTACATGAGATGCAGGCGATACGAGAGGTATTGTGTTACTGGTTAAGGATAACATTGCTGGGGTCTATTGATACTTTGTCGGCCATACATGTTTTAAGGTGCTAGATGGGTCAAGTTAGATTTAATGGTGTTTGCTATTATGTGGTGTGTCCAAAGAGAAGGCTAACTGCGTTGTACAGATCACACTATCCATAACTTTTCTAATTTATGTGGATTGTGGTGTTTATTCCTGGTTGCGGTTCACTGCCAGTAAGCAATGCTAGCTAGTGCTACTTGCATGATTATTGCATTCGATTTTACCGTGTATAAGCTAGTCAATATTTTATTTCCTGTAATGTAATCAATAGTAAAACTTTTATGCCTTTTAATGTGCACGATTTTAAATCTTTCTAGGCATGTGGCACCCTGGAAGTAGGATATTGTCCTCGGGTTACCTTTGTTGTAGTGCAGAAACGGCATCATACACGCTTCTTTCCTGCTGACCATAACAAGCGTGATCAGACTGACAAGAGTGGCAATATCCTACCAGGTTTTGAATTTTTCTTCCCCTAACATTTTTGGTGTCTTTCTGTTGAGAACTGAGTATTTTTATTTTTTTTTGAATTGTTTTAGGCACAGTCGTGGACACTAAAATTTGCCACCCTACAGAGTTTGATTTCTACCTTAACAGTCACGCTGGAATTCAGGTAAAAGATTCAGCCAACACGTTGAAATAAATGATGAATAAGTGATCCTGCTTAGGTTGACATCCAACTCGATTAAAAATAAAACATTTAAGACTTGTTTTCCGGCGACTATACTTGCAGGGAACTAGCAGGCCTACACACTACCATGTGTTGTTTGATGAAAACAACTTCACTGCTGATGGCTTACAAACCCTCACTAACAATTTGTGCTACACGTAATGTTTTGGCTTCCCTTTTTGACGAATTAGTTTGTTCTGCATTGTACAATTTGGTAGTCTTGATTGTTTTTTTAAAATTTCTTTCCAGGTATGCAAGATGCACTCGGTCTGTTTCCATAGGTCAGACCGTCATTTCCCTCTTTTGTTTTCGTGTTTTATTTTTTAATTTTTATTTTTACATGAAATTTAATTATTTCCATCAGAATGGTAATACTTTACATGTGGAATCATGCAGTGCCCCCTGCATACTACGCCCATTTGGCAGCTTTTAGGGCTCGGTATTACATTGAGGGTGAAATATCAGACAGTGGTTCTACTAGTGCTACTGGGAGGAGTGTGGAGGCCCGATCTCTTCCAGTCGTCAAAGAAAATGTCAAGGATGTTATGTTTTACTGTTGATACAGTAGGCCTTTCTTTTTTGTGGCCATCTGAGACTGTTCTGCAGAATCCAACCAACTTGTATACATCAACCGGCACGCATCACCGATGTGGATGCGGAAAGATCAGAAAGAAAAAGACCACACTTGTCTCCTTTTGTAGCAAATGGTGATATACAAGGCATGTCTTTTTCTGTAAAAAATGCTTTTGAACCAGGAGGCTTAATGCGAAGAATCGGATGTTCAAAGAGATGCTTGGCTTCTCTGTTTAATGTCATGCTGTTTAACTTGTGTCTGTTGAAATACTCTGCAAATTTTTCTTAAAACCACTCACCTATATGAAAATGGTGGTGCCTGCTGCTTGTGGTTGTAAATCCAGTTCAGGAATGTGAAATCCTAGCTGGGATATGACTCTCTCGGCAAGCTTAAACTGAATGGGTTGCGATTGGAAGCTGTTGTGGTGGTTGGGTGTTTCCTCCTTGCATCGCAGTAGCAGCGCAAGAGGAATGACCTGCAGGTATTGCTCTCGCCACCAGTCTAGCTTGTCAAATAGTATAATTTGGTTCGAGTAGAATTTATGTATGGTGAAACATCAACGGCAAGGTTCAGAATAACAGTGTTGACACCTCTTGATCCTGGGTTTCAACAGCTATTTGGGGTTTGGTGGCGTGTAAAGCCAGGGAGGAAATGAAGTACTCAGGCTAGCCAAAATAAAAACAATAATATACTTAAAATAGTATTTGTTTTATTTTTTAAAAATTATTTTTGATATTATTGTTTTAAAATGATATAAATACACGATACAATGACGTCCTGTAACTATGCTTCGCCAAACAGTCTCCCCTAATGTGATTCGGGTTTCTTTTTAATTCAACATTTTTCAGGCGATTTTGGACTAATTAGCCATATTTGCAAACCATAATTATCCTAAATAATCCTCCTAGCGTATATTATCCCAAGCATCCCCATTTATTTTTCGAGACTAAATTTCTAGTCTTGTGCGCTTAATTAATTACTACTAGACAAAAAAAAAACTTAATAGGCACAGAAAAGCCTTCCAAGCAGACATCCCAATTTATCAAAGAAATTGTTGCAAATCATAAGAAATAGTAAGAGAGACCAAAAAAAGTCGGAGGAGCTAGTGAATTAGCCAAATTATATAGCTCAAGATCAACTAGACAATCCCTTCAACCTGAATAAAAAAGCTATTTTTATTCAATAAAATGTGTGATAATGTAAAGAAATATTTTATTCCAAATTCAATAGAATTTAAGCTCAATTAAAATCAAGCAACAAGAGCTTCTCATGGTGAAATAACTCTGCAACAGCAACTGTCAATACCGATGCATGCGCCATTGGTAAAACCACCATATTTATCAACGCACTCCTGAACACAAGCCAGCTTTGAGCAATTCAGAATTTTAATAGGACTGTAACCGCAGGTCACTGCCTCTCCTCCAATTGCTCCTAACAATAACCATCCATTGAAAAACAAAATCAGGAATCAGTAGAACAAAATGTGTGAGTGTGTGTGTAAGAAAAAAGATTGCTAAATAGCATTGGCAACCCAGAATCCATGTATTTACAAGGAATATAGAATCAAAAACCATGCAATAACTTGGATTCTATCTGTCAAAAAACCATCTTAACCCAATAGTTTAAGCTGTTAGGTGAGGGTCTCAAGATATAATTTATATTATTTTCTAACACACCCCATCAAGTGAAAGCTTTTTGAATTTAAAACTTACATAGATCTACATTACTTTGTGTTTGATTTTTATAAAATAAATAAAGGTGGTGAGATTCAAATTCGTGACCAACTAATTATCAAGACTTTGATACCATGTCAAAGAACTATCTCAACCCAATAACTTAAGCTATTAGGTGAGAATTTTAAAATATAATTTATATTATTCTTTAACGCTGTCTATAAAAAAAACTCCAAATTGTTAATATCCAGAAGGCAGCTAGGCTAGCTTCTATCGATTGCAGGGGGATATAGAAAATTAATGGACGGGTGAGAGGAAAATTACCAAGTGTGAAGACCAAGACAAGCATGGAGAAGGCTGTGAAGAGAGATAGGTTCTTCATTTCTAATAAGCAAGAAATGTCTGCTATTATGATTCCTAGTCTTGATGTTGAGTAGGGTCGATATTTATATGCAAAGATCTTGCATGTTGCTGTAGGGCATCCTTTTTACTTAACCATATTAGTGTGGATTAATTACCAATCAAGAATCATTAGACAGAATCTTGAATTGCAGAATTTGAGCAAAGATTTCCAGAACCGAGGAAAACATTAATTGTGGGGGCATTGTGATTGCCTCATATGATAATATATATCATTTATTAGCAAGATTTATTTCCAAACTTGCAAATTTATTATTAGAAATAATGCTTCATTCCAAATTTTTCCAGTTTCAGCCCTCTCTATTTTGCTGAATTGCCAAAATTGCCCTATATTGTATAAGAACATGACCGTCTAATCCTTACTTTACTCCCCTGAAATTGCCCTAACCTAAAATGAGGAGAGGAGGGGTGGTGGGGTAAACTCATTCAAATGACTTTATATGGTCTCCAACTATTTTCTCCTTTTTTGCAATTTGAAAAAGGATTTTATTTTTTATTTTTTAAAAAAATTTGTATGCGATAAACCCAAATTGAAGGGCTTAAAAAACCTTTTATAAAACGTAATTTTCATTGGTAACAATTATATTTTGAATTATACTCTCCTTGCACCCATGTTGGTAGCAAAAAAATTGACATAACCATAGCAAATAGAGCGTCTTGTGATGATATCAGGACAAAGCACAACATAGATATAACCTTGAATTTTTGAAAAACTTTGAATGAGTTGCTCTTTGGTCATGAATGGACCAAGATCCCAACGTATAATGAATATGCATTATTTAGACTATTCCAAAGTTCTAGATTTTATATAAAATTAAAGTTTCATAAAGATCATGTATCGAGAAGACCTTACAATAAGATCTAGAAGTTAATCTACGGTAATTACATTATTTTCATAGTTGGTTTAAGATTCTTTTTGTTATATTATTTAGATTTTTTAAAAAAATTTCTAGTCTTGTTTAGAATGTTTTTACCTAGGATTATTTAGCTTGTATTTATATTTTTTTTAGAGACTTTGATTTCATAATAATATTTTGTGTGTTTGTGTGAGGATTGCTTATGGTTCTTTGTTGAATTTATTAAAAATCAATTGTCTTTATAGCATTCTTCCTTATATTTTCAATTCGTAATTTTTTATAATCATTGGGTTGGGGCTTTCATTTTAATAACTTCAGTGCCTTGATTTAGATAATCATTGAGTCGAGTTTTTGCTATCACTAAATATAATTTTAACTTTCTTGAGTTGTTTTTTTTCTTGTGTGGTGGTTCATGGGTTTTTATCAGAAAGGTTTATATCATATCCTTTTGTTCTTGTTTTGAAAGTAAAAGCTTAATTCTAAAATTATTTTTAGAGATATTTATTTTTACATTCTTTTCTCTTTTTTTCTTTAATAAAATATATTTATATTCTTTTGATATGAAACACTAACTAAACACAATCCAATGAACATCTAAATGCTTAGACGTGCTAACCAATCATCTCCATCTCTCATCTCTTTGCATCCAATCTTCCTCGTCACAAGTGTGAATAAAAGTGGTTCTTTTAACTTGCATGTCAACATACAATATTTAAATAATTTTGTAAAAGAAAAAAATAAATAAAAATACATAAATTCTATAAAGTAGCATTTGGTATATTGGAAAATAATGATTTGAATAGACAAGACTAGACTGAATAAATAATTGTCAATTCTTGTGTTTGGTGTTCATTGAATTTAACTTGATAATTTATCAATGAACAAATATTAAATAAAATAAAACAACATATTGTAATGACATTAATATTCTTATCTTGTTCAATGTTTGAAGTATATATTATAAAGTATATTGTTTACTAAATCAAGATGTAAAAAAGATATTCAAATATAAGGTTACGGTAAAATATATAAAAGTTTATTTTATCCTTAATATATACTATTATCAAACTTACATATTTTTTTAAAAAACTAATTAGTTGTTATTTTTTTCATTTTAGTTTATATTAAATATTAAAATTAATAATATTATAATAACCTAAATTATAATAAAATCCATCCTTTTTTGAATTCTTTTTTAGAGTTTTTGAATTTTTTTTTTTTAAAAATTAGATCATCTCAGGTTGATCCTTTCGACATGTGACCCGAGTCTTTTCTCAAGTTGATTCCGAGTGTGGTTTTTTTTATCTTGACTCGGGTAAACTCGGGTTGACCATCCTGAACTATGACTCACTCCGGATTAATTCTCTAGTCGAGTTTTGAAACTATGATAATAGTCATTTTTATCCTTATATTAACCTTCCTAACTTTTGACTTGGACTTTACCTCAAGTCAATCTCTAAGTCGAATTTTAAAAATATAATAATAACTTTTTTTATTTTTATGTTGACTCAAGTTAATAGTCAACTAGACTCATGACTTAGGCTTTATCTCAGATGAATCCCTAAATTGAGTTCTAGAATTATAATTATAATTATTTTTATTCTATTATTGACCCGAAAAATAAATCCAAGTTAATTATTTAGACCCATGACACGAACCTTATCCATAGTCAACCCCTGAGTCAAGTCACCACGTGTCAATCAAATTGATAGGTCAGGTTTGAGTTTAAGAACAAGTTGACCCATGACCTAAGTAAAACATGTCAAAAACCCGTTGGTTTTTATTTTAATTTACTTTCTTGTCTTGATCATTTAAAAAATAATAATTCATTGGATACCTAATACTATCTAACGAAGCAGATGACACACATTACTCTATTAAAAATGCTTGGACCAAAAGAGTCCCAAGTAAATTATGTCACAAACCACTAAGGTGTTACTTTTAGCTCACAAGTTGTTTATGGATACAAACTACAGAAAACATTGAAAAAGTAACCAAACTGAAACATTTTGTATATATTAATTCTGCTGTTAGATCAGAAATCCTATATGAAGGTAAATTTACAGCGCTTGCAATAGAGCCAGAGCGATAATGGATGAATCATGAAAGTATATCAGTGTACACGGCCGGCGACGAAGTATGTTCAGAAGAAAAGGCACTCACAAATCAGTTGCACACCAGGCAGCAACTGGATGCAACCAAAGCAGTAATACTGCATGGCCCTGCCGGTTGCTTCAAATATAGACCAGAAAGAGCGCATTAAAGTGAAGCAAAGTTCCAGATGCGTTGCAGGGTGTGCTACAAAAACAAGTAACAGCTGAGCAATAGTACGTGCAGAAGGAATGGTATCGTAGTCAATGGTATCAGTTTGCGAGGCATGTTCTTCGGCGAACCGTTATTGATCAGGGTCCCCGGATTGACGTATTCGCTTTTGCCGGTATTCGTGGCAGTAGACACGTTTACTGACATTGAGCCTAACATGATAATTCACAGACAAGGAATGGAGATAAGGAGCAGGTCTAATCTTAAATAAATTTGCAAACTAAAGAGAATCATATCCTACTTCGTTGTTGTAGCATATTGAATGAGTTCTGACAACTTTTCTCAAGGGAGAAAATCTATTTATTTTGCCAACACTTGCTTCATAAATTACCCTCTTGCAAGAATCTCTTCTGTGTTTATATTCTTGATTTAAATAACTAAATGATTTTAATCACACGCAATGCTAATGCCGATTACAGAAAATCACAACTTACAGTCATAATTAGCCCATCCAATCCGTTGACCAGCAATATCATAAACAAAGATTTTGTCTTTTAGAACAAGATCTGCAAAAAAAAGACAACAGCAAATGTTGTTCGTAGGCAAAAGATTACTGATTATTCAAATAAAGGAAGAAAGACGAAAAAAAGAAGGTCCAACAAGGTAGCATAAAAAAAGAAATAGGGTAGGTGGCTGCTAGCTAGACCATTGCAACCTGTACCTGGACTTGGTAGCGGAAATTATCTAGAACATAAAGATAAATGGAGGCTGAAGAGTGCTAATCAGAGCAGAGTATTACGTGTTTCATTGAGCACCATGCATGGAGTTTTGAAGCGATTATGTTTAGAAAAAAACATCAGCAGAGGAGCACAAACAAATTTTTGGTTGGATATGAATGAGAAAGGGCTGACCAGGAGCATATACTCGCTGCTTTAGTAAAAATAAAAATAAAACTGAATGATAAGCTAAAATTCATGATAAATGGCATGATTATGAAACATGTCACAAATAAGAAAAGGATAATCATAAAGAATTTTCTCCCTTTTGAGGTGAAATTTTAATCAATTTCCTTGTATTTTTAAATGGCAATACAATTGAACTAAAAAGCAACAAATAGGAATGAGCAGATATGAAGCTGGTAATGTTAGCAACTCTAGGTGAAATTAAAAGAAAAGATCATAGAAAAATGCTGAAATGATGATTTTGTAACATTGATATGTACGGAGATTCTAATGTTTGGTTCTGCAAAAGCAAGAGGAACGCTAAATGTTTTATAGATAATGTATTTTCTGTTGTTGTACAGCCACAGTATCATGGAAATGCTTACGGTTAAACATCAGCAGATAATAGAAACTACGGCCTCATGCACATTTTCACAAGGCTGTGTTGCTTAGACCAAAGCAGAAGTACAGTTGCTCTTTAAAAGTTAAACCACAAAGTAAAATGAAAACTTGGGCTTTCTTTCCCTGATAAATGAAATTTTGAATTTGTTAAGATTTCTATACCTTTGGATAATTGATATATAACCTCATATGATCTTTACAAGAAAATAATTCCAGGGAATTAAAAGAAAAAAAGAAGATTGTTCAGTGTCAATACCTCCCAAGATTGTTATCGCTTGACCCTGAATTTTCTGGAAGCCAACGCACCACAATGCAGCACCATTCTGCAACACCGATTCAATCGTACTGGTTAGAGTATAGGGATGCCAGACCAAAATTCCAAATTACTGGACCAATTTGGAAAGGAACCACATTCAATCGTCAAGAATCCTTATAGAATCTATTGATGTGTTTTCAGTTCTCAGCAGAAACCAAGGCTAATAGATGGAAGTTGGGACTGTGAATAGTGCAGCATAGCCATGGAAGAACAAGTGATCAAAGATGGCATTGAAGTTGTATTCAAATTGATGGAAAATAAATAAAAGAAAATTCGAGCACAATAACAACTAAACCTTGTTCATTATTGTGCATCAGAATCAGAAGGAAAGCAAACAAAGAAGCCAGGAACAGAAAATGATCAAGACTAGGTATCCATTTATAAATTAAGGGAATATTCAATTAAAGGAAAACCGTTATCAATAAACTGACCAGCAACTTCGATGCAAATCAAGAAGATCTAGACATATTTTTAACAGGATAAAATAGAAAGTTACTAATATCAAGCTTAAGGAACTCACAATAGAGCTTTGCTGAATAAGATAGTCCTGGGGAATTAAAATCATGGAAGAGCCACCAGCGAAGTTCAAACTAACTTGAGGAAATACGTCATTGATACTGAGCACAAAGCAAACATATGGTTCTGGGTTAAGACACCACATACAAAATGGAAAGTGAACTAAGATAATGGAGTTCGAAAATGAACCTGGAAGAGGTTAAATAACATTGATTTCCCTTGGAAAGATATGGGCTTACAGATGGTGAAACATTAGATGTTATCTGCACAAGAGAGCAACTATATAATTCAAACATTGCTAAAGTTAAACAAAATTCCCAATAAATTTGCAAGAAAAACATTATAAGGATGTCATTCTAAATAAGTGGCTAATGAAGATCATTAACAATGTTCAATCTATTAGCTGATATAAATTTCCTTTGAGCACTTACAGCACTGATAAAAGGATCATAGGCTGCTTCTGTTAGATATGCCAAGGTCGTTCCAGAATCAATGATAGTTCCTTGATTGCTTGATGTCGCAAAAACTGATGGATCAATGGCTAAAGCTTGTCCATTGACATAAATGCTCTGCAGGTTCAAATTATAATGAGGCCTGAAAATTCACATATAAAGGTGGTCAGGGAAACTTTTGATGCAGTAGGGAATTATATGCTCCAAAGATTCGAGAGTTTATTAACAACCAAGGAGGGGCAAGGTTATCTTACCAATCAGTAAAGCTAAACCATCAAAGTTATTAAACAATTATGGTATCATGCTCGAAATGATTTTTTGACATGCAAGATTTTTTGACTACTGGTTTAAGCTTCACTACGTTCCACTTAAAGCTAACTATTAAAGTGTTGAACTGAAATGATTTTGCTTGTCTAGGATGGTGAGTAAAAGGCATGTCAATGAAGAAGCTGATCTATGTAATTTCATGACAAGAATATTTTTTCCACCCCGATCATATTTCCAAATGAACCAATAGATTAAAATACCAACCACGTTATTGAATTTTATTATTTAAAAATTGACATTCTTTGCTTATTGCAAATTTACCATATATTAGTTAAAGGCGGATAATTATCCTTAGAAACAAAAAATGAGGTCCAAAGTTATATTTATCACCACATTGAGCCAAACTGGAAAAATTTATCACTTTCAGTTCCATGGTAGTAGAAAAGGCTAAAAGCATCACCATACAGGAAAAGATTGCCTAGATTATCAAACTCAATAGGATGGGACAAGCTTAAACACAATTCTGCAACAGATTATTAGAGACATGCGAAGTTTGAGCTTATCTGCTCCTAGCTTTCAAGATAATACCAAGTGCTTAGATTTTTATCAACCAAAACCACTTGAATCCAGAAACAGAAATGACTTCCAAATCTTTAAATGATCGACATTAAAATATGAGCAAACATAAATATTTTATGAGATTGCACCATTAGAAACAGTGAGTCAAATACAAAATAGAAGAGGATCACATCCAAAAGAACAGCTGAAATAATATAGTAAAGAAGCTACATGCCAAACTAATGAGAGACAAGCACTAATGATTCTGAACTACATAAGCTCAGAAGGTCAGACCAGATTTCATAGCTATATAGTAGAGAGTACTAGAATAAGCACATAGATACAACAGTCAATTGAGAAGGGCTCCAGAAGAATAAAACAATGACTGCCACTCTGTGAGGGAAATCTAAAGATATTAAACAGGGAGGAAAACATACTGTGATGGGACAAGTGGAGTATAAACTATGTTCGGCTCCACGATTTCTCCAAGAACCAATATACCACCTCCAGCATCATCCCCTTTCAAGCAGTGAGAGAACACTCTTGGTGTTATTCCCTGTGAAGCTAGTTGGGAGATAACAGACATGTCCTGTTGTCCGAACCCAAATATCCCATCAACTGCTCTGTCTGGCTTTGTCAGGTCCCCAGTTTGTAATGTGCTACACCTGTTTCATAATCCTCCATCAGAATCCATGAATTCCAGAGTTCAGACAAATGAATATCATACAACTACCATCTTAATTTTGACAGATCCATAATAGCTCACCCGAAGACGATAGGAGCTGAAGAATTATTCATCACAGACCCGCCAAGAATTGTATCGAAATGCAACAAATCCGACACATAATATCCTGATGTGCCACTGCCATCACCGTACTGGAAGGTGTATCCACATTGATTGTTTTGTGCAGCACACACAGAATCTGAGGATTGAAGCCCAAGACTACATCTTTGGTCTGAACAAGATATCAATGAGGCTGTTGGTGAGCTTCCAGGATCAAAGAAATTGAGTGGAATCTGTAATAAGAGAACCAAAGGAACAATAATGAAAACACTGTACCACCAAATTACTCTCCTTTCTCCTTTTCATTAAATAAAATTCTTGAAACTGGAAATAGAAATATGAAACAATATGGTTATAAAAACGAAAAAAAGTGAGCTTTACGTGAAGTCCACTGCTAACAGGACAGCCATTGCAGGAGCTACAACTAACCCACAAAACATCACTTCCAGTGTCTATTTGTACATAGAAATCTCTTGGAGGAGAGCCCAATTGTAATCTTGTATAATAAAGCCTACAAAAAGAACCAAAATAAAAAATGAGACTAAAAACACATTTAACATCTCATTTAAGAGTCTAAGAATCCAAAATTTAAAACCCCATAATCCAAAACAACCAGTCTTCATCAACAGCAATTTGCAAAACAAGAAAAGAAATCCGAAAACTTAGAAAAACCCATGATTCAAATATGGTTTAAAAGATAGAATTACCCAACGAGGAAAGGGTCAAAGGTTCCTTGGACAGGGAAATCAACAACACCACCTCCTGAAGACTGCAACATTCTGCTATGCCTCACTCTGTCTCGCTCTTTGAGTTGACTCAGTTTCAGTTTATGGCTCGCCGGAACCCCTCTCTCCAGATGCAAAGTGGCCGGAAAAGAAGACAAAACCACCGTAGCATGAAACACTACAACGGCGATCAGAATCCCCGCGGGGAAAAGCAGTCCCATTTGTCTCTTTCTTTTCCTGGTGTTCTCTGTCTCAGTTTGTTGTTTTTCTTGAAAAGCTTGAAAAGAAAAAGAAGTTGTCTGTCTCAGTTTGTTTTTCTTGAAAAGCTTGAAAGCATGAAAAGAACAGGATGTAGTTAACGTCTAGATTTCAGAGATTTGGAAGAGAGAAATAGTTTAGTACTAGTGACGATAGATAGCCTTATGGTATATATAAGAATAGGAAGGTGGGTAATGCAGATTGAGAGCGAGAAGACACCACCCTTTAAGTCTGGTAACACAAGTTTGAAAATGAAGCTAACGTTGTTCTTACACATATTTTCTTGGATTTTTTTATTTTTAATGTTAGTGTCTTGAAATGATTGAAAAACATTGAAAAATTAAAAAAACAATTTTAAACACAAAAATAAATAGTCTACCAATGTGTGGCGGCATCTATGTTTGTTTTTACAATTCAACTTGTTTTTAATTGTTTTTTTATATAATTTTAATGTGTTGGTTTAAAAAAATAATAAAATAAATTCAATTTAATATATTTTTAATTTAAAAAATATCAAACAAAGACTAAATTTCTTTCCTTATTTGTAAACAAATCTAAAAACATGATTAGATTCTTTTATTGGTTTAACATAAATATTAAATTATTATGTAAAATTAGGTAATTTTTTAATTTAATATATTTTTAATTGATATTCAGCGTATCAAAATTAACAAAAAATATTAAAAAAAAATATTAATTTAAAATAAAAAAATAAAAAAAATTCATAATTTTTCAAAAATATTTTTAAATAAAAAATAAAACAGAGTCATATTAGCATATTGTCAATCCAATTCTTTTATTGGTTTAACATAAATGTTAAATTATCATGTAAAACTAGTTAATTTTTCATTTCTTTATATAAAAATATATGAATTTACTATAAAATATTCCCTTGCAGGATAGATTTAACTGCATAAAAATGGTTAGAATCTTATGTTTTCTACCCATCATGTGAGCTTCGGGTAATTTAAAGGGATGATATTATTACAAAATTTGATGATTTATTTATATATAAAAGAGGAGATATATCGTGAACCTCATGTTACTATTTAATAATTTTGTTTATTAAAATCGAAAGAAAAACGTGATTAGGATTTTATTAATATACGTAGAAGCTAATTAAGATTGACTTTAAAGATTGGAAACTTAGGTGATGAATTCTTTTTGCCTTTTTTTTTTTCTGGATTTATGAGATATTTTATAGTATAATTGTGATTATGGTTTAAAATATTTTTTATAGTATAACTGGTTTGTTTTTATATTTTAAAAATATATTTTTTAAAATATTAAATTTTATTTTATTTATTTTTTTGTTTCAAATTAAATTTTATAGTATTTTTAGATTATTTTAATATGCAAATATCATAAATAACTTTTAAAAATTAAAAAAACTTATTTTAATATATTTATAAACATAAAATATTTTAAAAATCAATCACTATTATATTTTTTTAATTAATATAAATATTTAAATTAATTTAACGCATATCTTAATTAATTTAATAAATTTTAAAATTAATTATTATATATAACCATAAAATTTATAAAACCCTATCAGATAATGTTAAAGATCTATCTTACAGCCATTTCTATATGTTTAAATAACTTATTAAATGAGAGTGGGGCTGGTCAAAGTACAGAAAGTTTTTTTTTTTTTTTTTTGGTAAAAGAAGTAGAGAAAGAAAAGGGTTTAATCATTAATGGAGTATTTCTTGTTCGGTAAACTAACTGCTCCAAACTACATCATCACCCGCGTATTTCGTACGACTTTTTCTGCTGTAGCTGCCTCTATGTTTTTAGTGAGCTGGTAAGAAACAATTTGAATTTTTAAAATATGACCTGTCATCCTTTTCTTTCTTTCTTTTTCTAATGCAGGAAACCGAGGTCCAATTTTTTAATATGCTGTTTAAAAAGTGTGGTGAGAATTACTTTTTAAAATAATATTTTTAATATTAATATATAAAAACCATCTAAAAACATAAAATAATAATAATCTGAAATAAAAAAATGAAGTTTTTGAATTTTATCTAATAAAAAAGGACGGTTTGGGCTGACCCATCATGATCATGTTCAGACGTTACTGCACAATTATCTTAGTGGAATCTGGCTGAGTGGCTTTGAGATTTGATTTAATAATATTAAAGCAGATTTTGAGTATTAGGTTTGAAAACTTCCTTTTAATAATAAGGAGGTTTCTTTATAATAAGTTGGTGCAAAAGGAGGAAGAAGATGCATTCAAAACTTAGAGTGTGTTTGATATTGCGGTTGCTGTTGTGATTGTGGTTTTAAAAAAGTTATTTTATAAAAAATACTTTTAGTTGAGGTTGGTTTGAAAAAAAATATATGTTTGGTTAAAACTGTGGTTGAAATTAAGGTTGAACAAAAAGTAGTTTAATGTGTTTGGTTAAAAAATGCTTTTCAAATTAAAATTATAAAATAATTAAAAATATATATATATATATATTAATACTAATGATTTTTAATTTAAATATTGTAGATTTAACCACTGTTATTGTATCATAAAATAAAAAATATTGATATCAAATATTTTTTATTATTCCATTAAACTATGTGTAATGTCATTACATATGAAATGTATCCAACAATGACTATATTTTTCATGATTTTTTAAGTGCGCAACAACAAAAACTGAATTTTTTGTTACATCATCAAGCAATCTCTTTTTAATTTTTTAATAAAACACAATTAAAATAAATAAAAAAAAAAACTGAATTTCTTTTTAACTGGGTTGGACCCAGCAAGAACATAATTGGAATTGCGATCAAATTCCACAAATACTATGTTATCATGCGATATCTTTTTAATTTATGTGGTGTTATTAAATAATATTAAATACTATTTTTCCAAGTAAAACACATTTTTTTAAAAAAAAATTACAATTTTATTATGTACAAAATTCATTCGATAAGAACTACAGAAAAAATAATTTTTTAAACGTGCAATAAAATTAAATAAAATATTATCAGGAAATAAAATTGAGATTAATACAAGTAAATTTAATTTATTTTAAACTAATTTTTAAAAAAATTAATAATGTTAATGTTTACGTGAACAATGTGAGTAAAATCAATTAATTGCATTGATTTAAAAAAAAAATATATAAACTTTTGGCAATGTTTTAAAAAAAAAAAAATAACAATGCGAGTGAAATTCACTCGCACTGTTGCAACAGTGGAGCATGGCTCCACTGTTCTGCTTTCTCCCATACGAGAGAAGCAGCATTTTACTGCTTCTTCGAAACTAGCGGTTCAGCTGGGATTTTGGTGGGTCCCACCATCAAAAATCAATTTTTTTTTCGTTTACCAAACATCATTTGGTGTGGCTGCGGGTGAACCTCACCCGCAGCCACACTCCCAAATAGCCACTTAATCCCCACATTTAAAAATTATTTCTCTTAGTCTTTAATGGCATTGAATTATTCTTTATGATTACGTGGTAAATATCGGATTATTGTTGCCATAGTTTTTAAATTTTATTCTTTACATAATTAAAATTTCAAACCCTTTTTTTTTTTCAATTTAGTATCTTATTTGTAACTCTGAAGTTGCGTTGTATAAACAGTTAATATTAGTGATTTTAATTCAAGTAAAAGCTTTTACTTATAATTTGAGAAACAAAAGTTTTCTTCCTTCACCTGTTTTTTTAAATTATTTTTAAAAAACTAATAAATTAATATTTTTTATATATATTTGATGGTCTTATCAAAAATAAAAAATTAAAAAAATATATTTTATTATTTAAAAAAAAATCATCAAATGACCTACACCACATTGATTCATAATTTTACATAAAAACATCTTCTAGAAATAGTCAAATGTGCATAATTCTCATAAATTGACATCATCATCTTGACAATTGCACTTGTCCTTAACATAGCCTAAAAATAATAGGTAGTATTATACACACACACACACACACTATCCTTGGTATGACCTAGCTTTCTTTGGACCAACGACATGAACTTGGTCTAATAATTCTTCATCATATCGAACTCCTTTTTATTTTATTTTATTAATTATAGCAATTAAGGTAGCGTTAGAAGGTGGATTTCATACTCCTAGATGTAATTAATTAATGAAATCAAACAATCAAATAGTCACCACACCATTTATGCCCTCTTATAGAAATTAAATAACCGAGTACACAAAGATTTCAGAAAGAGAGGAACCCTTTATTTTATTATGGGTTTTTGGAATCAATTCTTATCTTTAATTAAATTTAATTATAGTATTTAATTTGAATTTAATTGATAAACAAATTAAATCCAAGAAATATAATATAATTTATTTTATTTTTTAAATTACCCTCATCATTTTCATCTTATTTCTTTTAAAATATTTAACAAATATTGAGCCTCAAACATGAGAACAATATCATAAAAACATATGTTAAGTCTTATTAGAGAATAATATAAATCACATCTTGGACCTTATCTAATAACTTAAATTATTGAATTGAGATAATTTTTTAACATGATATCAGAGCCTTGATGATTAAGCAGTCATGAGTTTGAATCTCATCATTCCTATTTATTTGATAAAAAATTAAGCACAAGGTATTATGGACTTGTGCAAGTTTCAAATTCAAAAGACTTTTACTTAAGGGAGTGTATTAGATAATAATATAAATCATATATCAGACTTTACCTGACAACTTAAGTTATTGGATTGAGATAATTCTTTAACAAGCCTCAATCATATTTAATTTGGAAGTGTGGTTATATTTGTTTTTTAAAGTGTTTTTCATTAAAAATATATCAAAATAATATATTTTTTATTTTTTTAAAATTATTTTTGATAACAATATATTAAAATGATTTAAAAATACCAAAAAAATACTAATTTGAAGAAAATAAAAAAATAATTTTTTTTAAAATTTTTTTTCATAAATATTTTCAAAATATATAAAGAAACAGATTGTTACTATATAAACCAGTCAGTGAATTGAAGGAGAAAGTGTATAGGCATGCTAAAATCGACCCTACCAAATTAATTTTTTGGCAAAGAAGAATCCAAATTCATTCCACCATTCGAAATAAAGTGGTAAAGCTACGTACACTGTCCAAGTTCAACTTGGAACACATCTTTTGCACAGCCCAATGCACAATTATTTGAAAATTTTACTTTTTTTCTTGTCTGTTCCTTGAAAAATGAAGGCTTCATCTTTTCCTGCTTTATTACTGGTAGCATTACGTGATTAATAAAAGGTTTTCTTAATGACAAAGCTTACACGGCCTTTTGCTTAAAATGACTACTTTCTCCCTGCACTACCTGTTCTCTCCTTCCCTGTTTTTTTCAAGAAATTGGGTGATTAAATGGATCGTTTTGATAGAATGTTGTGTTTTTAACACCGTTTGGAACAAATTAATTTTTTTTTGTTTTGCTAAAATTAAATTTGTACTTTTTGGAATCGTTTTGATATATTGATGTCAAAATAATTTTTAAAAAATAAAAAAATCATTGGCATGCATTTCAGCACGAAAAATTATTTGAAAAACAACCGCTATCACATTACCAAGCTTTTTATCTATAAATTGACTGTGTGGCCTAAGACCGGGCCGCTTGACCGGGTCAACCCGTTAACAACCATGCTCTCACCTATTTAGGAGAGAGGGAGAGAAAAAGGGTTAGCATTTTGGCTCCAGTCTTCCAGAAGGGGGTAGATTTGTCACTGCAAAAACACGGTTCATTTCTCGAGAGAGTGACTGACCATCCTTGCATCGGACGCCGCATACACTATACGGCCCACCAGCCAAAAGTCAAATACCTTCCTATAATTGTTCTAATTAGCTGTGGCATTGCAATTTACTTTGCTTTTGGGGAACATTTATGAAGTTATTGGATCATTACACAAGTTTTCGTGACAATTTCATAATGATTTTTTACATTTTATTTTTATTAATATAAGTTTTCAAACTAATTTATATATATTTTAACTAATTTTATAGATTTTAAAGTTAATAATTATATAAATTTTTAGTAATTTTGAGGTTGGTAAAACTCGAATTGATCTTTATAAAATAAATTTAAAATCTAATTAATTGAGCTATATTTCGGGTTAATATAATTAAATTGCTTTGATTAATAATTTTTTTTAAAATGTGTAGATATATGATGAGATGAAAGGAGAGAATATTAATTTGCACAAAAACCAGAGTTTATGAGGTGGTTGCCAGACACTAACTAGCTATATCATATCGTCTTGATTATTAAATAACTGTTGAGAAAATATATTCCCTGCAAATTGTCCTAAATTATATGTTATAAAACTAGCTGAAGAATATTTGATCAAAACCCTAATTAATTAGGTCATGCAATTAGTTAATTATGTTTTAACAATCATGCAATTAGTTAATTATCACGTACTTATAGTTGTATTTAATTTGTTTCGCATTGTTTATAGATCGTCAACCAGCTTTGTCTGCCAAGTAGCAGCGGCATGCATGGTGACACGCTATATGCCCATATCTCATATATAACATATTATAAATATGTTTATAATATCCATTGAATTATTCGGCATATTCCACCCCAAGCTTAATTATTTACAAATTAGACATTATAATAATTATATTTATATAAAGAGTAGAAGCAGAACCTGTCTCTTCATTATCATGGCTAGATAATTATAATACATGTTTGCACCCTAATGTAGCCACATATTAACAATAATATGGTTCCAAAAAAGAAATATTAACAATATAATAAACTTTAGTTTCATATTTATTGGCATTGTTTATTAATAGAACGATAACAGCCGTTTCGCCCTTCCACCTAAAACATGTAGCAACAAAATTTAATTTGCATAAAATATAAAAATTACCGTAACTCTATACTTAATAAGACTGTTTATTGATTATTATTATTATTATTATTATACAATTATTTTTCCATCTTCGCCATCACTTTTCTTCAACCACCACCGCTCTCTTCATGTGGTGATATTAGTAATTGTTTTTAATATATTGTTTTTATAACTATAATATTATCACTACCCCTTCCCACCACTACTATAATCTCTTTTATTATATTCTGATTTATCAATCGAAATCTTCAGAACTTGACATGCATGTTTGTATTTGAATATTATTATTTAATTTGATAAAGTCGGCAATATAAAAAAAAAATCAAATATATATATATATCTGTTTTGTTGGAGCCCACAACGAAACATCCAAAGAAGCTTCCAGTCTATTTACACAGAAAAGATAAATAATGTAAAGACAACGAAGACAGATCTTATTATACAAAGACAATTTTCATATGACGACCAGCATTGTTGACAGACCTATGAATTTACAGCTGCATATTTCTTTTTAAAACATTCGAGATTTTATTTTCACGAGTGTGCATGGTTCCAAGATACTGCTCGAGCTCGAGTTGTCGGTTTCCCCGTGTTGATATATATATATATATATCTTCGATATTTGTTTCTCGAAAATATATGAAACGATGTCGAGCCAGCCATGGCTAAGCTCCGAACTGTAAGGTGAAGCCGGCGCTCTCTCTTGTGAGTATATTCGAACGTGGGTTCTTCTGTCGAGCGGGGAACAGCCAGCGCAGTCGTGACCTAGATCGTATCGCAGGGATATTTTGGATGGAGATAACTTCGAAAAAGATGAAGCTCGAGTTATTGTCTTCACTGTCAGCCTGCTGATCAATATCAGTTATAGAATCTTGATATTCATATAATCTGCAAGGTTTTCTAAGAACCACACAATCTGAAAAGAACAAAAACAATAATAAAAATCTCTACTCCTCACAGATATAGATAGTAAAAAAACAAATCTAAATAAAACATGGATGCTTATGGCTCGAGGGTCTATCCTAAGATATAAAATCATTTAAATATATCTTATGTTCTGAGACATGACATGACGAGAACTTGACTTCGGGTTAAACATCGGTTTAATCGGGCTGGATTTTGCCCTAAATAAGTAGCCAAACTGAATCAAATGAATTCTTGAAATTTTAAACCGAACCAATTAACTCATAAATCTTTGACTCGGTACGTTTTTGGCTGTCAAACCAGAATAACCAGATTTTCATTTTTAGTGGGCCTACATTAGATGCATGAGATGTAGCAGGCCTTTACAGCTCCAAATGGTAAAAGCCCAACCAACTCAATCTAACAGACTTTACAACCAAAAAATTGTCAAGTTTAATCTTGAATAAGCCGATATTTAACTTATTTTCCACCTTAAAAGTGAGATCCTCAGAGATAGTTTTAAAATTCAACCGGAAATTATTTAGGCAAGACTCGAGTTATAGATTAAAAGAATCGATTTAGATTAATTTTTAAAAAATATTTCTTTAAAATAAAAACAATATCATTTTAATAAAACATATATCAACAAGTTGAGTGTTACATTTTAATCTGATACAGTCATAATTAACATAATTAACAAAGTCAGTGAGTTAACCTCGAGTTTTAACTAGATCAATCATGTTATTGTATTCAAAGCCTTGAATCAGTAAAGTCCAGATTGACACTGGATGCAGTACGAGTTTTACGAATATGCTTAAACTTGCACCAGATTTGGCTAGAAAAAAAAAAAAAAAAAGAGTCCAGAAATACTAAAAACTACATCCAAAAATCCCAAAGGTTACACCAAATTTGGCTGCAACCCAAACTTACCAAAAAAAGAAGTTATAAATAATAGATCCATTTGTTTCTGAGCAATAAAGGGAAGTGGCCGGACGAAGGGAGAGGGTTGCACCGCCGCGGTGAGTGTCTAGTGTGGTCGTGTTATGGTGTTAGGAGGCACAATAAAAAGATATGCACATGGAGAGTGATAGGCTGAGAGGGGAGAGTGGAGTGAGAGATAGGTAAGAGCTGAGGGACAGTGAAAACTGATGAAAATAGGGTCAAATAGTGTAGCGTAGAAAACAACATGGATGCTATCGATCGTAATTGCAATTTGTTCATGAAGTGATTTATAAATAAGTTAATTAGAGAGAATATAAAAATTACTCAATTGATATTGAATAATTAATTTATGAACAAGTTTAGGTTCAACTCTAGTGTTTTTGTTAAGAGGTATTTGGTCATGATCCTTTGGGTTTGGTGTCATTGCTCTTAATTAATACTAGAAAATAATGAGGAATTTTCGTATTAGGTAGCCTTTTCGTATTAAAATACCTTAATACATTTAAAAAATTGAGTGAATGCTATATTTGAAGATTATTTATAAACATGAGGCAATTCTAATATATGTTTTAAAAAATATATCGATATAAATCTTAAAAATACCATCAATTAACATTATAAAATATCAATATCTTTTTCTTGTAGAAATTGAGGCTGATCCTCAAATACTAAAATGAACTAAATCAAAATAATCCAATTAAAATGATTCAAAATTAATAAATGGAAAAACTTTTATTTTTCAAGTTGATGAGAAAATTACCAAGCGAAATGGTTTATGATTTAAGATTACGTACCAGTCCATTATACTAGGACAATATGTAACCTTTCTTTACCATATTATCAATTCAAGATGAACAAAAATAACCATGGTTATAAGTAAATATGGATCACAATTTGAGATTGTGGATTCATTAATTATGCAAGGAAATTTACTTCTATATTTAAAACAATGAAGCTTCATTGTTTATAATTTTTTCCCAATTGGACCCCCCCCCCATTTCATCCTTAAAATTTCTTTCTAATTGATGTATGGGTTTTTTTTAAGACTAACCGAGTCAACTAGATCAAGTCGGACCAACTTCCACACGGTTTAATTTTAAACTTGATTAGGTAAGAAGCTAGGTTAAAAGGTTTTTTTTCCTTGTCAATATCATCATTTTTTTTATTTCATCCTTAGATTTTTTTTTCCACAATCATTCAGTTTATCTTTGGACATACCAAGTTGAATGGATCATGTTGGGACAACTCTTATATAATTTAATTTTAAAATTGAGCTAAATAAGAAGTTAGGTCAACAATTTTTTTAATCAATTTTATAATTTTTTTTTTAATTTCATCCTCAAAGTTTTTCTTATACATAAGTTAGGATGCTTTTGGACAAGCCAAGTTGACTAGGTCATAACAAGACAATTTTCACACGTTTTAATTTTAAATCCAAGCTAGACAATAAGTCATATCAGGAGGTCAAAATTAACTCTCTAAGCCATGTTTAATAAAAGCAACAAGTAGTTCTTTACAAACTGAATATTTTTTCTTATCTTCAAACAAGTTTTGATCCAACTTACAACGTAACGTAGATCCATAAACTATTATAATTCTATTTAACCACAACATCAACATTAAAACAAGCAAACAATAACCATAGTTGTAAAAGAAAAAAAAACAAGAATTATGTTTCCTATATGGGTAAATAGGACGATACTAGATTTGTGGTTGTGGGTCAGACAATTTTTATTTTTGATGTAAAAAGAATGCCAAGGAAAAAGAATATGAGACTCGAGTAATTGGTTCAATTGATAATTAAATAATATGATTAAAAAAAATATAACAACAATAAATAACCTAATTAAAAAAAATTAACAACGAAAAAAGGTAAAAAGAACCTAACCCAAGCTTATTTGAATTATCAAACAACTCAATATTGAAAAGTGAAACTAAAAAAAATTAAAAAAACAAAAATCCCCTAGTTAAACGAAATTTACTCATAAACTTTGCGACTATAAACATAAGATTGAGATAATCTTATAGAAAAAAATACAGGAAAAAAAGGTTCAAAGAACAATTCTTAATAAATCAAATGAGATCATTATAACTCCATAGAAAGAAAGAAAAAAAATTGAATCTCAATCTCTAACAAATAAAATGTTGAATGATGAAAACAAGAAAGAATATAATTAAAAAAGGTTGAAAAACCTTAATTCGATCCCACTCGGGTCAAGATGTAAAATATCTAACCTAGTCATTATACCAAGGTGATTGTGTTAAAAACACAATTGAATAAAATCATGAAGCTTAATTATCAAATAACTCATTGTTGAAGGATAAAAAGTAATAAAAAAATACGAGTCAATTAAGGTTAACTTGTAAACCTTGCGACTATGGACACATGATCAAGATAATCCAATAGAATGAAAAAAAAAATACGAAGATCAATTTTCAATAAATCAAATATTGAAAGATAAAATTGAAATAAATATATTTTTTTAAAAAATTAACCTGTGTTAACCTTTGAAATCGGTGCCTCTAGTCATGAATCCAAGACTAACTCCATAAAAAAAAAAATTCGAGTCAATCTAGGTTAACCTTTAAAAAATATTTAATATATATCAATTACAAAAATGCCCCTGATTAACCTTTAAATCCACAATGAAACCAATGTAAAATGACAAAAAAACCCTCGTGAGAGAGTTATATTGATTTTATCTTTAAGGATATCATAGTAATTACACTATTTTGAAAAAAATAAAAAGACCAAAAAGCCCCCAAGTAATATGCATTATATTTTTTTTATTCTATGGTTAAATTGGTAATTTTAATGTGAGAAAGATAAAATAACCAATCTAGCTTCATAAAAATTATAAAAGATAATTGTGTTATGATAAAAAGATGACCTTGACCTTAATGCCTGCTTTATAGTTTTTTTTTTTTTGGATCAAAGAACTATTCCAAAGAACATTAAAATGTCTCTTCGGCTACAATAACCGTTGTAACCTATTTTTGGATCTCCGCACAAAAAAAAATAAAATACAAAAAAATATATTTATATTTAGAAGAAAAACCAAAAAATAATAGGTAGTGAGAAGAGGATGCCAGAGTGCCCAGAAAATGACTAAAAATTTGTTGAAGAGGTTTAAAAATACAAAGATTGAAATTTGACAGTATATCATTGACCGATGAGAGCCCGACTGACAAAGAAAGTTCAATTTGAGGAAGAAATGTCCAAAATCAGATGTTTATTGGACTCAATTAAATTTATTAAAGGTTTAATTGAGTTTATGAAGAGTTTGATTGCAATAAAAATTGATTTTGAAGTCAATTTGGGCTTTAATTGGAAGAAATTAAAGTTTTAGGGTCAAATTATAATTTTTGGGAGTTGATTTGGGCAAATCAGGGGCTTAATTGCATAAATATTAAAGTTTGATGCCCAATTATGGACTTAATTGAAGAAATCCGAGACCAGGGACCAGAGTGGAAAAAGGCTCGTAAATAGAAATACTAAAATTAACCGAATCAGAGATTGAATTAAAGAAATTAAAAGTTTATTGATCAATTGAAGGTCCAATTGCATAAATTCGAGACCATGGATCAATTTAAAAAAAGGCGGCCAACTTCAGGGCCAATGATTGAATTTGGTAAGGATGAAATTGAGTTGATTTTTAAAATTAAATTGAGGACTTGATTGAACAAATCACAAATTGAGGACTGATTCGGATTCTGACACGTTTTTGGTGTCATTTCCTTTTAAATGAAATGACGTGTTTTGGGTCAAACGACGCCATTTTATATACTGTTCACTGAAAAAAAGAAGCCTAAAATAGTGTTGTTTTGAACAGCACCGTGGGTCTTCTTTTTCCCCTAGACACGCAGAGACAGTGGAAGATGAAGTTTTTCTCCCCTGCATTTTCCCGCTCACTCTCTCTCTTTAAACCCAAAAACAAACTTGACAAGGCCCCCACTTGCCTAAACTCTGAATGGTGGCCTACCATAGATGAAAAAACAAAGGGGACAAGCCCCTTGGGCGGCCCTGAGGCGGCTGCCCAGGAGTCGCCCTGACCACCCTACCCCTGTGCCCTGACTGTAAAAGGGTAGGAGCCCTCCCCCCCATTTTCCACCTATAAATACGAAGGGAAGAGAGCAGAAAAAGAAGGAAGAAAAACAGAAAAAAAAATAGGGGAAAGAACAAGAAGACTGAAACCGAGAGAAGGGGATAAAAAAAAGAACGAAAATAGAGAGAAAGGAGAGAATTGAAAAACAAGGGAGAAAAAGAGAAAAAAAAAAGGGGGCGGAAGAACAGAGACAAAGAGGGGAGAAACATAATAGAACCGTGAGAAGGAAAACATATAAAAAAAACAACGAAAGAGAAGACATAGGGATTGATGTCTTTGCACAGAAGAAGAAGAAGCATCACAACAGCTGCCACCGGGTTTCCTAGCACTGCCACTACTACCACAAGCCACCTTCAACCCAGCAACCACGCTCCCTCATTCTAGGTAATCTTCTCCCCTTCTCTGTTCTGCTCTTTTGCATGCATAATGTGAGCAATTCACGTTCTGTAGCTAATTATAATTAACTAGTTATTGTGCTCAGCATAGTAACCAGCCATTTGTTCCCTTGGGCTGGATAGTCCAGCCTAGACATCTAGGCTGAGTCCAACCTTGTAGAAAGTAGGGTTTTATTTATTTATTTATTTATGCCGGTTCTGGCTCCATTTTATTTTGGGCCGATCTTGGCCAAGTTTCCTTTTGGACCGGGTCCGGCCCATCCTTATCCAAAAAGTTCAAAAAAATAATTTTAATTTTTTTTGGATTTTCCCGTGTATTTTTTATTATCAATTTCACCTAATACTAAGTTGTATTTTTATACCGTAAAGATACAAATTTGGTATTAAAATCTTGGTTTTGTTCAAAATATTGCAAAAATTATATATATAAAAAAGAGTCTTGTTTTCATGCATATAACCAAGTTTTTCAAAAAAATAAAAATAAATTCATATCGTATTTTCATACAACAAAGAAAAATCTAAAAAATGTTTTAGCATGCATTTTGGACTTTAATAACCAATTTATTAAAATCATGAGACAATATTTCAAAAAATCCAAAAAATATATATTTTATTTTGTTTTAGTATCAGAAATTATGAATTTATATGAAAAACATATTCCTGATATTAAAAGGTAGTTCTTTGTTGATGTTAGAACAATTAGGTTTTACCTGATAAGATAAGGATCTTCTTACAGAGAAAGACTTTTTTTAAATCGTAGACAGACCAACAATTAGAAATATGATAAAACCGTAGCATATATTAGACAATAAAATAATGTAACTTACCTTAGGTAGGGCCGTATTTAGGGTGCTAATAGCCTAATACATTTTTTTTACGCTACCAATCCACGTATTCGATCTTTGAGACCAGTTAGGGTTCTTAGTGATCAAAATACTATGTGGCGACTTCCATTTCTTTTTTTCATTAATAAGAGAAGAGTTCTTTGTTTCTTTATATTTATTAGATAGATACAACACTAGATAGACTCTATAATTTGAGGGCGGGCAACGATGCATACATGCGGCAATAACTTCATCTTCACCTTCAATTTTTGTTTTAATTTAATTTTTTATGCAATTAGTTGATTCATAGCTGGGTGTTTAACCAGACTCGGGACCTAGAAATTTTGTTACAAGTCCTTTGGTTAAACTGAAAAAAAAAGGGGACCAATTTTTGCTTTTGTAACTCGTGTTTCATGAAATGATGATGATCCTTGACGAGGGCCTTGTGAAAATCATGGATCCATTCAGTCAAAAGAACCAAGAAGGTTCCAAAAAGATTAAAAAAGAATGATGGCCACGTTTGCTAAAATATGATGGGATTCCTTGTAGCCCAAGGGACCGACAACCTTTATGAATATAACAGAGCCAACATAATTCGACAAACTTTGAGGAATTCACCACTGCATAATCTTCCTAATTTATGCTTTCACATTGAGAATATCACTCTCAAGCTCAGACATATATATATATATATATATATATATATATATATATATATATATATATATATATCTTAGTTGATTGAAGCTTTAGTGGAGATGCTGGGGGTATATATTGGATATATAGGTGTTTTTTAATGGCCTCCCAAATTGGAAGTGGTCTGCTAATGGGGTGGCATGCCACTCAACAAATTAATTGGATTCCATCTTCGTCATCTTCAACTTCCACCCACTGTGATACGAAATCGAGTCATGTTAGATTTTAGTGTTAGTTCATGTTGTAACACGATTGAAATTATATTTTTTTAAAAATATTTTTTTATTTAAAATATTTTTTTATATTTTTTATATCATTGATATTAAAAATTATTTTGATTCAAATAAAAAAGACCTGAAATCATAAATAGTTACTACGGTTACAAACACTCCCTTACTGTACTGTATTAGACTCACCATGGCTATCCACTTTATGTAATCCAAAACTCATAAATCTTTATAAAATAAAAACTAGAATTGAAGAGTAATTGGCCATCTTATATATTATTACAAGAAACGTAGTGGATTTGTAGAAGGTGTACACATAACTATACATATCAAGTTCTTTATGTAAAGCTGGCAAAGTGGCCCAGCAATTATATATCCTTGCAATAATTTCTTATTCAACTGCAGTTAATTTTATAATTGACCTGAAACAGCAGCATCTACCCCCCCCTCTTATGATTAAAAAGGGGTTTGATCTTTGAACTCAAGAAGATCTGTGTAATATTTGGAAATCCACCCTTCAATTATCTTCAATTCTATTTTACGTTGCATCACCAGCCAATGGGGATCCCCTGGACTCGCTCGTTGTATGTCCAAGCAATGAGATCCTGTCCATAGGGAAATCCAAGAAAATAATTAAAGATATTTTACCAAATCAGATATTCCAATAAAATTTAGCTAATATAAAGTTATTAAACCCGGTTTCGTCTATAATCTAGTCTAAAGTTCTGGTCATAGATTGAATATGTTATATCTAAGTTAATCAAAATGATATCATTTTGCACTTGAGGTCTTAGCCCAGTGGTTAAAGGGACTTGTTCCCTTCCTCTGCATCCTGGGTTCAAATCTCATCGTGCACACCTGTCACCCCCGCGGTACCTTACATGTTCACTGGGTTTGCAGGATGTTCAGTGAGCCGTGAGATTAATCGTGGTGCGCACAAGCTGACCCGGACACCCACGTAAATAAAAAAAAATGATATCATTTTATTATTATTATTTTTTTAAAAAATATAAATAACATGTTAATCTTATTTGATCCGGTTGGCTGATATGTCAATCTGTAATTTGATGACTTGATGAAAATCGAATTTAGTTTTTCTTTGATGCTCAGAAAAAAGACTAGATGAGTCGAGTTTCTGTTTAACCTATTACCACAGGTTTAATAACTCTACCTCTCTAAGCATATCTATGCATAGTATGCAGTTAATTAAATTAAGTTTGCAGGATGTTCAGTGAGCCGTGAGATTAATCGTGGTGCGCACAAGCTGACCCGGACACCCACGTAAATAAAAAAAATGATATCATTTTATTATTATTATTTTTTTAAAAAATATAAATAACATGTTAATCTTATTTGATCCGGTTGGCTGATATGTCAATCTGTAATTTGATGACTTGATGAAAATCGAATTTAGTTTTTCTTTGATGCTCAGAAAAAAGACTAGATGAGTCGAGTTTCTGTTTAACCTATTACACCAGGTTTAATAACTCTACCTCTCTAAGCATATCTATGCATAGTATGCAGTTAATTAAATTAATCAAGAATACCGTTCACTGCAGAAACCGCGACAATACTATCTGATATGTTATTCAATACCCTGCGATGAAAGAAGGAAGATGATTATAAAATTAGATGAACATTCTCCTGAATACTAAAAGAACAAAACAAAAGATTTCTTTACCCGCCACTACTGTAAGGATCTCTCAGCCCATTTGAGAAGATAATGTTGCTACCAAACCTCTGCAGAATCAATTTTAAATCCTGCCACAATTCTCAACATCATCAACAGCTTGAAATTAAAATCGGCAAAGCACTTAGCAAAACAGAAAACAAACCCAAATTCTAATAGTTTAAATTTATTTAATAATCATGTAATAAAGGAGCACGGCCCTTTATTATATAGTTCAAGATACAATGAATCAATCCTGTGAAAAAAATAATAAAAAAAGGGACAAAATATCAAATAGAAACACATACATGTCCTCCATAATAAGTAGTGATCCAGCGAGGCTGAGGTAAGACACCAAACAAGCTCTTGCAATCTTTGATGTAGTTTTTTAGATTGAAAGGTGCTGGTGGGAACATAGAATTGTTCTCATGGCCTATGGGCATCACAAGCTCACTACATGTCTGCACATGTAAACAACAAAATCGTGCAAGTCTCAAAAAAAAAAAAAAAAAAAACTTAGTTGAAAAATATGCTAACCAGTTAATATAAAATTATTATTAAGACTTCACTTAACATCTTGAATTTATGGATTAAACTAGGTTAATGATTTATTAAGAAAAATGGTGGCGAAGTTATTCACCTGCCACCTCCACTCGTCTGTATCTGGATAGTTGAATTCATTCATGTCGTAGCATGATCTATTTCCCAAGTAAGCAACAACACCGGAAAATATTCGGTCGAGAATATCGGTTCTCGCTGCTGATGCCTTGTTTATGCCACCGCAAACAATACTAACTGGAAATTCAGGTGGATAATCATATTGTGCTGCTTCAGCATAAATCGAGTCCAAGAAGTCCTCTAGCTCAAATGTTCTGTTCAAAGGGCTAATACCAGAAAGAAAAAGGGAAAAAAGAAAAAAACAAAAGAGAAAGAAAGAAAAACGTTAGGAGATTAGCAACAAAATATAGTAAAACTTCAAATTGTAACGATCATAAATTTTGTATATAGAAAGTCCAACTTACTAGCAAGTCTTAAATTTCTTGCTAAGGATTGAAAGACCATTAGGCTTGGAAGCAATTTTTTCGATTTCACCCCAGGATTCACGTATAGTGTTGTAGCAACTCTCACTGGTTTCCTACATTAATTAATACCATCATAGTATATATAATGATTACTCAGGGTTAGTACTACACAGCAAGTAATTAATTAAGTTGATTTAACAAATATAATTAAAGATTTGGTTTTCATACTTTAAAATCCTTGGTTACGATAGAATAGTAACCTTCTTGTGGTGCAATATCATCGAAGTAAAGAATAGGAGCCGATGAAGCGAGGGCACCAAGAGCAATATGGGGATACTTCAGCCGGAACCATGAGGTTAGCACTACAGAGTTATCAAGAACGTTAAGATCATAAATATTCGAAGAAAAATCAAGAAATTAAATGATATTGTTAGAATGAATGAAGGTTTGAGTTTTTTGTATTCACTTACTGCCACCATACGATCCTCCGATAACAATTACAGGAGAGTTTTTGGCAGAATACTTTTTCTTCAGATGCATAATCACCGCAGCATAATCTGCCATTGCCTGTGCTGAGTTGAGATAACCAAGAGTTTCCGCATTTTTCAAAGCTTCCTTCCTTGACCCAAACGGTATTGATTTCCCATAGTAACGATGCTGCCATATATACAGGTCAACTATCAACTCACTCAGTACTAACCCGACATCCGGCCTGAGCCAATTCTTGAATAAAAGTTGATTTGATAAAAGTAATGTCAAGACGACCTGCGATCTTGGTTTTTTTTTCTAAAAAAAATAATGTTGTTTTTAAAAAAATACTTGAAATGAACTTGCTTAATCTACTAGTGATAAATGAGTTTAATAACTTCGATTTACATGACTCACGTGTGAGTCTCCACACAAGGAATTAATGCTCAGTGCATCATCAGTCTTATCCACTACGAGAAATGAAAAGTTCCTTGAAAATATTAATCCTCAAACAGTATTCGTATCAATCTGAGCGAATCTTATAGAAAAAGTGGCACTTGGCTGCTCGAAAAAATTAAGAATTTAATTACGAATATTCCGAGGATGAGAGTATATAGTACCACATATATCTTACTTCTATGTATATCAAGAGAGCTTTGAAACGAGGGGCGTTGTCAGAAAGGAATCCAATAGCATCTAAATCATCATCTAAATCCTCTTCCGCACCGAAGAAGACGAATAGTGGTGCACTAGTGTTTGCACCACCCCAAGATCTAAAGTCGATTACATATCTTTGTCGGAAAGTGGTGTAACTTTCTGGCTTATAGTTGAAGTGATCGAGTGTTTGGGTGTAATAAAACGTAACCAAATCTCTCGAGGAAGATTTGGATGAGGTTTGGGGTTCGGCCCTATGGATATTTTTTGGAAAAGCACCGAGCCTCGGGATCTTATATTGTGTTGTAGGAAGGCACGAAGAAAATATAATTAGGAAGAACACAGAAAGCAATAGTTGGATGGAGCTCATCGCCTTGAATTATGCATACAAAATCTTCGGATCCTATCTAGTTTCTCAGTTGAGCTTTGGAGTGCCGAGGCTTGCTCTTGGGGCATCCATATATATAGTACAATGCAATATAAAAAATATATTCGTATCTGAAAACATTAATTTATTACTGTGAAAAAAAGAGCAACGAATTTTTAATGATATTTGTTTTATCTAAAGCTTTGTATGACGAGAGGGAGATGACTCGATCCCGATGACTTAATATATATATAGTACACTTGGTAAATGGTGACTTAAGTATCTTTATGAGGTTTAATTAGTCCTCCGATTTCATAACATTTACAATTAATTAATAAAGATTGGAATTAGATCGTTCATTTATCCAAGGCTTTGTGACTCTATCAATGTTTATCATGATTGATCATAGATTAAAATAGTCAAAAGATCACAATTTGACCAACAAGTGAAACAATGTAAACAGTCAATAAACTATCATTTAAGGTCGTGGCCTAACAAAGAAAGGGATTTGTTTCTTTTTTCTGTGTCTAGGTTTGATTTTATCTGTACATACCTGTTATCCTCGTGATCCCCTACTTATCTACTAGGCTTGTAGGGTGTTCAATGGATCCGAGAATTAGTCATAGTGCGTTAAACTGACCCGGACATCCAGGGTTATAAAAAAAATAATAAAAAATTCCTATATATTTTTTATCAAAACAGTTAGTTAATATTATTAATTTAAAAAAACCAACATTAAATTCTTGTATTTCTTTTTTTTTTTTTTTAAATCCTTTAATTTTCCATGACAATATATATTTTTTAATATCCTTGATTTCTAATCAAACTCTCGAATAAGACCTACTACATATACAATTAAAAATGCATTTAAAAATTGCAATTGGACATGCGAAAAAATCAAGCCTGCAGCCACTTAAGGGATGAATTTATAATTTTTAAACTAAAAGGACTACTAGGAACTAAATTCAGAAGAAAAACAAGGACTAAATTTAATATATTCATAAAGAGACTTCGTGTTATTTTTCTGTGCGGGCTAATTGCGGGCCTGTACTTGTTGCGTGATTACAAGGAATCACTTTCGTATCCAAGTGGATGAATATGGGGCGAAAAGTTCACTAAACCTTCCAGCAATTAGCTTAGTGTTCCACTCACTTTATCAATTAACTATCTACAGTGGTTATCTAATTATATGTGATGACGAGGAAACATCCACGAAATCCATATAAGATAATGAGAAACACCAAATCAAAATGTGTAAGCTCTTCTAAGAAACCAAAATGGATTTTTAAATAATAAAGATATTTCAAAATCTAATATGTTTAAGCACCAAGTTATTTGATTTGATGTTTGGATAGTGGTTAATCAAGATATTCATGTACTTCGTTCTCTTTTCCTTAGCTCAGGAAGTAATGAATTACTGGTAAAAACCATAATACCTGCAATAACAGTTCTTATTGGTAAGATTTAAAGACTTTTCAATGATAAAATTAATAATTTTTAATGAAAAATACAATAAATAAAAGAAAAAACCTTACATTCCAAGAACAATAGTGTTTGTTTTTGTTTTTATGTCTGATTAATGCTCTGAAATATATAAGCTTTTAGAGTAAAAAAAGTTTTGAACCTTTTATTTAGGTGGTTTAAGGGTATTTATACTCTCTGAACCTTATCATTTTGATAAAGTTGTTGTTACCTGATTTTTTACCCATGTTTTTTTTTATAAATTTTTAGAAAAAAACAAAAAATACCAAAAAAACAACGAAAAACCAAAAAAAATATATTTTTAATATATTTGCTTTGTTTTTTAGCATTTTCAACGTCGTTTCAAAATAATTTAAATTTTCAAAGGTATTTTAAACACGTTCAACTTTTAACATGTTATTTTTACAATCATTGATTTTTCTTATTGAGTCGATGTTGATATTGCTTGTTTTTTTTTTTTTTAAATACAAAAATCAAAATTTATAAAATATAAAGAAATTTAACGACCAATGTATTTTGGGGACCAAGCCACCTTACTTATAAATACTAGTCTTCACAACATACAAAAGAGGGGGGGGGGGCGTTTAAAAGAACTTAGGGCAACACAAAAAAACCATAAAAGAATTCCTTGATCTCTACAGAAAACGCGGCTACCCCCTCTTGGCTTTTGGGGTTTTCTTTCTCCAAGCTCCCACCACAAACACAAGAGCCGCCATTCACCTTTCTTCTTCCCCATCACCATTCTTTCTTGACCTCCCAGCTCAGCCCTCATTTTTTTTTTTGCCTTTAGACCACAACAACTGCTTTTTCCCCAGTCGACCACTCCCATATCTTTCAGTCTCTCCATCTTAGAATATAGTCGTCGCCCCCTCTCTCTTTTGGGAAAAAACCAGAGAGAATGAAGTCTAGCGGAGCTCCCCCCATTTCAACAGATCTTCTTCTCCTTCAGTCTCCTCCACATCAATCGACCAGCAGCAGACCTAGCTCATCGCCTCCCACGGCGACCCAAACACGGCAGACCACACAGAACCCATCGACCGAATAACCACTCCCATCTCAAGAGCAGCTTTAGTGGCCACGTGCACAGTAGCAAGACCAACCCCATCGCTACCCCAACCGCCTGATCTGACATTTGCAAAAAAAAAAATGAACTGGGAGAAAAAGAGAACAGGAGGCTTTAAACGGATCCAAAAAATACCCAAATAAAATCGACTGCCTGTGTTTTTTTTCTTCTTTTGTAGGTGGCGGTGGGTTTCATCATCGGCAGGGAAAGGAAGAGGAGAAGAAGCTGAGCCAGATCCACCCTCTTTCGGTATTTTTCATGCGACGGCACGTGAACCCATGCGCCACCACTGTTCCTGCATTCTTAGAAGACTTCCCAGCAGTTTCCTAGATTTTTAGGGGCTATTTTGTAATTTTTGATTTGTGTAATGTGATTAGTACTTAAAAGTGCATTTTTATCAATGATTTATATCATCATTTTGTACTTGAAGTATCAATAACTCCTTAGCTAGAGCATGTTTTATAATAACATATCTAATAATATAAGATACCTTTAATTTATGGTAAATGTTCATCTTAAATGCAGGCTTATCACATAAATCAAAGGATTGATTGATGAGTTTAACTACTGAAATTGAGAAGACAAAGACAGGGCTAAGCTTAGAAAAGAGATGTTGGTTTAGTCCAAACTGGAACACCATTCGGTTATTGGATCATAATTAGAGCTGTAAAACTTGGATTTAGGTCTGCTCTATATGGATAGAAAGCTGAGACATAGGCCTAAATCTTTTATGCGGAGTGCAAGATTCAAAAAGGCCGTTTTCAAGTTCAAATTGTAAAAACAACGGAGAAGTTTGAATCTGTCCTACAACCCAGGCACTGCTCCATATTCAGCCTATATCTCGAGTTCTAGAAGTCCAAATACACCGATTTTTTTTTTTAGAAAGCTGATACAATTTTCTAGAAGTTTCATGATAAAAATCTGTTCAAATTTTGACGTTAACAATGATATTTTTGGCAAAAAAGAAGTAATGATTGTTACCAAGTCAATAGGTGGTCACCCGTTCAACAATTAGTCATCAAATCAATAGTTTTGAATTTTAGCCTATAAAAATAGGCATTCGCTATGCATTTAGGCATCTTGGTTTTCAGATCAAGATCATGCTCTTTATTTATTTCTTTATACTTTTATAATGTTTAAGTTTTATTTCATGATATATTTTCTTTAATCTCTTATTTATGCTTTTCATTTCCTTAACTATACTTATGTTCTTATATTGTTTATTTATGTTTCTTTTCTTCATTATGTTTAGCTAAGTTTATTATGTCATGGTGAAAAGGTTTCACTAATAGTGTTAGGATAAGTATAATATAAACTCAATATGGACTTCAATGCTTATATCCTAAACAACTTGCAATTAACATGTCTTATCATTTTTATCTTATTAATTCTTAATACTATTCTTGTTAAATGGTTAATCTAGATTTGTGTTATATAACATTTGGTAAAACAAATGCTTGGCACTTTCATAGCCAATCATATGGTATAACCTGCACCTATGCTATGAAAGGAACTTGATTTGTTGTTAACATAAGTTAGCATAATGAATTCCTGACAATATTCAAAAGTTTGGTGTTACTTAAATAAGATAATAATATGATCATGCTAACAATTTATAATGAGCTATTAATGACAAATCATCCGATGAGAACCTTCTTTGTGTGTGGTTTACAGTTGAGTAATAAAAAGAGTTTATATTACATTTATTTTTAATACCATTTTGTGGATCCTCTAACCTTGACATTTGTTTTTATCATTGTTTAATCCTCACATTAATCTTACATCTCAAAGTCCTCTTTAACTTGTTGTTGTTGTTGTTGTTGTTTATAATTTATATAGTTAACCTCCATGTGGTTCGACCCTAGTCTCGCCGAGTTATTTATTACTTCGACACTCCTGCACTTGGGATAAGAAATCAATCTTTTGGTTGTGTCAAGTTTTTAGCACCGTTGCCGGGGAGGTAAATTCTTGTATAAATTATAATATTTATTTTATTTTCTCTTGTCACTTTTCTTGTATTTAACTTTTATTTTTTTTGTTTTATTTCCTTTCATTTTGTTTTCTTCTTCCTTTTATTCTCTTTCTAAACGTGCATGACTGTTTGATCATGTACATTAAGTGGTAGACTTTGTAAGGTATTCTCATCATTTTCAGAAAATATGGTCGAAGAAGATAACCAGTCGCTTCATAATGAGAATAATAAGAATAACCGAGTTAGAACACTTAGAGACCACATGAATTTTACAAGAACAAGTGCACTCTTATGTATAGTTTTCTCTCTTAATGCATCTCACTTTAATTTTAAGCCAGATATTATTCAACTTTTACCTTCTTTTTATAGCTTAGATCTAGAAAATCCATATTTGCATTTGATAGAATTTAAAGAAGTCTGTAACACCTATAATGACTTAAATTGTAGCATGAATACCATCAGATTAAAGCTTTTTCTTTTTTTCATTAAAAGATAAAGCTAAAACATGGTCGCAAAATCTTAGGTCAGGATCCATTCATGCTTGGGATGAAATGCAATAAAAAATTTTAAAGAAAATTTTTCTCTTCTCATATAACAAACTCTTTCAAGAGACAAATCACCACTTTTACTCAAAAACCAGAAGAAATATTTTACCAATGTTGGGATAGATATAAGGACTTACTTAATACCTGTCCTCATCATGGTTTTGAAACATGGAGACTGGTTTTACAATTTTATGAAGGGTTAACACCAAAAGATGAACAAATGGTGGAATTGATGTGTAATGGAACTTTTGATAATAAAAACCCTGATGAAGCAATGGAGTGCCTCGACTTGCTAGCTGAAAATGCTCAAAATTAGGACACTACGGGCACTTATAAGGCACCAGGTAAAACTCAACCTCATACATCTAGTGGAGGTATGTATAACCTTAGAGAAGATCATGACCTTCAAGCCAAATTTAAATCTTTAGCTAGAAAAGTCGAGGCACTTGAATTTAAAAAGAGTGGTCAATAGACATTGTGTGTTGAATCTATGAAACAAATAAACATGCAACCAATAACTATCCAACTTTACCTTCTTTCAAGGAATGCCTCCATGAACAAGCTCATGCTTTAAACAGTTTCCAAAGACCTAAAAATAACCCATACTCGCAAACATACAACCCTAGTTAGAGAAATTACCCAAATTTCAGTTGAAAGAGTGGTAACAATAATGCACAAACTTCACAACCAACGTTTCAAGCACACCATACTTTCTAAAATTCTCATGGATATGCACCTCCTTATGCTCCACCTTCTAAAATAAATCTTGAGGAAACATTGCATGCATTCATTGAAAAGCAGGAGACAATCAAATATTCAAAATACTCAAACCAAGGCAGATCTAAAAGATGCTGTTGCAAAATTCACATCTGCTCTTAGTTTTCAAGAGAAAGGTAAGTTTCCATCTCAACCACAACAAAATTCCAAGGGGCAATACAATGAAAATGCAAGTAGTTCTGGAAGCCATCACATGGATCAAGTCAAATCAGTCATCATTCTTCACACTGGTAAGGTTATTGAAAAATCCACTCTTGAACTTTGTGAGAAAGATGATGAGTTAATCTTTGAGAGTAAGGAAGGGTTTGAATCTGAAAATTACAAAGAAAGGACTAATTCCTTGCCAGCACTTCCATTTCCTCATGCCATGACCAAACAAAAAAAAGTTAATCACAACTCTGAAATCTTTGAAACTTTCAAACAAGTAAGGATCAATATACCTTTGTTGGATGCTATTAAACATGTACCTTCTTATGCTAAATTTTTAAAAAATCTGTGCACTATGAAGAGAAAACTGAATGTGAAAAAGAAAGCCTTTTTAGTTGAACAAGTAAGTGCCATTCTTCAGAACAATAATGCTTTGAAATATAAAGACCCTGGTTGTCCTACAATTTCTTGCTTTATTGGAGAACATAAAATTGAAAGAGTTTTACTTGATCTTGGAGCTAGTGTGAATTTACTTCCATATTCAATCTTTCAAAGTCTCAATCTAGATGAATTAAAATCAACTTCTATAACTCTTTTACTTGCCGATAGATCTGTAAAAGTGCCTAGAGAAATAATTGAAGATGTGTTAGTGCAAGTCGATAAATTCATTTATCCTGTGGATTTTATTGTCTTGGATACATAACCTGTTGAAACATGTAATTTAATTCCCATTATTTTAGGATGTCTGTTTCTTGCAACTTCTAATGCATTGATTAATTATAGGAATGGATTGATGAAGTTATTATTTGGAAATATAACATTGGAGATGAATATTTTCAATATTTTCAAGCAAGCTGGAGATGATAATGATTTACAGGAGGTGTACTTTATTGAAAAATTAGTTCATGATCAATTTCAAACCACTTCCAGTGAAATTGAGAATGATAAATCTGACGATTTGCAAATGGTTTATTTTCAGGAAGAATCAAAGGTAAATAATTGAAGACCAAAAATTGAGAAATTGCCACCACGATCAATTGAGTCCATACCTTCAAGTGTTCAACCACTAAAACCTGATTTGAAGTCGTTACCATTCAATCTTGAATACTCATTTTTGGAAGAAAATGAAACTTTTCCGATAATAATCTCTTCCAAACTTAATGCACATCAAGAAAGTAAGTTATTATAGACTCTGAAAATGCACAAAAATGCATTAGGATGGACCATAACTGACATAAAAGGAATTAGTCCTTTGATTTGCATACACAGAATTTATTTAGAGGAAAATGCTAAGCCCTTTAGAGAAATGCAACGAACGCTTAATCCTAATATGAAAGAAGTAGTGAAAAATGAAGTCATTAAGCTTCTAGATAATGGAATCATTTATCCTATTTCTGACAGCAAATGGGTAAGTCCTACCCAAGTTGTACCTAAGATGTTTGGAGTCACTGTGATAACAAATGAGAAAAATGAGTTAATTCCAACTAGGTCTATTACTGGTTGGCGCATATGCATTGACTATAGAAAACTTAATTCAATGACTAGAAAACATCATTTCCCTTTACCTTTCATGGATCAAATCCTAGAAAGAGTTGTAAGTCAAGAATTTTATTGTTTGCTAAATGGCTATTTAGGGTACAAGAAACCGACAATTCAACAGAATACTTTAGCTAACATTGTCAGGCATCACTAGGTTCATCCGTCCAGTTTGATCACCAAGCATCATGTAAACAGGCCAAATTGAAATTGCATTGAAGGATCAAGAAAAGACTACTTTCACATGTCTATTTGGTACTTTTACATATCGAAGGATGCCTTTTGGATTATGTAATGCACCAGCCACGTTAATGCATGCTTAACATATTTAGTGATATGGTTGAATGTTTTCTTGAAACTTTTATGGATGCTTTTTATGTTTTTGGCGATTCATTTGATGATTGTTTGGCTAACTTAGGCCTCGTTTGTTTGCAGGAAAGTAGTTTCCTTTTGGAAAGTGAATTATTTTTTGATGTTTGGTAGTGTAATGGAAAATAAGTTGCAAAACAATTTCCAGTGTTTGGTTATGTCATGGAAAATGAGTTGGAAAATAACTTATTAATGTTTTATTTTTCTCTAGTTTATTAAAATAATAAGGAACAAATCTTACAAATTAAAAAGTTGAATGAGAATGAAATATAAAAAAATATAATTTCATAAATTATCTCAAATAAAATAAATAATAATCAAATAATAGAGATCAAATCTAAAAAATAAAAAAAAATGAAAGATGAAGAAATTAAAATAATAATAATTAACATTTCATAAATTATTTCAAATAAAATAAGTAACACTCAAAAGAATGAGGATCAAATTTGATAGATAAAAAATTTCAAAAAAAAAAATAATAAGGGAAAAACAAATAACAATTATAAAAATAAGGACCAAAGTTAATATAAAAATTAAATTTTAAGAGATGAAATTGAAAAATAAATATTCAAAACAAAATATATATAGCAATCAAAAGTTTGAGGACCAAATTTGATATAATCAGCAAATAATATGACATTTCTATAATTTTCACAACTTCCGGAAAGTGTTTTCTGCCCAAATTTTCCAGGAGTGTTCTAGAAGTGCAAATGACCTCAAATTTTTTTCCTGGAAAGATGAGACAATTTCTTAGAACTTTCATGAGTACAGGTGGTTCAAATTCAGATGTTATCAATGATGTTTTTTTTCATACAAGAAGATAAGGATTGTCACCAAGTCAAGATGTCGCCACCCACTCAACAATTAGTCATCAAATCAATAGTTTCAAATTTTAGCCTATAAAAAGAGGCATTTGCCATGCATTTAGGCATCTTGGTTTCCAGATCAAGATCATGCTCTTTATTTCTTTCTTTATATTTTTGTAATGTTTAAATTTTATTTCATGTTATATTTTCCTTAATCTCTTATTTATACTTTTCATTTCCTTTACTATACTTATGTTCTTATGTTGTTTATTTATGTATATCTTCTTCATTATATTTAGCTAAGTTTATCATGTCAAGGTGAGAAGGTTTCACTAATGGTGTTAGAATAGGCATAATATAAACTAAACATGGACTTCAATGTTTATATCCAAGAAAGTTTGTTATTAACATGTCATATCTTTTTATCTTACTAATTCTTAATACCTTGTTAAATAGTTAATCTAGATTTATGTTATATAACACTTGGTACAATAAATGATTGGCACTGTCATAGCCAACCGTATGGTATAACCTATACATGTGCTATGAAAAGAACTTGATTTGTTGTTAACATAAGTTAGCATCTTGAGTTCCTAACAATATTTAAAATTTTGGTGTTACTTAAATAAGATAATTAATATTGTTGTAACCCATTTCTGGGTCCCCATAATTGAAATAAAATAAATAGCCGAAGGAGGTTAGAAAAATAACAGTAGGCAGAAGTGCTCAGCAAATGGTCAGAAAAATCGGTCAAGGAGGTTAAAAAATACAAAGATGGATTTTTGACAATATATTCTTGAAGGATGAGAGCCTTGTTGAGAAGGAAAATTTGAATTTTTGGAGGAGAAAAGCCCAAATTTGGATGTTTATGGACTTAATTGGATTTTTTATTTGAATTTATAGAGGATTTGATTGCAAGAAAAATCGATTTTTAAGTCAATTTGGGCTTTAATTAGAAGAAATTTAAGTTCTGGGCCAAAATATATTTTTTAGGAATTTATTGGGTCAAAATCAGGGGCTTAATTGCATAAATATTGAAGTTTAATGACCAATTAGGGGTTTAATTGTGAAAATCCGAAACCAGGGACCAATTTGGAAAAAGCGGGTAAATATAGGGGGCTGTTTTGAATTGATTCAGGGGCGTAATTGAAGAAATTGGAAGTTTATTGATCAATTGAGGGCTTAATTGCATAAATCAGAGGCCAAGGACCAAAGTGAAAAACGCGGCCAACTATAGGGGCGAGGACCGAAATTGGCAGGGACTCAATTGAAATGAACAAAGATGATTGAGGGCTAAATTCGAAATTGGGCGCGTTCTGGCGCCATTTTTAAATGAAACGGCGCGTTTTCTACGAACGACACCGTTTCATACATAAAAAAAAAAAAAAGACCGAACGGTGCCGTTTTGAACGGCACTGTTCCCCTTTCTTCTTCCTCCCCGAACGTGTAGCAGCATGGACGAAACCTTTGTTTAATCAGTCGGTGCCCCTCTCTCCTCGCGTGCGCTGACATACCAAGCCCATGCACCTCGGACGACGCGAAGCCAGGAGGGCCACGCCATGATCGACCACGCTCACCGACCAGCCGACCGGCGCTGCCCCCCACGTTGCCCAGCTCAACCCACCTTGTTCTGCTCCCCACGCTGCCCATGCAGCCCCGCTCCTTTGCCCGCCTATAAAAGAAGGGGAAAGATGTGAAGCACGGGAGAAAAAGAAAAGAAAAGACCCGAGACCAAGAGAGGGAAAGAAACTGAAGGAGAGAGAAACCGTTGAACTAAAGGAATAAATACTCAAAACTCAAAGAAACAGAACCAGCAGGGGGGGAAGATTACAGAAACCGTGGGAGAGCTTAGAGAAAACCAAGACCGAGCACGACCCGAGAAGTCACCGGACCGTTGAGCACCGTCGTTTGGAGCCACCAACCTCCGCTGCAGCACCAGCAACACGGACGTTCGACCACCAGCTGCCACTGTCTTCGTAGTTGACAACAGCACAGTTGGGAGTAGCAGGAGAAAGGGAAACAGAGAAAAAGCAGCGCCAAAACAGCAAGGAAGAGGAAGAGGAGCCGCAGCAACGCCACCGCCAAACCAGCCACTGCCAGAACCACCGTGAGCCCTCATTGGTTTCCTCTCCACCGCCACCAGCATCACTGTGAGTGTTCGGCATCGTCTTCGCTCCTTTCGGTTCCACGTCCAGGTAAGCGTTTTGCGTCTCTGTGAAGGTGATTTCCTTTAGCATTTTCACTGTGCAAGTGAATTATAATTCACTTGAACAGTGAAATGCAAATGTTACTGTTCAAGTGAATTATAATTCACTTGAACAGTACCATATGTTACTATGTGTGTCTTCTTTTGCAGGTTACTGTGCGTGGTTTTCGTTTTGCATTTTTTACTGTTCAAAGTGAATTTTAATTCACTTGAAAAATACCATTTGTATATGATATTAAGGATGCACGCGTGAGCTTCCACCCAGGACACTGGCTTGGGCCAGTGGTTAGGCCTGCTGGGTCAAGCCCAGCCATATGGGCCGAACGGGGCCCAACTTAAAAACTTTTTTTTATTAAAAATAAAAATTCTTCAAAAAAAAAAATTATTTTGAAAAATATGTGATTTCCACAATTTTGTTACTGTATTTTGATCAATACTGGTTTGTATTTTTATACTGTAAAGATACAAATCCAGTATTAAAATACCTGGTTTTCGTCAAAACATCAAAGATTTTCGAAATAAAAAATGTTTTTGCTTTCAAAAAATTTCCAAAAGTTCTTAAAAATATTGTTGATTTTTCCTGCATTTTGTTTTTAGGGTGGAATAATATTGGTTTGTATTTTTATACCGTAAGAATACAAACCCAGTATTAAAATACTCGATTTTTGTTAAAACATATAAAAAATAATATTTTCCAAAAAAAAATGTTTTTTTGTTTTAAAATACGACCTAGTCTCTCCAATATATATATATATATATATATATATATATATATATATATATATAAATATTATAACCTCATATTTTCACACAACAAAGGAAATTTTCAAAACAATATATGTATTAGCATGCATTTTGGCTTTGATAACCAGTTTATTTAAGCCATGAGAACTAGGCCAATATTTCAAAAATTCTAAAAAAATCTTTTTGTTTTCCTTTTAATTGGGATTACGAATTTATACGTAAAACGTATTCCTAAATATTTTTTTGGTATAGACGTTTGAACGGTTAGGATTTTACCCGATAAGATAAAAGACCTTCTTACTGAGGAGGATTTTTCTTGAACCATAGACAGACCAACGACTAGAAGTACAATAACACCTTAGTTTTTATCAGACAATCAAACAATGCAGCTTACCTTAGGTAAGGCGTATTTGGGGTGATGATACCTTCCCTTTACGCAACCAGTCCCCGTACCCGATCTCTGAGACCAGTTAGGGTTCCTAGTGACCAAAATACTAGGTGGCGACTCCCATTCCATTTTTCACCGATCAAAGACAATGTTTTCTTGTCTCCCCATATTTACCAAATAGATATAGATAGATTTACATTGTAGATAAGAAAATGGAACAACCATATATTTTTTCGCCGCGACGCCGCACACGTGCGACAAATATGATCATGTTAAAAATTTATAATGAAGTATTAAGGATAAATCATCCGATTGGAACCTCTTTTGTGTGTGGTTTCCAGTTGATTAATAAAAAGAGTTTATACTATACTTATTTCTAATACTATTAGTGAATCCTCTAACCTTGACAATTATTTTATCCTTGTTTAATCTTCATATTAATCTTATATCTCAAAGTCCTCCTCCTCCTCCTCCTCCTCCTCATCATCATCATCATCATCGTCATCGTCATCGTCATCGCCATCGCCATCGCCATCGTCATCGTCATTATTATTATTATTATTATTTATAATTTATATAGTTAACCTCCCTGTGATTCGACCCCGATCTTGCCGGGTTGTTTATTACTTCGACATTCTTGCACTTGGAAAAGAACATCAATCTTTTGGTCATGTCATTAAGCTCACATTAATTTGGATTCGGCTAACAGTTGAACCTATGTGTATTAGGTCTGGAAGCTTGTAAGACCTATATAACTTGGAGTTCAACTGATGGTTGAACCCAAATGTATTGGATTTGATAACTCTCTAGGCCAACATTATTTTAGGATCAACTAACAGCTGAACCCAAGTATACTGGGTTTGATAACTTGTTAGGCCTATGTTACCTTGGGTTTAATTGACGATTGAACTTAAGTGTATTTGGTATGACATCTTTCACATTACCTTGGGTTCAATTAATGGTTGAACCCAATGAACTGGTCTGGCAATTTATATGTTGGGCTTTAGTCTTAGCTGTGTTTTGTTTTTGATCTGTAGTCTATGATCCATTGGGGTTATTAGGGTTGTTGACTTTGTGATATTCTTGCTATACTTAGTTGTGTTTAGGTTTCATTTCCCCATCAAATCTACTTATTTCTATTCACCTTTGTTTTAGTTTAGTTGCTCTATTTAGTTTTTGTTTTTCTTTGTCTTTCCTGTCCAATTAGCATTTGTTTTGGTCTTGGATAAAAAAAAAAAAGAACGTTATTTATTATGTCTAGATTTGTCTATTTAAAGTTAAAAAAAATAAGAAAAAGAAGAAGGAGAAAAATTGCAAATTCAACGCAACTGTTACAATTGGGTTAATGTTAAGAAATTGTAAGTTTCAGGTTTTTAGCCTTTAAATCAGTCTTCACACACTTTAATGTTTGAGTTTCATGGGGGTATTTCTAAATTTTTGGCTTCAAGTCAGATCAATTATAGTTTCTTATTTTAAATTCTCTTAGCTTATAAGGGATTCCTAAGAGGCGACATTTATTATCCTAGCCTTTCTAGGATATAATTTTAGCTATAAGACTATTTAAGATAGGAAATTATACTATCTTAGGTTATTTTATTCATATATGTGCGGCAACTTTGGTATAATAGTCAAACTTGTTTATTTTTATTATTTTAATAGTTTTTCAGGTTTATTTAATTTATTTTGGATTTAATTGTAAGTGAGTCCATATTAGCCCACAAGATTTAGATTCATTAATAATTTTTTAATGTTTATTAAGTATGATGGGCTTTAATTTTAGTTGGGTTTTGTTATGGGTTTTTGGTCTATAATCCATTAGTGTTATTAGGGTTGTTTGTTTAATCTATTTATGTTATTTATTGCAATTAAATTTCAGCAACCATAGATTATTGAATAAAGTTGGTGGCTTGCTTGAAACAACATGTTTTTCTTTTTGTTTAAGGAAATAACAATAGAACTTACAAGAGTATTACCAGTTTTTTTGATGTTCTTCCTATATTTTGGGTTCCTAATTCTTTATAGCAACGAGTCTAAATCAATTCTTGTTGTTACCTATTTTTTGGTTCCCACAAAAGAAATGAGAACATATATATATATATATATATATATATATATATATATATATATATATATATATGAGCGAGAAAAAGATGCTGGAATGCCCATAAAATGGTTAGAAATTGGTTGAGGAGGTTTAAAAATACAAGAATTAAAATTTGATAGTATATTTTTGACTGATGAGAGCCCTGTTGATAAGAAAAATTCAATTTGAGGAAGAAAATTTCAAAATCAGATGTTTATAGACTTAATTAAATTTTATCAAGGGTTTGATTGAGTTTATAGAGGATTTGATTGAAAGAAAAATTGATTTTTAAATCAATTTAGGTTTTTATTGGAAGAAATTAAAGTTCTAGAGTCAAATTATAATTTTTAAGAGTTGATTTGATCAAATTAGGGGCTTAATTGCATGATTATTGAAGTTTGATGGCCAATTAGAGATCAAATTACATGAATCAAGAACCAAGGACTGTCTTGTAAATAATGCTAAAATAAAGGGATCAATTTACAATTTATCCTGGGGTTTGATTACAAAATTGTAAAAACATCCAAGGACCAAATCAAAAATATCGTTTAAATTTGCAAACTGTGCCATTTCACTAAACACTGTTCACTGTCTTCTTCAGAGGATGTTGTGTACAGCTGGTCGAGAGACGTTGCAGCAGCGAAGGCACTAATTCACTTCAATCAATGGGGCATGTCTCATGGCTGATATCTCTCGCCACCATGATGCACATCGATCGTTATTCTATCCCTGCAACAACAAACGAAAACGCCTGCATCCTATGGGTTTATGGTGAATGTGCAGTTGGGCCCAAGAGAAAATATGAAAGATCTCTTCTAATGTGCTTAGACCACCTGATAAGGCAATGAAGGCATCAGTATGGTTAAACATTGCATTCAGTCGATCAGACATTTTGGGGACCTGTAATTCCTCTCCAATTATTTTTCCAATGATGTCCCCTTGTGCTAAAGCTTTGGGGACAACCCCCAAAACTTGATTACCTCCTAAAAATACAGCTTTTGACACTCCCCCCATTAACCCAAGGTTGTCTCCTCCATACACTAAATGAATCTTTCGCTCAGCTAATACCTGACCAAGATGATTTGCTGATTCTAAAAACTCTTTTTCTTTCCCAAGACTGGATCCACCAAAAACACAAATATTGTTTATGTGATGACTTGAGGAACCTGCCATTTCTACACACTTCTATATTTGATGAAAGTATGGGTTGAGTAGAAATGAAGGGAAGGAAGAGAATAATTTATAGATGAGAAATTGAAAATGCAATCATACCACCTATATGTAGGCTAGCCGTAATCTCACACACACTCTCTCTCTTTATTTAATTATTTATTTTGAAAAAGCATATGTATGTATAGGTAGTTGTGATTGTGGCTCACATCTTTCCTTGGTTTTACGTCCAAGAACGACTTAAACGCCCTCTATGGGTCGGGGATAGGCTTCCCATTCAGTTTTCTTAAAAATTCGCAAACATGGTCTTTTTTTGTCAGATTCCCAAGACTAAGTCGAGTTTGTTCTTTATGGAATTGTGGCCATAAATCATGAATTGCACGATGCACATCTCTACTAGGGTGCGTCTCAAGAGTCAATAGAAGATTATCTAAAGACCTCCTACTTAGGCCATCCTTAATAAATTGTATTTTATCTTCAAGGTTTACAGATACCATTCTTAAAGAACGACATGTGGCATTAAAAGTCCATCTAGCACATCTGTGACAGACTTTCAGTCGTTTTGCACGAAGTTTCTTTGCAAAAGTGCTTTTACCTGTTCCAGACATGTATGAAATGAAAGAATTGGAGGACTCACTTGATAATCAGACCTTTGCTTCAATTAGCGAACAAATATCTTCAGGAATTTCATGGTTCATTAACAACCTCAATCTTTCACACCTAGCACGGTAAATTTTTCTAATCGCATTCTGAGGCAGAGCGAGAAAATACTTTTTCAATTTTTCAAGAGTGGTGTCCATTTTCAACTGAGAATTGGGGGAGAGATTCAAAGAAAGGAGAAAGAGCAAAGAATTGCACAAATATATACACAAATATCAATTATCATAGGAAACTGAAAGAACCAACTTAAGAGTCACGGAGTACCGTTATCCGCCATTTGATCGGGGTGAGAGACTAGCAAAATAAAAGTCACACAAAAATAATGTGAGAAAAAGAATCAATCTTTATATACAGGATCACCCAATTCAATAGAGTCATTTTCAACTGAAAAATTATCAAAATAAACTTTCAAACGATGGCCATTTACCTTGAAAACATTACCATTCTTTGGATTTTTGATATCACAGGCCCCATATGGATACACATGTTTCACAATAAAAGGACCGCTCCATCTTGATCTTAGTTTTCCAAGAAATAAATGGAGTCGAGAATTATAAAGCAAGACTTTTTGACCAACATTGAATGTTTTTCTCAGTATTTTCTTGTCATGAAACTCTTTGATTCTTGCTTTATGAATTCTTGAATTGTCATATGCATCATTTCTTATTTCGTCAAGCTCATTTATTTGCAATTTTCACAACTGACTAGCATCATCAATGTTTGAATTGAAAGCTTTAATAGCCCATAAGCTTTATGTTCAATTTCCACAGGCAAGTGACAAGGTTTTCCATAGACTAGTCTATAAGGTGACATACCTAATAATGTTTTATATGCAGTTCTATAAGCCCAAAGTGCATCATTAAGTCTTAAAGACCAGTCTTTCCGATTAGGGTTCATCGTTTTCTTCAAGATCTGTTTGATCTCCCTATTAGAAAGTTCTCTTGTCCACTCGTTTAAGGGTGATGAGGGGTGTCAACTTTGTGTGTGATTCCATATTTTTTCATTAAAGACTCAAATGGCTTGTTGCAGAAATGTGTTCCACCATTATTTATCATGGCTCGAGGGATTCCAAATCGACTTAAAATTTTTTCTTTCAAAAACTTTATCAGTGTTTTGTGATCATTGTTTCGACTTGGAATTGCCTCTATCCATTTTGAAAAATAATGTATTACGACCAATATGTATAAGAAACCAAATGATGGAGGAAATGGACCCATGAAATCTATACCCCAACAGTTAAAGATCTCAATGACAAGAATAGGATTTAAAGGCATCATGTGACGTTTCGAAATAGATCCCAACTTTTGACAATTTTCACAAGTCTTGCAGAATGCATGTGAGTCTTTGAACATGGTGGGCTAGTAAAATCCACTTTGTAAGATTTTTGCAGTTGTTTTTCTTGATGAGAAATGACCCCTACATGCCTCAGAATGACAAAATTTAATGACACTACTTATCTCATTGTCAAGAATGAATTTTCGAAATATTTGATCAGGACAATATTTGAATAAACAAGGGTCATCCCAATAAAAGTTCTTCACTTCATTCAAGAACTTTCTTTTGTCTTGGGTACTCCAATGAATTGATAATTGTCCTGAAACAAGAAAATTAACAATATTAGCAAACCAAGGCATTGTAGAGACATAAAATAAAGATTTATCAGGAAAGTAGTAATCGATTGGTGTGATGTTAGATCTCGAATCGGTTGCTAATCTTGACAAATGATCTGCGACAACATTTTCGGTGCCTTTCTTGTCTTTGATTGTGATATCAAATTCTTGAAGTAACAAAATTCACCGCACCAATCTAGCCTTAGAATCTTTCTTAGAGAGAAGATATTTCAATGCTGCATGATCACTAAAAACAACAACAGGTGAGCCAATAAGATAAGATCTGAACTTGTCACATGCAATTACTATTGCAAGTAATTCTTTTTCAGTGGTAGTGTAATTCATTTGAGCACTATTTAAAGTTTTACTTGCATAGTAAATTACATAAGTTTTCTTATCTTTTCTTTGTCCCAAGACAGCACCCACGGTATAATCACTAGCGTTACACATTATTTCAAAAGGTAGTGACCAATCAGGAGGTTGAATGACAGGAGCAAAAGTAAGCAAGCTTTTAAGTTTAACAAAGGCCTTTTCTTTGTTAGAAGGTTACACAATGGTTTAGATATTACACTAAAATCTTTGATGAACCTTCTGTAAAAACCAGCATGTCCTAAGAATGATCTAACATCTTTAACAGATTTTGGTGTTGGTAAGTTGGTAATTAGCTCGATTTTAGATTTGTCAACCTCAATTCCCGTCGATGAAACAATGTGACTAAGTACAATGCCATTTGTTACCATAAAGTGAGATTTTCCCAATTCAATACAAGATTCTTCTCTTCACACATGTTCAAAACCTTTTCCAAGTTAGTTAAACAATCATCAAATGAATCACCAAAACAGAAAAATCATTCATAAAAATCTCAAGAAAATGTTCAACCATATCACTGAATATGCTAAGCATGCATCTTTGAAACGTGACTAGTGCATTACATAACCCAAAAGGCATTCTTCGATATGCAAAAGTACCAAATAGACATGTGAAAGTAGTCTTCTCTTGATCTTCCAATGCAATTTCAATTTGATTGTAACCTGAATAGCCATCTAGGAAACAATAAAATTCATGACCTGCAACTCTTTCTAGGATTTGATCCATGAAAGGTAAAGGGAAATGATCTTTTCTTGTCATTAAATTAAGTTTCCTATAGTCAATGCACATGCGCCAACCAGTAATAGTCTTAGTTGGAATTAACTCATTTTTCTCATTTGTTATCACAGTGACTCCAACCGTTTTGGGTACAACTTGGGTAGGACTTACCCATTTGCTGTCAGAAATAGGATAAATGATTTCATTATCTAGAAGCTTAATGACTTTATTTTTCACTACTTCTTTCATATTAGAATTAAGTCTTCGTTGCATTTCTCTAGATGGTTTAGCATTTTCCTCCAAATAAATCCCGTGTGTGCAAATTAAAGGACTAATTCCTTTTATGTCAGTTATGGTCCATCCTAATGCATTTTTGTGCATTTTCAGAGTTTGTAATAACTTACCTTCTTGATGTGCATTAAGTTTGGAAGAGATTATTACTGGAAAAGTTTCATTTTCCCCCAAAAATGAGTATTTGAGATTGAATGGTAATGGCTTCAAATCAGGTTTTGGTGGTTGAGCACTTGAAGGTATAGACTCAATTGATCGTGGTAGCAATTCTTCAATTTGTGATCTCCAATTACATGCCTTTGCTTCTTCCTGAAAATAGATCATTTGCAACTCGTCAGGTTCATTAATCTCAGTTTTACTAGAAGTGGTTTGAAATTGATCATGAATTAATTTTTCAATAAAGTCCACTTCCTGTAAATCATTATCATCTCTAGGTTGCTTGTAAATGTTAAAAATATTCATCTCTAATGTCATGTTTCCAAATGATAGCTTCATCAGTCCATTCTTACAATTAGTCAATGCATTAGATGTGGCAAGAAATGGAGGTCCCAAAATGACATGAATTGAATTACATGCTTCAACAGGTTATGTATCCAAGACAATAAAATCTACATGGTAAATGAATTTATCAACTTGTACTAACACATCCTCAACTATTCCTCTAGGCACTTTTACAGATCTATCAACAAGTAAAAGAGTTACAGAAGTTGGTTTTAACTCACCTAGATTGAGACTTTGAAAAACTGAATATGGAAGTAAATTCACACTAGGTCCAAGATCAAGTAAAACTCTTTCAATTTTATGTTCTCCAATAAAGCAAGAAATTGTAGGGCAACCATGGTCTTTATATTTCAAAGCATTATTGTTCTGAAGAATAGCACTTACTTGTTCGGCTAAAAATGCTTTCTTTTTCACATTCAATTTTCTCTTCACAGTGCATAGATCTTTCAAAAATTTAGCATAGGAAGGTACCTGTTTAATAGCATCCAACAAAGGTATATTGATCCTTACCTATTTGAAAGTTTCAAGGATTTCAGAATTGTGATTGACTTTCCTTTGTTTGGTCATGGCATAAGGAAATGGAAGTGCTGGTGGAGAATCAGTCTTTTCTTTACAATGTTCAGATTCAACCCCTTCCTTACCCTAAGAGATTGACTCATCATCTTTTTCATAAGGTTCAAGAGTGGGTTTTTCAATAACCTTACCACTACGAAGAGTGATGACTGATTTGACTTGATCCATGTGTTGGCTTCCGGAACTACTTGCATTTGCATTGTATTGCCACTTTGGATTTTGCTATGGTTGAGATGGAAACTTACCTTTCTCTTGAAAACTAAGAGCAGATGTGAATTTTGCAAGAGCATCTTTAAAATTTGTCATGCTTTGAGCAAGTTGAGTGTTGATTGTCTATTGCTTTTCAATGAATGCATGCAATGTTTCCTCAAGATTTCTTCTAGGAGGTGGAGCATAAAAAGGTGCATATCCATGAGAATTTTGGAAATTATGGTGTGCTTGAAATGGTGGTTGTGAAGTTTGTGCATTGTTGTTATCACTCTTCCAACTAAAATTCAGGTGATTTCTCCAACCAGGGTTGTATGTTTGCGAGTATGGGTTATGATTGGGCCTTTGGAAACTATTTAAAGCATGGGCTTATTCATGGAGGCATTCCTTGAAAGAAGGCAAAGTTGAACGGTCATTGGTTGCATGTTCATTTGTTTCACAGATTTGACACACAATTTCTTGAACATATTTTAATTGACCACTCTTTTTCAATTCTAGTGCCTTGCCTTTTTTAGCTAAAGATGCAAACTTGGATTGGAGGTCATGATCTTCCCTAAGGTTATAAATACCTCCACTAGATGTATGAGGTTGGTTTTACTTGGTGCCTTATAAGTGCCCGTAGTGTCTTAATTTTGCGCATTTTCAGCTAGCAAGTCTAGGTACTCCATTGCTTCATTAGGGTCTTTATCTTCAAAAGTTCCATTGCACATCAATTCAACCATTTATCTATCTTTAGGTGTTAACCTTTCATAAAATTATGAAACCAATCTCCATGTTTCAAAACCATGATGAGGGTAAGTATTAAGCAAGTCTCGATACCTATCCTAACATTGGTAAAATGTTTCACCTGGTTTTTGAGTTAAAGTGGTGATTTGTCTTTTGAAAGAGTTGGTTCTGTGAGATGGAAAAAACTTCTTTAAAAACTGTTGTTGCATTTCATCCCAAGCACGAATGGATCCTGACCTAAGATTTTGTAGCCATGTTTTAGCTTTATCTTTTAATGAAAAAGAAAAAAGCTTTAATCTAATGGTATTCATGCTACAATTTAAGTCATTATAGGTGTTACAAACTTCTTCAAATTCTCTCAAATACAAGTATGGATTTTCTAGATCTAAGCCATGAAAAAAAGGTAAAAGTTGAATAATGTCTGGCTTAAAATTAAAATGGGATGCATCAGGAGGGAAAACTATGCATGAGGGTGCACTTGTTCTTGTGGGATTCATGTGGTCTCTAAGTGTCCTAACATGGTTATTCTCATTATTCTTATTATGAAGTGACTGGTTATCTTCTTCGGCCATATTTTTTGAAAATGATAAGGATACCCTACAAAGTCTACCACTTAATGTACGTGATCAAACACTCATGCACGTGTAGAAAGAGAATAAAAGGAAGAAGAAAACAAAAAAAATAGAAACAAAACAAAAGAAACAAAGTTAGATACAAGAAAAGTGAAAAGAGAAAACAAAATAAGTACTATAATTTGTATAAGAATTTACCTCCCCGGCAACGGTGCCAAAAACTTGACATGACCAAAAGATTGATGTCTTCTCCCAAATGCAAGAGTATCGAAGTAATAAATAACCCGGCAAGACCGAGGTCGAACCACATAAAGGTTAATTGTATAAATTATAAATAACAAAACAACAACAACAACAACAACAACAATAATAACAACAATAATAACAATACTAGTAGTAGTCGTAATAATAATAATAATAATAATAATAATAATAATAATAATAATACTTAGTACGTGGCGTTGTTATACCTGAGAATGATCTAAAAGATTGGGTCACAGGTTTCTAGCCTATATACTGAGTTTATGAAAAGATCAAAGAGATATATTATATAATATAAACAGATTTATGATGTGAATGAATAAGGCAAGACCAACAATGTCAGTATCCTTGATCAAACACAGAGCATACTTAACGTACATAAAATATAACAAGAATGTAGTAGTAGTAGTAGTAGTAGTAGTAGTAGAAGAAGAGGAAGAAATTAATGAGAACTTTGAGATGGAAGATTATTGTAAGAATTAAACAATGATAAAAACACATGTCAAGGTTAGAGGATCCACTAATGGTATTTCAAACAAGTATAGTATAAACTCTTATTACTCAATTTTGAAACCACACATGAAGGAGGTTCCAATCGGATGGTTTGTCATTAATAGGTCATTATAAATTGTTAACATGATCATATTAATTATCTTATTTACGTAACACCAAACTTTTAAATATTTTCAGGAATTCATGATGCTTGCTTATGTTAACAACAAATCAAGTTCCTTTCATAGCACAGGTGTAGGTAATACCATACGGTTGGGCTATGAGAGTGCCAAGCATTTGTTGTACCAAGTGTTATTAAGAATTAGTAAGATAAAAAGATAAGACATTAATATTAAACATTAAGGTCCATGTTGAGTTTACACCATACTTATTCTTACACCATTAGTGTAACCTTTTCACATTGACATAATAAACTTAACTAAACATAATGAAGAACAGAAACATAAATAAATAAAACAAAAACATAAATAAGATACAAGTTAATTAAGGAAAGGAAAGGAAAGGAAATGAAAAGCATAAACAAGATATTAATGAAAGCAAAACTTAAGAATTACAAAAAATATATAAAGAGAGAAATAAAGAGCATGATCTTTATCTGAATAACCCAGCCCCTAAATACATGGCAAATGCCTCCTTTTATAGGCTAAAATTCAGAATTATTGATTTGATGACTAATTGTTGAGTGGGTGGCCAACTCTTGACTTTGTGAAAATCCTTATCTTCTTATCTGAATAAAACGAAATTGCTAGCATCAAAACTGGGACCACTTGAAAACATAAAAGTTGTAGGAAATTGACTTAGCTTTCCAGAAAAAAAAATAGAGGTCATTTGGGCTTCTAGAACTCCAGATATGGGCCAAACACTAAATAGTGTTCGGGCTGCAAGACAAATTCGAACTTCTCCATTGTTGCTATAATTTGGACTTGCAAACAGCCTTCTTAGATCTTGGTATCTACATGAAAGTTGTAGGCCTATGTCTTATTGAATTTGTGTAAAACTGTGAGATCATTTTGACATCTAGAACTCGAGATATGACCCAATTACCGAATAATGTTCCAGTTTGGACTACACCAACATCTCTTTTCTAAGTTTGTCCCTCTCTTTATCCTCAATTTCCATACTTCAATCAATCCTTTGATTTATGTGATAGGCCTGCATTTAAGATGAACATTTACCATATATTAAAGCATTTTATAGTATTAGACTTGTTATTATAAAACATGCTTTAGTTAAGGAGTTATTGATACTTTAAGTGCAAAATGATGATATAAAACCTTGATAAATATGCACTTTTAAGTACTAATCAGGCCCCGAGACAGAGAGGGAGAAAAAGAAAGGAATAGGAAGACGGAAACACATAGAACAGGGGGGAGAAAACAAAGAAAGGGGGGCGAAGGTGAGAAACGGGGAATAAAGCAGAGTAGGGGATAGGAGAGTGGAACAGAGGAGAAAAACCAGAAAAAGTGGCGGGCAAGAAAGTAGAGAGAAGGTGGAGAAAAACAAAGAGAACGGGAAAGAACAAAAAAGAGAGAATATGGGAGGAGCAGAGAGGGGAGCTAAAGGGAAACTGGAAAGGAACAAAAAAAAATACAAAGGAGAAAGAGACAGAGTACAGGGGAGAAGAGAGTAGGAAAAAAATAGAGCAGAGAAAAAACCAGAAGAAAAAAAAACCAGCGCTGATTGTCTTCATCATCTCCAGAACCAGTCACCAACGATCCTGCGTAGAAGTTTCATCACCATCGTCTTCGTCTGTCTCAGTTACCAGGTAAGCTTCATACATTCTCTTCACGTTGCTTTTTTTTTTCTTTCATTGCATGCATTTGTTCTTTCATTTTGTGTTTTACTGTTCACACTTGTCACTGGTCCAAGCTAATGATCCGGCTAAACAGATAAAAGGCACGTGTAAGCTTCGTCAAACGTACATGCTCAGATATTGTTCAAGTGAATTATAATTCACTTGAACAATTCCAATTCTATGATATAAGGTTATTTTTAAGTCAGTTTTATCTCAAATATGAATTTTAGTTTTTTGAGTTTGTTATTTATTTTGTCGTGGATTTTTGAATCAATATATTCACGAGGTTCGCATCAAAAATAGATTAAGGCTTGATATCTTTTATTTGATTTTGTTTTGAGATTTTAGTTCATTTAAATGTTTTTGGTGGTTAAAATAGGATCTTAAAGGTCCATATGATATTTTGTTTTTCGTATTTTTAGGTTAAAAAATATATTAAAACTTTTATTTTTGAGTTCAAAAACTTATACCCTCTGACTTTTCGATCAACCTTCGATGATTGTAAAATGATATTGGAAGATAACACATTGTCCTTTCCATTTAATAAAAAATAATAGGAACATATTCATCCATTCATTAAAAAACCGAGTGAGCATGCCTAGCCATCTAGCCCAAGAACAGTTAGCTTTTTTAATTTTAGGCCAGTCAACCAACTCATTCTTCCAACCTAGGCACGTCCAACATTTTTTCAAATGGTCCTTATTTTTTTTTAATTTTATAATAAGATTCTCTTTTTAAAAAATATTATTAGAATGATATTTAAAAAACTATTTGATTATGCCATAGTTTTCAAATAATATCAAAGCTTTTTATGGTAATATTAACAATTATTTTATGAATAATAATATATAATGTGCAAAACTTTTTAAAAATTTTACTCATGAATATTCAACGTGAATAAAGTTTTTTTTTTTTCAAATTTATTACTCTTATAGTTTTTGATACATTCATATAAAAATTATCAAATCATAATTTCTTTATTTTTATTTAAACTTGTTTTAAGATTATGACAAGTTTTTAAGAACATATATTTTCATAAAAAAAAAAGAAGACATGTTTTGTTTTTAAAAAAGAAAAATAATAAACATATGAATAAGAAAAGAGTATTTTGATGAAAGGGATGCATTTTTTGTCCTTATTTCAAAAAATTAGGATTTTTTGGATATTTAGTTCAATTATATTTTTCATTTAATAAATCTTATTGCTAATAAAAAAAACTATGTTTTTAGACAAAAAAATAAAAAAATAAGAAAAGAGAATTTTGTCTAAAAATAATTTCTCTCTCTAAATTTTAAATAATTTCCTTTCTTACAAATATATATTTTAATTTTTATATAATTAAAGAAATTAAATTAAAAAGTGCCTCGCGGCACAAGTTCAAATATTGGCATGTGCACTCTATTTTTTTACTTTTTACATGGAAGATAAACTTCTCATTGTAGCTTTACATTATTAGCATTAACAACTTTTTTTGATGATTTATAAATTCATATGTTTTTTTAATTTATCTTATTAAACACAAACATTATCTTTCAACATCATCTTTCAAGTTCCAAATTAAAAATTTTATGATATCAAATAATGCATCCACAATGTCAAACTTACTTTTTTATTTGATGTTATAAATTAATTTGAAATTTTATTTGTAACATAACACTCACGTACTAGCTAGTAGAATGCAAAAAACTCTACACCTCCAAGATAGTGAATATATCTAATTAGTGTATTTATTTTTAAGGTAGTGTTTAGTTACTATCTTGAGATAGAAAAAACAAAAATAGTGAGAACAAAGAAAGCAAGACAAAATTAATTTTGTTTGGTTATAGCATACAAGAAAAAATGATTATCCTTGTATTCTCTTTAGTTATGGTAGATAAGTCATAACAATATATATATATATATTACCTCTAATATGTATTATTGTCAAACTTTTATATTTTAGAAATAAATAAGATATACCCACACTTTGGTTTATATTGAGTTTTGAAATTATTAATATTATGATGACCATATTTATAAAACCGAGATTGATTAGATGAGTCGACTAGGGATCTAGCTGACCCAGGGTCTTGACTCGAATCGACCCACGAGTCTAGTTTTAAAACTATAATAGTAAACACTTTTATCTTTATGATGCAACCATATTATTCGATAGTTTCACCCACATTTAACTAGTGTTTTGCCTATGTTTTATATATAAAATGCCTTGATATTCTTTGCTTTATGTTTTGAAGGCACTTTTGGATGAAAGATGCAAAAATGAGTAAATTGAAGGTAATTGGCAGATTTGACGTTCAGTCGATGTTTTATACAAAGTGTTGTTACTCATTTTTGGACCCCCACGTGCTAGAGACGGTGTATACCTCTTTTGAATAGAGTGTAGGAGTTTAGCTCATGTTCGCCAGAAGATTGACAAAAGCACATAAGAAATATGTTTTTTCAAAACCTTGTTTGAGCTGTTTCTGCTCTTTTTAGCCTTCCCCTTTACTACCAAAATCATCAGGTTTTCTTAGGTTGATCAGGAGTCGTCATAATGCTAAATTCGTTCCTTTTTTATCTGGTCTTTAAGGTTGAATAAATCCCTCAGAATTTGCACTAAAAAAAATGGTTATGCTGCTGTCGCAATTTTTTGTTCCAACTTAGGCTCTGATTCTGACTTAGTTTCGTACGATATCTGACCATCCTGGGTATATTCTGTCACTCTTTACATATTGAAAAATTGACGTACACCTTTAATAGGTCCTAGGGATCATTGTTCTTAGAGCAGTTTCTCAGTCAGATTTGGATGCTCAACATTGTCGGATCAAGAACCTTTTTGACCAACTAGATTACTGCCAGATTCTGTTTTCTAAAACGATTTTATCTCACTTTGACTTCTTCATCAAAGATGTAGTCCTGGACACGTAGTTGGACAGTAACGTTCGAGTCTGCACTAAAAAACTCTATTTTTGGCCTAGTTTTTGTGATTTTTGTTCTTATTTCATACTCTCAGTCATATCAGGATTCTCGGCTTTCGTCAGTTTTTGAGTTAGACCTGGAGATCCCTTTTTAGATTACTGCCAGTTCTTGTTCTGTAAAAGATTTTATCTCACTTCGACGCCTTCATCGAAGTTGTAGTCCTAGATGTGTAGATGAATTTAATCTTTTGAATCACTTGATTTTGATATTAAAGACTCAAGATGTTCTCGTTTGAATATCTAACGTGAATTCTGCCGCGAGAAGGATATTGACCCGAGTCTGCACTAAAAGAACTCTTTTTTTTTTTGCCTAGTTTTTATGATTTTTGTTCTTAGTTCATACTCTCAGTCATATCAGGATTCTCGGCATTCGTCAGTTTTTGAGTTAGACCTATTACTGTTAGATTCTGTTCTGTAAAACGATTTTATCTCACTTCGACTTATTCATTAAAGTTGTAGTCCTCGATGTGTAGATGAATTTGGGCTTTTGAATCACTTGATTCTGATACCAGAAGCTCAAGATATTCCCATTTTAATATCTAACGTGAAGGCAGAAAATTCTGCCGCGGGAAGGATATAGCCCAAGTTCGCGGGGCTGATTCGAAGGATTTTTTTTGGACCAAGGACTGAATCGAAAAGTTTTAAAATGAGGGATTGAATTGAAGAAGGATATTGAAAGCTGGAGAGGGAGGATGGATCATCATAAATGATATGATTTTTTCCACACCAATAAGGAAAATGAGACCTTGCAGCTGCACCATCCAGCTGATTTTCTTTCCTTTTTCGCTGCAAATTCTTGTTGTTTTTCCTTTATCATCATGTCTGATTTTGGGAGCTGCAACCACGTTTTTTTTTGCCTCATTTCAAAGGGAGCAGCTGGCCCTATGGAAGGAAAGAAAACAGCCACACCCTCCTCTAAAACTAGAAAGAAATCAGACGTAAAGAACCAGCATAAAGTCAGAATATTGCAGCTTCCTTTTGCTTTTTTTTTTTTTACTGCAAATCAGTAGGGATTTACGTCCTAGGATTAATGCATTGAATCCTTCTTAAATGGAGACATTTTAGACTATATATAAGCCCCTCTAATGACCTAACGGGGGAGCAAAAAAAAAAGGAGCAAAAAGAGAGCAAGAACATAGCAGAAAGAGATTAGAAACATAAAAGAAAAACGTAAGAGAGGCAGAGTAAAAAAAAAACGCAGAATAAAGGGAGTTTCTTGTTTGCGTTCTGGTGTCACCGTGAGGGAAGAAAAGAAAAGAAACAAGACGGAGAGGGAGCTTTGTTGCTAAACCTGGACAACAACATTTTGCTTGGTTTTATTTCATCCTCTGCAGAAAAGAAAACGTTGAGACCTGCAGGTAAGTCTTAACTTTCTTCTCCTTTGCTGCCTTTAAATCTGTTGCACTTTTTTTTTTTCTTTCTCTCTTTGCTTTGCTTTGCACATTCGGTTTTTTTGTTTACTATGTACACAATGAACGCTCGCCTTGTTTTGTTCCTGTCGTGGCTTTGAGAGTTAGATGAGTGACTATTTTAAGAGGGCTAGCTTTTGGTGTTCCGTTTTTTTTCTTTTTTTCGCTGTTCCAGAATCAAGGAACCGGGGAAGGGGGGCTGTTGTTTATTCATCATCAGCTCCCTTTTCTATTAGTATCCTTCCATGCTCTTTAATTGAAATAGCTGGCCAGGTTTTCTTTGGTTTTTATTCCGTGATATAATTATAACGGCATGCTGTCCCAAGCTTTTCCTTTTTGTATGAAGTATGGCAGTTTCTCCCGATTTGGCAAAAAGAAAATGGGTCATGATTCATAGACATATGTAGCAGGATTTTGATTTCAAAACTTCAGTTTCAAAACTTTGGTTCCCTTATCCATACGTGCTTAGTCCTTTCCAATGTATAGAATTTTAAGTTGATTTGGCTTTGAATGATTTTTGTTATGAAATTTTTTAAAGTTTCTTGTAGTTCTTGTAATATGAATGATGGCTTGCTATTTTCCATTTTTTGTGTTTACGTTTAATTGTGATGCTATGAGTTTTCGATAAATTTTTTTTAAAAGTTTTCTTGTGTGTTGCATACGGCCAATACCCTAACATATTTTGAATTTCCTCTTTTAAAAAAATTTGTTGAAGTTTCTAAAAATGTGTTTTTGCATGGATTTCTTAAACACAACAAAAATTATTTTCTTGCATTTCTGGATTTTACAACATGTTTGTAAAACTCCAAAGGGTGTTGGCCAATATTCAAAAAAAAATATAAAAATCTTATTTTGGGTAGAATTCATCTATTATTCACCGTTAATGTTTGGATAAAGAAATCCTTAAAGGACGAATATCCAAAATATTATTGGGAGTAATAAATCCGCACACATCCGTGAAAGAAGCCTTGATTATAATCAAAGACATTTCAAAAAATTTCTTACTCCACGGTTTATGAGCCGTGAGAGTATAAAATATTAAAAAATTAGGTTTTTTTTGTAGCGCCCTAGATTTCTAAATTTTTTGTCCCATTTTCTTGCGATTTACGAGTCGCAAACTCTTAAAATACTAAAGGGAAAAATGAGCTTTCAAAGCACATGGAATCTCCTTGGATTTCTATCCAAATAAATTTTATTTGAATCAAACCTAAGAAAATTGATGGGATTAGAAAACACTAACACCATAGCAATTATAGAGCAAACCAAACACCAAGCAGCTTACCTTAGGTAGGGCGTACTAGGGGTGCTAATACCTTCCCTTTACGCAACCAGTCCCTTGCCTTAGAATCTTTGAAAGACCAGTTAGGGTTCCCAGTGACCAAAATACTAGGTGGCGACTCCCTTATTCACAATAAAACAAAAGACCCCGAAATCAATCGAAAGTCGCCGCGCTCCACCGCGAGGGTGCGACACAAAGCGTGAGCTCTAAAGGTCGAAATGAAGTGATTCAGTGGCATTAAAAAAGCTAACATCCATACATTTCTGTACATCTAAGGCAAGACAATAAAATAAGGAAGAGCATGGAAATCGCAGCTTTCAAAGTCAAATCTCGCAATCTGCCAGTGTTGACCTTCGGTCATTCCGACTTGAATATCTAGAGCTACAAAAGTCCAATTGATGCAAACTCAATTGTTTTGGATTCCTGACTCAAATGCCTATAAATGCTCAAAATTTCAACCAAAAAAAATATCATATGAGGGAGATATGATTTTTCAAAGATGACAACTGAATTCTGCTAGCAAACAGGTTTCGTGAAGAAACGAGTCCAAATTACGTTCCAAAGCATCTAAACCGACATCCAAGTTTTTATTTCAGCAATTTAGCTCCTCTAAGTCAAATCTTGAAGATTTCATGCAAATCTATTCTTTTTTTTTTTAGGAAAATAGTTATTGAACTACTTAAATGTAAACAGTTTACTTAAGGGAGGACTGTTTTGTAAAATAGAGATTAGGGTTTCCTAGCATACAAAAAGAATGAGGGAAGAGAAGGGGGGCAGCTAGCCAACAAGAGAAAAACACCCCCCTCCTCTAAGAAACCCTAAATCATGCATTCTTCCATCTTTTTGATTAGTTGTTCAACAAACATGCAAGGCTAAACTCATTTTCTTAGTTGCAAGGACACGGAAACCTTCAGATTTCAAGAACTGTGAGATTTATTCTTCAATTTATTTTCAGTTTGTATTATGAATGAGTATGTTTGTTTTTCTATGCATATTTCCTATGATTGTTTATCTTAATTTGGTAGAGCGGATTCTAAGTTATTATTGTGAATAATCTATTGCTAAGTTTGATATCAAAACCGGAGTTGTGGTATATAAACTTGTGAAGCAACTAAGCTTGATAATTGTAGCGGAACTACGTTATTAAACTTAGGGAGAACATTCAATCAAAGCAACATAAGCAGACAACTTGGTTGTTAAGATTAATGAATTTATCTGGATCTTAAGGCTGCCATTGGATTAAATCATTAGTGCGGACACTATGATTATTTGTTGGTTTGGGTTAGTTATACGGCGGATCTGTTAATTAACCAACGTTGAGAAAAAATAAAAATTCAGAATATAAACTAGAGTTTCATTTCAAAGATCAGTTCTGATTTCTATAGGTGGATGTGTGATTGCGACTAAGATTTGTTCTCTTGATAGTTTTCTGATTTTATTAAATTTTGTTTGATAGTTTATTGTTTTTTTTTGCTTTAGCCTAGATAACGTCCACCCCCCCCCCAAATTGCATATCATCTAGCATAAAAATCTGACTTGAACCTTCCTCGTGGGATCGACCCCTTGCTTGCTCTATACTATCTTGTGTGTTGTGTTTGAAGCTAGGGTAATTAATTTGTGCGACCGCGACATCGCAACACCTTATATTGGCTCGGGTCAACTCAGGCTGACTCTCCTGTGCCTTGCCCTGGGTCGACCTCCGAGTCAGGTTTTAAAATTATGATAATAAACATTTTTATTCTTATGTTGACCCTTCCAACTCATGACCTAGGTTTTATCCTGATTTAACGCCTGAGTCGGATTTTAAAACTATAATGATAATAATTTTTGTCCTTATATTAACTCGGGTCAACAATCAATCCGACGCGTAACTTGAGCCTTGTTTCGGGTCGACTCTCAAGTCGAGTTTTAAAACTATAATAATAATTATTCTTATTTATATGTTGACTCGAGTCAACCCGAGCTGACCTTCACAACTCGTGACCAAAACCTTGCCCTTGGTCGACCCTTGACTCGAGTTTTTCAACTAGGATAATAACTATTTTTATCCTTATATATTTTAGTTAAATAATTTTTGAATTGAGGGTTTTTTTACAATGATATTTTAAAAATAAATTTTTTTTTTCTATGAAGACATGTTCCATCTGTATCTCCTGTTTGAAAGTATAAAAATTCATTCTACCTCTACAATTTCCCCCCCCCTTACTGCTAACGTAATCCTTTTTATCTCGAAGGTAAACAATAATATCTGGTTTCTCTAGTACTTAATTTATACATTAATCCTTGAAGATATGAAGGGTTGTCTATATATATTTATTTGAAGCTCCAAATTTCATAGCAAAATAAGCGACTCACAAGATATTAGCAACTAATAACTTCCATATAGTTTCCCTTTAAATAAATACCAGCTTCCTATAGAAATGAAATGCAGGGGAATTTGATCACACAGATTTCCTGCAACTCTTATTGCAGATGGCTAAGAATTATGGCCAAATAAATATAAGCTGGGAATCTAAAGCATAGTTAGATCAACATAGTACTTATTAATCCATTCTTTAATGATCTTGATCTCCATCTTTCGCTGTGAGACCAACCATTCTGGATCAGTTTCCTCCGCAAAAAGTATATCCAAGCAATGAGACCCTGAAATTAACGGAGTGAATATTGTACTGTTAATTAACATGAACTTAATTCCACAAAATTCCCTTGTACAAATTTCTCTGTTTTCACTTTGGTTATGGCATTGATGGAGCTTCCCAGCCAAATTTTGATCCTATTTTCTTGTTTCAAGTGAGGATATGATTGAATGGAGGGCGTGCTTACCATTGACGGTTTTGAGAGCTACAACAGTGTCTGAAATGTTCTCCAAAACCCTAGAAGTACAGGTGATCGGACATGTTAAATTTGGTTAGGTCTATATTTTATACCTGTGAATGTGACAATCAGAAGTCACAAAATCGTTGTCTTTTTCAATGCTGTTAGTTACTTACCCTCCACTACTGTAAGGATCTCTTAGCCCGTTGGAGAAGATGATATTGCTAGCAAACCTTTCAAGAATCAGTTTTATACTCTACATAGTAAAAAGTAATAAAGATTAAATTTTTGTGGTAATATATATGACCTCCCGATCGAGGTCAAGATCAAGAAAATAAATAAATATACAATGAAAGAAAAAATTAAAAAAAGAGAGAGGTGAAAACATGCATTAATAGAAGATTAAGGAGTTAATTAAAAGGATAAATTAATTAAAGAGAGAACATACATGACCTCCGTAATAGGTAGTGACCCAATGAGGACGAGTTGGGACACCATACAAACTCATGCAATTCTCTATAAAGTCTTTCAAATCAAAAGGATCTGGTGGGAACATGGAATTATTCCCAACACCAATAGGTATCGCCATCTCACTGCATGTCTAAACAACTAATTAATTATTAATGCATCATGGAATATATATATATATATATAGGGGGGGGGGAGAATAAAAAACAACTAGGAGAATAAGTTAAATTTATCCTTATATTTTATATGTAATTTTTAATATGTTCTTTTGTTATGAACTCAAACTTAACATAATTTATTAACATAAATAACTATGAGCAAATGAATTTTAAGACTATATGACAATTCAATTTCTTTTTCAAATTTATTTTTGTAATAAACCAGGTGAGTTTGAGTGTCTCGGAGTATATGTATTTCCATTATTTTTTATGAAAATATCTACTAGAAAAATATGATAATGAAAGATTTAAAATATAAGAATATAATAAGAAAGATTAAGTCTAGAATATAAAGATAAGTAGAGCTAATTACCCAATAATTTATTGCTGAGTCTAGATAAAAATGTTCAAATAACTTTTGTATTCTAATTTTCTTTCTTCTTGTTTTTTTTTTTTTTTTTTTTGTAGATCTCTCTCGTGAATGTAAAAACCATGGACTAATATAATATTAACAAAGTCTACACTGCCACTACTATTAATTTTCTTAGAAAAACAAAATATTTATTTTCATTTATAGTTGTTGGAATTAATTATAATAATAAGATGAGAGAAGTGATGTTACTCGTGATAATAACAATGGCTGAAAAAGTGATAATAATTATGATTGTGATTGGTATGAATATATAAATGATAATATTTATAGTGATAATAAAGCTGAGAATTGGGTGATGAAGATTGCTACGGTAATGATAATGATAATGATAGATGATAATAGTGGCAAGATGGTAATTGCAATGGTGCTTAAAGGTGTGGTGGTGGTGGCAGAAGAGTGGTTATAATGATTAACCATTAGCAATAATGATGGACGGCGCAAATAGATGGTGGTGCTGATGCAAAAATAGTGGTTGCTATACTACCAGCGTGAAAACTATTGGTTCATAATTGTAATGAAGAATTTAGCAAACTACATATAATACAAATCAAATATTACGTTATCTTAAATTACATTAAAAAAAAAAAAAAACCTCAAGCAATTATGGAAGGAAGAATGGAAATAAAGTGAAGAAATAATTGCCATGCGGGTTAATTTACCAAAAGAGTAATTATTTTACCTGCCATCGCCACCCCACAGTTGTTTCAGATGGGTCGGTGTGTGCATTGACATAGCACGAGAGGTTTCCTTTATAAGCAACAAGACCACCAAATATTCTGCTTAGAACATCATCCCCAAAACCACCGCCATCGATGCCCTTACAGACCTCGTTCACCGGATATGTTGGTGGCCTGTTGTACTGAGCAGCACTAGCATACATTGTGTCTAAGTGATCCTTGAGCTCACTGGCATCTGTCAAGGGACTGCAGCAAGGAAAATTAGGTAGTATAGTTAATAGATCAAAATATATACCAAGGCTATATATTATTGAATATATATTCAGTTGAACAAGCAACGTTAAGAAATTATATGTATATTACGTGCAAGTCTTGAATTTCTTGCTAAGCATTGAGAGACCATCGGGTTTAGAAGCAAGTTCATCAATTCCTGACCATGACATTTTTATAGTCTGGTAGCAAGTCTCGCTAGCTTCCTGCACTCGCAAGACTCCCACGTATAAAACAATGTTATTTATCTTATATATATACTCTGGATCGATTAAGAAAACTAATTTAAAATGAGAAAATTAAAGGCGAAAACTCAAAATATATTACTCTAAAGTCCTTGGTGACTATAGAATAGTATCCATCCTGTGGTGTGATATCATCAAAATAAAGAATTGGCGCTGATGAGGCCAAGGCTCCGAGGGCAATGTGAGGGTACTTGAGGCGAAACCACGAAGCCAGCACTAACAAACATGGAGAGAAAAAGAAATAAGGAATCAACGTCTTCTTCAATAAAATCCATGGAGAACATATAGTACGGATCCACCTACTTCCACCGTATGATCCTCCAATGACGATAACTGGAGAATATTGAGCCCTTAGTGTCTCCTTTATGTGAATGATAATGGCTGCATAGTCTGCTATAGCCTGGGCCGAGTTGAAATACCCTCGTTTGCTTGCATCCTTCAAGGCTTCCTCCCTTGATCCAAATGGGATTGATTTTCCATAATATCTGTGCTGGTCGATGACATAAATATAAATATATAAAAACTATTATCACCATTAATCATTAGGTTCTATTTCAACGTACCAAAGACAGCATTTATACAAATACAAGCATAGGCAAGCCTAATCAAATTAAGAGAACTAATTGTATTCGTACCTCAATAAACACCAAGAGAGAACTAAACTGGACAGCGTTATCAGCTAGAAATCCAACAGCGGCAAGATCTCCTTCAATCGATTCTTCTGCACCAAGATAAACTAAGATTGGTGCACTAACATTCGCACCACCCCAATACTTAGAATTGATCAAATATCGTTGCAGAAATGTGTCGTAGCTTTCAGGCCTGTAGTTGAAGTGATCAAGTGTTTGGTCGTAAAAAAAGGTTTCAAAACCTTCTCCATCAAATTCACCCAAAGTAGTTTTATCAGGCTGGTCTCGCCAAACTCTTGGCCCTATTGGACTAAGCCTTGGAATAGTTTTAAGACGTTTTGCTGTTGCAGTGGTTAAGGAAAGCAGTAAGAAAAACTGGAGAAGAAATAGCCTTTGAAACATCATGGCAAGATGTGTCCAGCGGCTAGCTAGGTTTGTTGTTTTAAGGTTTCTCTGGTGATCCAAAGCCTGTATTAGAGCCATCCTTAAATAGCAAGATCCCCCTTTACTTTGGGAGGACTTTGACTTTTACACGCTCACACTTTATTACACTTTGAGGATCACAATAATTGCAAAAAATCTGGCTTCAGGGGAGTGGCGCAATATCTTTATGAAAATCTAGGTTTGCTTTCGAGTTTTACTATATAATTAATTAATTCCCAAGTCATTCTTATATATTGTTGGATTATTGTGGATCTACAAATCGGTCCCATTGATCCAATGATATATATCAATTTTTAATGTTTATTTTATCATATTTTGTTACTATTTAATGTTACCAACTAATCGGATATCTATATTTTGGACATCATTGTTGTATTGATGTCTGTCTACCTCATTAAATTTATTTGATAAATTTAACACACCAGTCCAAATGCCACTAAAACCCAAGAAATAATATTTAAATAGTTAGGTTTTAAAAGGTATAACTCAATTAATTGGGTTTTAATTTTTTTTTTTTTAAGATCATCGGTTTAAATTCCATGAATTTTAGAGTTATTAAAAGCTTACATGGTCATTAACTTCAAGACCTGTAAAATTAATTAAAATGCGTGCAAACTAATCCAAATATCCATTTTAATAATAATAATAAAAAAAAGGAAATAAAACCCATCATAACCTAAGCTTGGGTTACAGGTTAATTAATTAGATTAATATGATTTTTTTCTAATCAAGTTGCGTCCTGATTTACTAGGTCAATTGCGTAATATTAAATTAATTAATTATTTATTTATTTTTACCAGGTCATACTTCTGCCGGCACTACTGTCGGAAAATTAAAAAAAAATTATTTTTATTTTGTTGTTTAATGTTTTTATATCATTTTAATATATTGATGTTAAAAATTATTTTAATATATTTTATAATAAAAAATATTTTAACAATTAGTATCATGCTCTAAATCCTTTAAAAAAGTGTCGATAACAGCAGGAGGCTGATTGGATCTTTGCCCCTTTGATTGCACAGTAGAAGGCATTACTTTGCGGTCATGGATGGATGGCTGTAGATATTGACCAACACCAGGTCAAGCATCAAGTTGATAAATAATGAGTTGCCAGGATTTTGTTTGGAAAAATTAAAAAATAAAATGTTTTGTAAAAACCGTGTTTTTGTTCAAAGATAGTATGGATACCGTTTTGGAAAAATCGATGTATCACATCAATTAAGGTATTTTGTGATCCATATTCAATACCTTTTTTTTTTTTTTTTTTTTTAACGTGGGTGTCCGGGCCAGCTTGCGCGCACCTCGACTAATCCCACGGGCCCTGAAGTTAACGACCATGTAAGCCTCCAGTGGCCATCATATGAGCAACCTGGGGTTTGAACCTGAGACCACAGAACATGGTAGACCCGGGTGGCTGATTTTACAGGTTTCACTAGTTTACTGGTCGTGCTAATCAAAGTTTTTTAACATTAATAAAAAATTGATTTTATTGTATTATTAAATTTTATTTCAGGAGTTAACAACTAGAAATCTTCTAATTTAGTTTTTTTTTCTCACTCGAGTTTAAAATTAAATTACATGAAAGTTACTTCAATGTAACTTAGTTGTCATGACAGATTTAAAGATAACCCGGACAACTAAAAAAAATATGATTTGCCTTTAAAAAAGTAAAATAAAAGTGATCTTTTTTAAAATATTGAGATGCTGATATATTATATTGATCCGGGTTTTGCATCTTAACCCGTCCAATTCATCATCTGGATAATGGAATCCACTAAATTTTAAAAAAAAAATTAAACTATTTTTTGTTTAATTATACAATAATAAAATAAATGTTTGTAAACTTAAGCACAAATTAAATATTGGGATGTTTATTTGAGGCTACAATAATAGAAATCAAATTCAACCAAATGTTAAATAATTAAAATGAATGGGGGGTGATGAATAAAAAAATCATTAAAAGAATTATAAAAAATATAGACTATTAAAATAAACTAAAAAGGTGGTGATTTTACTATGCATTTATTTACTATTCACTCTCTCACAAATCATTTTGGATTAGAATAATGATTTTTTTAAAATTTTCAATTTGATCTTCAATCTTTTGTTTTGCACAATTAAACCCTTTTAGGCCTAAATTAATAGCCAATCACTTCTTCTTCTTTTTTTTTTTTTTTTAAGAGATGATGAAATTAAAAAATAAAGGATCAATGTGAAAGACATTAAATTTAATGTATTTTCATCTCAATATTATATTAAAATATTATTTATTATTTAGTTAATTTTACATTCATTGTTAAAATCTATTTCATTTTCAAATAAGTGTGTTAACAATACCTAAATTCTTTTTTTCATGCTTTAAAAAAAATATTTACTCTAACTCGTAGCATAGGATAGATCCAATATGCTAGTTCTACTTAAAAGGTATAAAATTAATCTCGGCTTGAAGCATATTAACATTAGTGTCATTCCTTTCTTTAAAAAAAATCTACAAAAAAAAGTTATATTTGATTATTTTTTTTGTTTTTTTTTTAATAAAAAAAGTATATCAACATTGATTTAATAAATGTTACGTTCCTCCAAGATGTTTTGGGCACACTGTTTCTTGTTTGTGACCGGTTTTCTCACTATGCTCGTGGCAGTCCTTTTCACCTCTCTTTCTCTTTCATTTATTATTAAGTTTATGTTTATTTGTTGGAAAATAATTTTTTTAAAATAAATTCAGAAAAAATAAATTATTTTTTGATATTTGATAATGTAATGAAAAATAATTTAAAAAATATTTTTCAATGTTTGGTTATGTCATGAAAAATGAGCTAGAAAATAATTTATTAATGTTTTATTTTTTTCAAGTGTATTAAAATAATAAGGAACAAATCTTACAAATTAAAAAGTTGAATAAAAATAAAATTAAAAAAATATAATTTCATAAATTATATCAAATAAAATAAATAATAATCAAAATAATAGAGATCAAATCTAAAAAATAAAAAAATTAAAAGATGAAGAAATTAAAATAATAATAATAATTAACATTTCATAAATTATTTCAAATAAAATAAGTAACAATCAAAAGAATGAGAATCAAATTTAATAGATAAAAAATTTCAATTAAAAAATAATAAGGAAAAACCAAATAACAATTCTAAGTTTTGACTGGGTCACCAGGTCGCTCAGGTTAAATATTTTTAAAATCAAAATAACATCATTTTAGTAAAATAAATAGTTAACGGGTTGCGACTAGATTTTTTTAGACCAGTCGTCGTGTCACACCGGGTTTTTGATGTTGTTATAGTAAAATAATAGTCAATTTATATTTTTACTGGTTACTCACGTGGATCTATATATATATATATTAACAAGACCTAAATTCTTTTTTAAAAAATTAATTAACCCACAACATACCACATGTAAAAAAATCTATATATGCTATGGAGGGCAGCATATATATATATATAGAAGTAGCTAGCATGCGCGAGAATTTCCAACATTATATATATATATAGAAGTAGCTAGCATGCGCGAGAATAATCATCGAATGTTGGAAAGAGTGCACTACATAGTCATGAGTGGCGTCTGGGTCACATAAATCATGAAGCCTAGAAGTACATTGTGTCACACAATCAGGCATGGTCCCGTAATTAAAAAAGATATATTTTCTCCAAGAGAATTTATTGAATTTCTATAAATACACCAAATAAATACAAGGGTGTTTTTTTTATATAAAAATAAAATAAAATTGGCCCAAGCAATAATTTAGTCTTCGTCAAAGTATTTGGTAGGTTTTTATAAATTCTTTAATTTCAATTACATATGAAGAATGGCATCGATAATTCTTCCAAGAATTATGATAGCAATTGTGGACCATATGATATGAATGGACGAACTCTCGTTAATCACATAAATTATGATGGCTTTTGGCTGCGTGCACTAGAAATCCTTCTGGAAAAGCTACACACATCTGCAATCATAATCAATTGTGGTCCAAAATAAACTATTTAGTAGGTGATTAATAATAAAAGATTGAAATTAAAGAGTTTGATTTTTCTTGTAATTTTATATTCAAGTTCTGGAATTATTAATATGATTATCGTTAGAAATTTATATGATAATTAATTTTAAAACTTATGAAATTAATTAAGATACGTATAAATTTATATTAATTAAAAAAAAAGTGTGGTCCAAAATAAAGCTTATTGTAAATCAGTGTATTCCATTCCAAAGACACAAGCATCTCTTTTCCAGCTTTAAGGATAAGCTACAAAATATATTCTTCCACTGCATTAATAACCTTCTAGCTCCTTCTTTTCCTTTTTTTATTTTTTATTTTTTATTGAGGACCACATGTGAAACAATTAATCCTTTTTTCAAGCGTACAATAATTATCATGAATTCTAGAGAGATGAAAACCAACTTCTCTCGTAATCCAAGGGCTATATGTGAAGATCGAAATGCTCATATGGAAATAGCTGTTTCGTTAAGTTTGTAGCTGCAAGAAGGGGTAATTTTCTTGTTTGGTTTTTTCTCAAAAAAAAAAAGATAATTAAATTAAATTTTTTTTTAAAAATCAAAACTGGTTTAAACCGATCGGTTTAGTTTTTTAGGACAAAAACCGGTTTAGCTCTATTTTTTTATTTGGCTCAGTTTTTTCCTGGTTGACTTGATTTTTTTTCTTGTTTGGATTCGGTTTGATTTTTTTAGTTTGAGTTCGGTTTGATTTTTCAGTTTTAGACTTATAGAACCTGTTAGTTTTTTTTAAAATTTTAATTGATTTTTTTTTTAATTTGATTTTTTCAGTTTTTGTACTCACATAGCTGCAGGGAAAAAACAAATACATGAATAAATAAAGGAAAGTTACCAGATTACTATATAGGGTAAATTCTTCATAGCTTATTTACAATTTAGTTAAATTGGATTGAATTGAAGAGATGTGAGTGATATGGAGTGAATTTGACAAAAATATTTTACAGGGAATGACTTGACATATATATTGACACAAATACAAGGACTAAATTTGGGTTCAAAACATTTTCATCAAAAGCGGGGAGAGAAAATAGGGCCCTACCGGGTTCGAACCGGTGACCTCTTGATCTGCAGTCAAATGCTCTACCACTGAGCTAAGGACCCGATTTGTTTATAATTGGATACACAATATATAATACTAAATATTGACCAATTTAGCTTTTGATTAAAGAAGGACGACATCTGTAACCATAGCTGCATGAGGCAATGATTTTTTTGGTGGCTTTTGAAAAAAGTTATTTTTTTTTTGTTTTAAATTAATTTTTTTTTGTTTTTAGAACAATGACATCAATAATAAATTTAAAAAAAATAAAAAAAATTATTTTAATATATTTTTAAACAAAAATAATTATAATCACAATATTAAATGCTACTTGAATTTAAAATAAACCATCTCTAATATTAACTTATTCAATTATCGTGGAGACTTTTATTTTTCTGGATTCAATAGTTAGAAGTGATTTTTTGTGTTTTAATTGGAATTAAATTTTCTCATCACGTTATTTATATATTCACAGGAATTTCTTTTAATTTCAAAATTTGAAAACTGAGAAAAAAACATGTTTTCTTAATCATCAAATCAATTTTTACTCTTTTATAGTAAGTTTTTGGGGAAAAAAAAATTAAAAAAAGAGTGGGTGATTGAATTTGAATCCGGACCCTTTCTAGCATCTCCTTATTCAATTATCCTAGGAAATGTTTTTTCTTGATTCAATAGTTAGTGGTATTTTTTAATTAGTTTGTGTATTAATCAAAATCAAATTCCTTTATTATATCAGTTTGAAGTTTTTAAAATATTTTAATAAAATTATTATGATTTCAAAATCCAATCTAAGAAATAAGAAAAATAATCAAATTAGTTGTAATGAATTATTTTTTTTGTTTGTTCACTAACAAGTTCATCTTTACAGTTTTCATTCCATAAAAATTCAATTTATTTTCCTAATTTCTCAATAACATATTAATTATCAATTAAAAACTTATATATTTGGTTTGAAGTGATAATAATGATATAAAAGTTTATATATTTTTTGGATATTTTTTAAGTAAATTTATGTACTTATCCATTCCGAAATAATTTTTTGTGTGGGAACTAAAAAAAGATAGGTAACACTTCATATTGTATTTTTTATATTTTCTATTTTCTGCCGTCTCCCTCTTTTAAGTTAGAGAGACATATCCTGATATTAGACTTGCAGGCCTCCCAAATATATATAAAGCCAACGTTGGCCATTTTTAACTTGTACAATCTTCATTTACAAGAACAAGGATTAGACTGTTTCCTCAAATAACAGCACAGAGACTTCCTTTTATGCTCTAAACAGATTGCAAATTAAGAGGATGTTTGTTTCTATGGTTGTTTTTGTTTTTGAAATAAATCACAAAAAATACATAATTTGATAAAATATAAAAATTTGTTTATTATTTATGGGCTCTAGTTAATTTTACATTGAAAACACATATGAATTAGAAACAGTTCTAAGTTGCTTCACGGGAAGTGCAGAGTAAATTTCACTATGCACAGTTCACATGAACCATGGATAATATCTTCATTGTTCTTGGTTGGACCGGGTCTGATCTGAATCTAAATGTATTGGACTAGAACCGACTCAGTAAAAAAAATTCAATTTTTTTATTTTTAATTGTGTTTTATCCAAAAAAACTACTATTTAACATTATTCAATGACACTACATAAATTAGAAGGAGATCACATGATAGCATAGCATATGTAGAATTTGATTGTAATCATAATTTTGTTACTGATAATATTTTATCTTATTTTGTTACACATTCAAAAAACTATAAAAATTGTAGTCCTTGTCGGTTCGTACGTGATGAAATTGCAGATAATTTAATGGAACAATAAAAAAATAATTTATATAAAGTATTGATTATTTCATAATGTAATAACAGTAGTTAAATCTACAATATTTAAATTAAAAACCATTAATATTAATATATATCTTTTTTAGTTATTTTATAACCTTAATTCAAAAAATATTTTTAACCAAACACATTAAATTACTTTTTATTTAACATCAATTTGAACCATACTTTTGACTAAATATATATAAATACAAAACTAAAAATATTTTTTATAAAACAATTTGTTTTTTAATTACAAAAATTATTTTAATACGAAGCATATTACAAGGTGAGAAAGGTGGTTGATAGGCATGGTTGAAAGAGACAAAGATCAAGAACATACGTGGAATGTCTCATTTTCTTTGTTGTTATTTTCATTATTTTCAGCTCAGTGTATTTCATTGATTTTGTCTGATAAATGACAATTTTGTAGGTACATTGTCCATGAAAAGATGGCCAATTTCATGGCCCCTCGGTCATATGCCCACAAATTATTCGAGAATTCGTTTGGATTGAAGACCCAAAATCCTGTTTCAGTAGATTCTTAACATAAAAAGCTCTCATGGTGCACTCAGCAATGCAGGAAGCTAAAGGATAGATGGAATCACAGTTAGGAGCCAAATCGTAATTGTATAAATAATTATGCAGATTAGAACAGTGATTAATGAACAATATCCAATTATGTATATGGATGAAGAAGACTTGGAATTTAAACAACCTTTCCAAATTAATTATTATGGCAAAAGGTTACTTTTCATGAAGGACTAATCATATATCACCATGATATAAATCTTCTGGCTACAAACTTCGGAGAATTCAAGCACAATTTAGCATAGTAATCGATGGATTTTTAAGGGAAAAACACATATCTTTTGAGTTGTATTAAATTATATTTTGGGATTTTACTTAGCAGCTTAAGCTATTGAGTTGAATTAAATTTTTAATATAATATCAAAGCTTTGATGATTAAATTATCACTAATTTGAATCTTACAATCCTTATTTATTTGAAAAAAAAATTAAGAATAAAGTAATGCGAGTCCGTACAAGTTTAAAATTTAAAGAATTTTTACTTGAGAATGTGTGTTAGAAAATAATATAAATCATATCTTGAAATCTTACTTAATAACTTAAACTATTAGGTTGAGATGAATATTTAATATAATATAGTTTCAGTACAGAAGAAAAGCATCTAGGTTTAGGCTACTGTTTTGCGCCAACTGAGTTTAGGAACGTCCCAGTCTAGAACTCATGGAGTTTGAAGTAACTGTGAATTTTGATTCTGTTATTTGTATTATTACAGTTCCAATGTGGTGGTTCATCTATATACTGGTCCCTTGAAGAAAAACCAAAATTTAGACTGTTAGCCAATGCTGTTGCCAGTTCTAGTGGCCAGTATAGCATTGTACTCGGCGATCCAAGAGGCAATGATTATTATCTCTTTGTCTCGCTGTGCAACCAACCAGTCAGGATCATTTGGTGTTGCAGTTACAAGATCCAAGAAATGGGCACTTAATTACCTTAGAATCTTGAAAAAGTAAGCTTAGAACTCGAACGATTTCAGTCGACAGAAGTACCTTGTTCGGTATGCACAGCAACAACAGTGTCTGATATGTCCTCCAAAACACTGCAAGTCGAGGAAATACAAGAAAGAAAATTAATGAAGTAGAAAAATAAAATGTTCATATGAGGAAATTAACATCAGTAAACGAGATCCAGAAATCATGGTCTTTAACCTCCAGCACTGTCCATTGGAGAAGATGATGTTGCTTGCAAAATTTCTTGAGTGCAGATTTATGTCCTGCATAATAGAACATAAGCTTTCTCTTTGAAACAGTCACGGTAACAAACCAAATAGGTTGCATATCTTGAATCAGCCATAGTTCTTCTCTGAATGACAGGAAGCAGGAACAGAGAGAGTTTATCCAAAAAGAAAAGACAGAAAGAACAAATATTAAGAGGAACTTACATGGGCACCAAATGCTATTGGGATCCAAAGGCCTTGGAGCAATACCAAAAACTTCTATGCATGTTTCCGTATATTCAGTGAGATTAAAAGGAGCTGCTTGAAACATTGTATCGTTACCACCAGTCCCCATTGGCATTACAATCTCTGTGCGTGTCCGAAAGACATACTGGCCATATTCACGACAAGAAATTATCCTCCAAAATAAGACATTATTGTAACTTAAAAGCTAATGCATTTTAGAGAAAACATCGAAATTGAATGACTAATAAACTTGAACATGGTGATGAAGAATCCATTTACATAAGAGAACACTATGCTTTAAGAATACCTGCCATGGCCATGCCAGTTTCCCTTTTTTAAATTGATATACATCATGACATGACTGATTTCCAAAAATACTGGCATTGAGACCAGCAGCAGTTCTGACAAGAATTCTGGTTCCTTCAGGGGCTCCATCAATGGCATTGCACATATTTTCGAAAAAAAAATCTGGAGGATTGTGGAATTGAGCTGAGATCATAAACATCAATTCGAGGTAGTCCTTAAGCTCTTGCGATGAGTTCAAAGGGCTTAATCATTGAAAGAGACCAGAAACAAAAACAATTTGTTATGCATTGGACATGTAAAGCTGGGAAATTGAAGTTTGAAAGAATAAAGAAGCTGTTATAGTGAATTACTTGCAAGAACTGAAGATATTGCCAAGGGCAACAAGACCATTTGCTTCAGAGGCAATTCTATCAATTTCTGACCAAGAATTTCTTATAGTATTGTAACAACTCTCACTAGTTTCCTGCACCACCAGGGTAGCATTAAAGTACGTTATTCAAGTGATCAGACCATAAAAAAAATTAAAAAAAATAAACTCTAAGCAATTTATTACCTTAAAATCTCTGGTCACCACAACATGGTATGCATCTGTGGAGCCGACGATGCCAGAGCAGCGATGGTAACATGAGGATATTTTAGACGAAACCACGAGGCAAGCATTAAAAAAATTATCAGGAAAAGGTTAGTAAGAATTCAACATTGTTTTAATGTTAACCTTGAAGTTTGACTTGCTCCCACCATAAGATTCTCCACCCACAAAAACTGGGCAGTCTTCTGCCGACGGGTTCTTCTTGATATCTGTGATCAACTGTGCATAATATGCCAAAGCTTGTTCCGAGCTCAGAAATCCCAGGGCACAAGCATTTTGGAATGCTTGATCTTCAGATCCAGATGGAAATGATTCTCCATAATAGCGATGTTGTAACAGGTAGGAGATTATGTGTTACAAGGAAGCCGGCTAAAACAGCTATGCTTCAAAAGCACCCAAAGTTAATATACACCAATCATCTGTTGAACAAAAATTTCCCAAATGAAGATTAAAATAAGAACTACTCAAATCAGAATTCTAATTCTAACCAAGGTCAAGGATAGAATTCCTTTTTTTTTTTTTCTCTCTTCTTTTAAAACCTGCAGTAGAAGTAATATCGTGCAATGATTCATCCAACAATATAAATTAGCTAATTGATTTTTTTTTTTCTTTTTTGTGATGCCTATCACACCAACAATATAAAATTATATTATAATTATACTAATTATACATATAACTAAAGGGTGGGGGAAATTTTATTTTATAATTTTTTTCTTTTAAAATATTGTGGATTTATACGGTGTTTTTCCACATAATTTTTCTATTTTATTTTTTTTTATTTTTCAAAATTATATTTGTTGATTTTTTTTTTAATATTAAGTTGATTGAGAATTTAGTTATGTAATTTTTTTTTCTTTAAAACATTGTTGATTGCTACAGTATTTCTCTGCATAGTTTTTTTTTAATTATTTTTTTTGAAATTATTTTTTTTATTTTATTTTTTAATATTGAGCTGGTTAAAAATTACCGTTACAATATATGAGGAAAGCACTGTAACTTTCCTCGTAAATTACTGTGAATTGCTATAGTGTTTTTTCTCATATGGTTTTTTCTGTTTTGTTATATTTTTTTTTCTAAAATTATCTTTATCAATTTTATTTTTTAAAATATTAAGCTTGTTAAGAATTGTAATTACAAGTTTTTCCTCACAAAACACTATGGATTAATACAGTTTTTTCTCACATGGTTTTTTTCTAGTTTCTTTTGTTTTTATTTTTTGTAATATTTTATTCCAAAATTATCTTCATTTTTTTTTTTTTAATATTGAGTTGGTTAGAATTTAACTTTGTAATAAAGCTTAATCATATGACGAAAGCACTGTAACGTTCCTCACAAAACATTGTGGATTGCTACAATCTCTCCACATGGTTTTTTTTTTTCCTTATAATTTTTTTAAAATTATCTTTATCAATTTTTTTTTAATATTGAGCTGTTTGAGAATTACAATTATAAGTCATTACAAATAAGGCTAAATCATGTGGGAAATACTGTAGCTTTCATCACAAAACACTGTGAATTGCTACAGTGTTTCCAACATGATTTTTTCTCTTTTTTTGTGTTTTTTTTTGTTATTTTTTTTTTCTAAAATTGTCTCTGTCAAATTTTTAAAAAAATATTGAGCTGATTAAAAATTTAGCTTTGTAATATTTTTTCTTTAAAACATTGTGAATTGTTGCAATGTTTTCCCATATGATTTTTTTATGTTTTTTTCCAAAATTATCTTTGTCGATTTTTATTTTTTTTTAATATTGAGTTGGTTAAGAATTATAATTACAAGAAAGCTAAATCATATGGGGAAATCATTTTAGTTTTCTCACAAAACATTGTGGATTGCTACAATATTTTCTCTAAATGGTTTTTTATTTTTTTTATTGGGAAAAGCACTGTAGTTTTTTCTTACAAAACATTGTCAATTGCTACAATGTTTTTCCTCAAGGGTTTTTCATTCTAAAATTATCTTTGTTGTTTTTTTTTTAATATTAAGTTGGTAGAGAATTTAGCTTTGTAATTTTTTTTACTTTTTATTAACAAAAAAGTTAAATCATGTGGTAAAAGCTCTGTATTTTTCCTCACAAAACACTGTGACATACTACAAATCATTTTGTTCAGTCTCTAAGTTTTTTTTATCACCAACACAACATTTTTTTCCGTCATGAAATATTTTCTGCATCATATATTTAGTTTCTATTACTTATCACTGCACAGTGCAGTCTATAGTGAAACATTGAGCTATCTTTTTTTTTTTTTCCATTTTAAGTTTTTTTTCCTGTTTTTATTTATTTATTTTTTTTTTTTATACCTTTATGAGGTTTTTTTTTTGCTTTATTCTTTGTGTTTTTTCTTTTAATGAATTTTTTTTTGTTTAATTTAGTTTCTTAATATTAATTTTTTATTTATTTAGTTATCAGAATTTCATGACATGAATCCTGAGTTTGACGGGTAACCTGGTTTGACAAGTTAACCCGGAATTTATTTTTTTTAGCTTTTTTCTTTTTAATTAATTTTTTTTTAGTTTAGTTTGTTAATGTTAAATTTCTTTCTATTTAATTATCAAACTTTCATAACACGTATCCCGAACTTGACAAGTTAACCCCAGTTAATTCTAGGTTAACCCGTAATTTTTTTTTCTATTTAGTTATCAAACTTTCAAGACGCGAATCACAGGTTTGACAAGTTAACCTGGTTTGAAGGGTTAACTTAGTTATTTTAGATTTTTTTTCTTTTTCTTCATTAATTTCTTTTCTTTCTGTTGGTTTTTTTTTCTTTTTTTTTTCTTTTTAATTAATCTATTTAATTATAACACTTTTATGACATGACCTTGTAGCCGGACCCACATTTGTCATAACTCAATTTTTGAATAAATAATACAAAAATGAATGGATAAAAATATATTTGAGAATGAGGTCAAAACAACATAAATTCAAAGTTTATAGATGAAATTATTAGATTTGAGAGTAAATTGGTCAGAAATTGAAGAATTAATAAGTTTAGAAATTTAATTAAAATTTGGATTAGTTTAATTAATGAAATTAGAAGAATTAATAAGTTTGTGGACTTAATTAAACTTTGATTTAATTAATTAAATAAATTCAGGGACTTAATTGAAATTAATCCAAGGGTAAAATTAAAAATTTATTGATTAAGGGACCCAATTGATACATTTCAAACAGAAAAGGACCAATCCATAATCTGTCATTTTTTTCATGCCAAATGACGCCGTTTTGATCCCACTGTTCACCATCCCTTCCGTTTCGCATGGACCAGACCGATTCAACAGGGAAAAATCCGGCAACTCATGGCCACGACACCACGATCTCTTGCCCACGATCCCGCTCATGGATTGATTAAAAGGGGAACCACACCAGAGGGGGAGAAATCAATCCAAAAACAGAGCAAATCACAGAAAAGAAAAGGAGCATAAACCAAAAAAAAAAAAAAACACAGAGAAGGAGAAAAAGGCATAGGAGAGTCACAGATCAGCCCTGCCATTGTCTTCGTCTGTGCAAGAAAAAACACAAGAGAGCAAATAGAAAGGAATAAGAAAACAGAGGAAGAGGAATAACAGAAGGAGACGAAGAAAACATAAACAGGGGAAATCAGAGGGGAAGACGAAAACAGAAAGGGAGTGAACTTGCAGAAGGGAGTATCACCAAACGAAACAAAAACAGAGGAATAAACTCAAAGGCAGGGAAAGCAAGAAAATGGCTGGTTGATCAGCAACCGCGCGCCTTCGCCTCCAGCAGACCAGGTAAGCGACTTCTTCTTCTTCCTCGCGTTATTGCAAGTGCCATTCACTTGCTCAGCGCAGCAACACGCGTGCGCTAACGCACGGGAGCCCAACGGGGCTGGCTGGGCTAATGGGCTGAGCTGGGCCAAACTAAAAAAAATTATTAAAAAAAAATAAAAAATGTTAAAAAAATAAAAAATAAAAAATATATATGCATGAATAAAAAACAATATAAATTTATTGGTTTATTCACTGACGTCAGAGTCAGGAATAAAAAATACCGGTTTAAATTTATATTATTCTTTCATTGTATTTTATTTTATTTAACTAGAAAAATAAAAAAAGGAATGTCCATGCGTAAAAAATAAATTTATTTTATTTATTTATTCACTATTACTAGAGTCAGGAATATAAAAATATGGATTTAAATTTATTTTGTTTTATAACTAGGTAATATATACCAACGTCAGAGTTTGAAGTATCCGTAGTTGAATATTCACTAGCGACAAAGTCATGAATATTATGAGCAAATCATCATAACATAAAATAATAAATTTTTAGCAATTTAAGATAAAATCAGCAATGCAGTCTGCCTCGGGCAGAACGTTTAAGGGGTGATAATATCTTTCCTTTTACATAACCAGTCCCGAACCATAGAATTTTTGTTGACCAGTTAGGGTTCCTAGTGACCATAATTCTAGGTGGCGACTCCTTAAACAAAGAATATACACATTAAAGAACAGGATGCCAGAAATCCATTCTTTCCAAAGATTTTATAATTTTTAAGGCCGCCGTGATGTCGGGTGCGACAACATCCAAGGCTCTTGGGTCTAGTGTTGCAACCATACTCACTTAAACTTGAGTCACGTAAGTTTAATATTATAAATATTACTCTTAAGTCAAGCGTTGCAGCTAAACCAGAGGCTCTTGGGTATATATTTGCAGAAAGACCTAACACTTTTAGATCTTAGCTTTCTTTGATATTTTTTATGCAAAAAAAATTAACCCATGGCGTATGCCTTTGTTTTTTTTTTTTTTTTTTTTTAAGCCTTTTACAGTGCAGTACACAGTAAAAAAGTTGATACCTATAGTTTCTTTTTCTCCTTTTTTTTGTTTTTTAATTTAGTTTCTTAATATTAAATTTTTTCTGTTTAATTACCACACTTTCATAACACAAATCCCAGGTTTGACGGGTTAACCCTGTTGATTCGGATTTATTTTCTTTTTCTTCATTAGTTTTTTTTCTTCTTGTAGGTTTTTTTTTCTCTTTGCTTTTTCTTTTTTATTTAATCTTTGTTTTTAATTTAGTTCATTAATATTAAATTTTTTTTCTAATTAGTTATCACATTTTCATGACACGAATCCCAAGTTTGACGGGTTAACCTAATTTGGCTGGTTAACCCAATTGATTCAGATTTATTTTTTCCTCATTAGTTTTGTTCTTCCAATTTTATCTTTTAATATTGTATGCAATCCATAGTGAAAAGGCTGATGCCTTTAGTTTTTTTTTGTTTTTATTTCTTTTTATGCCTTTCACTATGTATTGCATAGTGCAGTCCATGGTGAAAAAGCTGATGCCATCTTTTTTTTCTTTTTAATTAATTTTATTTATTTATTTTGTTGATATTAATTTTTTTTTATTTAGTTATCAGACTTTCATGACATGGATCTCAGGTTTGACAGGTTAACCCAGTTAATTTAGATTTTTTTTCTTTATTAGTTTTTTTCTTCTTATAAGTTTTTTTTTTCTTTTATTTTATCTTTTTATTTAATATTTTTTTTATTTAATTTAGTTCATCAATATTAAATTTTTTTTTCTATTTAGTTATCAGTTGATGCCTTTAGTTTTTTTTTTTTTATGCATTTGACTGTGGACTCCACACAGTGCAGTCCATAGTAAAAAAGCTAATGCCTTTTGTTTGTTTTTTCTTTTTAGTTAATTTTTTTCATTTAATTTAGTTTGTTATTGTTTGATTATTTTCTATTTGGTTATCAAATTTTCATGACACAGATCCCAGATTTGACGGGTTAACCTGGTTTGACGGGTAGCCCAGTTAATTATAGGTTAACTTGTCAACTTTTTTTTTTCTATTTAGTTATCAAACTTTCACGACACGAATCCAAGTTTTGACGAGTTAACCTAATTAATTCAGATTTTTTTTCTTTTTCTTCATGTTGGTTTTTTTTTCTTTGTTTTTTTTTTCTTTTTAATTAATCTATTTAATTATCACGCTTTTATGACACGACCTTACAGCCAGACCCACATGCAAGACTATTGGGTTTGGTATTGCAGCAAAACCCACTTAAACTTGGGTCATGCAAGTTTAATGTTATTATTAATATTATAAATATTACTCTTAGGTCAGAAGTTGCAGCCAAACCTAAGACTCTTAGGTATAGCTTTGCAAAAAGACCTAACACATTTAGATCTTAACTTTTTTTTATATATTTTTTATGCAAAAAATAATTGACCGGCGGCATCTCGTGGGTCATGTAACTAGTAACATAAACTAAAACTGCTCAGTGTTTCACTGTGCATTGCACAGTGCAGTACAAAATGAAACGTTGAGCTGTCTTTTTTTTTTTAGTTTTTTACTTTTTTAAAGTTTTTTTTTCCTGTTTTTATTTTTTTTTTTCATTTTTTATACCTTTATGTGTTTTTTTTTTTCCTTTTTTTGTGTTTTTTTTTTCTTATAAATCAATAAACAATATTGTTCTTCGTTTATTTTCTCTACCAGTATTTTAGTTTAAATAAATGATTGATAATTGTATCTTATAATTGAGAAAAACAATTATTCTCTGATAATCATGGAAAGATGAGATTTTTCAATAATAATAATTTGAGATTTTTTGTCATAGTTTTTAGACCCAGCCCAGTCAAAAGCTCGAGTTTTGATTAGGTCACCAGGTCACTCAGGTCAAATATTTTTTTAAAATTAAAACAATATCATTTTAGTAAAAAAAAAAGAAATTAATGGGTTACAATCGGGTTTTTGATCAGGTTGCCGAGTCATACTGGGTTTTTTTTTTTCTTCAACACAGCCCAGTTCCAATCCCGGGTCAGCTGGGTTTCAAAATTATACTTTTTGTAATGATAATCTTTATTTTTTTTAGAAAAAAAGATATGAATAAAAGAGGTTAGAAGTTTCGATACAACGTCAACAAAAAGACTAGCAAGGACCTTAAGGCTATACTTCACTATTTTTGTTGGTTATTTTTCTTAATCTATTTTCATTGATTATTAAGTTGTAATTTACACAGCCAATGAAATTTTAAAATAGTGATGTATGTTGCTTTAATTTTGATTCAATGAAATTTCTATAATTCATGATTAAAAAACAAAAGTCATGCTACTCAATTGTATAGAAGCTGTACATGATAGTTATTGAGACATTCCTCTAGTGAGGAAGGACTTAATTTTTTTAGTTTAATTTTTCAAAATTAAATTAATTAAAAATTGAGTTGATGATTTGTTTTGATTTGATTTATTTAGAGTTATTATGATTTCATAATTCAGATTGTAAATTTAATAGATTAATCCTAGTTAACTCAAGTCTATCAAATTTACAATTAATATGCGGTTATCCTAGATTAATATACGGTTGTTTCAATATGTTTTTTTTTCTAATAAAAAGATATTTTTCTTGAATTTTTATTAGTCAATCTATATTTTTATCGGTTATCTATGTTGTTTTTTGACTCATCAAATTAATCAGATCATATTAAGTCGATCTCTATAAAAAAAACATTAACAAGACCTAAATTCTCTTTTTAAATATTTTTTAAAAAATAATTGACCACAACATATCACATGTAGAATATCTATATATGCTCTATAGGGCAGCATAATTATTATTCTTTTGTTATATATATATATATATATATATATATATATATATATATATATATATATATATATATATAGAAGTAGCTAGCATGCGCAAGAATAATCATCGAATGTTGGAAAGAGTGCACTATATGTAGTCAAGAGTGGTGTGAGGGTCACATAAATCATGAAGCCTAGAAGTACATTGTGTCACACGATCAGGCATGGTCCCGTAATTAAAAATGATATATTTTCTCCAAGATAATTTATTGAATTTCTTTAAATGCACCAAATAAATACAAGGGTGTTTTTTTTAATAAAAAAAATGGTCTTCGTCAAAGTATTTGGTAGATTTTTATAAATTCTTTAATTTCAATTACATATGAAGAATGGCATCAATAATTCTTCCAAGAATTATGATAGCAATTGTGGACCATATGATATGTATGGAAGAACTCTCGTCAATCACATAAATTATGTTGGCTTTTGGCTGTGTGCACTAGAAATCCTTTTGGAAAAGCTACAGCACATCCACACTCATAATTCAAGTGAAGCTTAGTGTAAATCAATGTATTCCATTCCAAAGACACAAGTATCTCTTATCCAGCTTTAAGGATAAGCTACAAATGATATTCTTCCACTGCATTAATACCCTCTGCACCAAGATACACTAAGATTGGTGCACTAATATTCGCACCACCCCAATACTTAGAATTGATCAAATATCGTAGTAGAAATGTGTCGTAGCTTTCACGCTTATAGTTGAAGTGATCAAGTGTTTGGTTGTAATAACAGGTTTCAAAACCTTCATCAAATTCACCCAAAGTAATTTTATCAGGCTGGACTCGCCAAACTCTTGGCTCTATTGGACTAAGCCTTGGAAGCCCAACATAAAAAATAGGTGAACAATCTTAGAGAAGAAATCACAAAGCTTACTAGTCTACTCGAATAAGCCTTGAGAGATAAATCCGGAAAAGCAACACATATAACTCAGCCTGAATCTATGCCTGTAAGACCCTTCAATCCATAGAATCTGGGGGCAAATGGGTTGTCATTTGATTTTCAACAAGCCATGCATTTCCAACCAGCATACCCCATGACAATGTCATTTATCATTGATTCTACAGAGAATGAATCTCAAAAAGGCAAGATGGTAAAAAAGGATGATCTGAACAAATTGGTTGCCCTAGAGCAAAGGATGAGGGCATTTGAGGGAATTCACCTATATGATCCTATAAAAGCTATTGAGATGTGTTTGGTGCCTAACGTGGTCATTCCTAAAAAGTTTAGAGTGCTAGAACTTATCAAATATATGGGAACTCAATGCCTTATAACTCATCTCAAAGCATACTGCAACAAAATGGTTGAGGTGGTTGATGATGAAAAACTACTGATTCATTTCTTTCAAAACAGCTTGAGTAACGTTGCCTTCACTTGGTATATGCGGTTGGACAATACTAAGATTAAAAAATGAAAGGATTTAGTTGATGCCTTCATGAGGCTATATAAGTTCAATATAGACGTGGGCCCTGATCAATTAAGCTTACAAGCAATTGAAAAGGACAACAAAGAGTCCATAAAGGGATACGCTCGAAGATGGAGTGAGGTAGCTGCATAAGTTAACCCTCCCATGTTGGAAAAAAAGATAATCAGTTTATTTTCCAACACCTTTAAAGCTCCGTACTTTGAATGCTTGGTTAAAAGCTCTACACAACATTTCATTGACCTGGTTGTTATAACCGAGAGGATTGAACAAGCTATTGGGTTAGGTAAGATTGCTGACCCAACTGAGAAGAACAATTTCACTAAAAAAAGGAAAGGACACTGAAGGTGGTTGTCAAGGCACTTACCGTTCCTATAGCTAATTTCTTCACACCGACTCCTAGAAATCAACTATCTTGAAGATAAAGCTATGGTGATAGTAGGTCGAGAACGATCTCATATGACTTCAACTAACTATTGAAAAGATGCCCTTTGTCGAGGAGAATGAATGATTGAAAGATTCTAGAAATTCCAATCAATTATCGCTAAATGTTTAGCCCCTTTATGTGTTATCATGCCAATATTCATAGCTCAAGATATTGGCACAAGATCTTTGTTGTTAAACATCTTTTTCAAAGTTTCAATGAAATAATGAGTTTGTCCTTCAATTGTGTTTACGACCAAGCATTATTCATTTTCCTTTCCCTTTAAGAACTCATAAATACACCTTTACAGCCTTGCATGATCTCATATACTCAATTCACTTCTTTTACCAAAATCTTTTCTGCTAGAATGAATTTTGAAAAATTAAACTTGTTTTTGGTTTCAAAAACAATTTGATGTTTATTTAAAAATAACATGAACCAAGCAACTCTTTCATCGAGGTGGTCAAATTCAAAAACCAGAGAATATAAATAGAAAAATGAATTGTCACTCTCACACCATAACTCTTTAGCCAAGTATTTTAAATGTATGAATAATGATACGTAGTGAATTTGTTTTTCATGAACTCATGAAATGCATCTCTTTGCAAAGGCCAAACCATCACACCAGACAAAATAAAAATTTATTGATCTTAACTGCTTGCACTTGAAATGAGGAAATGTCATCTTTGTTATCCCTTTCATGTTCTAAAATGAATATATCCCTTGTGGTCCTTCTTTGAGCTTGAATAAATTTTCTTTCATGAAAAATCGCGACTAGGATCACACCCTACACTGGGGGCAAGTGAAATTTCGATGATCAAGAAAGATGATAAAGCTGTGAGAAAGCTAAAAGGCAAAAAAGCCCAAGAAACTCAAATGCTAGGGGAATGCTCAAATCACAAGAAAAAGTGATAGCCAAAACAAAGTGAATATGTCCCGGCCAAAACAATGAAAAAGGGAAAATAAAAAAAGCAGCAAAAGAAACGATGAAAGACATAAAGAGTCGAACTGCTGATAGTGATCCTCAGTTTTTGAAACCTTGAAACACTATTTAAGCCTTATGAATCCTTTTCTTTCATAGCCAAGAACCACAACCTATGTTATGTGCCTATAGAAGTCCTTTCTAATCAAGCAAGCAAGCAACTTGAAACAATAAACGGTGCTCTCAAAATGCAAAGAATACCTTTTTATAGAAGTTATGATATCAAGAACAAACTACTCATTATTATTCATGTTGATAAAATAAATGTTCACAACGAGAAATTTTTCTCAAACAAAACCTCGAGCTTTTTCTTGAGCTTTTCACTTAGAAACCTACAAAAATAGAAGGTCACCTCATGATGTACCATCACCGATGGCAACATCGCCAGCACAAGAACAAATTATTTCCTTTCTAAGAAAATAACCAAAGAGTTGCAAGATTTCAAAAGCAAATTGTTTTAAACTCACATCAAAATAATTTTTATTGTCAAAATGCAAGATCAAGATTTCAAGATTCATTCTAGACAAAGATTCTTTCACTAAAACAAAAAAAAAAAAAGAGAGAGGAGAGAATGGGTACTCAAAACCATCATTTGTCTGAGTCACTTGTCGCGGGGGGCACGACGTCGTCTAGTGACGGAAGAGGCTCTCTGTCATGCCTGTTGTTGTGAGGTGTTGTGTGTTGGAAAGAGTTTTGGATTTAATCCTAAAATTATGATTAATGTCAGGAGTCGCCACCTAGTATTGTGGACACTAAGAACCTATGGTCTGCGAGAGTCTGAGTAAGGGACTAGTTGTGCAAGGGGAAGACGCATCACCCCCAGTGCACCCTACCTAAGGTAAGCTGCATTGTTGTTTGATTGTTTTTTCTAAGTCGGGTTTCTATCCATTCGTCTTTTCTAAGGCTCAAGGCAAATCTCTTTTTATGAGAGAGTCTCTACCTTATCGGGTTAAATCCTAACAGTTTTAAAGTTTGAATTTTAGCATCGCATTTATTTACACCTTGTATCTTTAATACTCGAGGGTGTACTTTATCATGTAATTTTACACCCCACAAATATTAAAGTTTACATTTGGACCTTAAAAAAAATTGGAAAAAAGGTTTTTGATATTTTGGTTAAATTCTAATGGATAATCATAAACTGGTTACGATGTCTATTTTTTATTTAAAAAAAAAACATGAAAAAGATGCAATTTGTTTTTTTTTTTTATGAAAAATATGCTTGAATTTTTTTTTTTGGATTTGACCGTATGCAATAAAATATCTTTTTTTCTTTTTTGAAAATGTTTTGAAATTTTTTTTGAAATATTTCCGATAGAACCAAATATTTTAATACCAGATTTGTATTTTATAGTGTAAATATAGAACCTAATATTATGTAAAATGGACAGAAAAATATTTAAGAAAATTATGATTTTTTTTTAATGATTTTTGAAAAATTTTGGATTTTTTTTCAAAAACAAAAATGGGGTCGGGGCAAACTAGACCAACCCAGCCATTTGGCTCGGGCCAATAACAAAGTTAATTATTCTGCCGCTGCATGCAGAAATGATTATGCATGCAGCGGCCTCGACGAAGAAGAAGGAGGCGACGCAGGGAGGAGAACCACATGAGGTGGTGAGGGTCTGCGGTCGTGCTGGGGATGTTTGTTCGGTGGCTCAGGGGGCTTCGGTTGAGGTGACGGTGGCAGGTGGCAAAGGAAGCAGAGAAAAAGAAAATGGGAGTAGCTGCAGAGAGGAGAGAGAAGGTTAACGGTGGCTCTAGGTGGTCGGTAGGTGGCTTCCTATGGTGGAGCTGATGTTGGGAAGACCAATGATGAGGGTGGTGGTGGCTGAAGGCAACAACAGAGAGAGAAAGAAAAGAGAAGACTCGTTGCAAAAAACAAAACTGGGGAGAAGGCTGGTTTTTTTGTGATTTTTGGACCTGATTTTCTCCTCCCTCGGGCCATCAATGGAGCCTCTATTTATAGGTGGTGGAAGAGGGTAATCTCATCTTCACTGGGGTAAAATTTAAGCCCTTGATTATGTTGAGAAGGATCCCAACCGTTGGTTCAAAGTAGCCTCCTTGAGTTGTCAAATCTACAGGAAAATGCTGCCTAAGTTGACCTCTTCACGCCGTCGTCGTGCTGTCACTCATCCTGAACCGTTCACATGGGGTTCTAGAGAAATTGCAGGGGATCCGTTTCCTGCAAGTTTTGTTCAATTTGATGGAGAAATCAAGCATTCAATGCACCTGCAAAGTAGGCTCCCATGTTGTTTATTTCGGGTAAAACGGGGAAGACAATGAACAGTGACCAGACGACGCGTCGTTGGTCCTCTCTCTCTCTCTCTGTTTTTTTTAAAGTAAAACGGCGCCGTTTTGGATTGAATTAGAGATTTTTATTGAATTTCAATTTAGTCCTCTGACTTTCAATTTGTTTTAATTGAACCCCTAATTGACTCTAAACGTTTGATTTAATGCAATTAAGCCCCTGATGAACTTCAAATGCAGCCCCGTATTTTACGCACCTTGTGCAATATGGTCATTGGTCTCATATTTTGTCAATCTAACCCCTAATTGACCATTAAACTTTCAATATCTTCAATTTAGCCCCCCATTTTTGTCAATTAAGCTCCTAAAGTGTGGCGCCTCTTGCATATTGATCCTCGGCTGCGAATTTTGTAAATTTAACCCCTAATTGACCCCAAAACTTCAATTTTCTTGCAATTTTACCTCTGATTTCAATCATTTAACTCGGTAAAAATTAAATTTGGTCTCTTAAAATTCTAATCTTCTCAATTAAGCCCAAATTAAGCTCCCAAACTTAATTTTTCACCAATTAAGCCCCAAATAAAAATAATTTGACCCATTTAAAGTATAATTAAGTCCTTGCACTTAATTAAATTCTTCAATTGGACCCAAATTAATTCTTAAACATAATTAAAATTGAATTTGGCCCATGATTAAATCAAATTGGCCTATTAAAAATTTAATTATGTCATTGGACTTAATTTTTATACAAATTCATCCAATAATCATTTAATTTGACCTTGTATTTGCATTTTTTTTCTCCATTTTTGGGCATAACAGGGTACAATTAGGCCTTAAATTTTCTTCAAAAATAGAAGCTTGATTTCCCGGCCTGCTTTCTCCACGTTGCCAGCCTTTTTTTTATTTTTTGATTTTTGTTTTGAAAAGGAAGTGATTTTTGGGGAATAACCCAGAATAGGGTTATAACAGTTGCCCCTCTCTTTACAATGTTTACGATAGAAAGTCCCGTAAGAGACTTTAGATAGTAAGCGTTGTAAAGAAGAAAAAGAAGAATGAGAGATGACGGAATTATGAATCCTTTTGCGGGCTAGAAAGTGCACTCAAAGTAAAAACTGGAAGATTTATCTTTTGAAAATTCAGAGATTTCAAAGTGGTCGAATTGTCATGGGTGACTTACCTAGAGGAATTTGAAAAAAGGTTTTTTGTAATGTGGTCTTATTGTAATGGGTGACCTACCAGATGAAAAATGAAAAGATTTTTCTAAGTGTTGAAAAATACAAAGATTTTTCAAAGTGGTGAAAAATACCGAGATTTTTCAAAGTGTTGAAAAATACAAAGATTTTTCTAAATAATCTTGTTATAATGGGCAACCTGTCCAGGTGAAAAGCACGAAGATTTTTTAATGTGGTGAAAAATGTACACAAAGTGGTCTTTTTGTAATGGGCGACCTGCCCAGGTGAAAGGTTTTGAAAAATACAGAGATTTTTCAAAGTGATCTTGTTGTAATGGGCGACCTGCCCAAGTGGAAAGTGAAAAGAGTTTTCAAAGTGGTGAAAAATACGAAGATTTTTTAAAGTGGTCTTAGTGTAATAGGCGACCCACCCAAATAAAAAATGAAAAGAGTTTTTAAAAAGGTCTCATTATGATGGGTGACCTACCCAAGTGAAAACAATGAAATGTCTTGAAGGGACAACATGATAGGACTCGAAGGTGCATTATACAAGAGATTGGAGCTAAAATGAGTGTTTGAAAAGAGATAGGACCCAAGGGGAACGAGGGCTGAAAGGCACACTCGATAGGAAGTAGGGTTAGAAAATGCACTACCTAAGAGGTGAGGGCTTAAAAACGCACTCGAAAAGAGGCAGGGTTACACTACCTATGAGGTAAGGGCTCAAAGGCGTATTCAAAAAGAGATAGGGTTAGAAAACCCACTACCCAAGAGGTGGTCGAGAGCTCAAAGGCGCACTCACAAGGAGGCATGGTTAGAAAACACAATACCAAGGAAATAATGGCTTAAAGGTGCACTTATAAAGAGGTATGGTTGGAAAACGCACTACCCAAAGTGGGTGAGGGCTCTAAGGCACACTTAAAAGGAGATAGGGTTAGAAAACACACTACCCAAGAGGTGAGGGCTTGAAGGCGCACTTAAAAAGAGGTAGGGTTGGAAAACGCACTACCTAAAGTGGTTGAGGGCTCTAAGGCTCACTCAAAATGAGGTAGGGTTAGAAAACACACTACCTAAGAAGTGGGGGCTCAAAGGCACACTTGAAAAGAGATAGGGTTAGAAAACACACTACCTAAAGTGGTTAAGGGCTCAAAGGCGCACTCGAAAGGAGGTAGGGTTAGAAAACGCACTACCTAAGGTGTTCGAGGCTCAAAGGCGCACTCGAAAAGAGGTAAGGTTATAAAATGCACTACCTAAGATGGTTGAGGGCTCAAAGGAACCCTAAAAAAGAGGTAGCTTTAGAAAACACACTACCTAAAATGGTTCAGGGCTCTAAGGCGCACTAAAAAAGAGGTATAGTTAGAAAACACATTACCTGGGAGATAATAGCTCAAAGGTACATTCAAAAGGGAGATAGGGCTAGAAAGCACATTATCTGAATGATGAGGGCTCAATAACCCGCTCAAAAAGAGGTGATGATGAGATATCGATTTGTCAAGGATGAAAGTAATGCATCATGATCAATATGTATGTATACTTACTTGAGAAATATAGGTCTCTTTGTCTTCATAGGATTTTCATCTTCTTAAAAGTTTGAGTCTCTAATAGTAAGCTTTGATGACTCTTTCCGCTCTTGCTTACTCGAGTCATATCTTGTGATCTTAACCTCTAGGAGGGGTAGGACATAAGCATACTTGTTTCCCCACAAACCTTCATCTGAAGGATTACCAACTATGCACTATATCTCATGTTTTCTTAGAAGAGGAATCACGAAGCCAGCCCTATGTGTTTTGGTGGATTGCCCCCCAGTTTGATCATGTCTCTAAGTGTTTAATTCGGGTTTTCTTTGGGGATGAGGCTATGTGGAAGAAGATCTAGTTATTTACAAGAAGTTGTTTTCATGAAGAATTTTTAAAATTTCAAAGCTATTCCAAAGAATCATTTTGATGCTTGTTCAAAACAAACTTGTTCTGAAAAATTCAAGCAATTCTCATGGATAGGTTTACATGAGTGTTAAAAAAAAAATTCTACTTTTGGTGAAGTGAAATGATGTTTGATTGGTCAAAAGGGTTTAAGCTTCAATATGAGGGTTTCAAAGAACCAGTTTTTGAAGCATTCATTTTGCTTGCATGAATAATGACTTGTTTCACATGGGAAAGCAAAGTCTATCAATCCAAATTGACTGCCTTTGATTAAAAAGGGCTTGATTGGGCACGTAATGTAGGCTGTGGCTCTAGACTATTAACAAAAAGGATATTTAGGCTCAAAAAGTGTTTAAGGGACTTCAAGACTAAGGATCACTAATGCTTATATCCCAAACTCTTTTTTTTTTTTCATGAATTTCCGGACCTTGGAATTAATTTGCAAAATGTGGTGCCCCTCAATGTTGGGCTTTTTCTTCTTTTAGTTTTTAGCATCATTATATTAGTGATTTTTGTGACACGTTCAAATCCCTTTCGAACTCTTATATGCCCTCCAGCTTTGTTTGGGCACTTTTGATCAATGAGGATTTCGTTTCATGCCCCCAAGCGTTGTTTGGGCACTTTTATCGTTTGAGGACTTTTTATAACCCTCAAGGTTGTTTAGGCACTTTTAGTCATTATGGAATTTTGTTTTTTTTGCACTTGCCCCCTAGTGTAGGGTGTGATCCTAGCCAAAGTTATTTTTCAAGAAATATGTATTAGGCTAAAAAAAGGGATTGCAAAATGAGTTTTTTAGAATTTGTGAAAGAATGATCAGAGATGGTCTTTCTACATTTCAAATGCATTCATTCAGAATCGACAAGCTTTGCTTTCTCACATACGAATATGAAAAATGGTTTCTCATTATTCATGCAGTCAAAACTCAGCTTTGAAGTTTTTTTCATGGTGTTTGGGTTGTCTTACAGGTTTTTTAAGTGTTAGAATATCATTTGAATTTTCAAAACTTGTTTATTAGAACAAACACCAATTAACTTTGATTTTTCAAAAATCCTTCTGAAAACATTAAGTCGTGCTTTTTTTTTTTAGAGAAAAAAAAAAGAAGGAAAAACACCAAAGAATTCTTGGTATAGTGGTTTTGTGAGTACAGAGTGTGCTCAGTGTGTTATTTACATGAAAGCACATCATGAACACAGAAAAACAAATGATTTTATTAACAGGAAAGGCTCATTTGACATAGAAAGTCTTGTTGTATTATGAGATAAATTGCCAACAAGACTAAAACAGGTTGAAATAAACATGATCAAACAAAAGGAAATAATTGGGTAGGCTCCATCCTCCCAACTTGTGGCAGAACTTCATCCTCTATCCTCGAGAATGCACACTACTTTCTTCACACCCTGCTTCTGCCATCAGTGCTTTGATGTTTTCGAAGCATTCCACCTCCAGTGCATTCACCGATCCACTATATGAAGCATGATTGGGAGAGGGTTCGAACTCACGCTTGGAGTTCCTTCGAGGGTGATCCATCCAACTTTAATCAAATGCATAAGCCTCTTCTTAAAGGCACTGCAAGTATGAATGTTGTGTCCCGCGGCGCCAGCATGATATTCGCAAGTGAGGTCGGGCTTGTACCAATTGGGGTAAAGTGGTTGTAAAGGTGTCAAGGGTTCAGGAGCTATACGCCCAATGCTTAGTAGCTTTTAATACATCTCATTTAAGGGAAATGGTAATGGAGGTAGCTGTTCCTGGACTCTTTAATGTTTGGTTTGAGGCTCAAGTTTTCTGGTAGGAAAAGAAGAGTTAAAATTGATGTTGGCGATTTGGGGTGAAGATGATGGAGTGTGATAGTTTTGGAATGGGTTCTTCCTACCCTCAACATGGCCAACCACTTTCTTTTAACCTTTGAATCTCCTTTTCTCCACAGGTGCAGAGATTTTACCACTCTTTATTCCTTGTTCTATGCTTTCAGCTACTGCCACAACATCAATAAATTGCTAGGCCAAACTACCCATCACATGCTCGTAGTATGGGTCCTTGAGCGTATTGGCAAATAGAGTGACCATCTCTTTATCCAGGAGCGAAGGATGTACTTGAGCATCTAGGTCTCTCCACTTTTGAGCATATTCCCTTATGCTTTCCTTGTCTCTTTTCTCTAGATTGGATAGACTAGTTCTATCAGGAGCAATGTCCATATTGTACTTGTATTTCTTGACAAAAGCATCCACCAAGTCTTTCCATTTTTGGATCTGTGTGTTGTCCAATCTCATGTACCAATTTAATGCCGCCCCACTTAAGCTATCTTGGAAAAAGTACATTAGTAGTTTTTCATCATGTACTACTTCTACCATTTTATTTTAGTAAGATTTGAGATAAGTCATAGAGCATTGTGTTCTGGTATATTTGATGAATTCAGGAACATGGAACTTTTTCAGGACAACCACATTTGGGACCAGACACATTTCTGATGCTCGTATTGAATCGTACAAGTATACCCCTTCAATGGCTTTAATTTGAGCTTCCAATGCCGCCATTTTATCTTGACCAATGTCATTAGACGACTTGGTTTTGTGGGACTCATTGGTAAATGGATATATGACTGCAGGGGTACGTGCTGATGGCATTGAGTGCACAAATGATGGATTGTATGGAGGTTCTTGACCATGTTCACTCATTGTTTCTTTGGGTTGAGATGTTACTGAAGGTTGAACAAAAATAACTGGCCAGTTGGAAAGACCTTCACCAGAGGCATTTCTAAGTGTTTGCTCGAGTAAGCTAGTGAGACAAGCCACGCTTGCTTTTAGAGACTCTAACTCTTCTTGGAAATGGGCATCACGGTGAGCACGCTCTTCACCTTCCATGTTTCTTGCTCGGATTCGGGTGTTGTAAGCTCTTTGAGGACCTATATTTCAACTTGTTGCATGTATGTATGTTATTTACAATAGGTGGATGCATGTACATGCACATTTGGTATGAACAACAAAAACCCATGCAGAATGAATAACAAGGGAGTTCATGCTTTAAATGAAGGTTTTAGGTCATTACATGATGGGTAAGCTTTCTACCTTGTCTTAAAAAGGTCTATGGACTGCCCATTTACCACCTCATGTGAAGGCAGTGTAGGGTTTACAAAGAATGGTTGGGGCACAATGTGACCACCATTACCAAGTAAAGACTCAGCTCATAGTTGAATGTTTCACGAATCTGAACTCTGACTGAAAGTCATGAGCCAGACCGCTACTCCCCATCTAACCTAGAATTGAGTTTATTTGTAAAATTAAAATGCATGCTAAAGTAGTAAAAGTGCGAGTTAAAATTAAAGACCAGACAAGGTGATTTCTAGTGGAGTCGCCATCCTATCACGGGGGGCGCGACGACAGAGGCTCTCTATCGTGCCTCCTGTTGTGAGGTGTTGTGTGTTGGAAAGAGTTTTGGATTTAATCATAAAATTATGATTAATGTCAGGAGTCGCCACCTAGTATTGTGGACACTAGGAACCTATGGTCTGCGAGAGTCTGAGTAAGGGACTAGTTCTGCAAGGGGAAGATGCATCGCCTCAAGTGCACCCTACCTAAGGTAAGCTGCATTGTTGTTTTATTGTTTTTTCTAAGTCGGGTTTCTATCCATTGGTCTTTTCTAAGGCTCAAGGCAGATCTGTCTTTATGAGAGAGTCTCTACCTTATTGGGTTAAATCCTAACCATTCTAAAGTCTGAATTTTAGCATCGCATTTATTTACACCTTGTATCTTTAATACTCGAGGGTATATTTTATTGTGTAATTTTACACCCCACAAATATTAAAGTTTACATCTAGACCCCAAAAAGATTGAAAAAAAAGGTTTTTAATATTTTGACCAAATCCTAATGGATAATCATAAACTGATTATGATATCTATTTTTGATTTTTTAAAAAAAAAAACATGAAAAATATGCAATTTGTTTTTTTATATGAAAAATATGCTTGAAATTTTTTTTGGATTTGGTCGTATGCAATAAAATTTCTTTTTTTCTTTTTTGAAAATGTTTTGACATTTTTTTTTGAAATATTTCCGATAGAACCAGATATTTTAATACCGGATTTGTATTTTATAATGTAAATATACAACCCAATATTATGCAAAATGGATAGAAAAATATTTGAGAAAAATATGATTTTTTTTAAATGATTTTTGAAAAATTTTGGATTTTTTTTTTTAAAAAAAATGGGGCCAGGCTCGACCAGACCAGCCCAACCATATGGGCTGGGCCAAAATTGGCCGAGCCCAATAAAATATTGTTTGGTCCTCTCTTTTCTTCTTTTTTTAAGTAAAACGGCACCGTTTTGTCAATTTAACCCCTAATTGACCCCAAAACTTCAATTTTCTTGCAATTTTGCCCCTAATTTCAATCATTAAACCTGGTAAAAATTAAATTTGGTCTTTTAAAATTCCAATCTTCTCAATTAAGCCCAAATTAAGCTCCCAAACTTAATTTTTCACCAATTAAGCCCCAAATAAAATTAATTTGACTCATTTAAAGTATAATTAAGTCCTTGCACCTAATTAAATTCTTCTATTGGACCCAAATTAATTCTTAAACATAATTAAAATTTAATTTGGCCCATGATTAAATCAAATTGGTCTATTAAAAATTTAATTATGTCATTGGACTTAATTTTTATGCAAATTCATCCAATAATAATTTAAATATTTGACCTTGTATTTGCATTTTTTTTCTCCATTTTTGGGCATAACGAGGTACAATTAGGCCTTGAATTTTCTTCAAAAATAGCAGTTGATTTCCCGGCCTGCTTTCTCCACGTTGCAAGCCTTTTTTTTATTTTTTTATTTTTATTTTGAAAAGGAAGTGATTATGACATCACTGATGGAGCACACTTTGGGACAATAACTTATACAAAGAGGGCAATATTGTGCTTTAAAAGGGGATTTAATCCTTTCAGGTAACAGGAAAAGAGGAAGGAAATTTTCATACAATGAGACAAGGGGGCATTTTTGTTTACAAAATGCATCTTAATTTTTTCAACAAGTGACACTGAATGTTGTTAGAGTGAGACAAGGAATTAATGAATGATCGTCTTAAATTGATCAACAAGACAAAATTTCCAACAAGTAAATGGGTCATCATGAGCACCATAAAGGATGAGCTGTGTAAAATTGCAAATATTCTGGAAAGGACCTACAAAATTTAACTCGAGTAGGCTAGAAGTCAAGCGACAAAGATGACTCAAATCAAATAGCAAGACCTCACCAATAAAGCAACGAGAAGATTAAGAAAAAATGGGGGCCTATATTTCAAATCAGGTAAAGATGCATGCATATCATATAACTCTGAAACATTGAACATTGTGTTTTGCATGGATTCATTAAGAGAAATTCTTGATGGGATCCATCAAAAAGAATGCTACCCTAAAATGGCCAAGAATTGAAAAACCTTTTTTTAAGTGCGCCTTCAAGCCCTCATTTCTTTTCGAGTGCACCTTTGAGCCCTCGACTATTAAAGGTAATGTGTTTCCTAACCCTATCTTTTTTTTAGTGCGCCTTCGAGCCCTCAATTTTTATTTTTATTTTAAGTGCATTTTTTAGCCCTTACCTCCTTCTAGTGCGCCTTCAAGCCCTAGACCATTAAAGATAGTGCGTTTCCTAACCCTACCTCCTTTTGAGTGTGCCTTCAAGCCCACGTTTCTTTTCAAGTGCGCCTTCGAGCCCTCGACCATCAAAGGTAGTGTGTTTCCTAACCCTACCTCCTTTTGAGTGCACTTTCAAGCCCTCAATTTCTTTTTTGAGTGAGCCTTCAAGCCCTCACCTCCTTCAAGTGCGCTTTCGAGCCTTATACCATTAAAGGTAGTGTGTTTCCTAACCCTACCTCCTTTTGAGTGCGCCTTTGAGCCCCCACCTCCTTCAAGTGTGCCTTCGAGCCCTAGACCATTAAAGGTAGTGCATTTCCTAACCCTACCTCCTTTTAAGTGCGCCTTCGAGCCCTTGACCATTGAAGGTAGTGCATTTCCTAACTCTACCTCCTTTTAAGTGCACCTTCGAGCCCTCATTTTCTTTTTTCTTTTTTTGAGTGCGCCTTTGAGCCCTCACCTCCATTGAGTGCGCGTTCGAGCCCTCGACCATTAAAGGTAGTGTGTTTCCTAACCCTACCTCCTTTTGAGTGCGCCTTCGAGCCCTCATTTCCCTTCGAGTGCGCCTTCAAGCCCTCATTTCCCTTCGAGTACACCTTCGAGCCCTCTACCATTAAAGGTAGTGCGTTTCCTAACCCTACCTCCTTTTGAGTGTGCCTTCAAGCCCTCATTTCCTTTTGAGTGCACCTTCGAGCCCTCAACCGTGAAAGGTAGTGTGTTTCCTAACCCTACTTCCTTTTGAGTGCGCCTTTGAGCCCTCATCACCTTTCAAGTGCACCTTCAAGCCCTCGTCCTAAGGTCATTTGTCAATCTACTATCATTGAAGTTTTCAGGACTCTCATAACAGCAAAAGTTCTTTTTGTGTCTACTTTTCTTTATAAATTTACTATGCAAAGCCAAATAAAAACAAAATTTTCCAATGACTTTGCATCGTAAATATTATAAAGAGGGAGCAACTGTCATAACCTAATTTTTGAATAAATAATACAAAATAAATGGATAAAAATATATTTGAAAATGGGGTTAAAACAACACAAATTCAAAGTTCAGGGATGAAATTATTAGATTTGAGAGTAAATTGGTTAGAAATTGAAGAATTAATAAGTTTGGAAATTTAATTAAAATTTGGATTAGTTTAATTAATGAAATTAAGAGAATTAATAAGTTTGCGGACTTAATTAAATTTTGATTTAATTAATTAAATAAATTCAGAGATTTAATTAAAATTAATCCAAGGGGAAAAATTAAAATTTATTGATTAAGGGACCTAATTGATACATTTCAAAACATCAGGGACCAAACTATAATTTTTCATTTTTCATGCCAAATGATGCCATTTTGGATCCTATTGTTCATCATCTATTCGCTGAAGACCAGTTCAAGAGGGGAAAATCCAGCAAATCACGGCCACTATACCCATGATGCGGCTATGATCTCTCGCCTCCATCATGCCCACCATTTCTGGAGGTAGGGACACCAGACTTTCTCTGGCTTTATAAAATCCAGAGAAAGGCCTCGAAAAAAGAGGGACAATCGAGAGAAGCAAGGGGGAAGAAAACAGAGGAAAAGAACTCATAAATACAAAGAAAAAAATACACAGAGAAAATGAGAGCAAAGAAAAGCACAAACACACAGACTAAGATGGAGAAAAAAACTTAGAAAAACAGAGCAAAAAAAAAAACATCGAAACGAGTATTGGCTCTACCATTGCCTTCATCATTGAAGACATCCCTAAAAAAAAAAAAAAGAAGAAGAACCCAAACATCATAGAAAGCTGGCACCTTCATCATCGATCTCAGGAGCTGCTGGAAGACTAAAGCATGCGGTGACATAGAAGAAAAAGGAAGCAAAAAGAAAGGTCATACGCAGACGAGAGGCACCACCGTGCTGCAAGCATCTTTGGTCTCTAGAAGCAGGTACGCCTGTTTCTTCATCCCATTTTGCATCTTCATTTCAAATGGAATTGTTACAAGAACATTGTGTGAAGGTAATTTAATTACCTTCACTGTAAACCCTGGGAAAAAAAATTATATATATAATAAATAAGTAAAAGTGAAGAAATTCATGCATATGGTTAAATAAAAAAAAAATTCAGAAATTTTTGAATATAAATTTCTGGGTGAAATAATTCGAGACATTATAATAAACCTGGTACTGTTGAGGGTTGGATTTAATTGAAGAGAATAATACACTTAAAGGAAAACGGGGGGCCTAAATGCAAATAAAGGAAAAATATAGAGTATAAATACTTTTTCCTCACCAAAAAAATCTATAGGAACCATAAGGAGAGAAGATAGGGAGTTTTATACCCAATCTTGAGAAATCAAGAGTGAAACACTAAAATTTCAAGAACCCATCCAAGATTAAGAGCTTATAGATGAGATCAACACTTGAGAGCAAAGGAATACCAAGAAATTAAACATGAAGAAAAGAAAGGATGGAGTTGAAAATCTTCAACTAGTTGAAGATCAAAATCTTAATTTGTACCGGATAAGGTATTTTAAACATGATCTTAAAAAAAATTCATTTTTTTAATTCGATAAAGAAATGATGCCTTGATATTGAATCATAGGTTAGGGTTCTTAGACATAAATTGGGGGAAAAAATAATTATTGTTGAGATTAAGAGTGTGTATGGTATTGCGATAGCTATTGTGGTTGTGGTTTGAAAAAAGTTGTTTTATAAAAAGTACTTTTAGTTGAGGTTGGTTTGAAAAAATAATTGTTTAGTTAGAACTATGGTTGAAATTGAGGTTAAAGAAAAAGTAGTTTAATGTGTTTGGTCAAGAATGCTTTTAAAATTAAGGTTATAAAATAATTTTAAAAAATATATATTAATATTGATAATTTTTTAATTTAAATATTGTGGATTTAACTATTGCTATTATATCATGAAATAAATCATAATTTATATAAAATATTTTTTATTATTCCATGAAACCATTTATAATTCCATTACGTATGAAATACATCTAACAAGAACTACAGTTTTCATAATTTTTTTAGCGTGTAATAAAATTAAATAAAAATATTATCAGGTATAAAATTCACTCTAAACTAGTTTTTAAAAAAAAAATATTAAAAAAATTAACACACTAAAAAAAAGAAGAAGAAGAAGAAGTAGTTCACGAAGGCAAGTGAACAGTGTTTCACTATACACTGTTCATGTTAATTAAACAATGTAATTAACATGAACAGTGCAAAAAAAAAGTAAGAAATCGTTGCTTTTCTTTTACTGCGTTTCTAACACAAAAATCAAGTGGGACCTAGTGAATAGTATATCGTTTGTTTCCTTAACCAAACAGCTGCAAACTGCGTTTTAAATAAAACACCGCCATAGCTGCGTAGCCAAACGGGCTCTAAGTTCATTCATGTGTGTGGTATATAATTTATGAAAGTATTGTGTAAAGGGGAGGGGGAGACGAATCTGGACAGACTTGTCTCCTAACTTTCGATAAGATTTCAGGTAGGAGGATGGGGGGATTAGGATCGGGTTTCTCATAGAAATTGTAGGTTTAAATGTTAGCTAACCAAGGAAACTAGTCTTGCTCAATTTGGAGATGTAGAACTCCAGTTATGGGTTACCAACTAAGACTGAGTCGTGACTGATTATGTAAGGCAGTAGGACTAATTAGTTAATGAGCAATTTTGACTATCTTAGATGCAAAACTGGGTTCTCCTCCCTTCAGAGAACTTGTAGCCTCGTGTCTTAGCTTTCTAATGAGATTAATCTCACTTAAAATGAAGTTTTAGAACTTTAGATATAGTTAAAAATCTGGTGAGTGTTTGGACAGTAATAGTTAAAAATTAGATAGCAACAGTTGAAAATTATACAGTAACAGTTCAAAATTAGACAGTAACGGTTGGACAGTAACAATTGAAAATTAGACAGTAACAGTTCAAAATTTGACAATAACGGTTGGACAGTAATAGTTCAAAATTAGACAGTAACGGTTGGACAGTAACAGTTGAAAATTGAACAATAACAATTCAAAGTTAGACAATAACATTAGACTTTCACGTGAATACTATATATAAGAATATAAAAGAATTGTGTAATACGAACACTTGCACATTAAGATACTAACTCTGAAAATATACATGATATATGTTGTATGATATTATAAGGAAATGAACATGCATAGAAAGTAACATATGAGTAATGGATGAATATGAATTCTCTATAATATCGGCTTGAAGGAATCATAACCAAAAACTTCCTTATGATTCAGGAGGAGCAACCAGGATTGGATCTTCTGTTAGGGAGGTCGAGAGACAAGTGAAGCAGGTGCGTGATTTTCCTCCTATTTTCACTTATACAATTTAAAATTCTTCTGGTGAATGCAATTACAATAAATATCGTGTTCAATGTAAATAAAGTCTAGCGTAAATACAATATTAGCTTCGGCTAATGGCATCCGTGATAGGATTGCCGGGAGATGATTTACAAGATTAGCTTCGGCTAATGGCATTCGTGATAGGATTGTCGGGATATGATTTACATGATTAGCTTTGACTAATGGCATCCGTGATAGGATTGCCAGGAGATGATTTACATGATTAACTTTAGCTAATGACATCTGTGATAGGATTGTTGGGATATAAATTACAAGATTAAAATTTGCAAGGTCACCCAGTTCATGCAAGTAAATTAGAGTATTCAAATTAAGAGTATACAAATGAGTGTTAATTAGGTTTAAAAGACTTACAAGCAAAATGTAAGTTCTCTGTTAGAATTCATATGGATCCGATAGAAAGTTAATACTTCATTTGTATTCATTACATGAGCATATATATATATTCTTTATCAACATGATGGTATGTTTATTTATGTAACAGGTCCATCAAATATCCAGGAAGATCATTAGTTTATGACTCTACTTTGTGAAGCTTATGTAAATATTTTACTTAAAACAAAAGGAAATTAGCGTATTTATGTAGTATACTTTTGTGTAAACCTTGATGTATTTACAAAGGTTCAGCTTTGCATGTAGTATTTTAGTTATCTTGTAATTAACTCTTTTGAAATATTTAAGAACACTTCTTATATTGTAAATACTTTCTTTACATGTTAGTATTTCTTTTCTTTTAAATTTTATGATATGATGAGTTGGACTATGTTCATATTGAACTTACTTGTAGGATATATATTGTGTGGATTGTATAAGGTGTGGAATTATAAGGTTTGATATAAGGTTCGGAATTATGGAACCTTGTGATGATGGGTTGATTAAGTAAATTGATATTAGTCCATAACTTAGGATGTCCTAAATGCAAACAAAACTCTGCTGATTTTTTTTGGAAATGTAAACCCCAGGAAAAAAACAAAAAAACATTACCCTCAAATAAAAAAGATATGTTGGGATCTTTTAACATTAATCGAGTCGTACACTTCGGACTGTTACATTCACACAATGTTCATGCATATGTGAAGTGACTTCACGCGTGCTTTTTGTTTTTGCCCAGTTGGGTCATTGGCTTGGGCTAGTGACCAGGTTGGGCTGGCCGGGCCTAGTGAGCTGAGCTGAACCTAGCCCAAATAAATAAATATGAAAATAAAAAATATATATGTATATGCATAAAAAATATTTTTTTTTTTATTTTATCAGTTTATTCACAGATTCCAGAGTTATGAATAAAAAATACTGATTTTAATTTTTTTTAAAAAAAATTATTTAGCTATATAAAAATAAAAAAATATTTGTGTATGCGTAAAAATAAATGTATTTTTTATGTTTATTCATTGATGTTAGAGTCAAGAAAAAAATACCAATTTAAATTTATTTTGTTTTTATACCTACATAATATTTACCAACGCCAAAATTGGAAGTATCCGTAGTTGAATATTTATTGGCGTCAGAGTCAGAAATATTACATGCAAATCATCATAGCGTAAACAAACAAAAATGTTAGGAATTTATGACAAAACCAGCAATGCAGCCTATCTCAGATAGGATGTTTAAGAAGTGATAAAATCTTTTTTTATATAATCAGTCTCCTGTATCATAGAATATTTGTTGTTTTGATGTATTTCCCTAATCACTATCACATTTTCAAGCACCTTTAAACTCACTATGGCTATCCATATTATGTAATTCAAAACTCATAAATCTTTATCATCAAAAAATAAAATAAAAACTAGAATTGAAGAGGAATTGGCCATCTTATTATTAAATGAAACGTAGTGGATTTGTAGCTGGAGTACACATAACCATACATATCATGTTCTTTATTTAAAGCTGGCAAAGTGGCCCAGCAATTATCCTTGCAATAGTTTCTTATTCAACTGCAGTTAATTTTATAATTAACCTGAAACAACAGCATCCACTTTTTTTCCCCCTCTTATGATTAAAAAGGGATCTTTTAACACATGAAGATCTTCGTAATATTGGTCAATCCACCCATCAATTATCTCCACCTCTTTTTTACGTTGCATCACCAGCCAACAGGGATCACTACTTTGATTCGCTCGTTGTATGTCCAAGCAATGAGATCCTATCGATAGGGACATCCAAGAAAATAATTAAGGATATATATTTTATTAAATCAGATATTCCAACAAAATTTAGCTAGTATGAAGTTATTAAACCGGTTTAGTTTATGATTTGGCTCAAGATTGAGGTTATAAATTGAATAAGTTATATTAAGATGAATTAAAATGATATTTTTTTTTAATTTTAAAAGATAAAAACAATAAGTTAATCTTACTTGATCTGGTTGGATCGATACATCAATCCACGATTTAATAACTTGATCAAAATTAAATTTAATATTTTTTTAATACTCAATTAGGTAAGTGGAGCTTTAATTTAACCATTTATACCAGATTTAATAACTTTCCGTATTTATGCCTGCATGGTATGCAGTTAATTAAATTAATAATGAATACCGTTCACTGTGGTAACCGCAACAATACTATCTGATATGTTATTCAATACCCTGCGATGAAAGAAGGAAGATGATTATAAAATTAGATGAAAAACATTCTCCTGATTACTTATAAGAGACACAACAAAAGATTTGATCTTTCTTTACCCGCCACTACTGTAAGGATCTCTCAGCCCATTTGAGAAGATAATGTTGCTACCAAACCTCTGAAGAATCAATTTTAAATCCTGCCACAATTCTCAACATCATCAACAGCTTGAAATTAAAATCGGCATAGTTCTTAGCAAAACAGAAAACAAACCCAAATTCTAGTACTTTAAATTTATTTAATAATCATGTAATAAGGGAGCACGGCCCTTTATTATATAGTTCAAGATACAATCAATCCTGTGATGAAAATAAAAAAAAGGGACAAAATATCAAATAGAAACACATACATGTCCTCCATAATAAGTAAATAAATATCAAATCGAGATCAAGATAAACAAAATAAATAAATATGCAGTGAAAGAAAAAATAAAGAAGGAGGTGAAAAAATGCATTAATAGAAGATTAAGGAGTTAATTGAAAGGAGAAATTAAAGAGAACATACATGACCTCCGTAATAGGTAGTGACCCAATGAGGACGAGGTGGGACACCATACAAATTCTTGCAACGCTCAATATAGTCTTTCCAATCAAAAGGATTTGGTTGGAACATGGAATTATTCCCAACATCTAGAGGCATCGCCATCTCAGTGCATCTCTAAACACACAACATTCAATTTTAAAGATTAAATTATCAATAAAATAAGAAGAATAAATTGAAGACACGATGATTAAAAATGATAAAAAAAAAAAATAACAAAAAAAAATATTAATATCCTAACACTAATTGATATTAATTAAAAACAAACCTTATTAATTAAAATTATTTTTTTACTATCTTGTTTGTTTTATAAGAAAATATTTTTCTAGAAAACTATTTTGTAAAACATTTTCTTAATAAATAAGTTATTTTTACACTTTTTGAAAATGATAAGGAACATATTTTCTTAGAAAAACAAAAATATTTATTTTCATTTATAGTTGTTGGAATTATAATAATAATAATAATAATAATAGATGAGATAAGTGATGTTACTCGTGATAATAACAATAGCTGAAAAAGTGACAATAATTATGATTGTGAATATTGGAATGAATATATAAATGATAATATTTATAGTGATAATAATGCTAATGAAGATTTCTATGATAATGACAATGATAGGTGATAATAGTGGCAAGATGGTAATTGCAATGGTGGTCATAAGATGTGGTGGTGGTAGAAGAGTGGTTATAATGATTAATTACTGGCAATAATGATGGACGGCAAATAGATGGTGGTGGTGATGCAAAAATAGTGGTTGCTATACTACCAGCGTGAAGAATAGTGGTTCACAATTTTACAGAAGAATTTAGCAAACTACATATAATAAAAATGAAATGTTACGTTATCTTAAATTGTATAAAAAACCTCAAGCAATTATGTAACTAAATAAAATCTATTAATTGTATGTTGATTGTGTTTTGCGAAGAAACAAAGAACATGAAAAGGTCTCATGAACATTTACAATAATAGAGTAATTTTTGTACCTGCCATGCCCACCCCCCAGCTGCTGCAGGGTCGGTGAGTGTATTGACATAGCACGAGAGGTTTCCATAATAAGCAACAACACCACCAAATATTCTGCTTAGAATACCATCCCCCAAACCACCGTCATCTATGCCCTTACAGACGTCGTTAACTCGATTTCTTGGTGGCCTGTTGTACTGAGCAGTATAAACATACATTAACCTTAAGTAATCCTTGAGCTCACTGCAACTCTTCAAGGGACTGCAGCAAGGAAAATTACGTAGTATAGTTAATAGATCAAAATATATAACAAGGCTATGTATTAGCATGTAAGATTATATTGAATATTTATTCAGTTGAACAAGCAACGTTAAAAAATATATATATATATATATATTACCTGCAAGTGTTGAATTTCTTGCTAAGCTCTGAGAGACCACCTTGTTCAGAAGCAACTTCATCAATTTCTGACCATGACGTTTTTATAGTCTGGTAGCAAGTCTCGCTAGCTTCCTGCACTCGCAAGATTCCCACGTATAAAACAATGTTAATTATCTTATATACTTTGGATCGATTATATAAGAAAACTAATTTAAAATGAGAAAATTAAAGGTGAAAACTCAAAATATATTACTCTAAATTCCTTGGTGACTACAGAATAGTATGCATCATGTGGTGTGATATCATCGAAATAAAGAACTGGTGCTGATGAGGCCAAGGCTCCGAGGGCAATGTGAGGGTACTTGAGGCGAAACCACGAAGCCAGCACTAACAAACATGGAGAGAAGAGGAATTAAGGAATCAAAGTCTTCATCAATAATATTCTTGCAGAAAATGTAGTACGAATCCACCTACTTCCACCATATGATCCTCCAATGACGATAACTGGAGAATATTGAGCCCTTAGTGTATTCTTTATGTGAATGATAATGGCTGCATAGTCTGCTAAAGCCTGGGCTGAGTTGAAATACCCTCGTTTGCTTGCATTATTCAAGGCTTCCCCCATTGATCCAAATGGGTTTGATTCTCCATAATATCGGTGCTGATCGATGACATAAATACATATATAAAAAAATTATTATCACCAATCATTAGGTTCTTTTTCAACGTATCAAAGACAACATATATACAAATACAAGCATAGGCAAGCCTAATTAAATTAAGTGAACTAATTGTATCCGTACCTCAATATATACCGAGAGAGACTTGAACTTAACAGCGTTATCATGTAGAAACCCAGCAGCGTCACGATATCCATTAATCGGTGCTTCTGCACCAAGATAAACTAAGATTGATGCATTCGCACCAGCCCAATGCTCAGAATTGATCACATATCGTTGCCGAAATGTGTCATAGCTTTCAGGCCTATAGTTGAAGTGATCAAGTGTTTGGTTGTAAAAACAGGTTTCAAAACCTTCTTCATCACGGGGACCACAACACAAAGTAGTTTTATCAGGCTGGTCTCGCCAAACTCTTGGCCCTATTGGACTAAGCCTTGGAATAGTATTAAGACGTTTTGCAGTTGCAGTGGTTAGGGAAAACAGTAAGAAAGACTGGAGAAGAAATAGCCTTTGAAACATCATGGCGAGATGTGTCCAGCGGCTAGCAAGGTTTGTTGTTTTAAGGTTTCTCTGGTGATCCAAAGCCTGTATCAGAGCCATCCTTAAATAATAAGATCGATCCCCCTTTACTTTGGGAGGACCTGGACTTTTACACCCCAAACTTTTTTTCTTTTTTTTTTTTAATTTTATGTAGGTGTTCGAGCCAGCTTGCGCGCATCACGACTAATCTCACGGCTCGCTGAACATCCTACAAACTCAATGAATATATAAGGCACCGCAGGAAAAACAGGTGTGCAAGATGAGATTTGAATCCAAGATACAGAGAAAAGAAACAAGTTCCTTCAATCACTGACCAAGATCTCAAGTGCAAACTTTATTCCATATCTAGATTTTGGACATCATTGTTGTACTGTTGTCTGTCTACATCATTAAATTTATTTGACACATTTAACACGCTAGTCCGAATGCCATTGTCTACATCATACAAGTTTTTTTACAAACTTACCCTGGACCGAGTCACAGCTAGACCCGCCTGGCTGGAACGGGGTCTCGATGCGTTCTGGAAGGGTCAATAGCTGGAGGAGGCTGATTGGATCTTTGCCCCTTTGATCGCGCAGTAGAAGGCATTAATTTGCGGCCATGGATGGATGGCTAGCTGTAGATATTGAGCAACACCAGGTCATGGCTTAGAATTATTAATCAAGCATCAAGCTGATAAATAATGAAGGTATTTATGATCTATATTTCGAAAAATGTTTCGAAAAAAATGTGTTTTTGTTCAAAGATCGATAGTATGGATACCGTTTTGCAAAATCGATGTATCACATCAATTAAGGTATTTTGTGATCATTATTCAGTACTTTTGATAACATCAGAACATGGCAGACCCGGCGGCTGATTTTACAGGTTTCACTAGTTTACTGGTCGTGTTAATCAAAGTTTTTTAACATAAATAACAAAATTAGTTAGATTTAAAAAACTATTTGATATTATAATTATATTTTATTTTTCAAGATTCTCCATAAATTTTACATGTTAATTCAAGTAAATTTAATATATTTTTTATCTTAATATTATATAAAAATTAGTGTCATTCCTTTCTTCAAAAAAAAAAATTATGTTCGAATTTTATTTTTTAAAAAAAAAAAGGAGTATATCAACATTGATTTAATAAATGTTATGTTCCTACAAGATGTTTTTGGTCACACTGTCTTGTTTGTGACCGGTGATTTTCTCATTATGCCCGTGGCAGTCCTTTTCGCCTCTTGTTCTCTTTCTTTTAATATTAAATAAATTTAGATTTAAATTTCTAATAAATCAAAATACAATATTGTTCTTTGTTTATTTCTCTACCAGTATTTTAGTTTAAATAAATGTTTGATTAATTATATCTTATAATTGAGAAAAAAAATTATTCTCTAATAATCATGGAAAGATGGAAAGATGAGATTTTTCATTAATAATATAATAATATATAGTTTGAGATTTTTTGTCATAGTTTTTAGACCCGGCTCGGTCAAAGGTCCGAGTTTCGGGTTTTAACGGGGTCGCTTAGTTTAATTTTTTTAAAATCAAAACAACGTCATTTTAATAAGAAAAAAATCAACGGGTTGCAACTAAAATTTTTGATCGAGTTACATCGGGTTTTTTTTTTTTATTTTTTCTTCAATCCAGTCCAGTTCTAGTATTAGATAGGCTGGGTTTTCAAAACTATTCTTTTTATAATGATCATCTTTTTTTTTTAGCAAGAACAATATGGATAAAAGAGGTTAGAAGTTTCGATTTAACATCAACAAAAAAGAGTAGCGATGACCTAAAGGCCATACTTCACTATTTTTGTTGGTTATTTTTCTTAATATATTTTCATTGATTAAGTTGTAATTTACACAGCCAATGAATTTTAAAAATAGTGATGTATGTTGCTTTAATTTTTGATTCAATGAAATTGCTATATATAATTCATGATAAAAAAAAAATGCCATGTTACTCAATTGTATAGAAGCTGTACACGTAATTATGGAGACATTCCTCTAGTGAGAAAGGACTTAATTTTTTTTTTTTTTTCTTCAAGACCTTGTCCTTAATGATGAATAATATATAGATAAGCTTGATCTATCACAAACTATAAAATATAAATAAATACTAACCTCGCTGGGAGGTTTATAATGACATAATTAAAATGCTAGTGCAATAAATTAAAGATTTTAAAATGACATTACTTATAATATTAACAAAAAAAAACTAAAAAAAACTAAAAGGGTAGTGCATTTACTGTTCACTGCATCACAAAATACTATTTATTTCAATAGATTTTTTTTTGTCTTAGTATTTTTTTTTCTAAATCTATATTTTTTAATTTTATCATTCAAAATTTAATTTATTAGAGATAGAGCTTCATAAATTTATTTTGATTTTTTTTTTATATGGCTAACTCGGTCACATGACTAATGTCACGAGTTTGGAGGATTAACCTAGTTGACTCGAGATTTTTTTTATTTTCTTAAATTGATATTTTTTTTTAATTTCATCATTCAATATTGAATTGATTAGGAATTAAATTTTATGATTTGTTTTCTATAAAGTTATATCAGTCTCATGACTCAGATCATGTGTTTTGCGGGTTAAGCCAGGAAAACTTGATTTGTTTTATTATTTTATGTTTTTAGATTGATTTGTTTTTTTTAATTTCATCCTTCAACACTGGGTTTATTAAAAGTTGAGCTTCATAATTTGTTTTTATTTTCTTTCTATGATGTCATCTCAGTCTCATGATCCTGGTCGTGGTTTTGGCAAGTTAACCCAGGTCGACTCAGGTCTTTTTTTTTTTTTTTTTACTTTCTATGGAGTTATTCCGGTTTTATAACCTGAGTCATGAGTTTTGTCAGATTAACTCATGTCATTTTTTTTTATAATTTTTTTTATTTTTCATTTTTTAAATTCGAAATGATTGAGAATTGAACTTATAATTTGTTTTGATTTGTTTTATGTGGGGTTATCATGATCCAGATCGTAAACTTGACAGATTAATCATGGTTGACCCAAATCTATCTAATGTGTGGTCATTTCAATATTTTTTAAAAAATATATATGTTTTCTTGAATTTTTATTAGTCTAACTATTGTTTTTACCGATCATTCATGTTGATTTTTGACTCATCAAGTTAATTAAGTCATACCAGGTTGACCTCTATATGGTTTAAAAAAATTTTATTATTAGAAAAACATTAACAATGTTTGAATGCTTTTTAAAAAAATAATTGGACCCAAATATATCACATGCTAAAATCTAGTTATATGTCATAGAGGGCAGCATAATTATTATTCTTTTGTTATATATATATATATATATATATATATATATATATAATGGTAATTAATAAGAGAATTTATTGAATTTCTATAAATGCACCAAATAAATACAAGGTTGGTTTATATATATTATATATATATAAAAGGGTCTAAGCAATAATTTAGTCTTCGTTAAAGTATTTGGTAGATTTTTTATAAAATTTTTAATTTCAATTACATATGAAGAATGACATCAATAATTCTTCCAAGAATTATGATAGCAATTGAGGACCATATGATATGTATGGAAGAACTCTCGTCAATCACATAAATTATGATGGCTTTATTGGGCTGCGTGCACTAGAAGTCCTTCTGGAAAAGCTACAGCACATCCACACGCATAATTCAGGTGTGGTTCAAGATAAAGCTTATTGTAAATCAATGTATTCCATTCCAAAGACACAAGCACCTCTTATCCAGCTTTAAGGATATGCTACAAATGATATTCTTCCACTGCGTTAATACCTTGTATCTTCTTTTCCTTTTTTTATTGAGGACCACATGTGCAGCAAAAACATGTGCAGCAAGTATGAGCAAAAACATATGCAGCAGCAAGTATGAAGACGGAAGACCACATGTGCAGCAAAAACATGTGCAGCAAGTATGAGGACCTCATGTGCAGCAAAAACATGTGCAGCAAGTATGAGCAAAAACATATGCAGCAGCAACATGTGCAGCAAGTATGAGCAAAAACATATGCAGCAGCAAGTATGAGGACCACATGTGCAGCAAAAACATGTGCAGCAAGTATGAGCAAAAACATATGCAGCAGCAAGTATGAGGACCACATGTGCAGCAAAAACATGTGCAGCAAGTATGAGGACCTCACGTGCAGCAAAAACATGTGCAGCAAGTATGAGGACCACATGTGCAGCAAAAACATTTGCAGCAAAAACATGTGCAGCAAGTATGAGGACCTCATTTGCAGCAAAAACATGTGCAGCAAATAATTCTTTTTCAAGCGTACAATAATTATCATGAATTCTAGAGAGATGAAAATCAACTTCTCTGGTAATCCAAGGGCTATATGTGAAGATCGAAATGTTCATACGGCACTAGCTGTTTCGTTAGGTTTGAAGCTGCAAGGAAAAAAAAAATTACATGAATAAATAAATAAAGGAAAGTTACCAGATTAGTATATGGGGTAAATTCTTCATAGCTTATTTACAATTTAGTTAAATTGGATTGAATTGAAGAGATGTGAGTGATATGGGGTGAATTTGACAAACTATTTTACACGGAATGACTTGACATATATATTGACACAAATACAAGGACTAAATTGGGGTTCAAAACATTTTCATCAAAAAGGGGGAGAACAAAAAGGGCCCTACCAGGTTCGAACCGGTGACCTCTTGATCTGCAGTTAAACGCATGTCTTTTTGGCCACCTTTATCGCCAGGCCTAGGTGTTATTAATCATGTTTGGCATACTACTCAGCAAGCCAATATGCAAGATTTGTTTCTCTTTTTCTCGCAAAGCAACCAGCCAGTCAGGACCGCTCAAACTCGAAGGATAAAGATCCAAGAAGTGGGCTCCTAATTACCAAAAGAATTGCTAATAAAATTACCATATCAAACTAGCTTTGAAATTCAGACACTTTCCAAGAAACAGAATGAGTACCTTGTTCAGTGTACAAAGCGACGATACTGTCTGATATGTCCTCCAGAACTCTGCAGTCGATTGAAATAGAGGGAACAGATGATTGTCTGCTGATTTGTTGAAAGAATGTGATACAAGATCAATTTGTAAGGCTCCCACACACAGAAAAGCCAGTAGAGAAAGAGAAGAATTTCCAAAAATTCATGAACAACAACTTAATAGACAATGAACATTATGAAGTAACAAGGCGTGATGAGCATCTCTCATAACTACCTCCTCATTAGACAATCATTATTCTCTCATGTTTTTTGCATTTTGTTACACTGCCAAGCTAAATACTAGCGGCACAGTTTCGAAAGAATACATCTCTGCTCGTGTGTCTTGGCCACAGTGAAACGTTCCTATAATTAAAACGTCCTACAGTTTAGAGAAAAGTGTAATATGTTAGAGAATAATATAAATTATATCTTAAGATTTTATTTAACAGCTTAAGATATTGGGTTGAATTGATTTTTTAACATGGTATCAGAGTCTTAATGATTAAGTGATCACGAGTGCGAATCTCACAATCTCCTATTTATTTTTAAAAAAATTAAACATAAGTTAATGTACGTCCGTACAAGTTTCAGGTTTAAAGAGTTTTCATCTGAAGAGGTGTATTAGAAAATAATACAAATCATATCTTGAAATCTTATCTAACAGCTTAAACTATTAAGTTGAGATGATTATTTGATATAGTATAGTTTTCATTTTCAAAAACAGAAGAAAAGCATCTAGGTTTAGGCTATTGTTTTGCGCCAACTGAGTTTAGGAACGTCCCAGTCTCGAACTCATGGAGTTTGAAGTAACTGTGAATTTTGATTCTGTTATTTGTATTATTACAGTTCCAATGTGTTGGTTCATCTATATACTGGTCCCTTGAAGAAAAATCAAAATTTAGACTGTTAGCCAATGCTGTTGCCAGTTTCTAGTGGCCAGTATAGCATTGTACTCGGCGATCCAAGAGGCAATGATTATTATCTCTTTGTCTCGCTGTGCAACCAACCAGTCAGGATCATTTGGTGTTGCAGTTACAAGATCCAAGAAATGGGCACTTAATTACCTTAGAATCTTGAAAAAGTAAGCTTAGAACTCGAACGATTTCAGTCGACAGAAGTACCTTGTTCGGTATGCACAGCAACAACAGTGTCTGATATGTCCTCCAAAACACTGCGCAATTCGAGGAAATACAAGAAAGAAAATTAATGAAGTAGAAAAATAAAATGTTCATATGAGGAAATTAACATCAGTAAACGAGATCCAGAAATCATGGTCTTTAACCTCCAGCACTGTCCATTGGAGAAGATGATGTTGCTTGCAAAATTTCTTGAGTGCAGATTTATGTACTGCATAATAGAACATAAGCTTTCTCTTTGAAACAGTAACGGTAACAAACCAAATGGGTTGCATATCTTGAATCAGCCATAGTTCTTCTCTGAATGACAGGAAGAAGGAACAGAGAGTTTATCCAAAAAGAAAAGACAGAAAGAACAAATATTAAGAGGAACCTACATGGGCACCAAATGCTATTGGGATCCAAAGGCCTTGGAGCAATACCAAAAACTTCTATTGGCACCAGATGCTTGAAACATTGTATCATTACCACCAGTCACCATTGGCATTACAGTCTCTGTGCATGTCTGAAAGACATACTGGCCATATTCACGACAAGAAATTATCCTCCAAAATAAGACATTATTGTAACTTAGAAGCTAATGCATTTTAGAGAAAACATCGAAATTGAATGACTAATAAACTTGAACATGGTGATGAAGAATCCATTTACATAAGAGAACACTATGCTTTAAGGATACCAGCCATGGCCATGCCAGTTTCCCTTTTTTAAATTGATATATATCATGACATAACTGATTTCCAAAAATAATGGCTTTGAGACCAGCAGCAGTTCTGACAAGAATACTGGTTCCTTCAGGGGCTCCATCAATGGCATTGCACACATTTTCGAAAAAAAAACTCTGGAGGATTGTCGAATTGAGCTGAGATCATATACATCAATTCGAGGTAGTCCTTAAGCTCTTGCGATGAGTTCAAAGGGCTTAATCATCGAAAGAGACCAGAAACAAAAACAATTTGTTGTGCATTGGACATGTAAAGCTGGGAAATTGAAGTTTGAAAGAATAAAGAAGCTGTTATAGTGAATTACTTGCAAGAACTGAAGATATTGCCAAGGGCAACAAGACCATTGGTTTCAGAGGCAATTCTATCAATTTCTGACCAAGAATTTCTTATAGTATTGTAACAACTCTCACTAGTTTCCTGCACCACCAGGGTAGCATTAAAGTACGTTATTCAAGTGATCAGACCATAAAAAAAATTAAAAAAAATAAACTCTAAGCAATTTATTACCTAAAAATCTCTGGTCACCACAACATGGTATGCATCTGTGGAGCCGACGATGCCAGAGCAGCGATGGTAACATGAGGATATTTTAGACGAAACCACGAGGCAAGCATTAAAAAAATTATCAGGAAAAGGTTAGTAAGAATTCAACATTGTTTTAATGTTAACCTTGAAGTATGACTTGCTCCCACCATAAGATTCTCCACCCACAAAAACTGGGCAGTCTTCTTTCGACGGGTTCTTCTTGATATCTGTGATCAACTGTGCATAATATGCCAAAGCTTGTTCCGAGCTCAGAAATCCCAGGGCACAAGCATTTTGGAATGCTTGATCTTCAGATCCAGATGGAAATGATTCTCCATAATAGCGATGTTGTAACATGTAGGAGATTATGTGTTACAAGGAAGCCGGCTAAAACAGCTATGCTTCAAAAGCACCCAAAGTTAATATACACCAATCATCTGTTGAACAAAAATTTCCCAAATGAAGATTAAAATAAGAACTACTCAAATCAGAATTCTAATTCTAACCAAGGTCAAAGATAGAATTTCCTTTTTTTTTATCTCTCTTCTTTTAAAACCTGCAGAGCAGTAGAAGTAACATCGTGCAATGATTCATCCCAAAAAAAAAAAAAAAAAACAACGTCCATCACGCCTTATCAGGTTAGAGTTTTGAGAAAAATTAGTTAATTGATTTTTTTTTTTTTTTGATGGCTATCACACCAACAATATAAAATTATATTATAATAATAATTATTATACATATAACTAGGGCGAATCGCTTTTTTTTTGTATTTTTTCTTTTTTTTTCCTAATTTTCCTTTTTTTTGTCGTTTTTGTTTTTTTAAAATTACTTTTATTTTTTGTTGATTTTACTTTTTAAAATATTGAGTTGTTTAAAATTTTATTTTGTAATTTTTTTTCTTTAAAATACTGTGAATTTATACGGTATTTTCCTATATGGTTTTTCTATTTTTATTTTTTTATTTTTCAAAATTATATTTGTTGATTTTTTTAATATTAAGCTGATTGAGAATTTGGTTATGTAATTTTTTTTTCTTTAAAACATTGTTTGATTGCTACAGTGTTTCTCTGCATAATTTTTTTTTATGATTTTCTTTGAAAAATTATTTTTTTATTTTATTTTTTAATATTAAGCTAGTTAAAAATTACAGTTACAATATGTGAGAAAAAACACTGTAACTTTCCTCACAAATTATTGTCGATTGCTACAATGTTTTTTCCCACTTGGTTTTTTTTTTTGTTTTGTTATGTTTTTTCCTAAAAATTATCTTTATCAAATTCTATTTTTTAAATATTAAGCTTGTTAAAGAATTACAATTACAAGTAAATGCAAGTTTTTCCTCGACAAAACACTATTGATACAATTTTTCCTCACATGGTTTTTTTTCCAGTTCTCTTTTGTGTTTTTATTTTTTTGTAAATATTTTTTTCTAAAATTATCTTCGTCGATTTTTTTTTTTTTAATATTGAGTTGGTTAGAATTTAACTTTGTAATAAAGCTTAATCATGTGAGGAAAACACTGTAGCGTTCCTCACAGAACTTTGTGGATTGCTATAGTCTCTCCACATGGTTTGTTTTTTCTTATAATTTTTTCAAAATTATCTTTGTCAATTTATTTTTTAAATATTGAGCTGTTTGAGAATTATAATTACAAGTCATTACAAATAAGGCTAAATCATATGGGAAGCACTGTAGCTTTCATCACTAAACACTGTGAATTGCTACAGTGTTTCAAACATGATTTTTTTTTTCTTTTTTTTTTGTTTTTTATTTTTATTTTTTTTCTCAAATTGTCTCTGTCGATTTTATTTTTTTTAATATTGAGCTGATTAAGAATTTAGCTTTATAATATTTTTTCTTTAAAAACACTGTGAATTGTTTGCAATGTTTTCCCATAATATTTTTTTATGATTTTTTCCAAAATTATCTTTGTCGATTTTTTTTTTTTTTAATATTGAGTTGGTTAAGAATTATAATTACAATAAAGCTAAATCATATGGGAAAATCATTAAAGTTTTCTCATAAAACACTGTGGATTGCTAAAATATTTCTCTAAATGGATTTTTATTTTATTTTATTGGGAAAAACACTGTAGTTTTCCTCACAAAACATTGTCAATTGCTACAATGTTTTTCCTCAAAGGTTTTTTTCCTTCTAAAATTATCTTTGTTGGTTTTTTTAATGTTAAGTTGGTAGAGAATTTAGCTTTGTAAATTTTTTTTACTTTTTATTAACAGAAAAGTTAAAATCGTGGCAAAAGCTCTGTATCTTTCCTCACCAAAACACTGTGGAATGCTACAAATCATTTTGTTCAGCCTCTAAGTTTTTGATCACCAACACAATCTTTTTTTCTGTCATGAAATATTTTCTACATCATACATTTAGTTTCCATTACTTATCACTGCACAGTGCAGTCCACAGTGAAACACTAAGCTATCTTTTTTTTCCATTTAAAATTTTTTTTTTATTTGTTTTGTTTTTTATGCCTTTAATGGGTTTTTTTTTTTTTTTGCTTTATTCTTTTTGTGTTTGAAGGGTTAACCCAGTTATTTCAATATTATTTTTTTTCTTTTTCTTCATTAGTTTTTTTCTTCCTGTTGGTTTTTTTTCTTTGTTTTTTTCTTTTTAATTAATCTATTTAGTTATCACACTTTTATGACATGACCTTGTAGCCAAACCCACATCCAAGGCTCTTGGATCCGGTGTTGCAACCATACTCACTTAAACTAGAGTCACGTAAGTTTAATATTATTATTAATATTATAAATATTACTCTTGGGTCAAGCGTTGCAGCTACATCAAAGGCTCTTGGGTATATATTTGCAGAAAGACCTAACACTTTTAGATCTTAACTTTTTTTATATTTTTTATGCAAAAAAACCAAAAAAAACCCCGTGGCGTATGCCTTTTTTTTTTTCTTTTCCTTTTTAAGCCTTTTACAGAGCAGTACACAATGAAAAAGTTGATACCTTTAGTTTCTTTTTCTGTCTTTTTTCTGCTTTTTTTGGTTTTTAATTAATTTTTTTAATTTAGTTTCTTAATATTAAATTTTTTCTATTTAATTACCATACTTTCATAACACAAATCCCAGGTTTGACGGGTTAACCTAGTTGATTTAGATTTTTTTTTTCTTCATTAGTTTTTTTTTCTTCCTGTAGGTTTTTTTTCTCTTTGCTTTTTCCTTTTTATTTAATCTTTCTTTTTAATTTTTTTTCTAATTAGTTATCACACTTTCATGACACGAATCCCAAGTTTGACGGGTTAACCTAATTTGACGGGTTAACTTAATTGATTCATATTTTTTTTTCTTTTTCCTCATTAGTTTTATTCTTCCGATTTCATTTTTTAATATTGTATGCAATCCACAATGAAAAGCTGATGCCTTCAGTTTTTATTTCTTTTTATGCCCTTCACCGTGGACTGCACAGTGCAGTCCACGGTGAAAAGGTTGATGCCATCTTTTTTTTCTTTTTAATTAATTTTTTTTATTTAGTTTGTTGATATTATATTTTTTTTATTTAGTTATCAGACTTTCATGGCACAGATCTCAGGTTTGACGGGTTAACCCAGTTAATTTAGATTTCTTTTCTTCATTAGTTTTTTTCTTCTTACAAGTTTTTTTTTCTTTTATTTTTTCTTTTTATTTAATTTAGTTCATCAATATTAAAAAAAATTTCTATTTAGTTATCGGTTGATGCCTTTATTTTTTATTTTATTTTTCTTTTTGTTTTTTTGTCGTTTTTATGTCTTTGACTGTGGACTGTGCACAGTCTAATCCATAATGAAAAGGTTGATGCCTTTTGTTTGTTTTTTTTTTCTTTTTCTTTCTAATTAATTTTTTTCATTTCATTTAGTTTGTTAATGTTTGATTATTTTCTATTTAGTTATTAAACTTTCATGACACAAATCCCGGATTTGACGGGTTAACCTGGTTTGACGGGTTAGCCTGGTTAATTCTAGGGTAACCCATCAACTTTTTTTTTTCTATTTAGTTATCAAACTTTCACAACACAAATCCAAAGTTTGATGGATTACCCTAGTTAATTCATATTTTTTTTTTTTTCTTTTTCTTTATTAGTTTTTTTTTTCATGTTGGTTTTTTTTCTTTGGTTTTTTCTCTTTTTAATTAATTTATTTAATTATTACACTTTTATAACACAACCTTGCAGCCAGACCCACATGTAAGACTATTGGGTTTGGTATTGCAGCAAAACCCACTTAAACTTGGGTCATGCAAGTTTAATGTTATTATTAATATTATAAATATTACTCTTGGGTTAGAAGTTGCAGCCAAACCTAAGACTCTTGGTTATAGCTTTGCAAAAAGACCTAACACATTTAGATCTTAACTTTTTTATATATTTTTTATGCAAAAAAAAAAAAAAATTGACCCACGGCATCGTGCGGTTCATGTAACTAGTAACATAAACTAAAACTGCTCCGTGTTTCAATGTGCACTGCACAGTGCAGTCCACAGTGAAACATTGAGCTGTCTTTTTTTTTTTAGTTTTTAATTTTTAAAAGTTTTTTTCCCATTTTTAATTTTTTTTCATTTTTTTATGCCTTTATGTGTTTTTGTTTTTTGCCTTTTTCTTTGTGTTTTTTTCTTTTAATGAATTTTTTTTGTTTAATTTAGTTTGTTAATGTTATTTTTTTTATTTATTTATCAAACTTTCATGACACGGATCCTGGGTTTGACGGGTTAACCTGGTTTGATGAGTTAACCCGAAATTATTTTTTTTTTGATTTTTTTTGTTTTTAATTAAATTTTTTTCGTTTAGTTTAGTTTGTTAATATTAAATTTTTTTCTATTTAATTATCAGAGTTTCATGAAACATATCCCGGGATTGACGGATTAACTTGGTTTCACGGGTTAACCCAGTTAATTCTGAGTTAACTCATCAATTTTATTTTTTCTATTTAGTTATCAAACTTTCATAACGTGAATCCTAGGTTTGACGTGTTAACCTGGTTTGAAGGGTTAACCCAATTAATTCAGATTTTTTTTTCTTTTTTTCATTAGTTTTTTTCTTCCTGTTGGTTTTTTTTCTTTGTTTTTTTCTTTTTAACTATCACATTTTTATGACACGACATTACAGCCAGACCCACATCCAAGGCTCTTGGGTCCGATGTTGCAGCCAGACTCACTTTAACTTGAGTCATGTAAGTTTAATATTATTATAAATATTATAAATATTACTCTTGGATCAAACGTTGCAGCTAGACCCAAGACTGTTAGGTATATCTTTGTAGAAAGACCTAACACTCTTCGATCTTAACTTTTATATATTTTTTTTTTATGAAAGAAAAAAAAAAATAACACATGGTGTATGCCTTTTTTCTTTTTCTTTTTCTTTTTCTTTTTCTTTTTAAGCCTTTTACTGTGAACTGCACAATGTAGTCCACAGTGAAAAAATTGATGCCTTTAGTTTTTTTTTTTGTCTTTTTTCTTTGTTTTTTTGTTTTTTAATTAAGTTCATTAATATTAAATCTTTTTTCTATTTAGTTATCACACTTTCATGACACGAATCCAAGTTTGACGAGTTAACCTGATTTAACAAGGTTAACGCAATTGATTTATATTTTTTTTTCTTTTTTTCTCATTGGTTTTTTTCTTTTGATTTCATCTTTTAATATTGTATGCAGTCCACAATGAAAATGCTAATGCCTTTAGTTTATTATTTTTATTTGTTTGCCCGTTTTTTTTTTCTTTTTATGTCTTTCATTGTAGACTGCACGGTGCAGTCTACGGTGAAAAGACTGATGTCTTCTTCTTCTTTTTTTAATTAAATTTTTTTATTTAGTTTGTTGATATTAAATTTTTTTTCTATTTAGTTATCAGATTTTCATGACATGGATTTCAGGTTTGACGGGTTAACCCAATTAATTTAGATTTTTTTTCCTTTTTCTTCATTAGTTTTTTTCTTCTTATAAGTTTTTTTTCTTTTATTTTTTCTTTTTAATTAATATTTTTTTATTTAATTTAGTTCATTGATATTAACTTTTTTTCTATTTAGTTATCGGCTAATGCCTTTAGTTTTTTTTTTTCTTTTTTCTTTTTGCTTTTTTGCCGTTTTTATGCATTGGATTGTGGACTGTATAGTGCAATCCACAGTGAAAAGGCTAATGCCTTTTTTTTTTTGTTTTTTTCATTTTAATTAATTGTATTTTGTTTAATTTGGTTTGTTAATGTTCAATTTTTTTCTATTTAGTTTTCAAACTTTCATGACACGGATCCCGAGTTTGACAGGTTAATCTGGTTTGACGAGTTAGCCGAGTTAATTCTGGTAACCCCCCAATTTTTTTTTGTTATTTAGTTATCAAACTTTCACAATACAAATCCAAGATTTAACGAGTTAATCTAGTTTGAAGGGTTAACCCATTTAATTCAATTTCTTTTCTTTTTCTTCATTAGTTTTTTTCTTTTTGTTGGTTTTTTTTCTTTTTAATCAATATATTTAATTATCACACTTTTATGACACAACTTTACAGCTAGACCCGCATCCAAGACTATTAGATCTGATATTACAGCCAGAGCCACTTAAACATGGATCATGCAAGTTTAATGTTGTTATTAATATTATAAATATTACTCTTGAGTCAGGCGTTACAGCCAAACTCCAGACTTTTAGATATAGTTTTGCAAAAAAACCTAACACTTTTAGATCTTAGTATTTTTATATATTTTTTATAATAATAAATAAATAAATAAATCACCATTACGGACAGTAACTAGTCTATGTCTAAAACAAGAGAGTAAAACATGCCTTTGCTAGTTCTAAAAAGATAGTATTAAATATCAAGAAAATATGAAAAACAAAATAAAAAATATACTTTTAGAGTTAAAATAAATCTCACTTTCTTTAAAATCATATGATCGAACAGTTTAAAAAAGGTTCTATATTTAAAAAAAAAAAAAAAAAAAAAAAACTTAGCATTAATGGTATAATTTTCCCTGCCACCCCCACAGAATATTTCATCAACAATTCACAGATTACAATAAAAGTAAAGCATTACTTGAGGATTTTCGAACACGGAGTAAAATTGCTGATAAAATTTTAAAGAACAAATGAATTTATCCGATTTCATTTTTGTATGTAAGTTTAATAATAATAATAATAATAATAATAATAATAATAATAATAATGTACTTGGAAAAGGAAGAAGCAAATCTCCACAAAACGGCCAAAAAATAATTTAACCTTTTCCGATATAATTGTGATCCATATGATACATCTGTTGACAAACGAAGCTCAGCCAAAAATGAAAAATTGATGAACAGCCACAATATATGATAAATGAATCAACAAGAGAAAATAAAACAAGAAACGACCGCCTCGAAAAAGAAAGCTAAGACTCGCACAATATCATCAAAACACCCCAGCCCCCCACCACCCACCCAGAGAAAAAAAAAATTGAGGAAAGGAAAAATCACCATCTCAACTAGCAGCAGTGGTACATAAGATACATCTCAACCGAGGAACACCAGAAACGGTTTCCTCATTTTCATCATCCTCGTCAGTGCTATCATATTCCGACATTCCAGAAGTGGCTCCACTCCCTTTTCTGCTACTAACAGTGTGCATAGAATCCATAAGACAAGACATGTGATAAGCATGACAGCAAAAGAATGTGACGACTGATACATCTCGTATAGAGAAGGGATCAAAACACATGCAACATCTTGTTTCTCCCCTAGTTTTTGACTTAACCTCCATGGTTCTTGCACTTGTTGTTCTCCCAACTGCTTGTGAATCCCTACTGCCATCCCTTTTCGCTCGAGCATCTTCTTCGTTGCTTAAGCAAATTGCCCTTCTCGCTTCTTTGTAGTATTTGACCAAGAGATTTACACAATCAGCCTGTGTGTCTCAAGACAGCATCAGAATGTTAACAACTAGCAAATATTGTCTCTATTTAGATGAAAAGAAAGGGCACATGAAGCATGGTACCTTAAGAATATCATTGCACCCATGTCTCAGAGATGTTTCAGTTCTGTAATCGGTGATAATTTTGACTAGTCGGTCCCTGAGCCTGAAATAACATTGTGTAAAGATAAGAAATTAAACAATGAACAATAACCAGTTCATAAGTTACATTTGCAACTTTTCTGCAACTCTGAGAAAATGTCATCTTGAAGCATAATCTAATTAGCATTTACAGAAAAAGTAGCATCTCCATACCAGGACAGACTATAAGGAAGCTAGGAAGTAGTATACCATCAAACATGATGGGCAAAAATACAGCTTACTTATTGGTAGTCACTCAGAGCTTGGTGGTTAATGCTAAAAAAAAAAAAAAAAAAAAACATTGCAGTCTAGAATGTATCTAGGCTACTTCATATGTAACACTGATTAAATTATAACGAATTTCACATCCAAAAAAGGAGAATAGATAGTATTCTAATTTGATTAGGAGGCTCCTTAAATTCTACTTAAGAGAACTGGCAATCTTGGGGTGGGCTGTTTCACATTGGATTTTATTAGGAAGGTCTATTGGAATCGGTTTTCACTAGGAGACACAGTAATAACATGTTTGCAGATTAGTCATGTATCCCACATACTGTAAAATATGTTTTTGGTGACCAACTTCAGACCAAAAAAATTCGGACTTCAATTATACCGTCTTATTTCTTCCTAACAAGGTTATTTGCAAACTAATCTCATGGATTCCAAGCCATGGATAAATTACTTTCAAATACCTTGGATTATTAAATGTTGTCGTTGTGTTTTTCAAAACAACTAGATTGCAAAACCTTCATTTAAGAACAGGGGAAGATTAATAAGGAATTAAACAAAACAAGTTATCAGACATACTAACCGGGGTATTTCCAAGCCATTGGGCACCATATTTACAATGTATAAAGGATCAAGATTGCCAACAGTGTGCTCCAACAATACCCCCACCTGCCATGTTGCAGAAAAGAGAAGGAAACTCAATGAACATATGGATATGTTGAATCACGGAAGTTTGAAGAAGAACAGCAATCAGTAGAACGAGTCCAAAATGTACCATTTCAGGTTTGTGAAGACATTGCTTAATTAATTCTTCCCATAGCTCATCATCATGCTGCATGGTTACAAATTCTACAGCCTGCACCCACAATAAAACTTTTCTTATTTTTGCCAATACTCCCCAACATAAAAATAAATAAAAAATAAATCTGATGGTTTCAACCAAATATGATAAATACCTCTTCAATGTCCCCTAATTTATTTATGATGATAGCTAGCGCCTTTTTTGAGTTTCCCATTCTTCCAAGTATGAAGACCTGCTCTCTTAAAAGACCTCTTTTGACACAAATGTCATATGCCTGAGATGTAAGAGTTCAACCGATCAATTCATTAGTGAATTACTGAAGGAAGAGTTGACATACATTGACTTGAAACATCATAATTGACCATTTATTGACTGTTCAAACCTTCTCAAGGGTGTAATGTTGGCTGCTCCGGAGAAAAGGTAGTAGCATTTTCAGATCATAATCTGCATAAAGCTCTACCTGTCTCAATGAAAATAAAGCTCACAGCAATCATTATATATTGAAGACTGCAGAGACATGCACACAGGCAAAAACCAGACATGAGCTATTGAGCAGCTTGTGACCAAAATAATTGTCAGCAAGGTGAACAGGATGGATCATTGGGGAGAAACCCTGGTTATGGTTCCTCTCAGCAGTTAAAAATGGATCTTATAGTAGAAAGAATAAAATATAACCTTTACTAAACTGAAGCTTCGAAATAAAGGGCAAAACAAGTGGCTCGTTTTAGATGAGTGACTTGATCATGACGGCAAGTAAATTCAAATTAGCAGACAAAACAGCTAAGACAGCGATGATATTGTGAAAATGGGTGTGTGCAGCTTGCATTAATCCATGGCATCTAAACACATTTTCATGGCTTGTTAGGATGTAAAAACCACTTTAATGAGAGTAAAAGTAAATCTATGTTCATGTCACTTCAATTTTGACACTCCAGGTCACAGTGTTATTATGTCCTTATCTACTACTACTAGCAAAGGAAACCAAAACCTTTACAGAAGGAACTGCCCATGAATTTAACAAATTGTAGATAGAAAAAGAAACAGAGAAAAAAAAAATGTAGTCAGCCTTCTCCATACTTGCATATCATGAAAATCCTTTCCTGCATGTGGATTTGCTCCAAATAATGCATGAAGATATAAGTGTAGGAAATATCTTGAATCACACTTATTGCTGGCAGTCAGCAGTTGCGAGACAACTTCAGGTGGAGAAATTAAGTCCTTGTTCTGGATCAAGAGAGGAACTGTGCGTTTGCAATCAAGCAACATCAGTTGGACAACCTGTAATTGAACAAGCACAAGCAACAGAATTAAGAGTGGGCCAATCATATGATGCAATGGAACTGCCTAAATAGTACAGAACCTTGAAGCAAAAAGAAAAACCATCTATATTTTGCAATAATATGCACAAAACATGAAATTTCAGATTCCAAATATCAATACTGGGGATCCTTTGAGGTCAATTTACTTGCAATACATATTCGTGAGAGTGTCTAAATGTCAGCAGAACTACTGGAAAATAGCAAATATCTAAAATGTTGTTTTCAAAGACCAAATTTAGGTTGAAACTTAACATTTCAAATGGAGATACAAATCTGATCTTAAGTAACAATGGCAAAAGAGAAAGAAAACCACAAAAAGGCAACTAACATAACTATTTCACCTTATCCTGCAGTCATACCTTTTCACGTATGGTATCATGTAAGCTGTGCTTTTCAATGAAATCAAATATATCTGGCTTCATGAGCTGAAAGGTAAGCCAACAACGAAAACAAATAGGAAAGACATGTCAAATAAAATTAATACAGCACCTTGTTTCCTGAATCATTTTAAACAAACAGTGTTTTTCTTTGTGTGCAGATTCAATTGAATATGGTGTACCAGAAAATACTCACATCAGCAAAAAGTGAAAAGGCTTTCTCATATTGCCCATCAATTACATATAACTCTGCTAGTGCCTGATATAGAAAGGAATTCCGATTAGTGACATGTGCCATCAAATTTCAGAAATCAAACAGCACACACCAGTTCTTTGACTAACCTCCTTGAGTGCATCCGTCATAGAAGAAGTATTTAGCTGAGGTTCTATAGCAGATATAACAGGCAATGCAGAATAAATCAAAGGTGGCCAAGATTTAACAGTTGACAAGAGATCTTTATGAAAAGATGGATTTGTTGCCAGAGCTACAAGAGCAACCTGTGAATCAAAAACAAACAAGATGCCTTGATCATGAGCCACTACAACTGAAAAGTTATGAAAGGAAAACTGCATGAAGACATTTTCATTCCGCTAACCTCATAAGCAGTATCACGAAGTCTAGGGTTTTCTGTTGGCATGTAAGGGACCAACACAGGAAGCTGACGCAAATGAGCAAAATGGAAAACCCATCTGCAAAAGAAAGCATCTGTTCAGTATTAACAAGGAATGCAGAGAAGATATCAAAATAGTTGCTTTTCTTACCTTTCCCATGCCGGAGCAGACCCTCGCAGCAGTTTGGAACACAAAGATGCAGCTTCAGCATATTTCCTTTCCACGATCAAATGATCAAGATATCTGGATCCCACCTGTGGTTATAGCATAAAAAGTTAAGCCGTTACTTAATTTAAAATAACATGGATCTCAAAGGAGGACCACTTAAGCATGCTGTTTTCTTTTCTGCTAAAATGGAAAATGATCATTACATGCAACTGCAGCATGAAACTTCATAGCCATAAATTGAAATAATACATTGAGGAAAAGAATTGGATGGGTAAGACAGGAGCACAACAATGCTTAAGTCTTTAAATACTACATGCACTACACAAACTGAAGAAACCATTATCCACAAGAACCATTTACTAATCAATTTTGAATTATCTTTAAAATCTTGAAAACCATGCACTTACATAAACTGAATGCTTTGGTGTAACATACAACATGTCACTATTGAAACTTCCAAGCATATGCAGAAGGAAAAAAAAACCAGATCTATAACCATAAAGATAAATGAAACAAAACTCATTTGATCATTTGTACGCTGACAAGGAAGAAAAGGAGGAGGGAGAGAGAGCAGAATTTTTAAAAAGAAGCACCAAATTATATGCAGAAATTACTAATTCATAAAGGAATACTTAACGAGAAAGAACCTGGAAAAAATTTAGCTTCTTTACTGTAGCAAAAACGTGTTCCTCAACAATCAAGTTCAGACAGAACATTATCATTATTTAATTATAACAGAAGTTCAATGTTGCAGTTGTTGTGCGAGACATGGCACACCTCTGCATCTTTTAAAGCTGTATACCAGATAAACAAACCAAAATACCTCATCAACGAGTTCACTCCTACCCTGGCCTGCTTCAACTGCTGCCAACGCTTTTTCATGCCAACCATGTTCTAGAAGCCACGCAATATGATCTTCAGCATCCCTAACAGAGATAAATACATTAATTTCTCTGGAAAACCAATGGAGAATACATAAACAAACGCATGCCCACTACATTAATTTCTCTGGAAAACCAATAGAGAATACATAAACAAGTGCATGCCCACGCTGGTGAACAGGGGAGAGATGTAAAACTTTAATTGTTTTGATAAATGCAAACTCAGATGCTTAATATACATAATGTCCATGATAAGTTCGTGCTTTTGAAGTTCTCATGTCATAAGGTGTCAACTTGGAGGGGTGACTGAGTTTGCAGTGTTAAATGAACGAAGTAGGCACTTAAAACAGTGTTGATACATTACAGAAGAGAATTATTCTTCAAGCAGCCCTTTTTAAAAAAAAAAAATGTTTCAAGCTTCAAACTAGAAGGTGTTCTAAAATTAATTCAGAAAACCATCTGAACCACCAATATCAGGGAGTTCATAATGCAAGCAAAGAAATAAAACGACTCTATTTAAAAGCTAAAATACAAGTAAGAATCAATAATAACCTAGGCTTTGCAATCACCACATCCTTCGGGGAAACGATATAGTATAATGGTTCATCACCAGCAGCCCATTGACCACCAGCATAGCTGCTACCTGCATTCACATGGAAAAAGTATCAAGCTATTTAAATGTAGTTCTCCAGTCCAAAAGACTATGAATTTCAAATAATCCAACATGCTAACCTGAGAAAGGAGCATGAGCAAGGGAATAGTCTTTCGCCTTGTAATGCTCAAAACCATGTACAGGTAGGGCATCTGTTGCAAGTTCATCATTATTCCATGTAACTACTCGTACTTCTGGTCTCTGTGCATTGCCCTGATTAAAATAGATAATTCAGCAACTACAGTATCTATTTATTTCCACTAAAGAGACTTGCAAGCATGTTTTCATCTTTTAAAAATAAAAATATTGGCAGAAAGCAGCTCGATCACACTGAGAAGAACCCTGTTTTAATCAACATCCGATCATAAGCATGCTGAAAACATAAATGAAATGTAACGAAAATGGAGACAGGCACAGAAAAGCAAAAGTTAGGAGCAGAGGAGAACAAGATCAATTCAAAAAAAAAAAAACTTGTTCAGGTGATAAAATATCTGTAGAAAACACAATAAGTCTCTTCCTGAAAACAAATAATTTTCAGAAGAAAAAAAGGATGGATCCAAAAAGAGCATAACCCTTGAGCCCATGGAAGAAAAGAATTCTATGACATAAAAAAGGGCTATTGCTAGCATTTTCAACAAATAGAATACTAACTTTGAATTTACTCCTATAATAAATGTTTTTCCTGTTATCATGGCACTAAACAGGTGAACACCCAATTTCATAATAAATAGATATAAAAATTCATTTTCAATTCAAATCAGATTAACTTCAAAAGTAGCAAGAGGCAGGTCAAAAGTTTATATTTCAACAAAGTCCGGATAGTATTAAAGAGAAGATACCAGTCTTGATGAAATGGTGCTACTGAATTCCTTCTCTCCATCTTCTTCCACAGGAATATAAGCTAGAACAACCAAAGAATCACCAAATGGAGCAATTCCTGAAATATAATAGCTGGTTTGAAAAGAAGCCACAATATCCACCTGGTTCATACTAGACACCGGAACATCCCTATATGTCCCATTAGCTCCCTTTTGCTGATTTGCTCTTATCGATGCTATTTTTACAGACATTCCCCACCCAATAACCAAGAGAGTATCATCCTGAACGTGATGGAATGTTACAAAGCCATAGATTTCAAAGACAGCAACATTCAAAAATCTAATAACAATGACAAAAATGACAGTTGAAGCTATTCAATCAAATGATGGGATCAACTCTTTAACTAACCTGCCAAACTAAATGCGGGAGTAAAAGCTCCGGACGCGGACTACCTCGCGGTCTTTCAATAAAAGTTATTCTTCGATCATTAGCAGCATCATAAACTTTCACACCCGCATCATTAGCCCACGCAATGAGACTCGTTCTCCACTTCACAGCATGTATCGGACCTTCCCCAGAGTGCAAAACCTAATCAAACAAAATAATTCACAGCATTCAATAACAAAATCCGGGACCTCAAGCACCTACACCATACCCATACTAGTACATACCTGGTCACGGTAGCCTAGCCATTTCTTGGAGTTAAAATACAATTGACCAGCTAAACCACCAGCAACAAATCTTTTAGACATTTTTCTAGAATATTCAGGGTCTAAAGCAATTGCCTTCATCGGCCGATGATATTCAAACTTCAAAACCTTCTCGTCGGTGAAAAGACTATTAATTACAACAGTGCCATCGTCTGAACAACTTCCTATATATTCTCCTTCTATATCAAAGCTAAGATCATTAACCGCCGCTGTATGTGCCGCAAATTCCTTAACCTGAAACGCACAAATTTGAGAATTAATGCAAAATCGAGAGGGAGCGAGGGAGAGAGGGCAGGAGTGAGGTCTGACCTGGTTGCCGAGGAAATCGAGGATGTGAACGGTGCCGTCTAGAGTGCCGAGAGCAATCATGCGTTCGGCAACAGCAATACACGACGCCGCATCATTGGATAAAAGAGAAGGTATGCTACCTCCCATTCTTTGGTACTTGAGTCTTGGTTCCTCCTCCTCCTCCTCCTCCTCCTCCTCCTCTTCTTCTTCATCATCATCTTCCTCTACTTCTTCATCGTCGTCGTCTTCTCGCTCGTCGTCGCCATCGACGCCATTCTCCGACGTAATTGGAGTCATTTGGAGGATTTTAGGGCTGGTGTTGAAGAGAAAAGAAAGGAAAGAAGCAATGATTGAGATAGAGATCTGTGTGTTTGGGTTGTGTCGAAGATGGTGGTGCTGCTTCTCTTTATGGTTATAACAGTTGGAGTTTGAGAGGTGAATTTAACAGTCACTAAACTCTTGAAACACCGATAATTAGTCCCTTTATTTTAACAAGTAATTAATATATCCCTTGATTAATTAATCTTTATTTGGAAAATAATTTTCTATAAAATGATATGTAGATGGAAGTTATCAAGTATTTAATATCTAATCTTTTTTCAAATATTAAATAAAAATACAAACAAATTTAAATTAAAAATCAACACAAGATTATATTAGATATTATGAGGAATAATAATTATAATTATATGATAAATATATCTTGGTTTTGAGTTCTTTAAATATAAATTTAGCTAATTTTTTTTTATTTAGATATAAAATGTTAAAAAATTTACTAAAAAGTATTTTTTAATTAGTTTACTAATACAATTTTTGTGAAATGTTGGAGCTTAATTATTATTATAGTAGTTTGATTATAAGTGATTTTATATTAACTATTTTTTTGCAAAACTTGTCAAATATGAGAAATTACTTTTGGAAAACATATGACTCTTTGTACCTCTACTTATTTTTTGCTTAGGAAATACAGAGTTTGGCTCCATTTTTCTTTCCGACATCCTAGCTTGAAGTCAAACATAGTCAAATGACTGATCAATTACTTTTAAAACTAGAAGGACTAAATTGTTAGTTTAATAACACTAAAAAGACTAGGTTATAATCTACTCTAGTTTAATTATTAATTGACAAGGCAACAAAAAAGTGATGACGACTTATGGATGCCACCTGTCTATTGTTATACTTTTTTATCAACTCAGCTCGGACTTTGGAATAAAAATGTTCCTTCTATTGGGGTTTTTTATTATTATTATTAGTATAGGTATACAGTTAATTTATGTGTATATCAATTAATTTTATAGGTTCTAAAATTAATGATTATATAAATCTTTAATAGCTTTAAAAATTTTAAACTCAAACTAATGATCTTTATAGAACAAATCTAAAATTTAACTAATTAAATTATATTTCTAAAAATTATTTGGGATTTTTCTTTGATTTGCTTGGATGTGCTGGGAGCTAATTGAAGTTACATTTGATATGAATTTTATAAATACGTTTAGTTTATTAGTTTAGTTTTGACTTGTGCAGAGTTCATAAATATGTTTTGTTAAAGTTTTTATAACTTTTTATTTATAAAAATTTCTAATATGTTTTGATTTATAAATATATTCGATTAAAAATAAATTTTAACATAAATCAAAAGTTTGTTACGGAATTAAATTAAGATTTTGATTTCTTAACACAGTTCTAATTTATACTATATCTTTTTCTTAAAAAAAAAAAAAAAAAACTGGGTTTGATTCATTTTTACCTGGTATACTTTCAAGTTAGAATATTTTAACCTGTTTTTATTATAAGTTATTTCTAAATTAAAAAAAAAATTTTAAATTAAAACTTAAAGTCAAGAGTTACTTTTTATAAATCATTTCAAACTGATACTATTTAAATTGGTCTTTGTTTAATACGCTTTTAGAATAAATTATGGTTATTTTTCCAACATGTCCTTATATTCCTAATTGAGTTATTTTAATATTGTATATTAATTAAGTTTTTAATATTTGTTTGAAGAATGGTATAGGTTATTTTTTAAAGTGATTTTTATTTGGAAATATATTAAAATAATAGTATTTTTTAATTTTTTAAAATTTATTTTTGATATAGCAAATCAAAACAATACAAAACCATTAAATAAATAATTTAAAGTTAAAAAACAAATGTTCAAAAACACAAATAGACTCCATAGTACCTTAATCTATCTTTCAAACAAGATGTGTAGATTAATATAGTAATAAGTTCATGTTTGAATATATTATAAATTCTTAAGTCAAGTGTAGATTAATATAGTAATAAGTTTATGTTTGAATATATTTTAAATTCTTAAGTCAAGTGTAGATTAATATTGTATTTGGGAGAGAAGTTGCTTTTGTTTTTATATACTTTTTAAAAGTATTTTTCAATAATTTTTTATTTTTTATTTTTTTTATTTTTTTTTTATTTTTAAATTATTTTATGTATTAATATCGAATATAAATTTTAAAATATATATATTATTTTGATATATTTTTTTAAAAATAATATCGTTATCACAGCCTCATTTAATCATTTATCAACACCTACCATATGGGTTTGTAGAACTTTGGCTTACCTTCACCTCACAGGCGCCTGTAGGATTATTTTTAATGTAGAAGTCATATCATTAGATGGTGGGAGTCTTAAGCAGAGGATCTATAATTCTATTGCATAATATATGGTTGCTTGTGTATAATCCTGCTGTTGTTGCTATATAAATGAGGTTGTTTTTACATCATTAGATTTAGGTGTTGCATTTTAAAAATATTTTTTAAAAAAATTTAAATTTTATTTATTTTTTCTTTACTTTAAATTAATGTTTTTAAATTATTTTGATATGTTGAAGTCAAAAATAATTTTTAAAAAATTAAAAAAAATATTATTTTAATATATTTTTAAATAAAAAATATTTTAAAAAATAATTATAATCAAACTCATACACGCATTCATTATAGTGTTTCCACCAGGATTAACCGAGAACATAGATGTAACTCAATTCAGAAAATGGCATTAGAAACAAAAATGAAAACACCAATCCTTTCATGGCAAAATACATAACGCTGTGCACCATGAAATATTTTGTTTTTTTCATTTTTTTAAACCCGTAACACATCTTTTAAAGAATCTTGTTCTTAATTTCTACCTTCTTGATTCGGGTGTGCAGAGACGCGAGGGCCGTACTGGAAAAGGCTACGCCGGCAGTGGCTGGAGGGGATAAAGATGAAGAATGACAGGAAGGTGTAGAGCGTGTTTGACAGTATAGTAACGATTGTTTTTTAAATAATTTTTTATGTTAAAATACATGTTAATAATATTTTTTTTATTTTTTAAAAATTATTTTTGATATCAGCACAAGAAAACGATTTAAAAAGTGCAAACCATATTTAATTTTAATAAAAAACAAAAATTAAATTTTTTGAAACATAAGTTCAACCGTGTTCCCAAACTGCCTCAAGATTGTTGTAGTTAGGAATATGACAGTACAAGATCAGGTCTTGGTGTCCAGTTTTCGAGGGCATTGTTTCTATCATTTTGAGATTTAACAAGTAGTTTGTGTGCTTGCTTGGAGAGCATTGATGCTGGCTTCCGAAGAACCTTTGGTTTATATGTGAGCTGAAATGAAATTCATTAGTCCATTAATAGCTTTCTGCAATTTTAGTTTTCTTTGTTATCTCTAATCTTTGTAATTGAATTGATGTAGCATTAGCTTTATGTTTATATTGGGATAATTATTCTAATTATTGTTTTTATCCTGTGAATTAACTCTTAAACAAAAGATGACTTGCAATTAATTTTATGTTTAGGCAACGTGTATATGAATTGATGCATAAAACCTGATTAGATCGAGTTTGGATATCAAAATTCTATATATATTGTTTGTTAATGAGTCACCTCATAGTATCATAAATACCAAAACCTGACCCACCTCAGAACGTGCTTCTATTGCTCCTAATTATAAAAATGTTTTTTCAAAGAATTATAGTAGATTAGTGAGATGTTAGTAGATTAGTGACATGTTAATTTATAATATGAACCTCTTTTTTAATTAATAAAAATAATAAAATTTCACTGAATCTATAAAAATTGATTTGTAGAATTAAATATTTCATGGTACTTTCTAAGTTTAGGTAATATCCAAAACAATAAGGTCAAGTTTTGACTCAGCCTTACCTTTGGCCATACCCTATCCAAAACTTATTTATATCCATAATGTTAATAAAAATTACAATCCTGCTATTAGTTATGCAATGGATAATTGACTTGTGTTATGTCACAAGTCAAATAAAAAATAAAAATAAAACATTATCCAGGTATTACTAATATATTTTAAAAAATAAATTAAAATAAATTATAAAACTCAGTTTCTAATCAATATAATCTTGATAGATAAAAAAAAATTAAAGAATCTTAAAAAGCAAAACACTCACAACCAATAATATCTAATATTAAAATCAAGTATCAGCTCAATGCTAGGATGATTTTTTGAGATTACAATAACCACATCAAAAACAAATTAAAATAAATTATGAAGTTCAATCCCCAATCAATGAGATGTTGAAGAATAAAAAAAATAATTAAGAACTTAAGAGAGCAACTACAAAAAAAAAAAAAAAAAAATCTTTTCGCAAAATCAAGCATCAACTTAATATCAGGATTTGTTTTAAATCATAATAACCCTATAGAAAAAAAATTAAACAAATTGTGAAACTTAATTCTTAATTTTTTAGTAAATTACTCTGAACATCCTTTAGCTTGGTTATTTTTTCACTTTACAACCTGAAATTTAAAGGCAAATAACACTTTACATCTTTAGAAGATCACATTAGAAAAAAAAAGTCAACAAAAATATGTATTTATTTATAAGACTGTTATTATATTTGAAATAATAACAAAATAACCTTTTCTTTTCAAAATACAATATAGTATCATATAAACAAAAAAAAAAACATAACTCCCATTATTTTCCATCTTCTTCTCGTCTTTCTCTTAAACAACTGCTAGCCCTTTGACCCATCTCTCCTTACAGTAACAAGTCATACTAATAACAAGTTTATGATTTTTGTTATTTCAATAGTAATGGGGGTAGGGGTGGTAATAGTGGTGGTAGGGTGATATTGGAAGTAGCAATAGTGGTAATGATAGTAGTTGTAGGTGATGGCGGTAATGGTGATGGTGGTAGTAGTAGTTGTGATAGTGATAATAGTGATGGTGGTGGTGGTGGTAATAATAATAATAATTCTTCATTCAATGTTATATTTGTTGGGAATTGAGTTTCACCATTTCCAATCTAATATCACATGTTATTGGTTTAAAAAGTTTACGTGGCTTGACATTTTTTTTTTTTGCCCTAATATTTATTTCTTTTATGATTTTATTGTCCAATGTTAGTTTTTTAAAATTAAAAAATCAATTGAAATTAAATAAATACATTAAGAAAATGATAAAAAAAAATTGCAATTAAAAGAATTATGACCAGATTTGTCATAAAAATTAAATGAAAAGAAATGCCTAGGGGTGGAATTGAAAATAATAATAATAAAAAAACAAATCAATCAAGAAAAATGATTCAAAACAAAACAAATAAGCAATTTAAAGAATAACGACTAGATTTGAAAAAAAAATTAAAAAAAAAATCAAATGACGATGGATGAAATCAAAAATAAAATTTAATTAGAAATAATAAATGTAAATTAAACAATTACAAATACAAAAGAAAAATTGAATCAAAAGAAATTAAATAAATTGAAGGGTAGGTATGATTTATTGTATGACCAAAACACAATCCAAGAAAAAAGATGTAAGACCCCGGATAAAATCTTTGATGATAATAAAAGAAAATATTATGAAAAATGGGGGAAATGATAATTAAATTACAAGAATGATAATGGATTGAGAATTCAAAGTAAAATGTTTTGTGCGAGTGTTAAAATAAAATACAAAAAATACTCGGAAAAAAATAAATGTAAACAAAATTTTATTGGGAGTGAATTTCCTGCAAATAAAAGTATTGGTATGTAACTTAATGAAATTCAAATTCGTTGGGATCTAGGATCCGAGAATTATTAGTAAAAATTTCATATAGACGGGATTGAGATCTAAGAATTTTATCCAAAAAAATATAAGATTTACTATTTAGGATTTGGAAGGAATTTAGTAAAAAGTTAATGTGTGTAATTATACATATGTGTCGAGCAACAAGAAAAACAAATAAAAACCTACCATTTACATGTGAAAGAGGTGGGAAATTTTAAGTGAAACATAAAATTTTAAGAGGATATCTTGAAGGAACATTAAACAAGCTTATGAAGCATCAATTGAAAGGAAGTGTGGGTGAGTAGAGAGGGAGAGAATAAGTTCGGCCAAGAAGAATAGGAGTTGGAAGCTGTGATTTGGGAAGTGTTTATAGTTTAATTACTTGCTTGGTAAGGCATTCTAAATAGTTTTGATCTAATTTTTCATGGCTTAAAACCCTTAATTGATTGAATTCTTAAAATTGGAAAGTTGGGGTTCTTAAACAAATTTGAGGAAAATAAAAATTTATTTTAATTTGTTTTGGTTATAATGTGGAAACTAGAGAAAAGTGATTAAATTGTTGTAATTAAAGTAAAAATATTGATAATCAAATATAGTTGGTGTCCGGCCAATGATGGGAGATTTTAGGGAATTTATTTGTGAATAAAAGTTGTTAAGTGATGAATTCATAAGCATGAGGTTGCTTAGTATTGGTTAATTGAAGAAATGATTAATTAGAGAATGAAAGAAAAACACAATTTTTCCCTCCATCTATTAAACAATTTCGGTCAAGAGAGGGAAAATTAGAAAATTGGGAATCTTGATGTAATGCAAGGAAATTGATAGAAAAGTAATGAAAAAAATATTAAATTGATGATTGGAATAAGAAACTTCTATGTTATCTATTTAGTTTTTATTTTCGGTAAAATGGAAAGTAAATAAGGAAATCGGAAATTCAATGTATATAAATAGGTTTGTGGAGAATTGTGATTTGAAAATAATGATAATAAAAGTTAAACTTGAATAATAAAAAAAAAAAAAGGGTTATATTAGAGATTTCTTGTAAAAAGAAGAAGAATAAATGATGTCATGTTCATGGGGATGTAGGAAAGATCATTAGACCATTACTATAATAGGAGACTTCGGCATGAGCTCAGGCATCAAGTATATACGTGAAGCCTTGAATTTATTAATGGTTAAGTTGTATTTTTATTTTAATTTTTTTGAGTTGTGGTTAATTAATTAACAATTAGTTATATTGTTTGTTGAGGAAAACAAATATACGACGCGATGAACTAACTTCTAAATTAGTGGAATTGGTGCTCTGTTGAATGGGCATAAAGAGAAACTAATTCCTAGATTAATGAAATTAGTGCTATGTTGAATGAGTGGGTATTAAAATATTTTTTTATGAGTGAGTAGGCAAGTTGATAGACTAATTACTAAATTAATGAAATTAGTATTCTGTTGAATGGGTAGGTATGAAAATATTTTTTTATGAGTGAAATTAGTGTCATGGTTAATAAGTATTAAAAATAATTATGTTTTTGATTAATATATAACGTTTAGAATTTAATTTCTTCTTACTTGAAAATTGATATCTTGATTTATTTTTTATTGAGTATTATATTGAAGATTTAATTAAGATATGATGTGAGATGGATGAATTAATTTAATGGTTTTATGAGCATTTATAATAAAAAGGAAAGAAAGAATTAATTGATATTATGTTTTATTAGATTAATTGAATTATGCGTTAAACAAACTTTCTGGCACATTTATGCACCAGGTTGAGTAGTAGAATAGTTCTTTACATTATTTTTGGAAACCATCTTGTAATTAATGGATTCGTTATTTTGTTATGTAAAATAAATTTTAAATTCAATGTTTTAATAGTTTATCTAATTCTAATGTTGTAACAAAATTTTAAATTATGAATTTTTCTTCAATTATATATTTATTTTATTAATGATTTCTTTAATTGTTCTTATTTGCAAAACTCTTGATTATGTAATGTAATTAAATTGCAATTAGTAGAGTAATTCATTGATTAACATTTAAATATAACTAGATAGATAGCTCGTGTTTCGCAGCGGTCATCTTTAAAAACCTTTGACAAAGTTTTGCTAAGGCTAAGAAAATCGGTGGATGCAAATTGGCAAATTAACAATTGATGTGTCTAGTAAAGCGTACACAACATTGTGTATGCCTAGTTTCAAATCAAGTAATGAGGATGGTAGATAAAATATGATAGAACATCGCAAGTCACTTTGTTACCACTTAAAACTCTTACAGATCCTCTACCTTTCTTCATCTATGGACCATGAAAACCAAAGAACTCACATGCATTTCTAACTTTACCTATCTAATTAGGTAGAATTAATATTTAAAGGGCTATGACAAAATAAGAGTATTTGATGTAATCTAAACAAATAGAAACTTAATATGGCTATGTAACTAACTACCCAATGCTAAACATGGCATTTATCCAATGCCCAAGTCCATTTACATTTTGAAATTGGATTCAATGCTTCTATTTAACGATTTTTAACCAACATTCAACTCCAAAATCAATCAAATAGAAAGCATAAACCAACTACTATCACACAAAATAGAAAATGGGACATTACCAAAATCATCATGGTAGATATTCATTAAACAGAATAATTGTCATGGATTTGCAAAGCAACTCATGAAGCAGAAGTCACGTTAGAAAAAGGCATATCAAAACAAACATGAAAGACACACAAATCCTAAAAACACAAAAAGCAATAAAAGACCATGCAATGAGAGGGATCCAATATTAGATAAGAAAGCAATAAAAGACCTTTCATAGCAAATAAGGAAATGAAATAGACCACAAAATTAAGTAAAGAAAGGTAATTTAGTTTACTCTAAAACCATCAGCCAATAAAGTAACATTTTTAAAACTAAAGGAAGCAAATATGACCCTTTCCAAAAGGAAACAGAATACTAAGTAAGGCAGACACCATCAATAGGAAAACCAAGGGGCATAAAATGACCTTAATAAATACTCAACATCGAGATAAATACATGAGCTGAATGAAACCATAATGGAATCACAGTGCAGAGGTAAATGACAATCCTTGTTCGATTAGATGGTGCATAACCACTCCTAATCTTGAGACTGAAACATAACCATAACCGGAAGAACTCAACAGCTAAAAACAAAATACAGCACAACCCAATCATAAGCCATACATAAAACATTCATTAACCCAAAGCAAGAAAACTCCATGCCGAAAATATAAGCAATATTGAATATCATATTGAGAGTAAAAGAGCTTGACCAATCCTAATGAGGGAAGTAGTATAGAGAAGAGAAAAGAAAAAGAAATTGAAAGGGGTTACTAAGTGCCAAACCAACCTGACAAACTCCAAATGACATTAAAAAAGTTTAACAAAGGTATTCAAAATCAAATTACAGACAAAATAACCCTCCGTTCTAGCAGGCTAACCAACCTTTAAAAGTTGTCAAACAAATAGATAAACATGTTAATAAAGATGAACTTGTTATTGAAAAAAAAAAAAAAACAGCTTGTAAATGGATGGATTACAATAAAAATGCTTATTTGATGATAGTATTTTTTTTTATTCCATTGCAATACTAAGCAAGACCTAGCATATCATGGCTAAACTAATCTCTTTAAAACTACCAAAATTAAAGCATTCATATTGCAAGTCTTATATCTCATCCCTTACTGTAACCCATATTTTCCAAATCTCACATCTTTCTTGGATTAAGATGTTTTTTACTAAAAAAACACGATGCATATAACTTATAAAGAGTCGGTGTTTAGGGAAAAAAAATGAAAAACTCGATTAGCTAAGCAATCTTGGAATAAGATATTCGAGCTCATAAAACTAAGCAAAGAGAATTGATGAGTAATGAAAGCATGTTTTCTATGCGTAATTTGATTTTTTTTTTTTTATGAACGAGTGCTTTTAACACTATAACAAAGTCGTCCCAATGAACACAAAAGGTGATTGATGGATTATTAAAAAACAATTGACAAAAAGGAAAAAATATGCAAAAAAACAAAAAAGACAAAAGGAAAGAACCAACAAACCAAGATAAAGAGCAAACAGAGCTAGAGAAGCAAGCCCTTTGAAATGGAAATTCCCAAAGTTGTAAAAAAGAATGCACTTAAAAGGCTAGATAGACCTACAGTAATGGCAACTAAAATACAAACAAATAGAACACCAGCAAAGCAGGGGAAAGATGTTGAACCCCTACTTAAATGATAAAAAAAGAAAACACCAAAAACATGCTTGTAATTCAAAGACCCAAGCAAACAACCCTAAACATCAATTTAAATGAGCATGCTCATGTTGATGCAACATACATGTTCAACCAACAAAAAAAAGAAAACAAATTGGGTCCCATGCAGCTAAGATGCCAAAAGGTAGAATCCAATTCCAAGACCAAAACCATCAGATCTAACAATCCAGCCAAGAACAACATAAAAAGCAAAAAAGGATCACAGAATGTTTGCACAAAACATGAAAAAAAAAAGAAGCAAGCTTACTTGCAGAGAAGAGACTGACAAGTAACTAATATAGCGAAGCTCCCTCTCGAAATACAAAAATACAGAGTGTTGAGAGAACCAATATTCATAAGCATAAACACAAAGAGCTAAGCATAAACATATTATCAAATAAACAGAAGCGAAAATGGAAAAAAAAAACCAACAAAAGGAAGGCAAAATTTGAGAATCACATTCTAAGGAACCAATTACCACAATAAACGACAAGAGAATATAGAACCTCCTGGTTGAAAAAACAATAACAAAATAGAGAAGTTTGAAAATGACAAATAAGAGCAAAACCCAGGGGAAAAAACCTATATACCCTTTCATAAAAAGATGTCGATCGATTTCCAAGCTAAGGAAAAAAAAAAATAAAGCAACCTAATTTCTCAAAGCATAAACATCTTGTTCATGACAGACAAATAATTGATGTGAAAAGCAATAAACTGGGAATTGAAAAGGGAACTAGATAGGAGACCAAACCAGAAATGAAATAGAACCTTACCTTGTAACATTCCAACACCAGCAACTAGGCAAGAGAAAAGAGGCAACAGAGGTACAAAAATAAAAATCATCCCAAAGCAACCAAATGTCTAATCTCAACAAACTAACCCCCACTTCCCTGCAAGTAGGGATTAACAACTAGGCAATAGAGAAAAGGTAGCAGAGGTCCCAAAGCAACCAAATGTCTAATCTCAACAAACCAAGCCTCACTCCCTTGCAAATGGGGACCAACAGTTGGGCAAGAGAGAAGAGGTAGTAGAGGTACAAAAAATAAAAATTATAACAAAATAACCAAATATCTAATCTCAACAAACCAGCCCCTACTCCCTTGGTGAATAAAGCCAGCCCAATCACATCGCAAGTAAGGTGTGCATTTAATGCACAATGATGGCACACCCAACTAACCAAAGAAGGAAATGGCTCACCACACACCCTTAAAATGTAGCCACGATCAACCAAGCTCAAGCTGGCTGATCCCAGCCCAGCCCCTCTAAAGAGCAATCAGTCACACCAGCCACATCCACTCACGGACAGAACCCCTCAACGCCTAGTGGTTGACGCGTCCTAACGCGAAACTACAATAAACAAAACTAAGTTGAAGCTTCAATCAGGTTGCAAGTGCAAAGAAGAAAACCAGTGAGGGCACCGAATCACGTGAGAAAAAAGGCGAGAATAAGGAGATCATCACGAAAAATACTGCTTGAATCCACAGTGGATTCACTCACATGTCACAGTGTTTTCCTTAGCCCTTTAGTTTTTTTTTTTTTAATGTGTAATATTAAATTACATAACTTTATATGTGTGTGTGAATTGATTATTGAGGAATGGTATTATGATAATATAAGAAAGTCCTCGATGATAAGACTAATGTGAAATTTGATAATTGAAAAATGTAGATGAAAGGTTGGTAACTTGATATCTAAAAATACAGGGAAACTCTGCTAATTTTTTTTTAAAGTATGTATAATTATAGGGTTGTTACAAAAAAAAAAAAGGAAAAGGAAAAAAAGAAAAGCAATTTTGGACTAAACTACGTTGAACCACCAAACACGTGCTACCTAGAGAGGAAGAGGATGTTGAGACAAATTTATGATGTTTCAAAAAATAAATAGGAAAAGGCAACAAGGCCCTTGAAGGCTTAAAACTAGGTATAAATGAATAAAGGGTATTGTGATAATTGAATAAAACTTGATAAGTATAAATAGAATAAAAGAAAAAGAAAAAGAGATCTAAAGTTGAGAGTGAGAACCAGCAGGAGAGAAGAAAAAGAAGAGAAAAAAGAAGAAGATAAAGGAAGGAGAAGACAATTAGAAAAAATAAATTTAAAAGGTAAGATTTATATTTTGATGTGTATAAATTTGTTTTTTTTTCGCTTTGATTTTCTGTTTTGTTGAATATTAGGGTTTTGAAGAATTTGTTTTGGGTTTAATTGATGAATTGATTTGATACTATGGTTGATTTTTATGGATAATGAGTTATTTAGTTGATTTTGAAATATTGTAGGTAATGATGATGATTTTGAGTTATGATTTGCTTAAATGATGAATTTGAGTTAGAGATTTTAATAAATCAGTAGGTGATCTAAGGAAAAATCTGAGTTTGAGGTTGAAGTCGAAGATAATGAAATTTCAATTTGGTCCCTTAATTTGAAAAAAATTACAATTTAGTCTCCAAACTTTGGAAAAATTACATAATGGTCCTTAAAGCATAATTCGAGATTCTGGACAGAATTGAGGATGAATTATGGGTAAAATTCTAGTATAGTTATGAATTTATGATATTTTCAGTTTGGCCCTTCAATTTGATAAAATTACAATTTTAACCCCTAAAAATTGATAAAATTCTAGAAAGGTCCCTGTAGATAATTAGAGATTCTGGACAAAATTGAGGATGGATCATGGGAAAAATTCCAGTATAGTCATGGATTTATGATATTTTCAGTTTGGTCCTTTAATTTAACCCCTAAAAATATGATAAAATTCAAGATTGGTCCCTAGCTGTAATATTAGTCTTTTGATATTGGTTTGATGAATAATCAAGGGTTGTTTGTAATTTTTATCAAGTTTTATGATTTATTTTGTGAAGGCCCGGTAAATTTTTATTTAAAAGAGTTAATTGGTCTCTTTTCAAGTAAATATTTTCTAAAAATTTCGATAGAGTCTCCTTTGTATTTTCAATACCAAGTTATCGACTCAAAATGAAAACCTGTAAATAATGACCACAAACTCATCCCATATAAAATAAACATTGCAACTCCACTAAAAACATCAATTTCAATATCCCCTGTAGTTTCATATATATATATATATATATATATATATATATATATATAGTTAACATTGTATGATTTCATATACAATATTTAAAACTAATTTATTTACAATAACATTAATTTCTTAGGACATAAACACATTCAAATATAAATACAACAAAACTATATTACCAGTTAAAGTAAGGGCATTGTTCTTAATACATACCCAGCAAAAGAATAATTTAAACATTTCAAAATTTCTTAACATACATGCAATATAAAACATAATATCAATACTTCCAATACAAAAATTAACTTAAACAAGGATTTTCATTTATGCTTCTACTTTCCAGCTCGATGATGCGATGTACCTAACAACATATTTATATAACATGTGAACATTTGGTAAAAACTACAAAATTTATTCTTATTAATAATACACAATTTAAATAAGGGCTATTTGAAGCATACACAATAATATACGAACTAACTTTTTAAATGAAGTACTTATCGTCAATATATTAATTTAATCTAAATTTCAATTTATTTTCTTGCCAATCCTTTACTAGATATCTTCTTCATTAACCAAGATATGACTTTTTTAAGTTGTCCATCAATTAGTACATTATATCTGAAGTTCAGGTAAGAATAAAACGGAAAATAGTTCAACCAATGTGTTCATTTCAACATGGCATTATTTCCATTAACCAGGAAATAATCTTTCAACACACCCATTTATTTAACAGAGCATTATTTTCATTAACCAGGAAATTATCTTTCGGCACGTCCATTTAACAGGACATTAATTCCATTCTTTTTATTTCATAATTTCTACATTAAAATTACAATCAAAGGAAATTTATTCTAAATAATCTTTTGGCACGTCCATTTAACAGGACATTAATTTCATTTTTTTTATTTCACAATTTCTACATTAAAATTATAATCAAAGGAAATTTCTGCTAAAATATTAAATTAAACAATTAATTTATTATAGGGTATTTAACACCTACCTGGTGTTTGTGGACGTGAAGTGGTCCCCTATTGCTGATTAGGTCCTGCGACCTCTTTTGCACCAGCACAAAAATCAACATGTCAATTATTATTCATAACCAAATAATAAAGATCTCATTTCATTTTAAGTTAAGAAGAATAAAATTCTCATTTTTAACCCTTCATCGAAATTACCTTCTAATTCTCCAACAATTCATCCGATTCATCTAAAAATCAACATTTCATTTTGTTTCTTTCATTTTTAAATTAAACACTTACCCATTAATAATTTATGCTTCCTAATATAGTTCAATCATAAATTGCATCATTTCAATAATTAACACCATAAATCCCTAAATTCACATAATCATAGCAATTTAATTTCTTCATCAAAACACAAAATTATAACAATTAATCATTCTAAACATGTTCTTCAACTTACTTGGGTAAAGATTCAAGGAATGGTTGCAAGAAAATTCAAGTTTCCTTCTTCTCCTTTTTTAAACCCTAGCTTTAGATTTGTTTCTTCAAAACAAGTTCCAAGCACTAAATCACCCCTCTTAATTCCTTTTTTCTAATTGCTAATCACTCTAATTACACTTCTCTCTGTTTTTTTTTTCATGTATAATTTGCAAGGAAACAACTAAAAATCACAAAAATCCTTTCCCTCTCTTATGGCTTCTAGCCATCGGCCAAGCAAAGGAAAAAAAAGGGCATTTATATAGTCTCATCTTTTAAATTTGCACATTGACTCCTTTTGTTAAGCATTTTCCAAATTTGTCCCCATCCTTTCTTTCTCAATAAATTAATGCCTTATAACTTTTTTTTGTTTAATTTTCCCCTCCAAATGCTTGCTTACTATTTATTAATTTATCTATTATTATTATTATTATTATTATTATTTATTATTATTATTATTATTATTATTATTATTATTATTATTTTTGGTCGGGTTAGAATATAACCGGCTTTTACATATTTCCTTATGAATTAAATTTTGAAAAAATCGTTTAATCTTTGGGTTTTTTTGAAAAAATGACTTATTTGGTTCATAAACATATAGGGTTATGAGTTAGACCTTTAGTTAAGTGTATTAAATAGGTTATAAGTTCTTCTCAAGTTGTTTTTTAGTATGTGTGTGTGTGTGTATATATATGGGGTATTATTGTCTTTTTGTTAATTTTTAAAATCTTATTTATTAAAGGTTGCAAAGTGTGATAGTCAAAAACTTGGTTGCAAAGTGAAAAAATAATCAAACTATAGGGTGTGATGCTTGGAGTAATTTACCCTATTTTTTTTTTTAAATGAAGCATCAACCCAACATCAGGATATTTTTTGAGACCATGATAACCTCATAAAAAACAAATCATGAAACCTGATTCTTAAATTAAACCGTGAAGGGGTTAACTCGATATAACTCGATCAACTTAAAAAGTCTAAAGACAACCAAAATGACCGTTAAAAACATAGTATGACAAAAAAAAAAAAAAAAAACTCAAGGTGACACCTTTTAGTAAATATTGAGATGGAGAAATGTTGAACAACATCTTTTTTAAAAAAACAATATCAAGAAGATTGCATTTAAGATCAACTCAGGACAACCCATGTTAATTTGTCAAATTCATGATCAGGGTTATGATACTAAAGTAACTTGACTAGAGTAACCTAACAAAAAGTAAATAAAAAAAATTATGAAGTTCGATTTAAAATTATCTTAATATTGAAGGATGAAATTAAAAAAAACAAATTTAAATAAAGAACCCAAAGAAAAATGAGTCGAAAATGCCATATGATGAGGTGAGTAATGAATTCACCTCAACTTTTGGTTTATGTTAATAATATAGAGTATATTTTTTTAGGGTTCCTTCTCACTTGGTCTCACTTCTTTTCATCTCTCATCAACATTATCTTTATCTTGTTTTCTACTACCATTTTTAAACACAAACCTCTCTAGTTGTGACTAATTTCTACTCTTTTGGTCTATTCTTCTCTCTCCTAGTGCTTTCTCTTCTCTCAGCTAGTCAACATGTTGTTGTCTTGTAATGGATTGATTTCTTTTAAGAACAAACTTTCAATTGACATAAAATTTTGGATTTAACGATCCACATTGTTTTTATTTTTGGTATTTTTTTCGTTCATATCCCTCATCTTTGATCCCTTTTATTGAAATACTTAAATTATTTTTAGTAGCAAAATTATTTATGGTAATTAAAGATTCCATTATAGCATCTACACTCTTATCTTATTATTTATTGCAAAAAAGAAAAAAGAAAAAAGAAAAAAGCATGGCACTATTCAAGTGAGCATTGCCACATGAGAGGGTGAACATTAAAGTAATCTCCTCTTTTAGTTTATGTTATTATAAAGAGTATATTTGTTTAGGTTTTTTTTTTTCTTCATTCGATCTCACTCTCTGTTATCTCTCATTAACAACATCTTTTTTTTTTCTTCTTCTACCATCTCTAAACACAAACCTCTCAATGTGTGGTTAATTACTATTTTTTTTTTCATTCTATTGTTCTTTTTTAATGCTTTCTCTTCTCTTGGTTAGTCGATATATTATTGTTTTGTGAAGAATTGATATTTTTCAAGAATAAATTTTCAATTGACATAGAATTTCTAGTTTAGTGATCCATGTCATTTCTATTTTTGGTGATATTAGGTTTTTATCCCTCATCTCTAATATCTTATGTTGTATTTTGATCACATTTTCTACTTTGTTTTAAAATTGAAAAAAAAAAATGCAAAAATACAAACTTTTCAAGAAAGATGCATTTGACACAACTAACCATTTCTTAATTTTGTAACATTTTTTTATTATTTTTGTGTTAGCAATTTTTCAAAAGTTGGGATATCATAAAATATTTCAAAAGAATAAAAAAACAAACAACAACGTTCTTCTCTTTCTCGCGTTTACAACAAAAAATGAACAACCTTCTCTTCACTCCCTCGCATTTTTTTTCTTCATCTCGTCAAAACAAGCCAAAGCTCGGTCTCTCTCTTTCTCTCTACTATTATATATCTAATTGCAACCATAAACCTAGCCTTAAAGTTTGCACAACTTGTTGCAAATCAAGCCAAAATACATCCTTTTCATCACTTTATTATTTGCTTCAAAATCGAGCCATAAAAACCATAGTTTTAAACCCAATATGGGAGTCAACTTAGGGCAAAAATATTATACATCAAGAGATGTTTGATTTGGAAGAGGCAATCTGGTATAGTCACATTAGAACACTATTTGATTTTTAAGTTCTAACTAGAGCTAAAAAAGTTTAGTTTCAAGTGCTATTTATCTTGTTAAAAAGTTAAGATGTAGGCTTAAAACTTTTATGAAAAGTCCTAAACTCAGTTTTGCCATTTTGAAGTTCAAAACATAGTATAAACAAAGAAGTCCAAATCTATACAGAACTTCCCTGCAGCCTAGATCTTGTTTCAATTTTTAGCCTACATTTGGAGTCAAAAAAGTCAGAACAAAATAAGCTTAGATGAGTTTGGAACGCTGAGAATGAGATTTAAAACTTTTAGAAAGGCCCAACTCCTAATTATGTCATTTTAAAGCTCTAAATCCAGAAACAACAATATCCATTTTTACAGCAATAGCAATAACCTTCATTAAGGTAAAAACTTATGCCCTATTTAGAATAGATGTCTCAGCTCATGTCTTATATTTCATTTCAGTCATTTTGAGTTTATTTTACTCTATGTTGTGCTTAGTTGTTGATATGTAATACAATATCATGATTTTAAATAATACGAGTCTTGTTAAGACCTAATATATTTTTCCTTTTGATTCGTGTTTTAGTTTTCCCCTTTAACATTCTTTATTTTAAATTTTTAAATAATGAGGTCGGCCAATCTTTTAGTTTTAAGGATCTATAGACCTTATACATGGTTTTTAACTCTAAAACGAGTTAATAAATGCTTCAAGTTTTCATCAAGTTATTGTCAAGTTTCATTTAAGTTTTTCAAATAGTGAGATCAATGAGTTTTCTAGTTTCAGGGACTGAAATGGACTTAACACGATTATTTTGATTTTAAAATAAATAAAAGGTACATTAATGAGTTTTTCATAAAGTTTCATTTAAGCTTTTTTAAATTGTTAGGTTAACAAGTTTTAATTTTAGGGACCGACATGGACCCAACATAATATTCCTGATTTAAGGTTTGATATTAACTTAGATAAAGATTGATCAATAATAAATGACCTGTAAATAAACTTAGAAATAATTTAAATAATTAATGACATGCATAAAATAAAATTACAAAAAAAAAAAAATACATAGCCATGATAATATTTTCTTGAAAATAATGCAATAAGTGTGCTATCTATGGTCTTTTAAACATAACATACCCTTATTCAAATGTTTGTAACTAGTTTATGTTTTAGAATTATTAATATAATAATAAAAAAAAACTAAATAACAACTTTATTTTTCATATTTTCTTAGATTTACTAGTTTTATTTTTATATTGGTAGTGACACCTTCTCCTAAAATACTTAAATTATGTTTAGTAATGCGACTATACGTTATAGATGAAGAATCCATTAAAGCATCTATATATTTTAGTTTATTATATTTTTTAATAGTTTTAATATTTTAAACATAACATACCCTTATTCAAATGTTTGTAACTAGCGTATGTTTTAAAATTATTAAGATATTAAAAAAAAACTAAAAAATAACTTTGTTTTTTATATTTTTATTTAGATGTACTAGTTTTATTTTATATTGATAGTGACACTTTTTTACTTAAATACTTAAATTATGTTTGGTAATGCAACTATACGGATAGATGAAGAGTCCATTAAAGGATCTATATTTTTTAGTTTATTATATTTTTTTAATAGTTTTTAATATTTTAATATTAAAATAATTTTTTTTAAATTTCTTTTTTTTTAAATATTTTCTATTAAAAAATTTTAAATAGCGTACCCGTAATTATATAAAAAAAATTAAGAGGGTTTGTTTTTGGGTTTCAAAAATAATTTTGAAAAAAAAAAATATATTTTAAAATTTTTTTAATATATTAATATCAAAAAATATATATATTTTTAAATAATTGTTTTATATATTTATAAATAAAAATCATTTTAAAAAGTAAAATAACCGATGTGACAATTATATACACAGTAGTAACATTTTTCAAAGGTCAGCCAGGCATTAACACCTACGAAAAGTCTTCAAAGGATAAATACATGATATCAACATATAACGATGTCGATGGTAGAAAAAAAAAAGAGAACATGAAATCCAAATTCACTTCCAAGAAACTCACATTCTCCGATCCAAAAAAGGAAGTATCAGATCTCCATTGAAAGAAGAAAATTAAATAAATACACACACAGTGTTTAATTAAAATGTTGTATTGTTGCAGTAGCAGTAGCAGTAGCAGTAGCGAGATTAGATCTCAGAGTTCGGAGTTGAAATGCAGCCAAATCTGTTCCGAATCGGTAGCGTATTAGGGAATCCTTTTCTGTTAAATGCTGATTTAGGAGAAGACGGTGTCGGTTTTGGATTTGAGCGCTCCAGATTATTCTTTTTGGTTCCGTTTTTATTGTTACAAGGAGTAGGAGGAGGAGGAAGCAGCGGCGGAATGGATTTGTCTAAAGTTGGTGAGAAGATTTTGAGTTCTGTTCGCTCTGCTAGATCTCTCGGTCTCTTGCCTCTCACTATTGATCGACCTGAGGTATCCGTTTTGTTTTTGAAATTGATGCCTTTTGTATTTGTTATTTTGATTATTTCTATTTGGAAAGCTTAAATTCTAATTTTTTTTTTATTTAATCGTGATTTGTGAACCCTAGCAACGCAATGCAATTCTTGAACTTCCAAATATTTTTTTTTGGGTGGTTGGAACTCGAATGAGGTGAGGAAGGGTGATGGTATGCGTAACAGAGATTTATCAGAAATGGTTGAAAGATTTTGTGCCGCTTGTAGTGGAAATGTTGCTCCTTTTAGCTTGATTCTTGGTCGGGCATGTCGCTAGTAGAGGAGTAATTCTCCGGTTTTCTTGTTAGTTAGGGATCGGAGTAGTTTTCAGGTCTTCTTGTTAGTTAGGGATGTGAATGCTTTATTTAACTCTAAAGGTGTTCGTGCTGTTTGTGGGAGTTCTGCCGAGATTGGAATTTGGAATAAATGCTATTTTTCTTGACATGCTTTGTGATGCATTGGAGATTCCTGAAGAAAGATTGTTTTTTATTGGAGGTAGGTGGTATTTGGCATTGTGGTCCAACTATAGTTTTGAAAATTTTTGAATTAGTCTTAGCTTCCATTTTTTTTTTGTCTTTCAAATGTTTTGATATGCTAATGTAAAAAAAAAAAATAAAAAAAATATTATTTTGATGTATTTTCAAGTGAAAAACATTTTAAAACAAAAATCACTTTGAAAAATAATATCTACCACACTCCCAAACATGCACATAGTCTTGAAAGGGTTGTATTAATCATGCTGTTATTGGAGGAGTTTTTTTTTTTTATTTTAATTTTTGGCGGGGAAGGTGGAGTTGATAGAACTATCTTTTGTTGAACCTATTTGAAAGGCAGTTGTTCCTTCTAAGGTTGATTCTTCCCCCTTCTCCTTTTGTTCTTTTAGGAACTGGTGTGTGGGATTACGTTGATTATTGACAATCTCATAAAAAGAAGGTTGATCAGTAGGGTTTTCTTTAATAAAAGGGCAGCTGAATGGAATGACACTTTTACCATTTTTACTTCAATGCCGTGGGAGCATATCTACAATGAAGGGGATTGGTTGGACGCTTATATATTTAGTTGAAGTATGAACATGGAGCATATTTAGTTGATTACAGCAGTAGGGTTGCTTTAATTCCTCTAGCTATTTTCTGACTAATTCAAGGAGCCTAATATAAAGTCTTCAGATCTTTGGAACAGGGAGCAATAATTTGTTGATAATACTCTGGTTATTTGTTTTGCAGATTCCTCCTACGCTTATTGGTTTCTTGTTTCTCTTTATGGGTTCTCTTTAGTAGAGTTTTGTAAAGATCTATTTTTTCATCAACAGTTCAACATATTATGTAAACACCCATCCAGTAGCTCTCATCATATGCTATGCATTGAAAACTCCATTTTCATTCAAAAATGTAACTGAAAATATTATCAAGAGTTGAATCTCTGAAACATGAATGTGTTCAGTTTCTGAGCTGTAGTGCCACAGCACCAGCAAGAGGTTTCTTTGGTTCAATCTTGAGCTGGTTGTAAAATATTACTCTTGTGAGTGATTGGCTCACCATCCCTTGAACAATTCACACAGACTATAATTTTCACAGAACAAATTTAGTAACAGTCTCTGGAATTAACTCATCCTTACTGTTTATGAGGAGATCTTTCATTCAAATTGCTAAAGTCATACAGGCAGATTTTGATTCTTATTTACCTTTCAGGTTCCAGCTCGAGCTGCAGCAGCAGCTGCTGTTGCTCGCGTGCTTGCAGGAATGCCTCCTCATCAGCGGTTTAATCTTCCTTCAAGTTCTGAAGAACTACGATCAATATATGGAAGCATACCACAAGGTCACATGGTGGAGGAGCTGGAAGAAGACTTCTATGAAGAGGTTCCTACGTGCTTTAAATTTTCTTCTGTTTCTATGTAGCATGTCAATATTGTTTTTATGAACATGGTTTATTTGTCAGAAAATGCTGCTAGTCTATTTGTAGCAAGAATTATTGGTAGAACGTCACTAGCTATTTTTCTACTTTACTCCACATCTTCATGATATGCCTTCAAATTTTTTATTTTATTTGTGCGAGAGTTTAATCAATCATGGTATCAAATGCTCATACCTTTGGCTCCCTTTGTAATTTTTCCATTAACCTTTATCTGTCTCTTTTCTATTAGTCTAATGTCGCAAGATATTTGTAAGTAAACAATTGAATGACTTTAATTAAGAAAAGCACAATCAGAAGAAAAAAAGGTGAATTTCTTGCAGCAGTGGCAACTTCACTTCTAGCAGATCCATGTGACACCAATTAACTGCTTAAAGAATTGAAAAGTTGAAAAAACGTCACACAAAAGAGTTTCACTTGTGAGACTTTGAATTCCAAAGCCTCAAAATTTTAACTTCTCCAACCACTGAAAATCACATTGATTGTTTGCTTTCTTTCCGTTTCCTTGTCTACCACTTTTTAAAGCAAACTTGCAGAGTATTTTAAGCACAGAGTAGACTGCAATAACTTTCTGATTTAAAATCACCTCTCTCTCTCTCTCTCTCTCTTTCCCCTCACACACACACACTAGCAGATGTCTGTCGAGTTAATCAATTTGTCAAATCAAATAGTGATGTCATTTTAAGGATCTTAAGATTGGATAGCTCTTTTTGAGATAAAAAAGTTTCCCTTATGACACCATCAACATGGTCCTCAAATGCCATGATTATTTCATGGTCATTTGCTCCTGAACCAATTGGATATTGGTTTAGTTTTTTATATCTAGCTATGATGTTTGTGTTGGCTCGATTTGAGATCAGTAGACATGAGTGGCTAATGGTGAGGTTGGCTTTTGATAATACTGATGAAGAGAGGATCTGAACTTTTTGCTTTCAATATCTGATATCATGTGTGCCTCAGTCATTGCTAGTTACAGTGGTTCTGATATCATGAAACCCAGGGGGAAGGGCTACTTTTGAGAGCTAGAAGTGATGCTCTTTATAGATCAGTTCCAACAAGTCTTTTCTATTAGCAATGAAGAAGGAAGATATTAAATAAGGTGCCAAAACTGGGATTATTTATCCGAACTTGTGTTACCATAAAATTACCTTGCTACTGCTCATGTTGAGAATAGCATGGTCTTTATGACAGCTCCTTATTTAACAGGCAACCATTTGAGGAGGCAATGCTATATATGCTTTTGTTTAATCCTACATAACACCAAGCTACACATGCTGACATTAGTGAGCAAAAGATGTTTTCTTAATATTCTCGGCAAGTTGCTTTGTAGTTGCTGCCTCTGCAACTTAAGAAGGATTACATGTAACTCTGAGCATGTATTGTTTTTGGATGACACTACTCTTGTATTTGTCTCGAACTATGAGTGGGTTTTGTGGAAAGGAAAGATTTTTAAGACTTTTTTTGGAATGTGCCATTTCTGCTGTCTTATTCAGAATTTGGTTGGAGATTAATGCTATAACTTTTAAGAATCAGTTCACCTGGAGAAAATTCTTGCAGGATGTGTAGCTTTTCTCTCTACTTTTCAGTTTCATGCTTGGTACTTTTGGGGGAATTTTCTTGACTGATAATGATATTCAGCTGGTTCAGGCTACTTGTTTATGATTTTTCTTCTTTTCTTTGCTTTCATGATTTGGAAGATGATCCACCATACAACATGATTTTGCTGTACTTTTCAGTTAGTTGATATAATGTTTGTTTATAAAAAAATTTCTTTTGCCCTCTACACTCTTACAGACCTTTTCAATTTTATTTCCGTTTCTTAGAATATGGGTGGTTGAGTATGCATTGAGCTAATGTTGTGCTGATTTATTAAAAGGCTGTTGGGAATCATCATGTGCAGGATTTTGACCCAGTCAGGCATATTCTCGAGCATGTTCCATCTGAAGAAAACGAGTTAACATATTTTGAGGAACAGGTACTTCTTGCAAAATATCATTGATATTTTACTCTCTTTGGATGTATTCACAGGATGTGGGCTGAATATTGCATGCATGGTAATTGGATGGTCTTTCTTTTGTGTTTTCTGATGGTATGTAGGATTATAATGTCATCATTGTATGTTCTACATGTAGAGAAATGATTGTTTTAATCAATCATGAAATCATGAATAGCATAAAAACAAAGTGGCCTAAAACTTGCATGTAAATTATACCAAGCAATGTTGTGTCTGTCATGTTGTATCCATGTTAGATAATTCATGAAGGATACATCACTTACATTAATGGAAGAGAAATATCTGGTTCTCTTTGAGGTTGTCCCTACCACATATACGTGGGGTTTGCTTATTATAAATATCCATGGACCCCATAAATATGCAAACGGAAGGGCTTATACTGTTGGAGTATGCAGACTAACTCTTTTGCCCTTTTACTGATGATTCTTGAAAGTATGGAGGAGCTCTCTTACATTCTTTTGTAACTAGTTTCTACTTCTACTCTTATTTGTCTAAAGGAGGAAATATTTGAGACTGTATGTGTAAAATATGATGTGTTAACTTTGGTGTTTGGCCCAAAATTTATGTAATTTTCCATAACTGAATTTTGATGATTAGTCAATATTCTTAAGGGAAAATGATATGCTTTGATACCTGATTGGTGAATATTGGTTGGGATTTTCCTATGTTCATTATGTTTATTGATATTCTACCTCACATACATTATGTGACCTACTTTATAAACAAACCTAAAATTACAAGTGTTCTTTGGTTATCTTCAGCTAGTTTCCTATGCTTGTTGCTCCATTTGGTACTCACTAAGAATATGATGACGACTTCATAGTGATGATAATGTCCATTACATTGCCTGCATTTCTGTGAGGATTATTTCTAGTATTTGGGCACCTAAAGTGGACTGGTTCATGATGATACCAGAGGCATGCCTTGCCACATTATTATACTTTTTGGATGCTTCTTGTGCCATGCATTCTATCCACAACCAATTCCATGTTAAATGCATTAGTTGATTTTACATTAGTTTGATTTCTGGTGGTGCATGGAACCTAAATTGGGATAAGTATTGGAAACAACAGCCACAAATTTAGAATTTCTGGGAATTCATCACCTTAAATATTTTTGACTTTCACTTCTCATGGAATTCAAAACCATAAGCCCAAAAAAATAAAATAAAAAAATCCCTGCTAACAATTGAGATATATTTATCTGAGTCCTATTCTCCTCTACAGCCACTTCCATCAATTACTACCACTATTCTTACCGAAGTTGGCACATAACTACATTTGTTTCTGAGGTTGTCACTGCCACCATTATTGCCAAAAGACATCTTGATTATTGTGGTGTCAATGATGACACCACAATAAGATGTAATGTGGTCATAATAGGGATGGTAACTGGTGAAAATATGGTGATGAAGGAGTCAAACAATATTAGTAAATGCCAGCTCTCTTGCTAAGTTTGATACCAACACTGCCATCACCGCTGCCATCTGCAACCACTGTCACTGCTTTAGGTTGCTTATTCGACATCATGTAAACTACTGAAATTGAACTGAACTAATCTCAGTTCAGGTAATTAAAGTACTGCAAATACTCTAAAGTTATAGCTCATTCGAATCTTTAGGGTGATAGTGATAAATAATCTGATTTTCAATACTTAGATCTTTACCTAAAAGAATGTGGCTGAAAGTATGTGCATTTAAGGAGGGTTCAACCTGCACATGCAAGACATTAGTCTGAATCCCATTCTACGAACTAGTTCTTTTGATAGGAGTTTTCCATGATTATTCTTTCTTTGTGTTTGTGTTTGTGTTTGTGTTTGTGCATAGTAAATAGATTTATACAACTCAAGGGCAAGTATAATGTTGTTGAGAGTGTGATGATGGAGTTTATGCTTTTATTTGTTAGTATTATGGCTTATATTTTTTTCTTGTACTGCCAGTGCATGTCCCTTTTAAACTCACAGAATTCCACGCGCTTGCAGATGCCATAGTTGTTTGTTCATGTTTAAAGCTCATTACCAGTCTAAACTACCATATAGAATATGTTGTTGCACTTTGTCTTTTCACAGAATAGTTTTTTCAAATATTTTTCTGCAATTAACTGACTGAAATTCAATGGGGATTCTTCTTTTTGTAGGCTACTCTTAGATTAGCACAACTAGACAGAGTAGCAGAGCGTTTATCTCTTCATGTCATGGAGCATCATGAAGTAATGGGTAAGGCGTTATTAGATTTCATTTAGACATGAAAATTTTGCTAATATTTTGTTTTGATCAAATTAAGTTTTTGCATGTACATTTATTCATTGTCGCATATCTAATTCAAAGTTATCTTGAGAAGGTTTGCGTTCTTAATCTTTGCTAACCTCCATTCCCATTTGTGCATTAAATGCTTTCGGCACTTTTATGAGTTGATGCAATGCTGTTGTACATGTACCTTGACATTAACTTATAAAATATTGTTAAGTTTTGTCATTTTAGTAATTTCCCTTGTCCATGCATTTATATTGATCAAGTAAAGAAAGCTTGGTGTGAAATTATAAAATTTTAATTATAGAACAAAGTCTGTGTAGTCCTTCTTTTGAATGAGATGTTTATACTTGCTTCTGGCCAGTGAAGGGGATGAATTTGGTGAGGGAAGTAGAGAAAGATTTAAAGGTTGCTAATGTCATCTGCATGGTAAGCATTCCTGCGGTGTTTTCCTTAATGATTAAAGGGCCTTAGTGAAGAAGGATATTTGTAAGAAATGCATCTATTTTTTTTCCTTCTAAATTCATGATGTGGGTGTGTGTATTTGAGGATGCTATTGTCACCACTGCTTCTCTTTCCGGATCTGGATATCCATCATTTTGTTCTGCAGAATGGTAGAAGGCACCTGACTTCATCAATGAATGAGGTTTCTAGGGATCTTGTAGTGAATACTAATTCCAAAAGGAAACAAACTCTCCTGGTATGCTCATCTTCCTGGATATCTTAGTAATAACATCTGAACATTTCATTCTTTGTGGATTATTTTTTCAATCAAGAATATATTGATGTTTGGAGCTGCATTTGATAAGTATGAATCACCTTATCCATTTTCAGGACATGCTTGCAGTATTAACTGAGCTTCATCGTGCATTGGACATGCAAGTGGCACTTGAATCCCTGGTTGAAGAAGGAAATTACTGCAAGGTTGGTCAATGCATCTTTTTTGCTAGTGGTATCCTATGGTGTCACGGACTTCAGTTCTCAACCTTCCTTCTCTGTGAAAAATGTGGTCTATTTTCTTGTTTTTTGTGTCAGAGAATTCCACTAAATTGTGTTTTTCTCCCAGGCATTCCAAGTCCTATCCGAGTATTTACAGCTATTAGATAGTTTCTCAGAGCTTCCAGCAATACAGGAGATGAGCCGTGGGGTTGAGGTGAATATAAATAAGAATTAAACATACAACTACTATTCTTTATCAAGCTTTTGTGATTCTTTTTTATTTTAATACATTTTTCTCTTGGCTTAAACAAAAAACTCATCTATCATTCAAACCAATCTAGTCTTATTTTGTTTTTTGTCTTATGTTTAATAATGCATATATCAAAAAATCCAAGTTCACTGTTGCTGTTTCCCTGTTTTTTTCGTTCTCATGCTTCATTATTTTGCCATTTGATTGTATGTCTTGCCCTTTTATTGTGACTTGAAGCTCACATTGGTGACAGACAGTTGTACTTGAGCAACGTTTCCCTAATCTTGTAACTGGTTTTGATTTTCATACAGGTTTGGTTGGGAAGAACCCTTCAAAAGCTGGATGCCCTTTTGATGGGAGTGTGCCAGGAGTTCAAGGAGGAGAGTTATATAACAGTCAGTATATTGATCCTTTGTTGTGAAAAGGATATTTATCTTATTCAAATTTCATATTATTGTCAAAATTGCTATATATATATATATTTTTTTTTTTTTTTTTTTCATGTAACTTTATTCATGCAAGTGGTTTGTTTTTTTCAATGCTATATGTTGTGTTTTTTTTTTTTTTTTTTTGGTTTTTGCTGTAGCTTTTTTTTTTTCTTTTCACAAGATAATTTTTATAAAATTTCATGTATATGATTAGTGGTATCATTCTGGATTTGGGACGTCATCTCCTCTATCAACTGAAAACTGGTAGTTTAACTGTTAATGAGTTTTTTTTTTCCCCACAAGATTATTATAGAATGTCATGTGTATGCTTAATGTAACCATCATTCTGGAATGGGGATATCATTTCCTCAATCAACTGAAAAATGATAGGTTAAGTGTTAACATTTCTGGGGCGTTGTATCAGAAACGGAGGAATGGATTTTGCTCTTCTAGCTCAGCTTGGGGTTTCTGGAGGGGTTAGCTCCATCTCTTGCATAACTATTAGACCATCGAGAGAAAAAATGATAGCTTTCTCTAGATCTTATCTAACCATGTTTGCTCCTCTAGCTCAGCTGGGGTTTTCTGGAGGGGGTTAGCTGTATCTGTTGCATAACTATTGGACCATTGAGAGAAAAAATGATAGCTTTCTCTTGATCTTCTCTAACCATGTTCTCTTACTCCTCTTTTCTGGTTAGCATCTTATTCTCTTGTTACCAGACATTAGGTATTTGAGTTTTGAATCAGCTCATGTGCACCTAAACAAGCAACACTTTTGCAACAAAATTGTGGATTGGTAGTATTAAAAAAAAACTTCTGTTTTCTCCCCTCACCCTTGTATTAGGTTCGTGTTGTTTTACATTTTCTCACAATCCCCCTTATTTTATGAATAATAGACATGAGTAGTCAGAGACTTGAAGTATGTTATCTTGGCAAACTGAACTTGAAGAATCAGTAGAACCACTTGCAGTGTGCAAAATTGAAGATTCAAATGATAGATTGTTACAATTTGTACAGGTAGTTGATGCATATGCTTTAATTGGAGATATCTCTGGTCTTGCTGAAAAGTTGCAAAGCTTCTATATGCAGGAAGTTTTATCAGAAACCCACTCTGTGTTGAAGAATACTGTGCAGGAGGTACGTACAACTAATTACTCCCTCTGTTCCAAAGAAATTGTCTGCCTTTCTATTTTTGTTTGTCCCAAAATGATTGTTTGGTCGAAATATTAAGTCACATATTTTCCTACAGTGCTCCTAATTAAAGCTCATTTTACAGGAGACCTACAATTGGAAAGGGGGTCTTTAGAAATTATGGATAAAATTGATGATATGGAATATCAATTAATAACATTATTAATATGTGTGAAAGGTCAAATATGACAATTTCTCTGGTTCAGACGGAGCATGATTTTATAAGTGAAATTAGTTTCATATAATCAGTAGTGGGCAAGATATAGATAGCTCCGTTACGAATTTCAAGTCCAAAATCTCTCTCTGCACCTACACGCTTATTGATGCATGCGTTGAGGTTGTTTAAAATCTCAACTTCTTCACAGGGTTTTCCCCTTCAAAATTGCTTTCCTTTTTTAGCCCTCCATGGAAATTAATGTCAACTATCTTCCTAAGGTAATCTTTACTCAGATAACTGATTAACTTATGCAGGATCTGGAAATACAGATGCAGAACAGTAGGTACTTTCTTTTCACTTTAACTGTTTCTGTATTGAATCCATCATAACTCAATTATTTTTATATGTTACATAATTTTTTTGTGCATTTCATTCCAGACTTACCTACAGTGATCTAAGCCTTCAGATACCTGAATCTAAGTTCAGGCAGTGTTTGTTGAGAACATTAGCGGTCTTATTCAGGTTGTTTAGTTCCTATCATGAAATAATGAACTTCCAGCTGGAGAACAAGGTCAGACTATATTCTTTATGTTTATTTTTATTTTTTTCCTTTTCCTTACTTTTATGGGATGTTTTCAGTCCTCTCCACAACAAGGTCAGGGCTTGCAAACATTGATGGTTAAATTGAGTACCCTAAAGCTTTCTTTCCCTATCTATGCTTTATCCATTTTTTTGTTTGTAAACTTTGGATGGTTGCTTAAATATGTTTCTAAACTAGCAGTGTAATGGTTGTTGATTGTCATTTAATTCAATGGATCATATTGGACTGTTAATCATTTGTGCGTTGTTTCTGCATCTAGTGCCTTGTTTTTTAGTTTTTTTATAGTAATAGTAAATTTTGGTTTTGTTTTCTCATTTTGACTACACATTTTATGGTGACATTATTACCAATCATAGATGAGGCACATTAATTCTGGAAAACCTAGAATTCTTACATGAAATGAAGCTAAACAATTTAAATGTAGATCTTTTACACCAACCCATAGCCTCTTAAACCAAGAATTTTTTTTTGTTAATCAAAATCACGGGGATAATAAAAGCAGTATGAGTTGGAAAGCTTCCATGATTACAGAGACAAGTTTTTCCACCCTAGAATCTATTTTAGTCAGAAGGTATTTTTTGTATTTCTTATGTAGTTTTATAAGTAACATTGGTTCTGCAATGTCAGTAGTTTCTGTTCACGTGTTTGTTTCTCTCATTTATCCTCAAAACTTGTTCATTGGTTTTCAGGATTTGGCATACCAAACATCTGACATGAAGCAGGATTCCTTAGGAAGCAATGGATCTCCCCGTGAATCTGTAGATAGAATGCTTGGTTCATCTCCTACTGAGGAATCTACAACAACTTACATGTATTTAGATTCCAATTTTGATGCAGATGAAACTAGAAGTAACGGCGGTGAAGCATCAATCAGTGGATCTCCTTGGTATCATCTGCGAAAAGATGCGACAGCATTTGTTTCACAAACTCTTCAGCGAGGGAGAAAGAATCTTTGGCAGCTTACAACAAGCCGAGTATCAGTGTTGCTTTCTTCGGCAGTTATTAGCTCTATGAGCACACACCAATTCTTGAAAAATTATGAAGATTTGAATGTATTCATCTTGGCCGGGGAAGCCTTCTGTGGAGTTGAAGCTGTTGAGTTCAGACAGAAGTTGAAGGCTGTATGCGAGAACTATTTTCTTGCATTTCATCGGCAAAATATTCATGTAAGTTGTTGCCAGGGTTTGTTTTACAATTTTAGTTTTCTTTGCTCGTATCCCTGCTCTGTTAGGTGCATGATACATTTACCTTCAGAGCTTTATATACCCCTTCAAAGTAAAGTTTGATTAGTCAATAAATTCACTTTGTTTCTTATTTATTGTCCTGTCACATTAACATAACTTGCTTTTATGTGATTCAAATAGAATTTCTTATCTAAATTCTGAATATCTAATTCTTGGAAAAACAATATAATTTTTTTTCTTAAAACTTTTTCAGGCACTCAAAATGGTTTTGGAAAAGGAAAGTTGGCTGAAATTGCCACCAGATACAGTCCAAGCAATTAGTTTTGCTGGGCTTATTGGCAATGGGGCTGCCCTGATAGTTCCATCTCACGGTATCTCTTCAAATGCAAAATTGCATCACTCTAACAAATCAATGAATTCCATTGATGCCACTATAAAAAAGAGTGGATTTACCTCTTGGATTAAAAGTGGAAATCCATTTTCGCCAAAAATAATCTCCACTTCAGTGGAAGGCCACAGTTCATCCCTGCTTAATGGGGCAACTGCTAGCGAATATGATGGACATGCTAATGATAGTTATCACGGTGATCAGGCGTCTCCCCATAGTGGTGGTGCAAGTCATAAAAATGGAACTCCTGTTTCAGAAGATGAAAATGAAGATCTTCTTGCAGACTTCATTGATGAGGACAGTCAACTCCCAAGTCGAATTTCAAAACCAAAAGTTCCTAAAAGTAACTTTTCACATTGTAAAGATGATGAAATATCTTCACAGACAGGATCATCTCTCTGTCTTCTCAGGTGCACAGCCATTTTGTGCTGTTAACTGATAACTCTTTTTACGTGGATATTATAACCTGCAACTATACATAATTGTGCTTTATTGAGCTGTGTTTATTTGTGGATGTTAGATCAATGGACAAATATGCAAGGTTCATGCAGAAACTAGAAATAGTAAATGTTGAGTTTTTTAAGGTATGTTATACTGTCTACATTTCTTGTTTCTGTCTTCTATTTATTTAACTTTAAAAATCTATAGTTTTTTTTTCCCTCTAAATTGTTTTTCCTGATTCAGTATAGTTTTGCAGGGTATATGTCAGTTGTTTGAGATTTTCTTCTATTCTGTGTTTGAAACATTTGGTCAGCAGAACTCTAATTCAAATGGAAAATCTGACCCTCTCAATTGTAAGGGTTCCTTTTTTCCTCCAAAATTCCATCCTGTCCCATGATGATCAATTCTGATATGCTCCTTCACCCCTAACCAGCTGCTTCTATTTTGAACTAAGTACCCATAATTCATGTCTGTGGTACTCAGATCGGCTGAAGACTGCTATATCCAGAATTACACAAGATTGTGACCAATGGATAAAGCCCCAGCTGACCCCTGTTTCATCCTCTTCCCCTACGTCTTTGAGTACATATATGCATGGAGATGTAACACCGGCTAGTCCTCCAAATCATGCCACATCCTTTGGTCTCAAGGTATTTATGCAAGAATAATTTTGCAAAAGTAATTTTTTTCTGAATAGAGAAATATTTTCCAATCCATTGTGTGCCACCTACACAAGACGAGAGTGTACTTTAATTAATCAAAATTTTGTTTCTCTAAGAAATGATGATTTATTTCAATAATTTTTTTTCTTTATAGTTATTATAATTTTTACTGTTTCAGGCCTTTTTTGTTCTATTTTCTGTCAAGTAGTTTTTATCGAAAGCATTCTGTTTCTTATTTAGTAGTATTGGGTTTGGGTTTTCTATTTAATAATTCAATTATGGTTGTATTATATAAAAGCTTCTATTTCTTAAGTTTCAAGAGCCATTTTTTGATGATCAGGGGACTGACAATAAATAGATAGATAGATAGATTGTTTTCCATCCCTATAGTTCTTCTCCAGTTGGTTTTCCCTGATGGAGATATCAAAAGAAGCAAAACTAATGTTCCTTTGTGGCACGGTTATTTCTGCAACATCCTGATCTGCTGGGAAATCTGGGAAATTGTCTTAGTTTAGTTTTGTTTACTACGTTGTATTCTACTAGTTTGAAAGTAATTACCTTTATTAGGTTTTTCCTATTCTAAATAGATAATAAGTATTTTCTTATAAGAAAATAAGTCCATGTTGGCCTTTGAGTACTATATATCAACTCTATATAATGAATCTTTCAATATTTTAGTAACATTTGATGAATAAAATTCTAGCAATTTGCTTTTGATTGTGACTCAATCTCTCACCTTTTAAGAACTATCAGTGTGAAGCTTAGGAATTTCTATCCTTTAGGTGTGACTCATAGAAACCCTATTAGTGTGACAAATAGTTTCTACAATTTCCAAGAAAACCCCATCAATCTAACCTAAAAACATCTCATCAATAGACCTCATCAACCTCTCATGCATACCTAATCAACCCTATAACAATTACACGTCAAAGATTTTGCCTAAAATCTCCTAAAATTACTGTTCACGCCTCTATATAGAACCCTAAACAGCCTTTAAAAGTCATATCAAGAACTGCCCCTAAGTTGTCCTGTATCATCTCCTTCTGTTATCCTGTACTTTGTCTTCCTTGGTTTAGAATAACAATTGCAATTTTGTTTGTTATCGTGGTACATTGGTTATATTGGCATTCATGCTAGCATTAGATTCTGTTTGACCTCTGCTGTGCTGGGATGCTTGATTAAACACATCAAGTTGTTTGGTAATGAATTGTTATGTTGTGTTGTTAGTAAAATCACTTAAATTAAATTACCATTAAGGACAACTAAAATTAAACATTTTCTTTAAAAAACTAAATGAATTGCTTAAGAAATGAATTCTTTATTTAAAAAACACAAATATCATATAAAAACAAGTTTAAAAGAAACAATAATAAAAACCTTACATGGTTTTTTTTAGTGAGCATAATTATCAAATAATTTAATTATAAGCTGAGAACTAATATACTTGGAATAAAATAATTAAGTTTAGTTAATTTTAATATATTTAAGGTTATTAACTTTGTAATTAAATATTAGTTAATTACTATATATAAAGAAAAAATGATTTGGGTTCGTTAATTCTAAAATATTTAAGGTTATTTTAGTTTTTTTAAATAAAATAATCAGCCTTCCATTTCAAAATGATCACTTCTCATGCTTTTTGAAGTGGAAGCTTATGTATATTTAACATGTTTTTTATAAAATTAACCTTCCACTCTCAAAAGTTAAGCAATTGATTTTTAAAATCCTAATCAAACACTTTTTTATTGTTTTCTTTAAAAGTAAAGTATAAAAGTTAGAAAAATAGACAGCCAAACATGCTCCTGGTGTTGTAATTTCACTAGAAAAGATACTGATACTAAAATTTAAATAACTAATTTCTTAATTTCATGAAAAATACTTTCTTGCTTATCTCATTTATATGATAATAATTTAACAATTTAGCTTAGTACATCTGAAACTAAGAAGTTCTACAAAAAAAAAAAATTAGCAATTTAGCACAGTACACTTACCTAAGTTCGCATAAATAAAAAAAATAAAAAAAATCAAGATTAATAGCAATGAGGTCTGTGATATTGGTATGGATATCATTTGTGAACGACCCATCGGTCATTGTGTAACCTAATGCTCGTTGTTTGATTTTGACTTTGTTTTTCTTCTCTCCTCCTAATTCTTCTCTCTACCTACATCAAGGTAGACATTGAGAGTGTGCCCTTCCCAGTGCAACTGTTTTGACTTTGAAGTGCATAGAGACCAGGATAAAGATCATCACTGTTCATGATGTTCACTGAAGTAGGGTCATGCAATAGCCAATTATAACTTGTTTGGTATTCATGATATGCCGTTGATTGTAGAAAGCAGATCAGTGCATTTTTTTCCTTGTCTGTACATATGGAGAATCATCCACCTTTGTTACACAGGACACATTTATTTTCTCTACGAAAAAGGATCTTTTGTTCTGGCTTTGACACTGGCAGCATTTTTCCCTGCTGAGAAGGTTGAGCTCATATATATTGGGAAATCAATGTTGTAAAATGTTTGGCAAGTTTATTGGAGTTTTGATTCTCCTGGATGTCCCATGGCCATTATTGTCACTTTCATTATCATGCTATCCTGTAAAATGAAACTTATCACATTATGATTCAGTCTTGTATAACAAAACTATCAAAAGCCGATCTTGCATTTCAATGGGCTGTCGTATGATGCATGTGTATGGATACATATATAGCTACAATGAATGTGCAGTGGCTTCTTGATTATTAAAAACTCTTAATTGCTATCAGCTAAATTTGGTTGTTTGAATTTACAAAAGAACTCCTGTAATCAGTATGCCTACAGTAATAGACCATTGTATTGCAGGAAAGATGTGCTGCTGCTGATACCATATCTCTTGTTGCTCAAATATTACACAGATCTAAAACCCATCTTCAGTCAATGCTTCTTCAAAATAATCCAGCTATAGTGGAAGACTTTTTTGTCCTCGTGGTATATTTCCTTGTTTCTGTATTTTGGAGCATTTTTATTAGCCATAATTTTTTGAAATCTTTAAAAAATTATTTTGATACTGTATTAATGAGCTGTTAAATTGGATATTTGGAATCATATATTTTGACATTATTAAATGCTGTAGGAGAAAAGGACACTAGTATGAAATATGTTTGTCTGGGGATTATTCCATGTTCTGATATAGCTGGAAAACCATCTGAATTTCAGAAAGTAAATTAATTTTGCAATTGAATACTAGAGCCTGGGAGTTTACTTATCTATCCATGTGTGCACATCATGTTCAGATGGTTCCAACTGCTAGGTTGTATAGGGTTAGGTCAATGAAAAGGAAATGAGCGATGGTGGAGTGGAAGCATCAAAATTTTGAGATTGTTGTTGGTTAAGAGAGAGGGAGGACTTGATCGCCCCCCAATAACCTACATTTCTTACCATAAAACTTGTCCATTACTTGAATAGGCATGCTCCTTCTATTCTCTTTTCATCTATTCAACCCTCTAATAAGTGAAGTTGTCCTTAACAAAGTTTGGAGAATCACATATACCTGTTTGCTAAACTTCAGGGGTAATCTTTCCTTATAAGTTTTTTTTTTTGGTTTTTTCATGAACTATGTTCTTATTTTGGTCCTACATTTAGAAATAGATATTTTCATTCCTTTTCTATTGACAAGTAGGTTATTATTTTTATCAGGTGGACTCGGTACCAGATGTTATAGAGCACTTACACCGGACCACTGCAAGATTACTTCTTCACATTAATGGGTAAGTTTAGAACTGAATAATGTTGATTGAGCCCTTCTATAGTAATTAAATCATCGGATGTTCTTGTCGATTAATGAGCCGAATAATTTTAATGAAGCCCTATTGGATGCACAAAGCCATTTCCAACGGCATTTCTCATTGCGGATGATAACTTATGACTTTTATGTTGATTTAAGATACATTTGATGGAACTGCTAATCTGTGTCAACTGTTCAAATGTTCTTTAAAGCAGCCTTTTTAATGGCAAGTCAATTCCTATATCAAATGAAGTCAAATAACAATAATATGAGCAACCTTACTAGCCTTTGAAATTTGAAAATAACATAAAATGGAAACAGCCTGCTTCCACTTAAATAAAAATCACAGCTTGTGAATGGATCATGAGTCAAATTTTGGAGACAAGTGAAGTATGATGCAGGATAATGTGCAAAGAAAAACCTTTTTACAGGGCATTAAAGTTTCAGCTGGGGGAAGTTGGCATAACTATAATATTTAATATATTTGGTAATTAGGTAGAACGTTCGTAATCAGAAATGGAAGCTGTAGTCTTGAAACTCAAACAAAGTAAATTTCTTTAATGAGGAAGACATGATTTGAGACAACAAAATTTTGACTTTAATAGACTCAGCTAAAGGAGGACTTGCAGCATCAAATGGGTGAGCTGTGAAAACATGAAGCAAATGCAGATTTTAATCGCTTCATCTGTGATAGGGATTGTTTACAAAAAATGTTAGTTATGTGTCGGGTTGAAGGACATCCAGATAACTGTACCGAGATAAAACAATTAATCTTGATTTCACTGCATGCTTAAGAAGCCTTCAACTTGCTGGTTTCGTATGCCTGCTTGTATACCAGATGATCAGTTTCCCTAGCAAAATACAATCAAAACTCAAGATTCCACTGGATTCTTCGTTACCTTTTAGTCAAAAGTTTTGTTTGGTTCATTGCTACCATCTTAGATGCAAAGCACTTTTTAGCAGGTATGTTGATCGGATAGCTAATGCTAAGTGGGAAGTAAAAGAGCTTGGTCTAGAGCATAATGGGTATGTTTCATTCTCTCCTTTTTACTATCATTAAATGCTCGTTTATATTGTTCGAGCATGTTGTAACTTCCATTCTTTTAATGACCTTGATATCATCTATCTTTTTTGTAATTTTTCCATTAAAACTGCATGTTGAGTGTGTTAATTTCATAAATCAAAGGTAAGTTAGCTTGCAACATTTTCTAGTCATGTTAAAAAAAATATACTTCTTACAATTTTCCTTTTTTTTTTTTTTTTAATATTTGTACTGCATTCTGTGCTATCAATTGAAGTTTTTGGTTCACTAGCCTGCTCACTTTGGTTGGCTTAGGGTGGAGTTTTTGTTTGATAATAAAACTTTACTTTGGAGCTTTTTTTGGTCATGACCTTTGTCCTTGCCTCTTGTGTTTTGTCCTCTGTGACACCCCCTCCCCCCACTTTAGCTTGACCCATGTTAGTCAATGGAACTAGTCCTTAATGTTGATTATGTTAGCTTTTGATTTTTGATATCTGTGGACTACATGATATCCCTTACAATTCTTTAATAGGTACCGAGCATATTACAATAATTATCCATCAGAATATACTTCTATCACTTTATTATCCCTCTCATACGAGTTATATTGACAGGTATGTTGATTTACTTTTGGGAGAGTTTAAGCACTATAAAACGAGGCTTGCACATGGTGGAATTCACAAAGAGGTAATGGTTGGTTCACATCTCCGGTGGAGCAGCATTTTGTAAAATTTTGAATACAGAATCTACAACTTGATGCTCATCATTTGTTTTTTGTTTGCTAACTCAATATTTGGTAGATTAACATCCAAAAGATGTTGATGTTTTACATTCTGGATACATGAGCACTTTGAATAAATGGGTTTCTTAGGCTGGCTAATTTACTGGTAGGAACCACTTGGTTAACAATCCTCCCAATCATTGGCCTTACCTCATCATAAATGGCATAATTTTGTTGTGTTATTGTACTCTAAAAATCCTGTGATGATACCAAGGAGGAACAAACATCTAAATATCTAAAATGAAATGCATGTAAATCATGGATGTTTAATGTGCACTTCACGAATGTTTGCTGTGAGTTGAAATGTGTGGATGAAGAGTTCAAAAAACATTCAATCTTACTCTTTCCAAGGCAGCAGATGGGGGATAGAATAATCTACTTGTGGTCTTCGGTCTTCCACTTTAGGGGCAGTTAGAGGGGTGTCCTTAGAGCAATTATTTAGTGGAACTACAGAACTTTTTTTATGGTTTTGCTTTCTTCCTCTATACTTTTCTACATCTTGCCATGGAGGACTTCTGTATTATTTTCTTCTCGGAATGTAATAATATCTTCATTTATATTATTTTGCTAATAGCTTCCGCCTGCCTGGTTATGATTCTGTTCTAATTTTGTACTAATAAACATGTTTATCATGTCCCAAAACTTGAATAACAAACTAGTCTAAACTATATTTCTATCTTCATAGGCACAAGACCGTCTTTCAGAATATGGTGTTGAAATCGTCGCTGAAACCCTCATAGAAGGTCTATCACGGGTGAAGAGGTGTAGTGATGAAGGACGAGCTCTTATGTCATTAGATCTTCAGGTTCTTTCATAACTCATACAGGAATTTGTATTTTTCAAGATTTCCATTTTGCCTCTACCTCCTTTTGCACCTCTCAAGAATTGATAATTGAAGTGCTATCTAAATACCTTTCAGGTTTTGATCAATGGCCTCCAGCATTTTGTCCCCGTAAATGTTAAGCCAAAATTACAAATGGTTGAAGCTTTCATAAAGGTAAGAATTAGCATGTTCAATGAGACAATTTCTTAAAAACATGTGAAGATACTGGAGGAGAAATGATTAGTAGTGATCTTTGAGCCTTGAGGCTTGCTTGGTCAACCCATTTTCCTTGGTTCTTGGATGCACGTTTCACTTAGAAATGCCTTGTGAACATTTTCACTATCAAGATTATTAATTGGAATTTTCCTTCTCTCAACCCATACAGGCTTACTACCTTCCAGAAACCGAGTATGTACACTGGGCTCGTGCTCACCCGGTAAGAAAATTCTGCACTGGAACTGAGGAATTGTTTTGTTGTTTTTAACATACTTTCACCTGTTTCAATCTATCTTTTATTAACACGACTACACTTTTCCTCTCAGGAATACACTAAAAATCAAATTGTTGGGTTGGTCAATCTCGTTGCTGCAATGAAAGGTTGGAAGAGAAAAACCAGGTTGGAAGTGATCGAGAAAATTGAGTGAGCTGTGACTTAAGACAGCCATGTTAGTGTTTTGGGTATATAAAATCCTGCACTCCACTAATATATATTTTTTTTGTTACATGAATCGTGTATATTGCATAGCATTCCCATGCTTCTTGATTATGTTAGGTTGTATATCTTGTAATACATGGTTTTCCCTACGTGGGAATATCAAATGTAATTTTGGATCACATTATACGGCCAATAATGAATTCGTAGGTAGATTTTATTTCAAGTACTCATGGCTGCAAATACTATGATCGAGGTGCTCATTTGTAACTGATCAAGTACAAAACAACGTTTGAGAATTAAAGATTTGCAGAACCATCAGGTTTTTTTCTGGAGTCTTTTCTGGTTTGCATTTTGCTGGTTTTATTTTACTCTAATTTTCAGAGCTCTCTCATGAACGGGATAATGGCTTGCTTTGCCACGCAAGGCATATCCGTGGTTAATGGTTTTTCATTTGTTATTGCCAGTGTCTGAAATCAAGATAATAGATTCTTTTTCTTGCTTTTCCTCTTACCTGTTGCTTTATGCTGTGCAATTTGACCACTCCTGCACGCTGCAGTAGAGAGGCACCATGTTTGATTCTTTTCTACCGTCCAGCAAAATGGTTGAAAGAACCCACCAGGAATAGTTTGCGCAGCACTTCGCAGCTCACCATCGCTCACTGTAACTTTCACGCATCATATTTAATCAGAGGATTTTCCTTCAGTTATCAAGGCGTCTGTATTTCCTAACCCCGACAATGATAAAAGACCCGGCTCAGTTGACTTCTTCAATACAGAGAGTACTAGCGTGAACTAGAAATCGCCATGAGGGAGGGAGGGAGAGAGAGAGAGAGAGCTAGAGAAAGTGAGGAAATGGTGGAAAGTGGCTTCCTCTTGGCCTTATAATGGCACCACCTCTTGGCGTTCTTCTCTCACGTGGCCTTGTTAAGGCAACAATCCTTTGCGTGCTCATAAGCCAACCCCTAGGCTTCTAGGCTTGCGCCCCATCACGTGGTCACAACCCTAAGGCTAACCATTATAATGAAACACCTAGACAAGCAAAACGATAAGATAATTGAAAGGTTAATAAATAATGATTGGGCTATGCACGTTCAGAGTTTCACAAGGATCACCCCAACTATACACGAACAAGGACTATAATTTTTTTTAGTTTTTTTTAAGCATGCAACAACATCAAGTAAAATATAATCAAGAATAAAATTGAAATGCGATCAAATTTTATAAATGCTATATCATCAATAAAACACAATTAAAAATAAAAAATAAATTTTTTACTGGGTCGGACCCAATTCAATGCATTTAGCTTTGGATCGGATCGGATCCGGTCCGGTTCGGCCGGAATAGTAGAGACATGCACCACTATTCATGTGAACGTGGAGCTCTCCACACTGAAAGCAGCATTGTGGTGCTTTTAGTGAACCTGTATTTTTAACACAGAAATTACTAGAGCCCATGCATAGTGATTTAAGTTTTCAGCTGTTACCAAATATTTTTTTTTCGTGGTTGGTTTCAAATGCAGAAGCAACCACGAAAACAAATGACCTCTTAATTAAATAGGACCCAAGATGTTTATAGCGCCTAACAAGACCTTCAATGAGTAGATGCACCCCAAAGCTAATCACTACCCTAAATGCATTGTCCTTTTTTCATATTCAATGTACTTGCTACTTACCATGAAGACAAAATGTACATGTATTATAAGAAAGGCATATCTCCGTACTTTAAAGATTGAATTTATTATCGTCATTAACAGTACACACCCCACAAAACTTAGAATGAGAGCATCTTTTATAGAAGTCAATTGTCACTAGGCCTTTTTTTTCAAGTAGTTCAAAACTATAGATAACTAGTACATTGACTATCCTATTCTTATATGGATACATCCACATGAGTTCAAAACTATCTAAACAATCTTGAACTCAAAGGCAAGCAATCATCTCCTACACGAGAATACTACATCTTTTTTCTTAAGCTTTGTAACATACAATCTTCTTTATTTCATAAAAATCATGTTGTTATGTTGATAATTGGTTTAAGTAAATGTAATTTGTATAATATAAAAACTAAAGATTAGTTTAATACAAAGTGGTATAGTGAAGTTATTAAAATATATATAAACACAAATACAAAAAATACAGAATAACTTTATAAGTTTAAAGATTAAAACGACAACTTTATTGACAAAATATAGATTAATTAATTGTATATAAAATATCTTAAATAAAGTATTTAGTATATTTGTTGAAGCACTTAAAATATAAAAGAAATGTATATTATGTTATTGTTCAATTATTATAACTTTCGTTTTTAAAGTTTTATAGCTTGTTATTTGGTGTAAATGAGTTAATTGCAATCAGTTTTCTAGAATTTCAATATCATTATCTTGATTAGTTACACTACAAATCAAATTTCATAAATTAGAAAGAAATACTAAAAAAATCTCACTACGAAAAACTTGAATTTAAGTTCTAGAATGATTAAAGAAAATTAAAGCACAAAAATGCTGAAAAAAACAAAAGACTGGAAAGCAGAAAAGTTATTACTTGGTATTCAAACATCTCCCTTTCAAGCCCATTTTATACTGACCAAAATTGATGCATATTTAATAAAGAAAAATTTTCACCATTATGCTCTTATTACCCATAATAAAAAATAAAATCCTAACATTTTTTTTTATTATAAATAACAAGATATTTCTCTTTTAAACATGAACCATTTAGGATTTACTCATGAGTTTACAAAAACATATATTTTTTATAGGCCTAAAAATTATTGTACAGCCGAGTGAGCATGTATGTGATTAAGCCTAAAGCTCATTTAGTTTAGAACCTCTTCTTACTAAAAGATACAGTGTTCTATAAAACTAATTTTAATTCTTTTATTTCTCATTTTATAACCAACATGAAAATCTTATATTTTTTCAATACGAAATTGAAGGTAAAAGAGTTTACCAAACATGCTAATGAGATCAATTTGTTATTAAATCATAATTTATTTTTATACAAATTAAATTTCATGTTAAAGTATTTTTATTGAAAAATATTTTTCAATAAAATGTTAACCTAAAAAGTGGATGGATGTCACTTTTCACTTTTAATTTGTATTAAATTGTGTCCATTAACTATAATTTTTAAGACAAATTTCAAACACTTTTGATATGGGTCGAGAGACATTTATCAAATCTGTTGCTTCTAGCTATTCCTATATTCCTACATACTTTATGAGATGTTTTGAATTTCCTAAAGGGATTTGCAAGGAGATCAATTATCTCATATCTAAGTTCTGGCAGGGCTGAAAAGAGGATGAACGAAAGACTCACTAGATTAGCTGGTTAGATTTATGTGAAAAGAAAAGATTAGGTGGCCTGGGTTATAGATACTTGGAAGGCAAATACTCTCATTTCTACAATCTCCTGTATGCTGCTAGTTCCTCTTCTTCATCACGGGCTTGGAAAAGTATTCTAACGGGCAAGGATATTTTACGATGGAGAATTGGCCAAGAATTTGTTATCGCCTACCTATCTAATCCTTAGATTCCTTCACAACATCCTTTTCTTCTTTCCATGAAATCTGATGCTCTAGCTGACGTTCATCGGGTTTCTTAGCTTTTTCATGATCTTTCACACTCATGGAATGAGCCTTTCTCACGAAGAATGTTTTCAGAATCTTATATGAGGGCTGTTCTAGGTGTTTCCTCGAGCACTCCTCACACTCATGATAATCTATGCTCGTATCACTCGTAGAATGCAAGGTTCTCTGTCATGTTAGGCTATGAAGCTCCATTGGAGACTGGAGGGAGTTCTTGAGAGCATGAAAGGAAGTCTTTCTCCCAGATGATGGGCCAAAAGGCCCGAAGCCTAGCGTGCTGTCCGGTCAAAAAGTTGGGAACTACCCCGTAATTTTTAAAAAAATGCCTGAACACTGTTCAGGCTAGATATAGTAAAATAGAGCCCGAGCAACAAATTGGAAAAGAGGAGACTGGAAAGCAAAAAACGAAGGCAAGCATAAAATCCAAGCGAGGAAAGAGTAAAAAAGGTGAGAAAAGAGAAAACGAATCAGAGCCTATCAAAGCTCCGATGGCAATTTGCGCCTTATTATTATAAAGAGTTCACCGAGACAGAGACAAATATAACTACACTACATAAGACAATCTACATGTGCCAGCTGAATTTTCCATTCTTCCTTCATTTCAGTCCTTCATTCTTCAATAACTCTCCACTTTAGTCCTCTAATTTACTTGACCAACCCACATGCAAGGTAGAGAGGGAGAAAATAAAGGAAAAAATAAATAAAAAATTATTGTTATGCATGTGCTCTCATTGCCCAGACACTTGTCACATTTACTTTGCAATAATTATGGACACATACCTTGTTAGTACGATGCCATGCAACCATCCACTGGTGTTACACAACATACACCTAAATCCGTTGTTGTAGAGTGGAGGTATTGAATTGTAGGTGTGGGAGTCTACTTACCCCGCCAATGGTTAGGACGTGTCTACTTGTTTCGCCGAAGAAAACCTATCTTTCTTATTAATAGCTAGTACATCACCTATCTTTTGAGTGCGATGCCTACACAACTTGTTTTTGCAAGTTACTTAAGCATGGTAAAATTAATTATTCTCCATAATTACTCTTGTATAGTGTGTGTATATATATATATATATATCTCAAATTATCATATAATAATAATAATAGGCCACAACAATACCACACACACCCTTCTCCTCTCTTTTTTTGTTTTTGGTTATATATTATTTTTCTCTTGCAATTTATCAATTTAGGTTTCTTATCTTGATAAATAACTTGTTTTGCAGGAATTTAAGACCAATTCATTTTGAATTTTTTAAATTCAACTTCAAACAACTTATAATAACTCTTCAGTTTGAGAATCAATTTGACAGTATGTTTTCATAAAAAAAAAAAGAACAAAATTAATTTTTTTTTGACGTGTACTAGGTCAAAGCCTGGTTGCTAGAGTTAATTTTAAAATATAAATTTTTATTATTAACGTAGTTGTTCGGGCCAGCACCTCGACTAATTTTATTGGCCTTAAAGTTAACGATCATATAAATCTCTAGTGACTCTGATGAGACTCTAACTCGTGATTATTAAAAAAAAATCCAAGACCTGACCAATTGAGCTACCCCACGTTATTTAAACAAGAAATCTTGATTTTTCTAGTGATGGTCTTCTTGATCCTCTCGCTGCCATAGTCGGTCTAATAATCTTGTTTTTGGGGCTCGCTGGCTTCTTATGTCAGAGGATTTGGAAACCAAGAAATGCTCTTGTTTTTCAATCCATTATATGGTCTAGTGCTCAGATGTTGCTTATGGCCGCTAATTAGAAAATGGAATTTGATGAAGCTTTGCCTCATTGATCTACACAATCCAATGACGATCGATATGGCTCTGTTCTGCAATGGTCTCCCCCTCCAGTTGGCACCAAGGTGGTGCTGGTATTGTTATCAGGAATCATTCATTCCATTTCCACCACATTTCCAGAGGCCTTGGCTCCTCAAGTTGCTGCTTCCCTTGCTCTTGACATGAATGGTGATCTTCGAGGGTGAAGGTCTATCAGTCATTAATGTCATTCCTCGTATTCTTTCAATGATCCTATATGATGTTGTTTCTCTTGATAATTCTTTTGCTTGTATTTTCTCTCGGCTCTCGCAGAATTTATAGGAGCTCAGTCTCTCTCTTTCAAGAATACCATCTCTCTTGGTCAATATATATTTACATATTTAAAGATCAAATTATAATATTTAGGACGCAATAAGTTTCCTCAAAACCATACAATAGATGAACAATCACGCATCCCATTAACCCTTTTGTAATAAATATTCTAATTAATATATAGTTTATAGCTCATGGATACTTTCACTTTTTTCTTTTCTAATTCATTAAAGTATAATTAATCTGCCTATAATTAAGTAACCTGACATTTTGCCGAACTTTGTGTACCTTACTAATAGACGCAAAACAAGAACCGAAGTTTTGCGTAAGGTCCAAACACACTCCACTCCCTCTTTCATTTTTCCCTATATATAGTCTTTCTTTTATTTATTTCTCAACAATTCCCCCTATATTCTTTCCTTTTATTGCCCTTTGATTTCATTTATCCAACGATAGGATACCCACTTAACCTACCCCCAGTGATCTCAACCGTTACATTAGCTTTGTGTTTTAGCAAGCTTTATACACACACACCCCTGTCCTCTTGCCATTTCCTTTTTTCAATTTGTCGATATATCTTAAGCATCTTTTTTTATTTTCTCTGAACCCTCCACGGCCCACGCCACCTTCCCTCATTGGCATACACGTTTTTCTCTCTTGGTGCCTCCGTTCCTACACCGGTCCTTCCTGATAATGGTAACTACAATGGGAGACATTTATGCTGTTTCTTGTTTAGTTTTCATTCTATAGCCCAGTTGATGGTTTTAATTTCTCGGGTGCCAAACAATGCAGGAAATGCTGGTACCACCGTGGCTTGAATCGCTATTATCGACTGCATTCTTCACCGTTTGCCCCAGGCATAGAGACGCCCCACGTAGCGAATGCAACATGTTCTGCCTTGATTGCAATACCGAAGCCTTTTGCTTCTACTGCCGATCAACTCGACACAAAGATCATTCTGTTATTCAAGTAATTCATCTTTTCTTTTCTGGAGAGTCATTGTTGTTTTAATAAGCATCTGATGAATATAACATCTCTGAAACGCATGGGGTTATGTAAAAACAGATCAGAAGGTCATCGTATCATGATGTTGTTAGGGTTGCTGAGATTCAAAAGGTTTTGGACATTACTGGAGTTCAAACTTACGTTATAAACAGTGCTAGAGTTCTTTTCCTTAATGAGAGACCACAGCCCAAGAGTAGCACAAGTAAAGGAGTCCCTCATTTATGCGAAATTTGTGGGAGAAGTCTTTTGGATCCCTTTCGTTTCTGTTCTCTAGGATGTAAGGTCAGTTAATTTCTTCCCATTTCTCTTCTCAGATTTCTACCGGCCCTCTCCTTTTAAAAAAGGTACCACATTGTCATGAGGACCCGACTCCAAGCTGTTCAAGACTCGCGATTCACTCGCCACAATCATTTATTATACCAAAATAGTTGCATCCCTTATTTGATATCTGCCCTCTGCACACAAAATTATTATCAAATTACTGCTACATTGTGGTTTTCAATGAGTGACATTGTCGTTGTATCAAGATTTCAGACTTGATGCGATGGTAATTTTGATAATCGATTACTGGTAGTCATCCGAGCTAGCTAGCTTAATTTATAAAGTTGTCAGAGCGTAGATGCTCTCGTGCCCTTAAAGAAAAGGAAATTATATTATCGGCATAACTGACATGTATGATGTTTTTTTTTTTTTTTTTTTTCCCTATTTACCAAATAGACTTTTTCCTGTTTTTGATGGGTTGGTTAATTTGCTTAGATAAGGGCTTAATTAACCATAAGTTAACTTGGTATTGAATTCAGCTTGTAAGAATAAAGAACAATGGAGATGCCACCTTTAACTTAAGCACCAAGGACGAGGAAGCAGGGGAAATAAGAGAAGGAATGGGAAGAGGATTGCCATCAAAGGAAGAAGAAGAATTGCGTGAAGGAAGCCAGCAAGATATGTACACAAGCACGCTAACTCCACCACATTCCAGTTCAAGGAGGAGAAAAGGCATCCCCCATAGGGCACCTTTTGGGTCCTAATTATTGACCAGCCTAATTAATAACTTCTTTTTATGTATATCAAAGCTCATTCATTGATCTTCACAAGCCAGCACATGGGGGAAGATAATATCTGATAAACAAAATAGATTGATTTAAGGTGCATCTTATGGGGTGTGTTTTAAAGTCTTAACACAGAAATATATAGTTGTAGTTTACATTTATTTATTTATTATTATTTCCAATAATAATGGTAGGATTAATGCTTGGGGCCGGATATGCAATGGTGTAAATGTTATGTAAGCACACACGAACGGTTTTTTTACATAAAGTAACCAATTAAAAACTCAGCCTTTTTAATTACAAGTTCATGAAACTTGCAAGAACACACGATGCTAGAAGCCAAAGAAGGGAATTTTGATAACGAAATACTTTCTTTGAAAAATATATTCCTTTCTTGAGTTTGTCTCCAATATTTGTCCATATTGGGAGCCGATAGATAGACGTTTTGACATTTATTGCTTCCATATCACATCAAACCAAAGCATCATCAAGTGAAAGAGTTTAACATGAATATCATTGAATTATTCGTGTACATAAAAACAGCGGAAATAGAGTGTTAAAACTTAAAATTATTCGTGTAACAAAGAGTGCTTATTGTAATTTATTCCTCTCTCTGTTTTTTTTTTTTCATTGAATAATATGTTTTTAAAAATGCACCTCGTTTCCCATTTGCCTTTTATAATCATTACAATAGATAAGAATTAAGAAAAGTTGCTCATCATTTATTTATAAATACTGATGATATTTTAAAAATTTGATATGATTAGTAATATAGTTATTTGATATTTGAATAATAGTTAATTATATGTTTATATCAATTTTTTTTTATAGCTCAAAAAGTATATGATTAATGATAGAAATCTTAGTACTTGTAAAATAGTTCATTTTGAAGGAGTTTAGGGACTCTCCAATGATAAAATTAATAATTTTTTAAATAAAAAATTATAATAAATAAAAGAAAAAGATTTAATTCTAAGAACAAGAAAATTTGTTCTTGTTTTAGTATGATAAATGCTCTAAAAATTAAGGCATAAATGCTTGGAAAGTAGAAATTGTAAACCTTTTGTTTAGAAGGTATTTATAATCTCCGAACCTAATTGTTTTGATGGAGTGGAGGGATTGAAGAGTCATTTTCTCTTGATGACATTAATGAAAAATAAAAATTTCATACACATCATTAATGAGGTATAAATATTCCTTACAAATTAATAATTAGATGAAAATAAGATAGGCACTTAGGATACCTTTTATACATCTACATATGTAGAGAAATGATTGATCTTGACATGAATAGTTCATATTAATAGTCTTTAGGATAAATAAACGGAGTCTTATGACCTCAAATAGGTTTATAATGACCTTTAAACCATGTCGCACGTGTGCAGTGTCGCGGCGATTGTCCACCCTTTAGGAAAAATGGTAATATGGTTTATCTGACACAAATGTGTAGAGACAAGGAATTCTTGTCTCCTATCAGTGAAAACTTTGAATGGGAGTCGTCACTTAGTAATTTGGTCACTAGGAACTCTAACTGGTCTTAAAGATGGGGTACGGAGACTGATTGCGTAAAGGGAAGGTATTAGCACCCCAACCACGTCCTACCTAAGGTAAGCTGCATTGTTTTGTCTGATAAAATCTAAAGTCTTATTGTGGTTTCTAATTGTTGGTCCGTTTATGGTTTAAGAAAAATCCTTCTCTGTAAGGAGATCCTTATCTTATCGAATAAAAACCTAACTATTCTAAGTCGTCAAAAGAAAATATCTTTTTAATATCGGGAATACGTTTTACGTATAAATTCATAATCCTTGATACTAAAATCAAACAAAATAAAATTTTTGTTTTTGAAATTTTGGCTAATGTTCTCTTGATTTTAAAAAATTATTTATTAAAGCCAAAATGCATGCTAAAACATTGTTTTTTGGTGTATGGAAAACACAATATGATTTTTTAGCTTTGAGACATTTGGCCGTATGCACACAAACATTTTTTTTTTCAATTTTTTATATTTTTAGAAGTTTTTGATGAAAATCCAGGTATTTTAATACCAGATTCATATTTTTTAAATGACAAAAAAAAAGACCGAAATTAAACAAAACATAAAATTAAAAAAAGTAGGGAAGTCACAAATATTGAACAATATTTTTTTTTGGAAATGGGCCTGACCCCTGGCCCAAATGCATGAGCCCAGCCCGTGTGAACAGTGCCTTCCACTGTTCATATGCTATGTGAACAATAGAGGCTGGCAGCGAAGGAGAAGAAGCAGGAGAAAGAAGAAGGGGAGAAGGGCTAACCTGCGGTGGCTGCGACTATTGGCTGTGCTACTGAAGGCGACAGGCGGTGGTGTCGGTGGTTCTCGGTGGCCGGTGGTGCTGTTTTTCTTCTCTTTCTCTCCCCTCTGTTTTTTTTCGTTCTCTTCTCTACTTCTTTTTTTCTTCTTCTTCTTTCGGCCTCCCCTCTCTTTTCTCTTCTTTCTCTTTTGTTCTCTCTCTCTCTTTTTTTTCATCTCTCTCTCGGTCTGTTTTCTTCTCCTTCCCCTGTTTTTATAGGAAAAAATAGAGGAGGGAGACGTGGTTGGGGCGGCCACTGTGCTGCCGCCCCTAACCACCCAAGGGGTATGTCCCCTCCATTCGTCCACCACGTGGCAAGCAAGTGGGTTTTCGGCGTCTTTTTGAGAGAGTTGGTGGTGGAACAGAGGAAAAAATCTTCTTCTTCTTCCCCTGCTTCGCGCGTTTAGGGGAAGAAGAGACATGGTGTTGTTCAAAACAGAACCGTTTCAAGCTCTTTTTTTTTTTTTTTTTTTTTTTTATGAACAATGCATGAAACGACACCATTTTGGACTAAACACGCTGTTTCATTTAAATGAAAAGGCGGCAAAATGTGTCAGAGTTCACATTGGTCTTCAATTTGTGATTTTTTCAATCGCATCCTCAATTGCAATTTTAATTGTAAAAATCAATTCAATTATATTCCTGCCAAATTCAAACAGCGGCCCTGAAGTTGATCACCTTTTTCACTTTAGTCCTTGGTCTCAAATTAGTGCAATTTGACCCTCAATTGTGTAATAAACTTCTAATTTCTTTAATTGGGCCCCTGGTTCGGTTTTAATTCCAACCCCTCTATTTACGTGTATTTTTTGTTTTGGTCCTTGGTTTCAGATTTCTTTAATTAAGTCTAATTGGCAATCAAACTTTAATATTTATGTAATTAAGCCCCTGATTTGACCAAATTAACTCTCAAAAATTATAATTTGACCCGATCAATTTTTAATTTTTGAACATCCTCAATCAATTTTTGAGCATTTTTAGGGTGCTCTGGCATCCTCTTCTCACTATTATATTTTTTTTGATAATATTTTTTTTTTATTTTTTTTGTATTTATTTATTTTTTATGCGGGGGACCAAAAATGGGTTACAAAGACCAATTGAGTTTGAAGTGTAACCAAACCCAAAAGAGGTGGATTTAGGAGCTCGTTAGGCCATGTTCGTTTGAATTTGACACGTGATCAAACCCAAGTATGTTAAGCCTAACAACTCGCTATACTTATGCTTACTTAGGCTCAACGCGTGAACGAATCCAAATATATTGGGTCTGACAATTCACTAGACCCACCTGTTAATGAGTAACTACCTTGTGTATCAGATCTTTTTAGACAGGGTTTTAGGCTTTCCTACAAAGTGTCAAAAGACGTAATTCATCATTTTTTAAAGTGAAGTTGGGGTGTTTAATGATTTTAATGGTATAAATTTTCTAAAAATGTGAAGTTTTTTTGTACTTTTTATTTGTTAAATTCAAAATAATTATATTTTTCATGTTTTTGCTGGTTTTTTTTTTTATAGTGAATTTGTAAAAAATCCCCATAAATTAAAATTTAAGAAAAAGAAGTTATTATTGATTGAACTAGATATTGAGAATTATAAAGAGTAGAATTAAGGAAAATTAAAATTTTTTGGTTTATTCTGAGGTAGTTTGGACATTTAAAAACTAAAATAAAAATATGAAATTTCTAAGATAACCCCCTATTCTACTATGTTTTTCTTAAATAGTTAGAATGAGAATAAGAAAATTAATTCAAAATTTGAATTAAATGAACTTAAATTTTGAACTGGGCTAATTGGGTTGACTGGTTTCTTTTATAAAAATTGCTGCCATTTAGGAAGTTTGTTAGGTTACCTCTTACATGTCAATAATTGGTGGTTGGTTGCATTTGAATTGCCTAAGTGGTTGAGCTGACTTCTAGTGCAATCTTCATTATTTATTCCAACCTACCCAACCTTACCTCTTATTCTTCATTTTTGAAACTTTAATGTCTTGTTTGAAGGGATATTTTATCCTTCTCTTTTCATTTTCATTCTAAAATTCCTAGAAGCACTACACCCCCTATATATAAAAGAACATTTCCCTCAAAACAAGGGTAGGTGTATTTAAGCCAATCTTTTTCCACCCAAATCATATCTTTAATATTCAGCCCTTACTATCGAACTAGTAACTTACGTCTTATCCTCTGCCTAGTGGTCCTTTCTTTTTGATCTAGCACCTTTTTAGGCCGTGGTTGAGGTTTACCGTTCTCGTCAAAAGAGGGTGGCTTTGGAGATTGGTTGTTCATTCTTCTCGATTATCTTCTTGAGAAGAGGGATATAAAAGGTAAGATGTATGCAAGAACCTTCAAGAAACTCTAATGGGTAAGGTATCTTTCATACCCTCGCATTGATTTTGAATGGTCCATAATACTTGTAGGCTAATTTCTATTTTGTTCTATGTTTCATGCTTAATTGTCAGTATGGATGGAGTTTAACGTACATTAATTCTCCTTCTTGTAACTCTAATTCCATTTTCTTTTTATTTGATTGAGTTATCTTCATGTCTTATGCCTTGCATAGATTAATCTTGATATTTGTTTTTATTAATGTTGTTCTATCTTTAAAATGCTCTTCCACTAATTGATTTTATGTTAATAACAAGAAGTATTTGAGTAAACGTTTGCCCAATCATTAACTTAAAAGGATTTATTTGAAGGAATGAGTGGAAGTTAGTGTTGTGCCACCACTCTACTATGGTTTGCTATTTGACCACTCTCTAAGGTTGTTGTAACCCATTTTTGGGTCCCCACAAAATAATAATAATAATAATAATAATAATAATAATAATAATTAGCCAAGGAGGTTAAAAAATACAAAGATGGATTCTGGACAATATATTCTGGAATGATGAGAGCCTTGGTGGATAAGAAAATTTGATTTTTTGAGGATAAAAGTCCAAATTTGGATGTTTATGGACTTAATTGGATTTTTAATTGAGTTTATAGGGGATTTGATTGCAAGAAAAATTGATTTTTAAGTCAATTTCAGCTTTAATTAGAAGAAATTTAAGTTCTGGGGCCAAAATATATTTTTTAGGAATTTATTAGGTCAAATCAGGGGCTTAATTGGATAAATATTGAAGTTTAAGGGCCAATTAGGGGCTTAATTGTGAAAATCCGAAACCAGGGACCAATTTGGAAAAGGCGCGAAGATAGAGGGGGCTGTATTGAATTGATTCAGGAGCCTAATTGAAGAAATTGGAAGTTTATTGATCAATTGAGGGCTCAATTGCATAAATCAGAGGCCAAGGACCAAAGTGAAAAAGGCGGCCAACTATGGGGGGATCGAAATTGGCAGGGACGCAATTGAAATAAACAAAAGATAATTGAGGGCTGATTTGAAATTTGGCGCATTCTGGCGCCCTTTTTAAATGAAACGGCGTGTTTTCTCCAAAACGACGTCGTTTCATACATAAAAAGAAAAAAAAAAAGGAAGGACCGAACGGTGCCGTTTTGAACGGCACTGTTCCCCTTTCTTCTTCCCTCCCCTGAACGTGCAGCATGGAAAGAAATTTTGTTTAATCGTCCGGTGCCCCTCTCTCCTCGCATGCGCTGACAAAACCCGAAGCCCATACACCTTGGACGACGCGAAGCCAGGAGAGTCACGCTTTGATCAGCCATGCTCGCCGACCAGCCGACCGGTGCTGTCCCGCTCCCCACGCTGCCCTGCTCAACCCATGCAGCCCCGCGCCCTTTGCCCCCTATAAATGAGGGGGGAAGAAAAAGAAAAAAGGGGGAGGAACCCCAAAGAGAGGAGAGACCAAAGTGAGGAAAGAGAGAGAAGAGAGAGAACGAACGTGAGAGAAGGAAGAGAAGCAACAAACGAAAAATAACAAAAGAACAGAAAACCGAGGACAAAGAAGGAACAGAGAGGACCACCGAAAACGAGAGGAAGAGAGGAGAAGGGGAAGAGGTCTTTCTCTCGCCGCCGTTCGAATAGCCACCGCACCACCTGGAGTCGCCGTCCGTGAGCCACGACACCGCCACCGGTCTCCACCGCAGCGTCACCAACAAGGAAGTCCAACCAGCAGCACCGCCTCCGCCGCGCCAGGTACGTTTCCTCCCCCCGGTGTTTTCTTTTTTTCTCGCGCTGCATAAGTTTTCCTCCTGCATGCAGAATCGTTCTGCATGCAGGAGGCGGGGAGGGGAAAATAATTCCCCCCCTTGTTCAGTTTTTTTCTCCTATTCTGGGCTAGACGGGTTCTGGCCCAGAAATATGGTGGGTGGGCCAGAATGGTTCTGGCCCAACCCGGAGGTCTGGGCCGGGTCCGGCCCAGACCAAGCTAAGACAGTTGTTGGGCCGAGATCGGCCCGATCCCTTTCAGGCCGAGTCAGGCCCAACCCTTTTGGGGCTGAGTCCAGCCCAATTAGTTGGGCCGGCCCAGCCCACATCCTATATTATGTTATATATTATATTTATAATATATTATATGATATGTGTTGTGTATATATATATATATTATAAAATAAAAATAAAATTCTGAGAAAATCCTAAAAAACATTGTTGATTTTCCTGCATATTATTGTCAATTTGGCTTAATGTTGGTTTGTATTTTTATACTGCAAAGATACAAATCCAGTATTAAAATATCCGTTTTTCGGCAAGTCATCAAAAAAAAAAAAAAAAAAACAAAAAAACCAAAAAAAAAAAAAAACGTTTTGTTTTCATGCATACGGCCTAGTCTCTCCAATATATATATATATATATATATATATATATATATATATATATATTATAACATCATATATTTTTTTTTTTACACAACAAAAGGAAATTTTCAAAACAATATATGTATTAGCATGCATTTTGGCTTTAATAACCAGTTTATTCAAGCCATGAGAACTAGGCCAATATTTCAAAAATTCCAAAAAAATCTTTTAGTTTTCTTTTAGTATTTGGGATTACGAATTTATACGTAAAACGTATTCCTAATATTTAATAAAGTGTTGGTATAGACGATAGAACAGTTAGGATTTTACCCGATAAGATAAATACCTTCTTACTGAGGAGGATTTTTCTTGAACCATAGACAGACCAACAACTAGAAGTACAATAACACCTTAGTTTTTATCAGACAATAAAACAATGCAGCTTACCTTAGGTAAGACGTATTTGGGGTGCTAATACCTTCCCTTTACGCAACCAGTCCCCGTGCCCGATCTCTGTGACCAGTTAGGGTTCCTAGTGACCAAAATACTAGGTGGCGACTCCCATTCCATTTTCTACCAATAAAAGACAAGAATTTCTTATCTTCCCAATATCTGCCACATAGAAATAGATTTACATTTTTATTAAAATGGAAACAACTTGTTTTTCACCGCGACGCCGCACACGTGCGACAGAATGGCGACTCCACTAGGGACGTTGTAGTCTAAGCTTTGTTTTTTTTTGATTTGTTTGTGTTTTCGTGTGTTTATTAATGTTAATATGCCTTTCCTTTTATTTGCGTATTTGTTGTTTTATTTTACGTGTATTATTCATGCATCGTATAAAAGTGCCTCATGCATCACTTGCTTTTATTTTGAAAAGCACACACAAGCTTTAAGTTAAGTGGGGAATTAACGATTTACCCTAGGACTATTGGTCAGGGTTTAAATGCGTGAAACACCCAACTCATATCTGAGTGCCTGCTTGGTAATGGTGGGCATACGTGTCTTAACTGTTCCTTGCAACGCCCCCATACTGTCTTTACGAAGAACGTCACTGGGCAGATATGAGACCCTTCAAGACCAGATAGAAAAACTACCCACTCTCACTTAATAAATAGAGCTTGTACTTAGGTTATGTATCTTACTTTCATTTGCATCACGATTAATAATGTTAAATTCATCTACGCCAGGTTTTGAGCTGAAATCATGACTGAGTACCTTTCTTTCCAAGAATTTGGGCAAGAGTCTGAGTTGGCTCAGATAGCCGAAGGAAAATGCCCAAGAATCGATGCTAGTGGGTTACCATGCATTACCAAGGTAAATCACATGGTAAACGACTTAGGGAAGTTATTGTCTATCATGGAATATGTCGACGAGACTCTGTTTGAAAGGCGATATGGGAGAATTGCACAAATAATGAGATTGCCTGTACAAGTAGCGGCGATCAAAGCCCTTCTGAGTTTTTGGGATCCCAGTTATCGGTGTTTTACCTTTGGAAACATCGATATGACATCAACCTTGGAAGAATATGAGAGAATTCTGGATTTTCCAAATGACAGCCGCATAATCTACCACCGACGCAGATTTGAGGACACAGCTTCGGAGGTAGTCAATTTATTAGGCTTAGGAAAGATCAGCCAATGTAGAGTTGCCGAAGGGGGTTTTAAATGGAAGGTCATTGAAGCTCGAATGAAGAAAAATGCCGAAGAAGGCAAGTTGGGAGACGAACGATATAGGTTGGTGGCCTTCGCCATCTTTGGACTAGTATTGTTCCCTTCTGAAACTGGGGTCATCAGTTTAGAAGCAGCAAGTGTCTTCGTCGAATATGAGCATGACCGAATCAATCCTTCCTCAGCCATCTTGGGGGAAACCATGTTATCTCTTAATCACTGCCGAACACATGGAAAAGGAGCTATGAGATGCTGCATCCCTATGTTGTACCTATGGATAATCAGTCATATCGAAGCACCAAGAGACATCTTCAACAACTTTTGGTGGTTTGACTTGCGACTGTTAAAGATTACCATAGATGAGACTTGGAAGAATTGGGATGAGAAAACATGGAGAGATAAGTATGCAGCATTGCCAAGGAGCAACTTCAAGTGGAAAGCGTCGTTGATGAACAACGCTATTTGCATAATGAGCTGTGGAAACAAGATATGGGTTCCTTTGATTGGTGTGACCGGTTACATCAGCCATGCGCCCGCCCTTGTAACAAGGCAGTTAGGCGGAATGCAATATACACCAAGAACCTTGGGTTTAGATGATTTCATAGGTTTATTCAAGCACCAACCATTCATCGAAGAAATGGAACTTATCCGACAGGATTGGGAAAGACCCTTGAAGGTGAAAAGGGAAGAAGGAAGCAATTTTGAAACCTCATTCAGCTAGAATTATACAGTTTGGAGGAATGAAGATTTTTCTGAAGTGAAGGGTCTCTCTACACAAGAGCAGTCGGAAGCAACGATAGAACCACAAAAAAGAAAAAGAATGGATGATGAGGAAGACCTAAGAAAGCAGCTAGAGCAGTGTAGAATAGATATCAACAAAAGTAAGGGGCAGCAACAACTATTAGAGAACCAGCTAGAGGAAGAAAATATGATGAGGGTTTTCTTGAATCAGCGGTTAGAAAAACAAGAGAAGCAGTTAATGTCTCTAAAGGAATGGCAGAAAAGGGCCGAGGTAGCTGAAGAGATAACAACGGGGGTCCAGGCTGAGTTAAGGAATTGAATAGCTGATTATGATGAGCTGGTAAAAAAGAACGGGCTAGCAGAAAAAGAGTTGGCTAAGGTCAAGAGATCAACAAAAGGCATGAATGTTGATAAGGAGATGGATTCTTTGAAGAAGGGAAGGAACATTCTTTTAAAGAAGGTAGAAGTTGAAAAGGAGAAGAATCGACTAGCCAAGCTCGATATAGAAGAAGAAAGGAAGGTCAGAGCGCAATACATGGTGCAACTGGAGGAAGAGAGAAGTACGAGAAGGGCCGCTGAGTCTGACATGAGGGATTACCAGAAGAGAGCTGAGTATTTGAAAAGAAGGATGATGGCTTTACAATCGGAGGTCGAGGTACGAGAAGAAGAGTTAAGGGAGTTGAGAAGCCACTACTTCAAGATGGAAGAGGAGATGAGTAAAGCTAAGCAAGAGCGTCAAGAATGCTAAGACTACATGGACAGCTTTGCAGTTCAAATCAATTCCAAAATAGCCGAGCTAGATATTGAAAAGGAAGAGCTGCAGAGGATAAAAGATAAGCTAACACGGTCAGAAGACATGGTCCGGGTGTTGGAAAGAAGTAATGAAGCTTTAGGAGCCAGCAATGAAACCATAATCGCAGATAACACCGTATTCCATGATAAGATAAGACACATGTCAAAACAGGTTGAGCATGTAGCCCGTTATGCGGAAAGGTTGCAACAGCAAGCCACCGAAGTTGGAAATGACGCTTCAAAGTATCGAGAATACATGGGAGCCATGACCTGTTTTATTAGGGATTTAGCTAATAGGGGAAAAGCCTTTTAGAGGTAGCAATGTATAAGGATCTCTTTTCCATTATCGCTTTGTATGAGCCATTTTTTTTTTTTATAAGAAGTCCATGTCTTATTTTTCTTCTTAATGTGTTTTGCTAAGCCACTATGATAAGAACTTGACAAACCCTCCTTTATGGTAATCGGGTCAACTCAGAAATCTTGCCTAAAGGATTACGAAAGTCATGAGTCAGCTCATAAAAAAATATATACACATTACATGTGCATCGCATTTTCATCACGCATTTTGTTTTTAATTTATCACATGCACGCCAGATCGTGAAACATAGGTCCCACGTCCAGAGTCCACCAAACCCGGTCCAGATCAAGAATGGGGAACGAAGAAAGAGCTCATTTAGAGTCACATTATCAGACCGAGTTAGAAGCTGTAAAAGGTGAAGTTGCTAGGTTGACCGACCTGCTCGAGCAACTTCTAAGAACTAGGAATGGGGAGGGAACGTCAGCACAACCACCCGAAGAAGCGCCAGCAGCAGCTCACATCCCTCAAGCATCCCAAAACCAGGGGGCAGACTCGGCCAACGAACAACATTTTGTGCCTACTACCCCTGTCCAACCAACTCAGGCTCCAGTCACTGTTGACTTAACAACGGAGGGAATCCTGGGTAATAGGTCTCCCAATTTAATGGACCAGGACAAATTGTTTGCCTTGGAAGAAAGATTAAGGGCAGTTGAGGGTAATGACTGGTTTTGATCCCATGCGAGCAGCTGAAGTGTGTTTGGTTACCAAACATCGTGGTGCCAAAGGGTTTTAGGATACCAGAGTTCATTAAGTACACTGGTTTGGAATGCCCAAACACTCACCTTCGATCCTATTGCAATAAAATGGCAGAAGTAATCCGCGATGATAAGCTGCTAATCTATTTCTTTCAAGAAAGCCTCACAGGGTCCGCTTTAAGTTGGTACATGAGGTTAGATAGTGTCAGGATCAGAAGCTGGAGAGACTTGGTGGAGGCTTTCCTTAAGCAGTACAAGTTCAACATGGAAATCGCTCCCGATCAACAAGTTTAATGGCAATGGAGAAAAAGAGCCAGGAGTCGGTAAGGGCTTATGCCACAAAGATGGAGGGACGAGGCAATGCATGTCCAACCTCTTTGTGATAGAGACCAGGAAATTGAAAATGAGTTTTGCCAATACCGTTCAAGGCACGCTTAACTATGAGCATCTAATGGGGGTATGTCGTGCCTCTCAACATTTCGTATGATGCGGTACGCATAGCTGAGTAGGATAGAACGAAGGAATGTGATAGCGGCGAACGTTAGCGATACCCAAGTGAGAGAAGAAAGAAGTGGGTTTGTTGGAAGAAAGAGAGAAGGACACGATATTAACAATTGGAAGTCGGGTATAAGGGCAAGAGCATAATCTCAAAGTCCTACCTCTCAATTCTTCACGCATACCACCTTAACCACAACCTTTTTCCCCTAATTGTATACAAATTAACCAGCCAAACTACAAAATCACTACAGAAGAGCCCACACAAGATGACATTCAACAACTGGCCGGCCATTACCCATGTCTTTGAAGGACCATGTATGCCAAACTTTGAGCATATGGGAGAAATAGCTCCTATCGCCTAACACTATCCGACTACAGACCACCTTCCCAATTTGGTACAAAGCCGCAGAGTTGACTTGCGAGTACCATAGGAGTAATGCCCGGCATGGGGATTGAAAGCTGCTATGCGTTCAAGAGAGGTTTTGGAGGCTATTAGGAATGGGATGGGGTTATGCCTCGAAAAACAAGCCGCAGATGTTAATTCAAACCATTGCTTAGCGATGCTCCATAATAGTGGTGGAATAGGCATGAATCGGAGAGTGGGAATCAATGCAAGGGTTGTTGAAGGTGCCCGATGAAAAGGTTTGTAGAATTTTAGGACAATCGAAGGATTTCTAGAGGCAAAGGAGGGTAAGCCATTTGGATGAGAGGTGACTACTGTGATGTTCCTGGAAGAGATGGACAAATCACATTGAGGATTGCGCCGAGTTTTGTGAAAGTATTGCAAAAAATGTGTTTGAAGATGAGACAATTGAGGGATTGAAACCTCATGGAGAGCAGGTGTGAGGTGTAGTATGTTGGATATAGGTCAAAGATGAGATGGCAGGAGTTTGCAGGGTCCAACAGACGCTAATTGGGCCCCCTAAGGCTGATCTTGGTTAAACCTCCCTGCGCGAAGAGATTCACAATGCCATCCGTTATAATTAATGGGTATGGCCTCAACATTTCGAGCTCTCTTTTCCTTTGTTCCAGACGGAGAATAAGTGGGTTTAACCAGGATGTGGTCGTTGCTTTAGCACCTGATAGAATGGAGAAGGAAAAGGGTAAAGGAGTGTAGATCTGGACAATAGCAACTTAGAAGTTAAGTAAGCCAGTAACGGAAGAAGGAGTCGAATGAATTTTTTATAAGTTGATTAAGCATGGGCGGAATATTGCAATAGTGGGATCAACTAAAAAAAAGACTCCAGGTCAGATCTCCCTTTGTCCTTGATACTCAGCTCTTGGAGCCGCATCGAATCCATTTTAGCAAAAGGTTATTGAATTGAGGCATATGTACCTGCAAGACATTCGAACATAAGACCATAGAGCATCTAGTGGGGAGGATCCATGACAACTAAAATTTACCTTTACTTCACGACTGATGAGCTTAATGGCTAGAGTACGAGGACATAACAAGCTCCCTATAATTACAGTTAGGTGCAAGACTGCCTCATAGGGAAAGTACTCATTGATAAAATGGGCGTGCGCCGCCTCAAACGTGTTGCCAAGCACATTCTGGAGGAAATGCCGATTATGAATCTCATTATTTGAAGCCGAGTACTATGATGGCCAGAGCGTATGATGGCTCAACCTAGGCCTAATAATTGGGACTTTAGAAGTGGAGCTATAATGTGGGACCGCAAAATATTCCTAGTGACACTTTCAAGTTATGGATATCCACCCTTCCTAATAGTATTTGTTGGAAATGCGTGGATTCATGCCGCGGGGCGGTAGCCTCGGTATTGCACAATGCTGAAGTACCATCAATGAAGGGATATTGGTAAATGTCCAAGGCCGAGGAGACAGTATCCATGATAAATGAATGTGGTGTCTGCCTTTTATCGAAAGGCGGAGGATTGCAAGGATAACATATCCAATGCTTTTGAGATCGTGAACACCGACTGGGTGCGCGAGAAATACAGTGTGAGAAGGCCTAAGGATCTCAGACGCAGCAAAGGATGGCAAAGTCCTTGCTTGCTTGATCGTGGCATCCTCCGCTTT